>NC_045127.1:52134093-53336521 GCF_007655135.1 Punica granatum
TCACTAACTACAGTAAATGGTTCATCCAAACCATCATATGTTTTCTGAAGGATTATTAATGGCTCCATTGCCTCAGCACGAGGTCTCCACTGTCCCAGTCTATATTTGTGGGAGGATTTCAATGTCAGCTTCCTCTGTGAAAAAAAACGGCTCTCAGTATAGAAACTTAGAAAAGAGTCTAAAAACTGCAGGCCTTGTGGGTATAATCTACTGGAATTATGTCCCCCTATGAATGTTAACTATGACGTTTCATATCTAGAAAAGGAAATATAGGTTGCAGTCGAGGCGATTGTTCTAACTACTCGAGTGTTCCTTCAACTCCAACACAATACAGGGGCCACAGTGCATATCTAAAGGCCAGGGACCTCAATGATGCCGAGGAAAACATAGTGTAAGAGTATATGCCCATCCCTGTTCTATTTCAGGCATGTCAAAGAACACAGATCTCCACCTTCCTGCAAACATGGTCATTCACAGAAAGGAAAGTCTACTAGAAAAGGAATGAGAAAGGTTTGGCCTGGGCATTTTCATTATTTTCCTTGATGGGGTATGGATGGACCGGTGCATTCTTTGGCCCGAAATCTTCGGGCTCCTTGAACTTTGATGTTTTCAGGTATGATGAAGAGCAAACTGATTTCATCCCAAAAAATAAATAAATAAATAAATAAAAAGAGAGAGAGAGAGAGAAACTCCTGCCTTTGGAGTCTGATAACTTAGTTAACACCCGTTTTTTGATATTCGTCCCAGTGGTTACATAGGTATTCATTTGGGTCTGGATCAGATACATGGTTAAGCTGGCTCAACCTAACCACCTCGTCCAACCATGGAGCCAGCAACATCCTCTGCTGGCTCCTGCAACCTACCTAACTCTCCCAGCTGTTACCAGAAGGTTTTTTCCACCGACGAGAAACGTCTAGAGTAGTTATAATCAATCGTCAACTAGTACTAGATAATCGGTAAAAAGCAGGCAATCTCCTCTGTTTTCTCAAATGGAAAAAACTGCATGCAGCACTTCTTCTGTTTCAGGCGAACTGTCGTCTCCTGTAAGTATCTTCATGCACGAAAACAGGACCTTGACTTCTCTGTATTGGCAGTTTAGATTGTCCCGGAGTTATGCCTTCTTGATGAAGAGCTGCTGCATCATTGTCCGACGGTGAAATCAAAGTGAGATAATACAGCATTCCAAGGGTGACGCTGACTATGGACAGGGCAGCCCCTCCAGCAAAGACTCCAGGTTTTACAACGTAGCAGTAGTAGCTCCCAAAGTCAGTGCTAAACGCACCGTGTCTCTTATTCATGGCAGCTGCTGTCAGCAGCAAGAAAAATGCTACAGCAAATGTGAACCTGCATTACATTAGAATGCATCATAATGTTTTACTTCAGTATAAACTTCGAAGATATCGGATAAACATGAACATGGCGATGCACAATAATAACATGAAAATTTAGGAGCTGCAGTAACAGGATAGGGAAATGATGAAACCAAGATTTATAGAACAAGGAAAACTCCCATGAGCCCATGGGAGTTGTCCAATCCAAATTTCAAAAATATACTGTCTAATTAAGTCGACAGATAAGACATTTAGCTAGATGATGTTTCAGAAGCATTTTGCTGATGTTGTAATTCAGGTTGTTTAAGTTAGCCGCAGCGCGTTGAAAATTTTGGTGGAAGAGAAATCCAGTCAGACTAATAAGTATCACTACTTGTTTGCTGTTTACCAGGAGCCGACCAGACAACCAACTGCTATTGTCCAATTAGAGCTGGAGAGATGAGGACTCTGGTTGCAGTAAGTACACCCAATTCCCACATTAATAATTATCTGAGCTATCACAAGAGCCACCGCAGCTGTTAAACCGAGAGCCAGAGCAGGGCTTTGGGGATAAGCGCATTGTGTAGGTGCTACCAACTGCACTGAGGAACCCTGTGCATTCGAGAGGTTGGGTGTCATATGGTCGTAAGGAAGGCAAGTTATACTTATCAATAGGTGGGATTTATCAACCACAGAGGAAACAGATATCAGAAAGAACGCGCAAAGTTCAAAATGCAAGAACACAAATGGGAAATTCAGAGAGCTTAAAGCATGAAATCTGATCAAATTCCAATAAGATAAACATTTTGGATTGGTAAGAGGATTAACACTCCCAAGGTCGATGTTAACAAAAGAACAGCAAGTGTTCATCAACAGTTTTGCTCGAAACCAGTTAGGAAAGTGGATAGTACCTTTATCCGGGTGGCCTCAGCAGCGAAACCTGTGGCAGCTGAGAAGAGCCCAAAGAAAACAACACCACAGCAAATGAGCAGAGAGTTTCTCTCCATCTCTCGGTCTGTTACAGAAAACGTTGAGTTGGTCTTTGGGAACTGCCGACTGGATTCTATGAGTATTGCCACCTTTCTGTGATTATATTAGATTAAGGCAAGCATTCTTCACGTCAGAAAAAGGAACAAAAAAAAAAAAAAAAAAAAAAAAAAAAAAAACAAAACAAAACAAAACAAAAGAAGAAGAAAAGAAAAGAAAGGAACAAAAAAAGGAGTATGAGGACATGAAGAAAAGAATTTCTTCTCTCCTTTTTTGGCGCGCACCACACTTCTATTTAGAAGTCCAATCAACCCGACTCGATATATCTCGAAACTTATGTAATTCTCAATGCTTACTGCTGTGATTAATGGAATCCAAACAATCATTGAACTACTTTGCCTAGAAAAAACAGAAATCAAACCCAACAGTTCGTCCTTTGAGAAGAATATTTTCATGCCATTAGTAATGGAGTTGTATTCCTTGGAGCTACATTTGCTTTTGCCATTTTGGAGAAGCTTAAGACCAGCATTGTGATGTAACCAATGTGAGGAGACAATGTTGGTGGTGCGAAGCATGACACGGGGACTACGGGGTTTGGTTGTTCAGACCACATACTACGCCCCCAAGATATTCGCATCTTCCCTGGAATTTGTTTCTTTGTGTTATAAATTGGGAAATTTTGTTTATGTACATTTAATATGATTCTATGTTGAAGTCTAATTGCTAGGAGGGTTTCATATTCCATCTCGTATGAACAATTTAACAGTAATATGATTCTATAAATTGAAGTCTGTCTGTTTGGTTCAACAGTAATATGTTTTTGCTTCAAAACTCGGCCTGCGCGCCAATTGAGTGGTTCTGATGAGGTTTCTTCCCAGCTTGTCTGGGCACTTGGATGAGTGTTTGATCGATTAAGAGATCCAACACTAAACCAAAAAAAAAAAAAAGAGGAAAATGTCTGACCCAAAAGATAAACCATCCATCACACCGGAGCACAGAAGTAAGCTTGGAAGTAGTCTCTGCGCATTGTTGCACGGGCCATTGTGACGACGGCGATTGACAATACGGCGGCATTAGATAAATGGGTCAATACAGTTTGAGAATAAGCAAGAAGTCCTAGACGAGACACACCTTCTGTGGTTAGATGTAGAATGGCAACAGACATCTGGTGCGAGTAACAGGCCGGCAACGTTGGTACTATTTCACCAAGATCAATGCTTATTCATTCGACTCCTCTACCTCGAATGTTTCCCTTCATCTCTGAAGAAATTTGTATCGGGGCATCTTTATATCGGGGGAGTGGATGTCACTATGAAGGCAGCGAAGCTCAAGGAATTACATGGGCCGCAATATAACAGACCTTAGACATCCGCGAGCTAGCAACAGAAAGAAATTCAGGCAGTGACCGCCGCTTCAGCCCTCATAAGTCGAAGGAACTTGCACATCCGGTCATGGAATTTTCCTTGATGAAGAAGGAGCAGCGTCATGCTAGCAGTGATTGGGGCAAGAGGGTGCTGGATATGGACCAAGTGGAGCATGCTACACTTGATGCATATGCTTCTCACATGGTTGGTAATACCCCTATAGAGTGGTATCTTTGATCAACAGCAGGGTGTTTCATCAGTATTGTCTAGAAGACTAGATTTCACTATGCAGCTTTCTATTTCTGCAGCACATATAAATCTGGAAGCATTGTAGTCGGTAATGTTTCACCAAGTATAGCTTGATGTCTCGTCCATTTTCAAATTGCATCAAATTGAATCTCGAGCACGCATAGAGTTGTGTCTGAAAATATGCCTGGACAATGCATAGCCTTAACAAGTGATCGCAGACAAGCTATTCACGATATACTGCCAGTGAAATGGTTAAATATGCAGTGCTTACTGATAGCCCATCTGCTCCTTGCCTTGCACCCCATATGCGCTCGACCTCCATATGATGGGAAAAAAATTATGTAGCCCATTATCTTTGGACGGTCATTCTGTTTCCCATCTGATTTGTATCTCTCTTATTTTGCTTGCCATGGGTTTGTCTTGCTTCCCATATTAATGTTCCCTTGTCCATCAAGACGCACTAACAGGTCAATGTGTTATGAACTAACTACAACAAATGATTCGTCCAAAATATCCACGAAAGCCTTATCTCATAGACTAAACCCAAAATTTTGGGCTCCTGAACAGAATAAAATGTTTCACCAAAAAACAAAACCAGAAGAAAAAGAGTATGAGAATCGCGTATCACAGAACTCTGCAATTCGATGTTCTCTGAATGAGCGGCAGCTGGTAGAGATCTTTATGCTTTCAATGGTTCAGCACGAGGTCTCCACAGTCCCACTCTATATTTGTGGGAGTATTTCAGTATCAGCTTCCTCTGCCAAACAAAAAAGGCCATCAGCATAGAACCGTATATGAGGACTAAAATTTGAAGTCCCAGAGGGTAAATACCACTGCAATCATTTCCCCTGTAAAGGACAGCTGTGAAGGGACATTCCTATAAAAAGAGAACATCACCGGGTTGCAGTCAAGGCAATCAATCTAAACTACTTGGTGTCTTCTTTGGGGTGCCAACCTATCTCGAGCGCATGCCCGTGAATGCAGGAGCCACAATGCACATATAAGGGCCGAGGATTTCAATACTGCTGAGGAAAACATAGGGTGACAGTATGCCGATTCACTATTTCAGCAGGACACAAATCTTATGCCTCGCCAAAACATATTCAATGACACAAACGACTATCAACTATAAAAAGGAACGACTAGGAGAAGATATTCTCAACTTTTAAAACTTGATTCTCCCATAAATAGCTAACCTCAACCATGCGGTTTCTGTCAAGCCTTGAATCTTGAGGTAGCATTCTACTAAACTTCTTAAAACCTAGGTAATTCCATACTTATATTTTACATACTTAGCAGTAGTCCCATCTGAATCTTCTGGACAATATACAACATGGAGCATTTATATTGAATTGACTTTATAACAGCCAAATCAAGCAAGCGGTTATATATATAAAAAGAGAATATGATAGAACAGCGGATGCTTACATGTTTGCAGGGGATGCCTAGTTTCTTGAGCTTGAGAGTACGTGTGACAAGTAACTTATTGAAGTCACCAATTTCAGTTTCAAGCTTGGCAACATGGGCTTCAACCCCTCCACCTATGCCCTGCAAGAACTCTGGTATCCCAACCTTCACTGCCGAAACAAAACCAAATCAGGGTTACCCTTAGACCCATTTTTGGCATAAAAAATCTGCTCAACATTTTACAATCCAATGCACCTGATGAGAGCTGATCATAGCAACTATGTAAAAGAAAGCAGATATAACCAACCAAACTGTACAAGTACACGTGGTATGCGAAAGTTTGAACTTTCGAATTATGATTCCGAGCATTCTACTTTTGCTCGCATCATTGCGAATTCCAGTTACAGATGACGATGATTACGGAACCATTTTTTTGATCCTAAGACAGCTATTGGGCGGAAAGCTCCCAGGTTTACTCATATTCCAACATTCCCCTGCATTCATATTGCGCTCTGCCCCCACAACTTTCCACTTCTAACTTCCACAGCGATCGAATAAAGGAGCAGCCTTCAGACAAAATAGCCTCAAGTAAGCAGTGGTAAAATGCAGAACTCTCCACTCAGTAGTCAATCGAATCAAACTCACTTCCTTGAACCCCAAAATCTCCCCTCTTGTTCGGGCTGCTGAATCGGATCAATCGAGCAGAAAGTGATGCTCGGTGATAGAAAAGAGAATGAAAGAACCGCGAAACGATCTTCACCTGCGTATGGAGCTGGCTTTGAGAAGAATCTTGAGAAGGCGGGAACAATCGAAGCTGAGTGTGGGTTCAGGAATGGATTTGCTGCAGAAAGCACTCTTCTGTTGAAGAGAATTTGCCTCCACGCCATTGTTGTCTCTCTTCACCGTCTTCACTTCGATAATTTGGGGTTTATGCCAAGACGAAGAAAGAGTTGCAGGGGGTTTTTGCTTTTCTGGTGGTGTGATGGGCCTGTGAGAAGAGTTGGGCCGAAATAACATACGAAAGCCCATTTTCAGGCCCATTTAATTTGCTCTAGCCCAATTGCGTTCCACAGGCAACCTGGCAATTTTGCAACACGACGGTCTTAGTAGTCCTATGTGCTCTTGATTACGAGACAGCACTTTATGAAACAGCCACACTCGATTGAATGAGAGGGCTTCCAATGGCGCGCAAGTACTCGTGATTTTGGATATCAATTTATCATAATTTACGCATAATCGTAGTTTTCCTCAATTATAAGATTCACTGTAGTTGATCTGAGAGATCAGATCTTTTCTTTTCTTTTCTTTTCTTTTTATAGGTATTTGAGTCTTCCCTCACAATACCGAATAATTTTATAACTTGCGTTGTTTATTTTAATCTGATAGTGTATGCTTCCGTTGAAAAATCCCGGCTTTGATAGTTTTTATATCGGATGCGGGCCACGGGTGACATTCGAAAATGAACTCTATAGGAGATTTTTTGGCAAAAACTTCCGTGTAAGAAGGATGATGATAGAGATAGACTCGTCATTTATATTAAACCTAATTTTGGATATTAATCCTCGTCTTTTAATTTATTTTATTTTATATACTAAGGACTACGTGTGTACGTCAGAGTTTGTTTTTCTTTTTCTTTTTGTGCCAAGTCAAAATAATATCTTCCTGGAGGGAAGAGGGAACATTTGAGTTGGAGGAGAGCACCTGCTGCGGTAGTAACTTGGAGGGCGTTTTTACTCAAACTAAACTTCTTTTTGAAACTATTTCCCACAAGAAATTTCTCCAAAAGCTATTTCCCAAAATAGATTTATACTTTTCTTTTGATTATTCTTCTAGTCCTACAACTTTCAATTTATTTCACCTAAATCCCTTTAAAAAAATTTGTTTTATTATTACGACTCTTCCTCAAATAATTTTTTTGGTAATTATTTCTCAAATAAATTATTTTTAATAGATTTCTCCTATCAATTTAAATTTAAATTTTATATAAGAAACTGCTAAAGATTTCCTTTGAAACTCTTAAAAGTTATGTTAAGCGGAGTATGTGAACTAGAAAATCTATTTGATTAATAGGAATATTTGAGAAATTCTAGTTATAAATTGTTTAAAATACTATAAAGAATTTTACGTAGAGAA
The DNA here is from genome assembly GCF_007655135.1 of Punica granatum. Classification (NCBI taxonomy): domain Eukaryota; kingdom Viridiplantae; phylum Streptophyta; class Magnoliopsida; order Myrtales; family Lythraceae; genus Punica; species Punica granatum. The sequence goes on from NC_045127.1 coordinate 52,141,544, forward strand.
TACAATATTTTAAAAATAATTTAAAATTATGGAAATAAAACAATAGGGAATAATTTTAGTTACAACATGCATGCCTTAAAACAAATTTATTGTAAATATGGTGTATTTTTCACTATGTATAACGATTAAATGAAGATTATACATCTTAATTATGATAATTTTATACATTGTTATATGTAATATGTGGTGCAAGGAAGGATAGATATATAAGGTGCAGTTGCAAGGAACGTAAAGATACGAAAAGCTAAGATAGATAACTGATACGAGGTGTTGAACCGTTTATGTGTTTGTCACGGGGAGAGTTTACAATGAATGGCCTTCTCTTCCTTTTATAGACCCGAGCCTAGGATGGTCCATTGTGGTAAGATTCAGCCCTATTACATAAAAAAGAAAGGAAGCAACTAATCTACATAACTACTCGCTAAAACTAGGAAATATATATCTTGCTAGCTAGAAAGAGGAAATTGCCTAACATGAACAAATACTCTATACTTCAAGCGATCCCTAAAGATATGATATCTAACTAAGGAAATGTTCCTCGGTCGTCCAAATTAAGACACCAGTTGTGTCTTCTTGCTCCGCACGCACATATCAACTCGCATAGGAAAGAAATCATCACAATTTCTTTATATGAGCTCCCTTCCCTTGTATGTCCGACTATTTTCCATGTTAGGTGTGATTCACTAAGGAAATGATCCTTAGCAGCCATGTAGAAACGCCAACTTTCTCGTATGTTTGTCCAGATTCATGCATTAATCTTGTTTTGGAAAGAACCGGGATCCTTTCCTTGTAAAAACTGTTCAGTTAAAACTCTCAACTAATCTGAACAGATCAGCCAAGCTAGAAGTTGACACAACTTTCCTCTCGAATAACCAACCCGCCAACAGCTATCCGAATCGAGTAATGTTGCGAATCATCGAGTCGAGTCATCAAGTTCTCGATCATGGGCTGCCTCTTACATGGACCCCCTCGTGCATCCAATGTATCATGCCACGAGCCTCAAATTAAGCCCAAATTCGAGCAATTAAGCTTAATCTTAAGTCGCATAACTCATATACCCCGTAATTACCGTTAGGAGCGAAAAATAGGTGTAAACACATCCGTAAACCTTATATATTGATTTACACAATTTATTTTAAAATAAATTTATTTGTAAATAATTCATTCATGATAATAACTAAATTAAACTTTTTGTAAATGAATTCAAAAGAAACGAATCAATAAGTTATAGGGCTAAAAAGATAATAAAGAAACTGACATAAATTTTAAAATAATTTTTGAATAAGTCTATTATGGAATTATTTTCCAAATGAAGTCTAGTACCGACAAAAACTCACTTGTAGGTACCATCATAAATTGGCCAGCTCATCAGAATTTGTCTTTTTTTTTTTTTACTTTCTTTCCCTTTCAATTCCAATAATTCTATCGCCAATTAAATCTAAATATTTATTTTTCACCTATAAATCTAAATTTATATGTTTTTTGCTTTTTTTTTTATAAGCATGAGATGGCCGTGGCCGAGGGACATCAATTTTACCATGAAAAAAACCAAATATATCGCCTTATTAATCGATGATCCACGCGATGGACTAATCGTATTATAGAATTCTTGCATAAATTGGTCGATGTTATTTGTTAATTTTTTAAATTTCCCGTGTAAACATCTTTTTTTTATTTTTGGTTTAACAAAAAAGAAAATTATCGGAGGAACTTTTCACATTCAAAGCCAAAAATAAGATCACAAGAAACCAAAAAAAAAAAATCAACAAAAATACGAAATAAGAAATTCCTAAATCCATACGACAAGAACTATAACGCGCAACGGCTGACGTGTCCTCACCCTATAGGATCTTCGGACAACAAAACCAGAACTAACCAAAATCTTCTAAATCACCCCAAAAATATATATATCTGACGACAAAAAAGATTGAAAGGGGAAAATACACGCGCCACGTGAGGGGCGTTTCGCGCGTGCTAACTGCCCTGCCAGTCCGTCCGACCTCTACCTTTCACTGTAGCGCCGCCGACACCATTGGAATCTCCGCCCGCCGTTGAAAGCGCCTTCCGACTTACTCGGGATCTATCACAGGAGCAGTACCGTACCTTCGACTTCCGAGGTTCAGATAGTGCAGCCGCAGAAGAGGAAGAAGAAGCAGAGCATGGAGACTAGGGCGACGGACTCGAACGCGGTGACGAGGCTCCACATGACGTCATCGATGAAGTTGAGCTCGAGGTCTGGCCACCGGAGGAGGGTGCTCCGCGCGAGTCCCCACCGCGGCGAGCCGAGGTAGGAGTTTATGACCTCCGGCCACCGGAAGATCGACGTCCGGAGCGGAAATGAGAAGTCCAGCCACCGGAGAGAAGGCGTTGACCACCGTCCTGACATTCTCGGCCGACAGAGAGAGACGCGTTTGGTGGTCTTTCTTCGGATTCGAATTCGATCGTCTCTTTAAACCCCAAAAAGCTTTCGCCTCTCTCTCTCTCTCTCTCTCTCTCTCTCTCTCTCCAAAGAATTCTACAAGTTGTGAGGGATTTTTGATTGTTTGCAAAGCGTCTTTATAATGAGCGATCGTGGTGGGGTATGTGTGTGTGTGTGTATATATCTAATATAAAATCTGATGTATTAATAAACAAAAAAATTGATTAATAATTGTTCTTTTCCCTCTTTTTTTCTTTGTTTTGGTGTAATAGGTTGATAGTGCTGCTGCATGAGACAAAAAATTTGAATTTTGAATTTTGGGATGCTGAGGACAACTTTCTGAATTTCGGTGGATTTGAATTTTGCGTCCTTCCGAATTTCAGTATTTCCAGAAAAATCATGGGGTGTCTCTACGTCTTTATTCAATGTTAACTCAAATTATTATTTTCCTTTTTCGCAACAGAATGTTTTAAGAGAATTTTGAACCTCTATATTACGGGAAAAGCTCATTGTGGAACATTGCAATTAATTTATTAGGTCTCTGCTTGTTTGAACTTTAGAATTTTGAAAAAGCAAAAGGTATGATTTTCAAGTTCTATTAATCCGGCAGGTCCGGCAGAATTGTGTGCACAACTTCCTCCAATGGATTAAGACTAACTACTGAACAAATGCATGAGTTTGCAATAGGAGTGTGCACGGATACTGGATATACTCAGAACGGTTCGAAAACTACCAATTAGGGTAGGGTCCGAGTAGCTCGTATTGAAAATATGGTAAAGTTTGGGTATTAAAATAAGGAACCGGTGAAAACAAGTTCTGGTTACGGTTACTGCATATAGGGTACCCATAACAGAAATCGGTACCCAGACCATATAATAATTTTCTCTAGTTATATGCAGATATATTTCTTCCTTTTACTTTACTATCTTCCCCTCTCAATTTCTGTCTATGTCTCTCTCTCTCTCTGTGGAAACTTCGCATTCCTTATCGTCGGCAACTTTGGTTCCACAGCCTCAGTGTGTCCTCAGTGAGGTCTGATCGTATTACAAATGTTTAGTTTTGTTGATAGATTAATGAGACATATTACTCTTTTTTGTAGATATTTAGTTTTGTTAATGGATAAATTTATGTCGACATTCTGTTTTGCATGATTATTGATTATGGATGAAACATTTTAGGTTTTACTTAGCCAGATAAAAAAAATTACAGGTTCCAACAGGGTATCCGAAACATGTGGTATAATACAAGTTTCGGGTAGATTCCGGTTCCAAGACTTAACATGGTAGGGTTCGGTTCCAAAATCTTGGAACATGCTTCTTATAGGATAGAGTTCGAGTATCGTGGAAAAAAAAAAAAGAATATCCGGACCTGAACACTCATAGTTTGCAACATATGTTGAGCAATTGCTTCCTCCCTCTATTGCAATGTCATTTACTTGCTATATAATGCATAAATTTGCAAACATATGATGTGCAATTGCTTCCTTCCCTTGTGGCAATATCATTTTCTTGAATTCATTTGGCACAATATATATGGAACGTGAAAGATCAACTTGCCCAAGCACAAATCCATGTTCCATGAGGTTTTTTGGGTCCGCATTGTAGCGGCCCTATCCTTGTTCAAGTTCAAGGCGTTACAAGCCACTCTACATCAATGTGGCGGTGAATCGCTGCAATTTATAAATTTGCTTACATAAGTTTATCCAAAATTGACGAGAGGCCCTACAAGAACAAACCAACTTATAGGAGGAGGTCAATATAATGGTAAATAAGTTTATTCATCTGCTCGCAGGTTTTTGAGTTTTGAAACTTTAGGGTAAAAATGTTTCAAGTATCGATATATAATTAGTCATAAAATTCGTACATTACACGAAAAAGAACGTTATGTTATTTAGGCTTACTTTTTAACTGTTGAAAATCATAAAGCACCACAAATTGTTCTAATGCATACATGGCAACAATTTTTGTTTTGAATTCTGGCATGATATATACAAAAACTTAATTAACTTGAAAGTTTGACAAAATTCCAGTTACGAACATCCTGAGGCTATTAGGTGTATATAAGACAAAAGAAAACAAGATTTTGAAAAATTAACCTCCACTTTAGACGTATTTTTTTAGAACCCTCTAACTCACATTTAGTGGCAATATATTTTTTGAAGTCGAAATGGTCGCAGGTTTTATGTGATACTTCATATTCATAAAGAATTCTACATAATATTATATAAATATCCTAAAAATTTCAAATCAAATCTCCACCAAGTCAAGTGAGATATTTTTTTCCAATCAAAATCTATTAAAATATAAAATAAAGTATATTAATCGGGATCAAATTGAACTTCCGGATATAATGATTCACATAAAAAAAGTATGTTAGTTTAAAAATCGATCAAAAACTTTTAAAATACAAATATCAAGAATGTAAGTTCAAAAAATAAATTATTGGTTCCACGATTTGCCATTTATAATTCAACAAAAATTATTTAAAAACTCAAAAAACATTAAAAAAAATTAAAGGATTCAAAAATCCGAGAAAATTCTATTGAATAACTATATGTTCTGAGACTATCAGGTCGGACCCACCATGTCTCCACTTTCATATATAGATATAGATTCTTGAGGACTTACATGGAAATAAAACACTATGACTGCATGTTTCGAACAAACGTGGGTTGATTCAAGTAATCGATGATTTGTTCTCATTGAGTAAGGTCTCAAGTTTGAGTCTTATGGATATAGAAAATTCATGCTGTGAGAGTTTTATCACTTAATGGGCTAACTCAGCTCGAACTAAATTAGTCAGGGCCATTGGACTTTTCGATAAATAGCGCAGGCCGAAAAGAAATGAAATGGAATTACCATAGAAAAACTATTCATATGGTGCTTTTATTCAATTCTAATTCTATCCTATTCCATTCTATATATAAAATGACATGAAATTTTATTCTTGGGAAAAAGACAAAAACCTCACTTGTGGTTTTGGGTCGGGACAAATCGCACCATGTTCTTTTATTTAGGACAATTAGCTCCCATGTGGTTGCTCCATTAGACATAGGGGTTACGGCGTTAATTTGTTTTCCATTTTCAGTCCTCAATCTTTAGCATTTTAATCATTTTGGTTCTAAATCTTTTTCTTTTATCATTCATACCTCAACTTTCCATTTTATTTCATTTTAGTCGTATAAAAAAAATCGAAAGAGAAGGAGGAGTCGAGGCCGCCAATCTGCGACCCCGACCCCTCCATCGAGGTTGCCGGTATCCACAGAAGACGCCGACTACCTCAGTGGAGGGGTCGGGGTCGCCGATTGGCGGCCCCAACCCTGAATCTACCAAGGACTCGAAGTCGGAGGTCCCCGGTATATTAGTGGTAGGGGTCGCCAATCGGCGACCTCGACCCCTCCACCGAGGTCATCAGTACCCACGGAGGATGCCGGCGACCTCGGTGGAGGGATCGGGGTCGTCAATTGGCGGCCTAACCTTGAATCGACCGGGGACCTCCGACTCGGAGTCCTTGGTCGATTCGGAATTGAGGCGACCAATCGGTGACCTCGACCCCTCCTTCCCTTTTGATTTTCTTTATAGAACTAAAATGAAACAAAATGAAAAGTTGAGGATATCAATGATAAAAGAAAAATATTTAGAACCAAAATGATTAAAAGGTTAAAGATTGAGGACTAAAATTGAAAAAAAAAATAACGATGTAACATCTATGTCTAACGGAGCAAACCACAAATGGGCTAATTGTCTCAAATAAAAAAATATGGAGCGATTTGTCTCGACCCCAAATCATAAGGGGAATTTTTGTCTTTCTCCCTTTATTCTTTTCTAGTTTCATGACCTGACATGAAATTGGATGCCACGCCTAACATAAAAGGTATATGTATGCTACAAATTAGCTTTCAATACCATCCATGATTAGGACAATGATTTAAAAGAGAAGTATTGCATGTATAAGACGTCCATGTATATATATCAAGCACTTGAACTTCCGCAGGAACGCCTAAGTTTCCAGTTTCAAGAAACCTAGAGAAAACATTCTACTTCCTAGAAGAACATCTTATGCAATTTCCAATGCTAGATTTGTCATGCGATACAAAAATATATCCACAATTCTTTTTTTTTTATTATTATAGAAAAGATTGCATGGACCTAATGATAGGAAATGAAATGAGAAATAAAGGGACAAGAGAAGTCTCATTGACGAAAATCAAACCTGCAACTTTTTTGAAGTGTCATTGAATTACACGTAGATCCCCTTTCCCAATATCAAAAAAATTTAATGGATGACAAATTTGGTTTTTGAACTCTATACCGATATTTCCTAATTAGTATTTTCTTCACGATACTACCGTGAATTAGTTTACTATCCTGTGCGTTGCACGGATTCACTTGTATAAATTTTAAAAGTAATATTTTTCAATTTATAATTTAAAATTCAAATAAATTTTGGGTAATTTTTGTAAAAAATTTATAAATAGTTCAAATGATTAAATAATTTTTGCAGCTAATTATCCTATTTAACATATTTGTTTTGTTCAAATATCATATTGGAAGTTTCTTTTTCACCTTTTCTTTTAAAGCAAAGTTTGTAACATCCCTACTTGCAAATGTTAATTTTTTTTAATATGATGACCATAAGTTTAGAGTGACTTTTTAAAATTTTGCCATAATTTTTTTTAAAAAAAGAGTGTCTTACTGAAAAAAAAAAAAGATTTTATTAAACCCCATCGATCCCCCACCCAATGGACCAAATCCATCGGCTCCCAAACATGTTAACTCTTATGGATTGGCTCGCAACCGGCTTGCTGCTCGAGATACGATTAGTATCATTTATTATAACCAAGGTTGTTAGAATCGTGATTCTATCTAGAATCGGTCGAGAGTCGTAGAATCGTGAATCGCGATTCGAATCGTGAATCATAAGGTTCTACCTATAATTAAAAAAACATATATATATATATATATGTAACATACTTTAAAAACATCAAAATAGATCATTTCGTTCAACTATGGGAGAGTTATAGTTACTACATAAGCACAAACCAAACTGACACTAGCAAAATACAATAAAAATTATCATGAACAAGGCTTGTGTTGTGTCGAATACTGGAAGCTCAGCAATTAACAACCATTTTCAGTAAAAGTTTAGCAATTAACAACCAATTTTCAGTCACAGATCCGGGACGTGGAGACAAGTAAAACACGAACAAAAGTATTTTCAGTCAACTATGGGTCAAATTCAACAGCAATCAGCAATTCAGCATTCTCATCGACACCAAGCGAAACTTGTTTCTCACAACAATCAGCAATCAGCAATCAACAATCAACTATGGGCCGAATTCGCAATCAACTAGAAATCGACTCTCGGCCGATTTCTGATTAGCAATCGGCCGAATTCAATCAATCAGCAATCAGCCAGACTTCCAGTATTCGACACAAAACAATCAGCAATCAGTGGGAAAGAGACGAATCTTTGCCATTGGAAATGAAATTAAGCAAATACTCTTAGGGTTCTCTCAGCCAAACTTCAAAATGTTCGACGGAAGGGGAGAGCGTACTTGCAATCAGACGATTCCACAATCAGTAATCGTAACTCTGCCAACCGGAGGAGGTGGATGGAAGCTCTGAAAGTGGACAAGCTAACTTGTTGGAAGAAGCAAGTGGTGGACAGTCAATCGAAGCTCGTAGAATCAGCAAGTGGAAGGAGGGAGAAATCGGACTGGAAAGAAGGAGAGGGTTTCGGGTCTGGGCTTCTGAGTCTGGGCTTCGGCCCGCTTCCCGGCCCAAGCTTGGGCCGAATTGGGCCTAAACATAGAATTGTAGAATCGGCCCGATTCTGCGATTCTACGAGTCAGCAAACGATTCTAGCGTGATTCCACAATCCCGACTCACCCTGTAGAATCTGAATCGATGACCCCCCATTGAATCGTAGAATCGTACGATTCTATGATTCGAATCACGATTTTAACAACCATGATTATAACTATTCTCTTAATGTAACCATTCCGAATAACAATTTCAGTGCAAGTATCACATATCTGAATAAAGAATTTGTTTCCTAAAACAAAAGAAGTTCTTTCTCCAAGAAGTAGCTTAGGAACTTAATAGCACTAGATTGCGACTGAATTGTTATAATGCATTTATGCGTCAGCTTTTGTGCTAAGATTGAACAACCTATGCGCTATTCACCACAGGGCTGGCATTTCAGCCTTGATTTAAGGATGAAGAACCCGAACCGGCATGATCTCCCCACCCCAAGTTAGGATTAATATCTTTGTAGGATTGTGTAACTTCCTTTTACCAGCTGTTTCATGAAGACTCCAGCTAATGTAACTGATTTCCCTTCCCACCGTCAGCAGACAGCAGTGGTCAATAGGACCATTGCGCTCCATGCCCAGAAGCAGGATCTCTCCTCATGTGTCGATGCCTCGATAGTCAATGTCGATGATCCCAAACTTTCAGACTGGTAAATTTGTCTATAAAGGACCTATTGAGCTTGGCAGGGAGACAGATTTTCATACTAATCGTCTTAGACCCAATAGTCCTTTGATGAACTAAAACCAGTACTTTTAACTTAAAATGCACGCACTGCTTCAAATTTTCCTCTTTAGCACCATACTGTCAAATGCAGGCTCCAACCCAGACATATACCGTCCTGAGATTGCAGAGACAATCACAGTTGACCAGTCAGGTCAGGGGGAGTTCACCACGGTCCAGAGCGCTATCGACTCTATCCCATCGGGCCGTACTGCTTGGACAATTGTCAAAATAAACGCAGGCAGATACAAGTAAGTGCAAATGCTGCACAGTCGATTACTCAATGTGCCTCAGAGAAAATATAGCTTTCAACTTATTAACAATTTCCTCTCGATTTCAGCGAGAAGGTCACAATTCCCAGGGACAAACAATTCATTTTCCTTCAGGGAGAGAGCGCAAGGAACACGGTAATTCAGTGGAGCGATGCAGGCGAACCATTTCAAAGTACTACATTGACGGTCCTAGCTGAGAATTTCAAGGCGAGAAATATTGCTTTCAAGGTAGATCATCAACCTGCACTTACTGAAATAAAATGCAATCAATATTCTCTTGAACCCGCAGATATTTTCCCTCAATCCCCCTAACAGAATGCGTACAACGAAGTTCTACGGCGCGACGGGAAGCCGATCGAAAGGGCGCCAGCAGCTCATATACATGCTGACAAGGCTTCTTTCTATCAATGTGCCTTCGTCAGTCTGCAGGATACATTGAGTGACAGCATAGGCCGCCACTACTTTGAGTCGTGCTACATAAAAGGCGCAATTGATTTTATTTGGGGCCGGGGCCAATCCATCTATCAGGTCGTAAAACAGTATCATTAACTCGGAGTAGTTATGGTTTGTGCTATTAGATTAGATTGACTAACCAGCGCAGCTTCCTTAAATCAATCAACGGCTATAGTACAACTCACTACGTGCGAAATTTGACCACAGAACTGCAAGATAAATGCAATTGCAGCAGTTCTGGGAGGTACGCCAGGCTACATTACAGCTCAGGGAAGAGAGAGCTTGGAGAGCAGTGATGGCTACATTTTCAATGGAGGTTCTGTGGTGGGGACGGGTTCGACTTACCTCGGTAGAGCTTACAGGGAGTACTCTAGGGTCGTGTTCAATGGGACGGATTTCTTGAACATTATCGTGCCTGAGGGATGGTCTGCCTGGGACTATACTGGACACGAGTAAGATTCCAGTTGAATATCGATTTTCTGATTATTCGCACCAATCTTTGGATATGCATTCTGAAGTCATCTCGGGATATGCATTAATCGTACTTCCTGCAGGGAGCACATCACCTACGCAGAAAGAAAGTGCACTGGACCGGGGTCGGACATGTCACGGCGGGTAAAATGGGAGAAGACTCTGTCGGATGGAGATTATCATTTACTGACAGACATCAATAAGTTCATCAACCAAGATGGTTGGCTGCATGAGCAACCTTGATGAACCGTAACTTTGTTTGGTGGATCATCTCTAGTTTGCAATAAGAACTAGAGAGAGTAACTAAAAGTCGAGTCATTTGTAACCCAAAAAAAAAAAGTTCAACGCTCTAGTTGAATATATGGAAGGAAATTGAATCGTTATCGAGCATACAAAGCATATATGCTCCGGCTTTTATGCCAAGTTTGTATGACCTATGCGCTTTTAACCACTGGACTTGGATTTCAACCTTGATTTGAGCAAAGAACCCGAACCTGCACGATCTCCCAAGTTAGGATTAACATTTTTGTAGGATTGTGTAACTTCCTTTATCAGCTGTTTCATGAAAATTCCAGGTAAATGTAACTGATTTACCTTCCCACCGTCAGCAGTGGTCAATAAGACCAATGCCATCCATGCCCAAATTCAGGATCTCTCCTCATGCGTCGTTACCATGGTAGTAAATGTTGATGATCCCGAACTTCCATCCGGGTAAAATTGCCTATAAAGTAGTAGGACCTAATAGAGGTTGACAGGGGAGACGGGTTTTCCGTATTGATTGTCTTAGATTTGATATTTCTTTGATGAACTAAAACCGTTGCTTCTAACTTAGAGTGCACGTTCTTCTTCTGATTTTCCTCTTTAGCATCATAATGTCAAGTGCAGGCTCCAGCCCGGACATATATCGTCCTAAGATTGCAGAGACAATCACAGTTGACCAGTCAGGCCATGGGGAGTTCACCACGGTCCAGAAAGCTATCGGCTCTATCCAATCGGGCTGCACTACTTGGACTATTGTCAAAATCAAGGCGGGCATTTAAAAGTAAGTGCAAGTGTCGCATAGTCGATTACTCGATGATCTCCAGAGTCCAGAGAATACAGCTTTTGATTTTATAACAATATCATTTTGATTCCAGTAAAAAGGTAACAATTAATTCCCAGGGACAAACAATTTATTGTCCTTTGGGGAGAGAACCTGAGGAAAACGGTAATTCAATGGGGTAATGCAGGCGAACCGCTTCAAAGTACTACATTTACGGTCCTAGCCAACAATTTCAAGGCCAGAAATATTATTCAGGGTAGGTCATCGATCTGCACTTAAATAAAACGATATCAATATCCTCTTGATTCTGCAAATTCTTTTCTTTCAATCACCCTAACAGAACACATACAACCTAGTTCTACGGCATGACCTTGACTGGAAACCGATCCAAAGGGCGCCAGCAGCTCATATATATGCCGACAAGGCTTCTTTCTATCAATGTGCCTTTGTCATTCTGCAGGATACATTGAGTTACAGCATAGGCCGCCACTATTTCGAATCATGCAGAATACAAGGTTTAATCGATTTTATCTGGGGCTCGGGCCACTCCATCTATCAGGTCATAAAACAGTACATCATAGTAATAGTTGGTGGTGCATTTAGATAAGATTGACTAACTGGAATATTTCCCTTAACCAAACAACGCATGTATTGCAGCTCATGACGTGCCAATATTGATCGCAGAATAGCAAGATAAATGCTATTGCAGCAGTTCTGGGAAATGGACCAGGAGAGTATATTACAGCTCAGGAAAGAGACAGCGGAGAGAACAGCAGCGGGCACGTCTTCAGTGGACGTTCCATGGTGCATTCGACTTACCTTGGGAGGGCTGACAGGAACTACTTAAGGGTCATGTTCTGTTGAGATATATTGTTCCAAACGGAAAAATTGAGAAAGAAATCACAAGCTTATATGAGGGTTGAGTCCAACAACCTATTAACTTAAACTTTTATGTTGCAAATGGACTTAAGCCTGTGTAAGCTCAAGCGACATTTTACATGTTATCTGACCGGGTTGTTAAAGGTGGGTGTTTAAGGGCAACCAATCAGCTTAAGTCCGTATAGGTCCAAGTGACATTTTATATGTTCAATAAGACGCATTTGTTGAACATTATCGTGCCCGAGGGATGGTCTGCCTGGAACTAATGCTGCACTAGAGTAGGATTACTGCTGTTGCATCAATTTTCCAATTATTCAGTACCAATATTTTGGTACACAGTCTGAAGGCATCCTTGGATGTGCTTCAATCAATCATATTTCCTGCAGGGATACGATCACTCATGCAGAAAGAAGGTGCACTGGACCGGGGTTGAACATGTCAGGTCGGGTGAAATGGGAGAAGACTCTGTCTGATATGTTCATAAACCAACCCCACAATTCTTGGAATCCGTGATTGAATTTCCAATCACCACGTAAGTACGAAACCCCCAAATAAGTGTACAAAAAAAATTGGGTCTTGTACAACAAATGTTAGGGATTTGCACTGGGAGATGACTGAATTTTTCCAACTAAGATGGTTGGCTACATAAGCAACCTTTGCCTTAAGAATAAGAAAGATTAGCTAAAAATTTAGTCACTTTTTTTTTTTTATGTGAATTCTGATATCCGGAAGCCATAGATTTTCTACATTAAATTAATTCATTCTTTTTTTTTCGGTGTCAACCCTGATATTCGGAAACCGTAGATTTTTTGCATTTACAATGATTCGAATTAAAGCCTTACTTAGACGGAACAAAAGTCAAACCGATTAAACCAACCAACGCTAAAGCTTAATGTGGAAGTGTTGTTGCTGAAATAAAAGTACTAAAGTATAATTGGTGAAAAATAAGTACTAGTTTTAGAATAAGCAAAAGTGTTTAGAAGGTAAAGATTTGAAAGTTGAAACGGGTGAAATTAAAATTAATATTTAAAATAAAGAATAAGAAAAAGTAATTTTTATAAGCATCTATCAACATGTTAAAGAAAATCACGTTTCCAACCATAGAAATTAGTCAAACCATGATTTTAAAAGATGACTTTGTTTGGAAGTGTTGTTGTTGATGGAGAGGTATTGAAACAAAATTGCTGAAAAAATAAGTGGTGATTTCATAATAAATTAAAATATTTGGAAGAAACTAATTTAAAACTGTTCAAAGTAAGAAAGGTAATTATTAATACTTGAAACATAATAAGCAAAAGTAGATTTCATAAATATCTATTAATCTGCTTGAGAAAATCATATTTACAATGTAATTTCGGCCCAAACTGTAGTTTCAAAAACTCTTACCAAACACTAAATCTGCTTAATTTTTTTTTTAAAAAAGTAATTATGAAACTTCCCACCGCACTCTCAAATAAAATCTCACAAACGAAGCCTAAGTCATTCTTTTTAATATGACCTATGCGAGTTGAATAAATATATGGAAGGAACTGACCGATTGGACTCATTGGGCCCAAGTATTTCGTTTGTCTCCTGGCCCAGTACTTGAAAGCTATTCTAAAATGGGCCCAACTGTTTTGTTAGGACGTTTTGTCGGTTCAACTATTAGTTCAAGCAGATCATATATATGGGGCTGATGCAATCATTTTTTTCCTAATATAAGAAAACAATCATCCTTCCTGGTTTTGGAAGACACTGAGGGATTAACAAGCGGTCCGTTGTTCTCTACACTTGTTTTTTTACGTTATGATGTCGTCCAACAATCCAAAATCCAAAAAGAAAGAAGACAATATTACATGTTATAAGTTGAATCTGTCCGAAGATAATGAGTTCCCATAACGTGCGGATTACAGATTAGGTTCCAACACTCAGTACTTTCATGTCGTTCTAGTGCGGCCATGGTGACTCCAACTCCAAGCCGATGCGTACGACAGAGGAGCATTATCTGTAAATTAAAGAAGAGACAGAGTGAGAAAAAGAGAGGATATATACATATATATTATATAAAGGCGTGAAAACGAAGTGGGAGCCATTCATGGCATGCACGGACGACGGAGGTCTGATCAGGTCGATCGAGGAGCATCTACGTAATGTCACGATATATATATATATATATATACATACTTATAATTAATGATATATTATATATGTATAGTGGAGTCTATATGCATGCTATCTTATTATAGTATGATAGCGACAGGGCGAGCCAACGGCCCGTATCCATCATGCCAGTTCTTTTAATTTCTTTTGTTGATGTATTCCCTACTCCTCCCTAGAGAACGTTGACAGCATAGGTTGCATTTGATTTTGATTCGACTCAATTTTATTTTATACAATGGTGGTAAGTATTCACAAATATATTAATATGTAAATATATATATATATATATATGTAAAAATAGATATGAAATTTATTATTAAAAAATTGATTATAAAAATAGTTAGTAAAAAATATATATGAGAAATTATTATTAAATGAAATGAAAAGATAAAATAGTAATGATTATATTATTAAATTTTAAAAATATATAATTAAGTTGGATGGGGTTTGATTATTATTTAAAAAACAAACAGAGCGAGCATCATATACATATAACATATATATATATATATATGTGTGTGTGTGTATACGTACCCATATATAGTCTCTCTTAGCTAACCCAAGCCCCAATTAGCTACAAGCTCCTTATACATACACACATTATCATACTTGTGACTATAGAAGGGAAAGGATTCAAGCAGTTGGATCTAGGGCAGTATTTTGTGGTGAAATCTTGCGCACGGATATCGACTCAACGTTTCCTGACTATTCTACTTTTTTTCGCTCGGAATGGAGTAGGATTTCATCGCAGATTTATGAATTAGTATCAAATTCCCCCTTCCTAGTTAAATACCGGTGTTTGTGATAAAATGAAGCTAGTAGGTTGACGGCGGATTCTACGATTTCGAGATGGCAAATGACTCAAATTCTTTCAATCATGACTTTTTTAGAATAACTCGCTTGATTTCCTATTAAAGCCTCTACCAGTATTCGTGTATAAAGTGATTATTAACATTATAACTAAAATATGCAGCGTTTCCCGACGACAACCTCTCTACCTAATTTATGTAGTATGTTATCGGTTGAAGTTGCCACAGTGAGAGCACTTCAGTATATGCATCGATTCATCCATTGATCCAATTCATTCGTACATTTCTTGGGAATGAATGATTGGCAATCCATTAATTCTTCCATCAATGGTTTCTCCTTTGATGTTCTCACTCAGCCATATTGATTAAAAAGCTCTGTTACACTAAAAAAGAAGTGAGGTGGGTGACTCACTTACGTAAAATGAAAACACGTTCAAATTTCATGTAAATTACATTGAAAAAAAAAATCATAACCGCCGATGTAGATTGGTTCAAGCGTTTCTAAACTTGTTCCGCTTAATCAAAATTTCGGATTCGAGTCCTTGTGCATGCAGAAAATTCACGTTGTGAGAATTTTATCCTTTAATGGGCTGACCCGGCTCGACAGGATTAATCGGAGTCCAATTAAACTTCCGAATACGCACACAAAAAAAATCATAACCAATAAAATCGACCAAATCTTTACAAGGAAATCGTAAGATCTTATAATTAAGATGATGATGAATTATTTGGTAAGAGATTTATATGGGTTTTGGGATTTATGTAGTAAGAGATGTCCGAGGGCATATTAGGCACTAAAAGATTGAAAAAATCGCATAATGAGATCTTAGTTTAAATTGGTAATTTTTGTTGTGTTAGGCATAGAATAGAAAAACCCCAATTAAAAGGCTCTATTACACTGAAAAAGAAGTGTTGTAGGCGACACACTCATCTGAAAAATCAAAACACTTTGAGATTGATTTTCATCCATAATGAAACTCCTCAAACCTATTTATCCTTCTTTCCTTTGCTAACAAATCTATTATTTATTATAATATATAATTATTGACTCCTACGATGAAAGCTCTCTATTCATTTAACGAGAGACTTTCATGAGTTTTTTTCAGCTCATAATTGAAAGTCCATTTACATCTTTATATTAGCGCATTATGCGATTACTAAGATGAATTCCTTACTCAATTAATAGACATATATGGAAAATGAAATGGAACGTCTTTTTTTAAGCTTAATAGTGTTCATGAATTTAATTTTAAATATTAATTAAAATATTATAAAATACAAATGCCTAGTAATGTGATGGACACAGAATTAATCCTTTTTACTCCAAAAACTCAACCAGATTATTAAAAGAAAATACATGTGTTGGGCCCCACCAAAGTAAAAGAGAGTAACAGTCCAAACTGTCATATCATATCAAGTACTTAATTATTAGAAGAAACAGGGAAATTATAATATATTAATTAATTTGTCTAGTGGAGCACATCAACGTTTGAAAAAAATTACGCTCGAAAAGACGGATGTCCTTCAAATCAATCTTACATTGTTTTTTTCCCCTCAATTGAAGAGTTTTAATTTCAAGTTACAATGCCAAATGTTATCTCATCTCCCAATTGAAATTCTATATATGTCTCCCGTGACTCTATGCACTTACCGTCAATTCGGAAATTAATACGGACAGTCGCGTGTTTGTCGCGTGCAATCTACGCCTTTCCACCACCCAAGTCAAGCCAAGCCAAGCCAAACCAGCTTTCTTTTCATTCACTTCTTCCTATCATTAATCACTGTCAACTCAAACCTCACTCTCTTCTCCCCTCGAGAAATTGCACGATTTCTCACTTCCCACCAGCCATTTTTGGAGTTTTTTTCATACTAAACTTCTTTTTGAATTAGGCTTTCTCAAATACTATTTCTCAAAATACATTTACATCAATCTTTTTAGTCCCCTATAACTTATTAATTCGTTTCTTTTAAATTCATTTATAAAAAGTTTAATTTAGTTATTATCATGAACGAATTATTTATAAATTTGCTTTAAACATATCTTAAAATAAAATTTGCATAGGTTTATGGATGAAACTACAAAACACATGTTATGATTTTATTAGAATTTTGTCAAATTAAAGATAAGAAATTAGGTAGTCAGAATGTCTTTATATATAACAAAAAGAATTACCGGAATATATTATCCCTCGTCTTTTAAAGATACAACAAATAGATTTATATGACTTGTTTGGTTTACAAATGTGATTTTAAAATCACAACTTTAACCTAATTTTATCCACAACAAAATAAAATAACTCATACAAAGTCAAAGGATGAACCCCATTTATACCATTTTTTTTCAAAATTAAAATATAATTTTAAAATTCTACTTTGAAACCAAACGCAGCAATAATATTGGACTATCTCCCTCGTCTTTTATGATACAACAAATGTTATGTGTGTGTGTGTGTGTGTGTACCATATGAATGGACATTGGTTCCCATGGCACCTTACACATAATGCCTGCATTGCACTTTGGTTAATGTTCTCTGCTGGACAAGTTGTAGCATATTCTGAGATTGCGGAGGGAATACCTATCTCTTTTTCTTTTCTTTTTTTTTCCCGGTAAGTGAGGGAAGACCTATCTTACGTTCAGGAAGCTTTCGGGATGATACGTGGTAGCTAGCTTAATAAAATGTAAGTTTTCAAGAGACAAACAAGTTATGAAATAACTGTATATGTTATTTCTGAAATGCCCTTTGTGGACGGATAAAAAATGAATGTCGCAAAATTTTCATTCACCCGACTTACTCCATAGGAGGTACTCAAATCTCTTTTAAACTCGTTCTCTACTTTATTCTAGCAGCTGTTTTTAGTTGTTAAGCGTTTGTTGTATAATTAAGAACAGCATAGAATATGTGGCACGACTTGAGAGATAAGCTCACTGATTGATTCAAGGTCTCTTTCTTTTTACAAGTTTTCTTTCGAAAGGTTATTGAAAGAGACAAAATATTGTTTTAGTCTTGTAACTTGCATCACTTTTTCTATTTTAGTCTCTTTTTTTTTTCTTCATTTACCTTTTACTACTTTTCTATTGTCATCATTCCGTTACTTATGCCATTAATATTGTTGATACGGAATCTGACTGGATGCCCATGTCAAACATCCGGACACATGGACTCAACATTTCTATCTTTTCTTAAATTTAAAGCGAAAATCATGAAAATAAAATTAATTAAAATGAAAGAAAGAAAAAGGAAAAATAAATAAATAAGCCAACCGAAGCCATTGCCCCATCTGCCCATCTTCTTTAGCAGCTCGCCAAAAAAAAAATCGACAGCAGACCTCCGTAGGGGAGCATAAAGATGACGCCACAAATAAGGTTTCGAATTGTTGTCTTGGCCACAACAATCCCAATGCGACTTCAACCTTCAACGAACACTACATTCCCCTTTCCACCTATCTCATCTATCTTCACAGAGGGTTAATTAATTTCTTGAAACTTGTTTGATCAATCGGGTAATCTTCACGAGTTTGATGAAATTAGGGTTTGGGGTTGCTTAATTGCCTGAAATCTATTCATTGTGAGCTTCAATTTCACGAGTTTGATGAATTAAGGTTTGGGTTGTTTACTTACTTGAAAGTCATTTGATTGCGAGCTTCAATTCGGAAGGATTCGATGAAGGACTAAAAGAAAAGTCAATCTGGAATCAAATGAGAAGCCCATTTGTTCCAGCCACAAAAAGCAATGTCACGATCATGGTGTTCGCTTCATCCAACCTCATGATAAGAGGACGGCCATCCTGCTAGAGTTATTTTCAACTTGGCTTACATTTTTTTTTCTTTTCCTGATTTTTTTTATTCGACGAGGATGAGCCATTCATGTGTCAAAATGTTTGATGTAGGCATCCAATCGGGTTCCATTTCAGCATAAGTAATAGAATAAAAAAGTAGTGAAATGTAAAGGACGAAAATAGAAAAAATAATAAAAATAGAACTAAAATAGAAAAGTGATGTAAGGTAAATGATCAAATCAATACTTTTTCCTTATTGAAAATGTTTTGGTCTCAAGACATATAAATCATATCGACAAATGTAAAATATGCAACTAAACTTTGAGATCTATCCTGTTAGTTGTCACCACCTTAAAACTAAAAATATGAGGGAGTGTATAATCAAATTCATAACCCCAACCATTGGTTTTGATCTTTATGTCCAAGGTTTCAAAGGCTGGACTTCTTTTGTCAATAAGCACTTCTCAATGCCTTTCATGGATTCATCCTAATCAACTTCTCATGATAGGAGATATTATAATAGGGTGGGAAAAATCAGACGTTGTCGGAGATTGCCATGATCCTTGAGAGAGAGAGAGATCAGAAGAGGAGAAAGAGCACCATCCCATCCCATTTCCCAAAACCAATATAGAATTTTCCAATGTACAAAAAAAGTCTCACATTTCCCCAAATCCCCTTGAGAAAGGGGACATTTCTAGATCCACAACAAAGCTCCACCTTGAAAATTGGGACCAAGAAAAGCAATATATAATTCTAAAATTTTATAAATAAAAATGGTATAAACAAAAATGTTTATTTATACCATTTGTGAAAGACAATAATATATCTGATTATTAATTTGGGACTATGGGGTGAACAATGATCTATTGAGAGAAAGAGGAGATGAGCCCCATTCATCAATCCCAACATCATGTTGAGAAAGAAAGCATGGACCCAAACATCCCATAGTAATAATAAAATAAAAATCAATAAAAATATTTATAAGAGTCTTGAAAAGAAAGATATAGAGAAAAAGCAATCTACTTTGAGAGCTTTCTATGAATCAACACTGTTAAAGCCCATTGCCCAAAACACCTTCCCCATCACCTCCCACAGCCCAATGCCTCCCCCCCTCGAGTCATAATTTATAAATAGAAAAAAAAAAGTATCTTGTTATTACCATGGAGAAATAGGAGGTATAATAGTTTTGGGGAGACTCCTCATACATGTCTGCCCACAGAGTTACCTGAAGTCATGAAATTATAGGGTATTTATCTCCATTCATTCACGTGTCTCTCTCTCTCTGTCTTTTTTTTTTCGGTCGATACTTGTTCTCTCATTTCTGTGGTTTCACACAATCATTTCATTAAATGTTAGAAGACACTATCTCCGGCATGCTAAGAGTGCGTTTGGATTTAGAGTTTAGTTGAGTTGAGTTTTGGTTTTAATTGATTTATAATAATTGTATTGTTGAATTATGAGAAAAATTGTGAAAAAGTAATAAATAATTGAGAGAAATTAATAATTAAGTAATGATTGTGTTGTTGAATTGTGAAAAAGTAATGAATAGTTGAGAGAATTTAATATTAAAAATTGAATTGAATAGTTAAAAAAATTAAAAAAATGAAAACAGTAATGATTGTGATGTTGAATTGAAGATAAATGGAATTGAATTGAGTTGAATTAAAATTTCTTTAAAAAACAAACATACCCAAACACACCCTAAGTTGGTTGAATTTAAACTGATTTTATTTAATTAAAGAATTTAAGAAGAGAGAAACGAAAGGTGACTCTCTCTTTTTTCCCTTCTTTTTTGCTTTTTTGGTTTTTTTTTCTCCTTAACACCTACAAGCTGCTGTTTTTGATGTTGGTTGCCACAGTGATTGGGACTTGAAAGCTCCCATCTTTTCATGTCCATTTGTTTGTTTGACATCGATAGTTGATATATCACTTTGATCATTGCTTTGTACATGTCCACCTCCTCCTCCTCCGCTTTTGACTCCTCCCACTCCCTCTAATACTTCACTCCTCTCCTCTTCATTCCTCCATGTGAAAGCCTTCTGCTACCAAAGATCACGTAATAGCCTAGTCTTCTTTTGGAGAGAGAGAGAGAGAGAGAGAGAGAGAATGTGGTACGAGGGAGGTGAAGCTGTGAACAAGAAGAAGGCAATGTGGCTCTACCCGAAGGTATCCGGGTTCAGCCCTTCTGAGAGATGGGGCCATTCTGCTTGTTTCTCTAATGGCAACCTCTATGTCTTTGGGGTATGTATGTATGTATGTGTTTTGCATTTCTCCTTTGCTGATGGAACATATTTTGCTTCAAGAACATGTTCTGTATTTTGGTAGCTTAAGTTAATGTTATGGTTATATTAGGCTCAAGGACAGAATCACTTTCCTGGTGGGTTTCAGCTTTTTGCCACTTTGATCGTCTGTTTAATGGTGGAAGACTGTCGGTTTCAACTCTGTGTTTCAGTTCTTGTTTCTCCATTTAGAAGGGCAGTTACGGACTAGTGAGGATTAGTTCTCGCCTTTCTTGTTATGGAAATGTTCCTCCTCGTTCCCATTTTTTTCTCCTGGAAAAATTTACTATTTTCCTTTCTTGTTATGGCTCATCATTTTTTCACCTTCTGCTGAAACATTTCAGGGATGCTGTGGGGGCTTACACTTCAGCGATGTGCTCGTTCTGAATGTCGAGACGATGGCGTGGCGCGCTCTCGAGACCACGGGACAGGGACCGGGCCCCAGAGACAGCCACAGCTCTGTCCTAGTTGGGCACAGGATGATAGTGTTTGGGGGGACGAATGGCTCCAAGAAGGTGAATGACCTGCACATATTGGACCTGAAGACGCGGGAGTGGACGCAGCCCGAGGTTCGCGGGAAACCGCCCTTCCCCCGGGAGAGTCACACAGCGACTCTCGCTGGGAATGATAAGATCGTGATCTTCGGGGGAAGTGGAGAAGGCGACGGGAACTACCTGAATGACTTGCACATATTGGACCTTAAAACGATGAGGTGGACTTCTCCGGATACAAAGGGTCAGATTCCGGTGCCCCGAGACAGTCATAGTGCGGTCTCGATCAATAATAAGCTATTGGTTTATGGTGGGGACTGTGGGGATCGGTATCATGGAGATGTCGATGTTCTTGATATGGACACCATGACATGGTCGAAGGTATGCAGCTTTTCCTTTGGCATGATATCTTAATTATTTTCGCCGAGAATAATGTTAGGATTTAGTTCCGGCTTGCTCTTTGCAGGTGGGCTTGCAAGGACTGTCACCTGGTGTAAGAGCTGGCCACGGGGCTGTAAGTATAGGGACGAAGGTGAGTCTCGATTTAACAAGTTCAACGTGCAAAGCTTTATGTAAGCGCACGAAGGTGAAGCAACTGCTGAAAATTGCAGGTCTATGTGATTGGAGGAGTAGGAGACAAGCATTACTATAGTGATGTGTGGGTCCTCGACCTAACAACTTGTACATGGAATCGGCTAGATAGTCGAGGTCAACAACCACAAGGCCGATTTTCTCATACAGCTGTGGTTGTGGGCAGTGATATTGCCATCTATGGCGGGTAAAACATATATCCTCATTTCTATTGCTTTGCATCCTTGTTATAGCATATTCGCCCGATTATAATTTGTTCTTCCTCGTCTTTTATCTTCCAGCTGTGGCGAGGATGAACGTCCACTCAACGAGGTACTGGTCTTGCAGCTCAGAGAAGATAGTCTAGACGGCCGTGATGTCTCCTTGTGCGGAGCTGTCGGAAAACACTGGAATCGAGAAAGTGCAATCTCGCCAATGGTAAACACTTAAAACTTTCTTCATTGATCTCCTCCAGAACGCCTCATATGTTCGTCTTAAGGGGGCTGGGTTAATGCGAGTTCCTTTAAGCAGAACGATGTGCTATGTGAGAAGAACGAAGTCCCAAGGAAAGCAGCTCTTGGCCATTGCGTATCTCCAGGTGGGTTTCCTTATGCGTAAACTTTTGGATTCTTATGTGTACTAATAATGAGAGGCTCAAGAAGGATTTTACTTTCAGATGCATTGCAATTGAAAAGGAGAAGAATTGCGGGTTCAAGCACTTGGGATGTCGAATCAGATCAAGAAGAGCATTCCCTCTCGCTGTCTCAGAATTCATCGCCATCGTTGTCCGATCCTGAGCAAACTCCAGTCACCAAAGCCGCCGAGCCTGCCAAAGGCTTGGCTGGATTTCATTTCCTTAAGCAACTGAATCAGAGCCGAGGCAACGAGCCATCGAGTTTTAATGCCTCAAATGGTCAAAAAGAGTTCAGGAAATGTGTCCGCAGAACTCCACCAGGATTGCGCTGCGATCCCAAACAGATGCATCCTGAGATGTTGCCGGTGCAGAATCTGGTAATCAGCAAGTTTCGTCGGTAAAACTATAAATGCTTATGAGAATCCTGTTTGAGTGCATCATGATTCGATATTCCCACTTCCCATGTAGATTGGAGCCGATGTTTGCGGTAAAGTTGATGGAGCCTTCGACTCGGGTTACCTTGTAACAGCAAGTGTCAATGGGAGAATATTCAGAGGAGTGCTCTTCGCTCCGGTAACAGCAGTAAGTTTCGATACTTGGATCCCCTAAAGGTAAATTTCATTCCTCGCCAATTGGTTTTAAGATTTCCATCCATGTAACTTCGTGGCGCAGGGACCTGCCAGCATCTCGAGAGGAGCAGTTCCTGTTCGGCACCCTTCGCACCACGTCCCTCAGATTCCTGCACCACACTCGTTCCAGAACCCGAGCCCGGTCAATCCATTCATAAAGCGTTCTTCGGAGGTAATGTCCCCTGAGCGAGGGCAGATCAGCAGTAGTAGGCCTGCTCGGGCTGTCATGGAGCCTAAGCACCGAAACGATCTGCAAGGCGTGGTTCTAACACTTGGAGGACCCGGAAGCGGGATCGACTAGCTAGTGTCATAGACAAAAGAGCCTAATTAGTAATTACTTCTCATCGGAATCGAATCCAATGTTTGTTTAGATAAGAAAGTAGGATTGGATTGGAAAGTTGATTCTCCATTATCCTCTTCCTCCCTATAAATCAACTTTCCTGAAGATTAATCAAAATGTCTGGTGAAACTGAGTTGATAATGTCAGCTTTTCTTTAATTTTGGGGTCACTTCAGAGTTTCATGTGAATAAAGGAAGATGGAAGAGAAATTGGTTTTTGGGGGGGAGAGTGAGTGAGTGAGTGAGTGAGTGAATGAATCCTTTCCCGGCAGGCATGACTGACTGATAGCTATCAATCTTTGATTTGCTTTGCTTTGCTTTGTCCACAGCTGGTTTTGCCTCAAACGACTGTACATGACAAGCAATTCTCTGCCTTCCCTGCTTGCTTTGAGTCAATCATCAATCATTTTGCATCACTATACAAAGGATTAGAATTTGGGTGTTTGCTCGTGTGTGGGATTTTACGTTGTTTCTAAAAACGACTCCTAAAAAAGGCTTACATATGATGACATTTCCGTGCCCAAGTATTTATGCATATGGGTGAAACAAACAACTGATAATATTGGCTTGAGCTCCTTTCGTTTTAGTGACTACTGACCTAAAATTAGTTTTCTCATGACAAAATTGAACTGATAATATTTCTATCTTTCTTTTGTTTTGTTTTTTTTTTTTTTTTTTGCATTCTGGTATTCTGAAATTAATAGGTTTTGATATATTCAATTTGAGTTGGGCCGATATATTATTCTTGCAACGTGAATTTTCTGCATTTAAAATATTCAAATTCGAAATATTACTTAAAAATAAGTAAGCGTTGAATTATTTAAATCAACTCACATTAGTAATAATTTTGCACTAAATCGACACCCTTGCTTTAAAAAGTCGTAGTTTGGGATCGAGATAATGCATATTGATTTCCTAGAGACTCGTAAAAGGGACACAAAAGTATATAAATGAACTAAAATGCTTCTTTCTAAATTAGAGTGTGTCAACTATAGTACGATCTGTAGTAAAATGCTTCCAGTCAATTCTTCTCCATCACGACTGACAAAATCCATCCACGAAACGGGTAACTCGTTTAACATTTTATATAGAAGAGTTTTTCCTTTATTAGATTATTAGATGAAGAAAGAAAACTCAAGAAAGAATATTTTTGGGTAAAATGGAGCCGAAGCCCAAAAAAATAAATTAATGTATTTGTTTCAACTTAATCAAATAAATATTTAAAATTAGCTGTAAGGAAAAATGAATGAAAGAAATAAAGAGAAGAAGATTAGAGATGATAGTTTAAACTAATTAATCATTAATTAAGTTAAAAATTACTTAAAAATGGGAGTAGCGCAGCGGCGCACGTCCTTCTTTGGTAATCAAGAGGTTTCAAGTTTGATATCTAGTGGAACTATCCGAGTCCCTTTATTAACTATTCTGATTTCTATTATATTATATTAGGATCACAGATCTCCTTATAATTAAAAAAATCACTTAATAAATAAGTAAAAGAAAAATTCCATAGAATAAGTAAAAATAAATTTAATAAAATAAAATAAGTCATTATTAATTAATGATATTATGAACCTTCTACAACACATTTTCTCATTTTTCGCCCGTTCATCTCCTCTTCTTATTTGGTAAAAATGGTGGGCAATAATGTTCGGGTTCTTGTGTTCAACCGCAAATATATCAGACGAACTGAACAATCAGTGTAAGCACTGGACACATCAGCAAAACATCACTTGAAGCCTAGCACAGTTCATAAAAGTCTGATATCCGGACCAAGCAAAAGAACCCACCTTAGCATATGTATCAGGGGGATGAAATATGAGAATCTCCTAGTTATATGAAAGTGAATTTGGAATAACTATATGTCATCACCATGAAATAATTAATTGTACTGACTAAATAAATACAACCAATTATTTGAAGATAATTAAATTTTGGGTTGGTGGCGGGGGAAGCGGGTCCCACGGGGGAGAGTTAAAGATTTGAGTACCGAATCATAGAAATAGCTCCCGTGCATCTCGCGCGATGCTGTCCTGTCGTCGCGAGCGAGGGTGTTGGGGGGAGACTGGAGGGTCGCTGTCAACCGTCTGATCCGTTTGCCACGTCATCCCCCGGATTTTTTGAAATTTACATCAACAGTGGCGGTGACGGTGACGGTGACGGACGGGGACAGCATTTTGCCCATTGCCCCCATCAGGGCTGTCTTTCTAACGTCACCCGTCGCTTGTCAACCCCTGTCATTTCCTTCGACACGACATGACCAGACCAGACCAGACCTCACCTCACCTCTACCCCCCTTACCCCCTCTGCATCTTCCACGTGTCCCCCTCCGTCCACTCGCCCTTTTATTATTATTATTAAATTAATCAATCCCGACCCCACGACACTTTCCACGTGTCCGCTGACCATTTGATAGCCCTTGACTTGAATCTGAACTCATCGGCTGGACTGGAGCAGGCTGACCGATCCCTTCGGCCCATCTACTTGCATGGGCCTCAGGTTGGGTCTCCGGACTGATGGGCCTCGGAATGTGACTTTCTGGTTGGCCCAGCTTCAAGTAGCTGCTCGAGCCGGAGCTTCCGCGGTCGGTCGCTATTTCAAGATCCATTCGAGTTATCCCTCGAACGGTTCTGGTCCAAATAATAGCATCTCGAAAACCGTCACTATTTTACTACTGCCCCGAAATCGATTACAATGGAGAGCGTCGATCCTGACTATATAATCCGACGGGATCGTATATATGTTGATTTTATTGAATGTGCAATTACGCATAATTGCGAGGTTGGCCAAAAGAGGGAAGGCCAGTAATGGAGGAGGAGCACAGCTCGAGGTGCACTGGTCCTTACCAAACATGTAATAACATCCATGCCATCCTTCCCTTCATTTGGATTAAATCAATGGCCTTTTTTTTTTTTTTTATAATCCCGGTATCATAAGCTCAATTGATCCCCAACTCATCCAGTATAGTCGGGTCGGCTCATTAAAAAAGTAAAATTTTCCTAGCGTGGATTTTCTGCATTCATAAGAACTCGATCCCAAGATTTTACTTAAGTGAAACAAATTCCGAATTACTTGAACAAATCCATGTTAGTATTTATTTATTATGTATTTGAATAGGAGGGCCCAGCCAGATTAGTTTCCATGCAAGGTCATTTCCATAAAAATGTAGGGTCCAAATGCCTTTAATCTCATTTTGACCTGCCAGTCCGTACGCCAATAACCACCGCGAATCGCTGTCGGTATTTAAAACTCGTGTTACAACATAAGGTTGTGCAGTATCCAAACAATCCACGTTTTATTTTTAATCGGAACAAGTGTATTGTCTTTCCGCAGTAATTATACATTTACTGCGGTTTTAATTTTGAAATATGCTTCATTATGTGCAGTTCTTATATGAACTCGCGATCGCACTGCCATATTTTATTTTTTATGCTTTTTTCGAGTCTTAGGCTTTGCGGCATGGAGTCTAATGGGACGAACACATGACACCAGACTATGAGCTCGACATAATAAACATACAAAATAAACAACATGTGCCCTTTCTCGGTATGCTTCGGTTGAGAGCTTATCTTGGTAGTTGAGCTATGTGCCCCTGCAATTAGTTAATATAAGTCAATGAAATGGTTGTATCCTATCGATTGATGAAAGCTCAACGTTGATGATATTTCGGATATTTTATGAATAAAATCTTGGGAAAAAATATTGGTCATACTTACTCCTTATAATCGGAATATATAAATATATATACATATTGGTCATGCAAATGTATTTAATGGATAATGCGACGTACCCCCACTGCCCATCATTGATATACAATAATTATATTGACAGTTGGGATTTCCCTTAAATACAATTGCAACCATCGAGGGAACTTGCTAGACCACCCAAAACCTTCTTCCGCCACATGGACATGGATGTTTTAGCAGCTTGTGCATTACACTTTAGATACATACATACACACCCTAGTTGTAGGTTGCGTGCATTGCACGGAATTATAATTCAATTTTTCCTTTTTCATCATTTATATGTACTAGGTGCAAGAGATCTTTAATAGAGCCACTTACATAAAAAATCATTTATATATACTAGGTGCAAGTGATCTTTAGTATAGCCCCTTACTTCAAAAACTCCAAAAACAGAACGAATATTCATTCAACAATTGGGATTTTGAGGCCGTCCGACTAAGTCCACCATGTCTTCATTCGCATATTTATATTGATATATCAATATATTAATATATTTTTACTTTAATTGTAATATTGATATGATTAGCTATTAATTTTTTTATCTTAAATAAATTATTCAAGATTATAAAATATTATTGTTATGTAGTTAACAAAATTATCTCAAAATATTTCAAAATATGTTATATTGATATCTTATTAAGAGATATTCATCCAATTTTACATATTCAAAAGTTTGTGATTTATTAGATATTTTGTAAGGAACAACATCTCATCGGAATTTTTTTAAAAAGTTTATTTTATTTTATTCAAATCTTTATCATAAAATATTTTTTATTCATCGTTCTTAATAAAAATTTAAAAATTCGAGAAATGACTTTTCGATCACTATGTAGTTGATGCGGTACTTATAAAATCAAACATTTATTTAAATTACAATATAAGATAGGTTATATAGATATGCATAAATATAGGTATATATAGGAGCGCCTCGGCTGCCTGCCCGCGCTCCCGATGAGAGGATCCCACCATCCTCCTCACCGGTGATCGCTCTTCTCCCCTCCACTGCCGTGTAGGTGGATTTTGCCTAGCAGCTATGTTCGCTCCTCCTCTCTCCCTTTTCTCCGGCAGTTCTTCTTCTTTCCCCTCCCCTCGGTGGTGGCTTCTACTTCTTCAGCTGGTTTGCCCCACCCCCACGCTTCTCTTCCCGCCTTTCACGGTCGAATCCTTCTACCGGATCTTGTCGAGGTCCTCAGCATTTCGTTCCTTGTGACATGGTGTTTAGGTTTGGTGAGCTCTTGCCGTGAAGTTGTTGACATTGGTGGATGCTTACAGCTTCATTGAATGCAAATTTGGTGGTTTGGAATCTCCATACGATTATCGCACCAGAGGAGGCCAGATTGCTGCTACTCTACCTTTGAATTTGTTACTTCCGTGCTTCCACCAAGCGCCTCCCTCTGCCCATCTAGATCTTATCCAGATTTGATCAGGTTCGGGTCAGGTTGGCTGTGACCCAAATTGGGTCGGGCTTGTTGCAACCAAATTCGGGTCTGTTTGGATTCGACCTAGTTAGTACCGATTTGGATCCGAATGGATGTGGGTGGCGGCGGGGCCTACAGTCGAAACATCTCGATCTCTCCCTCTCTGTCTCTCTTATTATAGGTGCCTTCCTTGGCACGCTGGATTGGTCGGCTTTGGTATGCTACCGGCTGGTTTGGTAAGCTCTTTTGTTGCCTTCTCTAACTCGAGACTTTTGGTTTGACTTGGTGGGCCAACTCTATGCACTCGAGTGCAGCTCAAGACGCCCTGCTTTGTTCTGATTTCAAGGTCTCTTTAGAACCTTGAAATCAGATGGTTGAGTTCTACATGTATGACGGCAGAGGTTTTTGATCGGAATCTCGGATAACTATTACTTTATATTTCGCTTCAATTTTTCTATGTATTATGTTTGAGAGGATTCATTTATTTTTAACATTGTAATCTTCTTTTTTGAGCATTTTATATTGTACTTTTTCATGTACATGTTATGAATGAATCTTTAATGCTGAAGAGAAAAAAAAAATTGCATAAATGCACACATACACAGACATTACATAGTTCTTTTGATCGATGGAAAGCTTTATCTTTTATGTTTTTAGGGATCAATTGTGACGTGATTGGCTGCTGATACTAACGCAGGAAGATCGCTTTCAGTAGATGTTTTCATGTAATTACTGGTCATGCGAGCTGTCCATTGCACACATGATAAATGGAGAGGCTGATTGGATTGGCATTGTATTGCATTGGCTCGAAGGTTTTAAATGTGTACTTAGTAGTCTTAAATCATCTGAAAAATATTTATCAACTGAACCGACTTAAAAGATCGATAAGTAAACATATGCAGTTTTAGCACCGCTTCCAAACAGCTTCATTGCCAATGCAGGATCGCATTGAGATGATAATTGTGGAACATATATTACTAATGGCTCAATAGAAGGCTTCTCTTTCTACTAGCCAAAGTTTTCTTCATTCATAATTTGGTGGGTAGCTTCGTATTTATGAATTCCTTCACCCGTCAGGTACTTGTAGCAATCATCATATGTGTTTGTGGTGCCGCAGCACCACATGGAAACCCGTTCTAAAAGTCGGTCGCTGCCATGCATGCATTCGTCTAATAAGTGCCTCTTTAAATAAGATTATAATGTCCGATATAATTAAACATATCGGCTAATGGTGGATATGGACGGGTGAAGATTCCCCTCACACCTAATCTGGGCTGGTGACCAAACTAAAGATCAATGCTTGGTTGGTCCCACTCACTCGGGATCGATCTATCATGGGGTGTGATCTGCCAGGGAAGTGCATGTAAGAATGTTTGTTCACCTTTGAATCTAAGATATGACAAAGGTGAAGCCCAAAAAAATTCAAAGGTATAATTTCAAAATCCAGGTAATCCAATTTGTCCCACTCCTTATAAAACTCTCCAGAAGATCTTCTGCAGAGCTTCATTAAAAAAAAAAAAAACACAGAGGATTCTTTTCATGTTCCATTTCCCATCTACCATCCAGAAAAAAAATATAAAAAAAAAGAGGGAAAAAAATAGATGCATTAACTATAGATACATATGGGGAAATTATTGAATGCAACGGTGAAAAGCTACAGCTAGAAGGCTATTAATTCGAGCAACGTGGATTCATCGTGATGATTTGATGTTTGTTCTTCTTAAACATAATATCGAATTTGAATTTTGTGAATGAACAAAATTTACGATTGAAAGAGCTTTTAATGGAGGCGGTGAATTATGGTGCGGGGCTCTACAAGGAACAGACACCTTGGTTCCTTCCAGTTTGATTCCATGTAGGATCAAGATCAACAAACATTATCTCCAAATTGACTTCTATAGGTGAAAGAAATTGGTCAATTAAGTATCCATTAGCCAACTCGCACTTGCCCTTTCTTCAAGCCTCCACCCTCATAAATAAAAACCGTTTTGCTTAGGCTATACTTTACTAATTATTATAGCACTAATTAAATGCCTCCTTGTAAATTATGAACAGCCATAATTGAAGAGCACTTACGGTGCAAGTGGTTGATTCGATCTTAAATCGCCTCCTCCTCTTACCAATTAAACTGAATCGGATACGCCGCGTACTCCTATTTAATAGCTCATAATCGGGTATTTGCTATCTCGATCACAACATATTAGCAGCACCATATATTAAAGAAGAAAAGAAGCCGTCCAGGCCGAAGACATACACGTCGCATGTGAAAAGTGGCACGGGGTGACGGTTCGGTTAAAATCCGGAACATGTTGGAGTGTTCTTGGGACAGGACGAGGCATCATCTATACCACAGGATGATATTGATATCGACAACATAGTAACCGGTAGCGCCAATTCCATTCGAATCGAAACTCGGAACTGCTCAAATCTCACTGGAAATCGAGAATTAGGAAGTGGGCAATCGTCAAGTTCGTGGCTTTCGCTCGAGAATTTCGAGAACGGTAATGGCCTTCTTCAAGTCGTCTTCTTCCGAGCTCTGACAGAGGCTCTCTTTTGTCAATGCTTCCCCCTGACATCCATCACGTGCCTCTGCTCTCACTAGTCACTGCTTGCTACTGTTCCCTCTCTCTCTCCCAAGCAGCAAACGTTGCTTTAATTTGTTTCAATTCACGCGCCTTCCCCCTCCCTCCGTGTTACTCTCCCTGCTCTGTGCTGTTCACCACCACTGCCGTTCTCGTTCATTCATGCTCTTTCCTCTGCTGAAGTTCACCCTTCAAGCACACTTCGCCCCAACTGCCCTTCTTGCTCCATATACCCTCTGGGAGGCTTAGCTCCTCCCTGGATCTGCTTCCGCAGGGCAAAGGTGCGTGCTTTCTTTGCATTCTTCATCTCCCCATTCTGGCGTTTGTGCGCGGTGGCAATGGGTTTTTCACTTTGAGCTTGGACTGGTTTGTTCTCGGATTTGGAGTGTGATTCTTCTTCTGCCCTTTTTCTGCATCTTCTTTCTGAACTGGGGCTCAGATCTTCACAGCATAGAAGATTGTTGCAAATGGATGCTTCTATGTTCTGAAAAACAGTTCCTTTGTAGTGCCTATCAGTCGTACTCGTCGGTGTTCGTTGCTTGCTCTTTGGGTTTTGGGAGAAACTAAATGCTTGCTGTTGCTGCTTTGTCTCGTACCTTGCTACGGCTGGCAATTTAGGCCAATTTGATGTCTGTGAGTGTGTAGCATCCTGTCCGTGGCTCGAGTGATAATAATTTAACTTCAGCTTTAAGAATCTCGAAATCATAAGGTATGATTGTATATATATTCTTTCTAAAAGCAGAAGAAATCATGTCAATTGTGTGGCAATCATTTCATTCCATGTCTCTAGCTTTACTTCTCTCTCTGCGAGAAATTTCATGGGCTGCCGTAGCCGGTCCCTCTACTTATCAGGGCACTGTTTGTTTCTGACTCCCAAGTCTATGACTTGGCGACCCCTAGAACCTATGACAAAGTGGATGAATTGAAATCTTGCAGGAAAATGGGTGTCATTTCCCGAAAAATATTCCCAGCATGTGAGAGCATGTGCATATGCTGCCCTGCTTTGAGGTCGAGATCCCGTCAACCTGTCAAGCGCTACAAGAAGCTGCTCGCAGATATCTTTCCTAAATCTGCCGTGAGTGTTTTACTGGAGTTGTCGTATGATAAACCATGTTAAAAAATTATCTGCCCGTCTACTAGTTTTGGAATTGGAAGTTGTTTGATATTTCTAGTCCGGTGTAGTAACTGAACAGTTCAACATCACAGGATGGCTCCTCAAGTGACAGGAAAATTGTTAAGTTATGTGAATATGCTGCGAAAAACCCGTTCAGGATTCCAAAGGTAGCACTTTCCCTGGGGCTGTGAAAGCATTTGTCTTGGAATTAATGCTCTTATTGAGGATCTTCCTGCAATGTTTGTGTTCTCTAGATTGTGAAATACCTTGAGGAGAGGTGCTACAAAGAGCTTCGAAGTGAGCACGTCAAGTTCATTAACATCATCATGGATGTCTACTATAAGTTGCTCTGCATCTGCAAAGAGCAGATGTAAGTGATGCCTTCTCTCTAAGCTGAACTCTCTCCATTATTAGAAGTTGAGTCAAGTTAATGCTGCCCATAAATGACTGTGGAAAGGATTTACCTTGTCTTGAAACCCCCCCTTTTCGTTCATCTTATAGGGCATATTTTGCTGTTAGTTTGCTGGGTGTGGTTAAGGAGCTTATCGATAATGGCCAGCAAGATGCTCTGCAGATTCTTGGTTGCCAAACCTTAACGAAGTTCATTTACAGTCAGGTATATGCGACAGGACATTCCAATATGCCCGGTTCAGTTATATTTTGAAAAATCTGACTCATATGCTGTGTTAGAACTTTCGTTTTCTAATGCAAATTCTGCATTGTTCTCTTCTTATTCTAATTTTACTGAGGGCTTTTCTGTTGGATCCACAGACTGATACCACTTACACTCACAATATTGAGAAATATGTACGTAAAGTGTGTACCCTAGCACGTGAGAGCGGTGAAGGAGATGAAAGACGTTGCCTCAGGGCATCTACCTTGCAGTGTCTCTCTGCAATGGTAACTTCTCATCTTTTTCTTGCACGTTAGGAAAGTTTTCTTTCATTTTCTGTTAGTCTCTTATTTCAGTTTGTTGTCTGCTTATGTTTCATTTCATCAATGATAGTATCGATTACAATTGGTATCTTTGTTGACAGGTATGGTTCATGGCGGAGTACTCCTACATATTTGTTGGATTTGATGAGGTTGGTCCCCTGCTATTCTTTTGTTTCCGCAAGTTTCCTCCTTTACTGTGTCTTTACCTGTTGGCCGCTTGCATGCAGATTGTACATGTTACTTTGGATAACTATGATCCCGAGATATATGCTGACCATGACGATGATAGAGGGGTGATGCATCATAATTGGGTGGATGAAGTTGTGAGAACTGAAGGAAGAGTTGGGGGAGATGGCAGTCCTAATTGCTTCGTCACAAGACAACGTCCTGAAAAGAAAGACCCGTCTCTTCTTATGAGGTATTCCAACCCAAAATCCCATTAAAGATAAATTCCCCCATTTGGATGAACTTTTCTCGCTTTTCATCCCATGGGAGGCTTCCATGCTGTGGCTTATATCCTGCTTTGGCTTTCTAGGGAAGAGATGGAGGCACCAAAAGTATGGGCTCATATTTGTCTTCAGAGAATGGCCGACCTGGCCAAGGAGAGTACGACGACTATGCGGCGTGTCTTGGATCCAATGTTTGTGTACTTTGATTCAGGACGTCATTGGGCCCGTCGACAGGGGTTGGCCTTTGTTGTATTGTCTGATATGACCTTCATGGTCGAAAATTCAGGTAAGATTTTATCGGTGCGTTTGATTTCAGAGTTAAAAGTAACTTTGATTTTGATTGTGGAAAAGGACAAATGATTGTGTAGTGTGTTGAGTTAAAAGTTAAAGTTAAAATTTTTGACTCAGGAAATGTGTTTTTTTATTGTGTAGTGTGTTGAGTTAAAGTTAAAGTTAAAATTTTTGTGATTTTAACTGCGAAACCGAACGGAGCAGTATTCACTGGAGTATAAGAATTTGAAAGCAGTCTCACTCATATTGCAGTGAGTCAGCAGTCCGTGCTAGCTGCAGTGATTCGTCATTTGGACCACAAGAATGTTTCACATGATCCCCGGCTTAAGTCTTCTGTGGTCAAGGTTGCTACTGCTCTAGTGAGGCAGATTAGACTCAGAACTGTTCTCGCAGAAATTGGATTTGTGTCTGACCTGTGCAGACATTTGAGGAAGAGTCTCCAAGCCACAGTTGAATCTGTTGGGGACCAGGAACTGAACTTAAATACTTCACTTCAGAATACAATTGAAGATTGCTTGCTAGAGATCGCCAAGGGGGTAAGTAGTGCTGCTTTGCTTTAATACTGTAATTGTGACTTGTTCACTCTTGTTTAACCAGTTCAGTTGAATCTTATAGGTTGGCGAAGCGCAGCCACTACTTGACATGATGGCGATAACTCTTGAGAAACTGCCATCTGCCGGAATCGTTGCAAGGGCTACTATTGGGTCATCTATGGTTCTTGCTCATATGATCTCATTAGTTTCTATTTCCTCACAGAAGCAGCAGGTGAGAGAAATTAAATGGCTCAGAATTTAGACTGGACTCTTTGGGATTTACTAACAAGCCCGTTCTTAAATATGCTCATCTAGGTATTCCCAGAGGAACTTCTTGTTCAGATTCTGCGGGCAATGTTGCACCCGGACCCAGAGGTTCGAGTTGGGGCCCACCAAATGTTTTCTATTCTCCTAATTCCAAATTCTGCTCGTCCCAGACATGAGATCTCTTATTTGCGTGCGAATTGCCTATATGAACCAAGAAGATGGCAATCGAGCACAGCATCTGCTCTTGCTTCAGTTACTGTCCGTCTCGAAAAGCTTAGGAAAGAGAAGAATGGAATTATTATACCAGAGAAGCACCTAGTTAATATACAAGATGATTTTAAGGGGATTGACTCTCCTAGTGATGACAGGAAACAGGGATGTGTATGCAAAAATTCCCCTAACTTCTATAAAATTTCCGAGGCGGTAAGCGACTCGTGATTTGATGATCCCTGCTGTCCATTTGTTTATGGCTTGATTTGGGTTCTGTTTGTCTTTCTAATTAAGGTACTGAAGCTGGTTTATTTGTATAATGGGTTCAGGAGCCATATGTTTTGAAGTTCAGCGAGGATCAAATATCTCAGTTGTTGTCTGCTTTTTGGTTACAAGCCAACCTTCATGATAATCTGCCATCAAATTACGAAGCTATCGCCCACTCCTATGTCCTCACTCTTCTTTCTTCACGCTTGATGGTGAGATTTTCTTTCTTTCATGAGATGCTTGCTCGATCATATTCCTGATCACAAAATTTTCAATTTCGCTCACCAAAAATCATTGGTTCAGAACTCATTGGTGCGATTTCTGATTGATTTTTCAACTTAAAATGGCGCAGAACCCAAGTAGCAACCTTGTAATCTGCATCTTCCAGCTTCCCATTGCAATGAAAAAGACTTGCTTGGATCCCAACACTGGTACCCATTACATGTCTTGAATTGGATTAAACTATGAATTTGCATCACTGCAATGCTTGTAGCTTAACTGTAGTATGTATACCTATTGGTAGGGACATTACCCGCATCTCGCTGCAGATCAATCTTCACACTTTCTGTCAGCATGTTGATGTTTGCAGCCAAGATATACCACATCTTCAGTCTTATAGATCAGTTGAAGTCATTCGATCCACAAGATGTAAGTTTTCATACGAGTCATTCTTATTTGCTTTTTAGATGCAAAGGTCGTTCCTTTATTTTTGAGATGTGCTTTCTTGAACTAGGATTCTAATCGGGATAATTATTTTGAATGTTTCAGGTTGATCCATATCTGGGTATCACTGAGGATTTTCAAGTATTTGTCAGGCCTCAGGTTGATTCTCGAGAGTACGGATCTGTGATGGACAATCAGCTGGCGTCATTATTACTTGATCGACTGAGGAAGAAAGTTAATGAGTCTGAAAAGGTCCTATTAGATACCTTAGTTCGGAATCTGTCTAGTATTACTGAGGTATGCTTCCTGATTTATTTTGTAGCCAGCAAAAACTTCTTCCCGACCTTCATATCTGACATATAATTGTTTAATCTCATAAGCTTGATGAAGTTGATGTGAGGAAGCAGCTGTCAGAATCTTTTACACCCGATGATGCATTCATGTTCGGTCCGCAGCTGGTCCTTGATTTGGGACAGAGTCAAATTAGATCGCACTCTAAAAACTCAAGTTCCTTTGATGAGGTGTGTACCTTTTATTGAGCTACTGTGGAAACAGCAGACTAATAAATTTCGCATTTCAGATAATTGAAGTGTTACTGCTGAATCTTTTCATAGATAATTGAAGTGTTATTGTCGAATCTTTTCTAGGAATTCCCATCAAACTCATCTGTTGAGGATGATGCGGCGAGTGAAGCATCTGTGGATCTCTCCCACTTCGTTCCGAGGATGACTTCCCCATCCCTCTCTCATGTCATCAGCATCGGGCAGCTTCTTGAATCTGTGAGTCCCTATCTCCGCGCCTTGTCTATCATTTTCTCCTCTGTTTCTACGACTTCTCAAGAAATGATCCGATGATGTTATTCAGGCACTCGTGGTGGCGGGTCAAGTGGCAGGGACATCTCTTTCCTCGTCCCCTCTTCCATACAATGCCATGACCAGCCAGTGCGAAGCTCTGGGTGCAGGCCCCCGAAAGAAGCTATCAAATTGGTTGGCCCAAGAAAATCATAGCACTGGAGATGCATGTGTCCCAATTGAGGTTAGTGTAAGACGAGTTATTATTTGCTTGTCCAATCTTTACATAATGCCTTTGTCCATACGATTGATTCTTCAGTCCGCGAACTTGCAGATGACGAGTGAACCATTGCCCATTCAAGGACCCATGGGGCCACTGGACCGTTCTCTTACAATGAAGCTACCCCCTGCAAGCCCTTTCGACAACTTCCTCAAAGCAGCTGGCTGTTGATTGTTAGAGAATGCTACCTACTTCCCCTGGTCACGTAATCTAATCATGTAAAGGCTTTAGTTAGGTGATGCCACCGAACCGACTCAGGAAATGAGTCATCAGTTTTAGGGTGCTCAATTCAGCTTCTCTTGATTTGCTGTACTTAGCATAGTGGTAGGGACCTTCATTAGCACTGTTTTGGTACGAGATTATATCCTAGGTTGTCTGTAGTGCTGGTTCTGATCATCCCTCTCGTCTTTTCACCGAGAATCTGCCACTTTATATTACCGTCTCAATGTTCCATGATGTATGTGATCATGTGACTATCGAATGCGAATGCTCCTTTGTAAAAGCATAATGTTAATCATTCATGTTCTAAGTGCATGCAATCATCTCCGGGTGAAGATGCGACTAAGTTTCCTCAATGGTAGAAGCAGGACCCGACAGAAGAAATTGTGCTGTATGTATTGACCATTCGTGTGAGGAAGCTGCTCACTGCTCGTTTCTCCGGGTTATAAGAGAAGCATGGGCCTAGCTGAGCATATCGGATTCATGAGCTCATGGAGGACTGCAGTTTTTGGTTAGAACAGGTATTCAAAACTTCCTAAACGGGACAGTGGTGTGGGCCCAGAGAGCTCATGGGGAAGGCTGGCTAGGAAGTGGGAGTGTATGGTCAAATCGGGAAAATGGGGTCCATTGATCCTCGAATCACGGTCAAGGGTTTGCCCTTATTAGTTTTGACATATTGTCTGATCAAATCTACTGCGACCCCATCTCCATGCTTGTACGATGCCTTTACTACTTGCCACTGACTGAAATTTAAATATGTGGGCACACCCAAGTCTCTGCATCTGGCCCTTCTCCAACGTACGGTGGGGCCACATTAAAGTGCCCTCGACGCCCCCCCACCCCCCCTGCTCGTAATATAGCCATAATTCTAGCAACGTGTACAATGGCATTCTATCCCGTATAAGAATTACGACATACGAGCCTGACTGACCGTAGAAGATTCAAGGTGTACATATTATTCAAAATAAGAGACAAGGAAAGCTATTCCAACATGATTTCAAGGTTTAGTTATTAAAAAAAAAAAATGATTCAAGGTCCATTTTTTTTTTCTGGGGAAATAAGTATGATTCGAAGGTACATGTATCATTCAAATTTAAGAGACAAGGAAAACTATTACAACATGATTGCTTATGGATGTGCATTTTTCGATTTCATTATCCCTTTCTGTCTGTGATGGGGCCTAGTGGCCTATTGACATCACGAGGTGCTCTTAAACTATTAATTGAGACGAATTTTCACTCGATTTTTTACTTGATTTTGATCAATATGTGTGTTTAGTGGGTTTTCAAATTATAGATGGCAAAATTAATGTTTGACCACGTGGAGGACATAATACATGATTATTCCACATCGTATCTTGTTAAGAAAGAGGCAGTGAATCGAATCCCAGAAAGGTCGGGGGTCCTCTTTTCCCATATTTGGTCAGTTGCAATCTTTTTCCACTTCTTGTTGATGATGATGGGAATATCTTCATCACAGGTGTCTCACAATGCTATTATATTATTAGATTCGAAATTAATTAGCGGGCAAAACATAATTTATGGTATTATTTATTTATCAGACGAATCTAAAGGATTTATTCTTCTTTATGGTCGTAAATGATAATATGAATCTATGATGTGGTCCTTAACAATTTGATAATTCTGGTCAATTTGCAAGTGATTAAGTAGTGGGCCAAAGCATACAACAGCACAATTTCCATATGGTTCTTGCTGCTTAGGTGAACCCCATGATGGCCCTTTTTGACTTAATTCCTAACTGAGGCTTTGCGTGAAAACAGTTTTTTTTTTCCTCCCGACAATTTTTGACACAACACGATAACACGAAATGATGTGGTAGGAAATTAAACGGGTTTGGATTTGCTTAAATAGGTTTTTGGTCTAAACGGTTAGAACCCGCCTAACCCATTTAAATAATTGTGTCTTAATGGGTTGAGCCCTCGTAACACGTATAGACACGTTTAAGTAAGTGTGTTTCATGTTAATTTGAACCTCGAAGTAATGTAAGTTGTGAACTTACCGAGCTTTGTTTGGAGAATATTTAGTTATGCTGGCTTCTAAACAGCTTACCCCAAGTATGGTGTAATGTTCTCATCAGATAATGGATTATGGATGTCTTTTATTATGCTTAATTTATTTTGAATGTAATCTTGTTTATCGTGTTTGTCATGTTTATTTGTGTGACTATATACATTGTACACAATTAGACACATTTAATAATCGTATCGTATCCGAGTTTAGACTTCTGTGACAAGAAACCATTTAGACACGGTATGTTCAAACACGACTCGATACAAATTGCTAGCTCTTGCTCCATCTGCCTTTTATGCTTGAAGTGAATATAAAGAGAAAACGATTTTATTAAACCTTTTCGGTTTATCAAATTATTTGCGAAACCCTATTCTCCATATTGTGATTATTTTCTAATTGAAAATATTCGGCTTTCGTTCAATTTAGAATCTATTAAGAGTAGCCAAAAGCCAATATGAATTAGACAGCTCGCACATATTTTTTTGGTTCTTTAGATGTTTTTCAGTATGAATTATGAGGTTGATTTAAAGATCATATATCACTAATTTTTTATTTTTTATTCGATAGAGTGCAAAATCCCCTCCCTTCCCATTCGCTTTCGCTCTATTTTGTCATATCCAGACAAAGTATTAATATTTTACCCTTTGGAGAGTGTAGAGGTGAGGCTCAATGGAAGAAAGAGGTTGCCATTTGAAAATAGTTTATTTTCCAAATCTTATGGGATGGTATTTTGTTTTTCTTATTATGAGCGTCCATAGTCATATTAGCTAGCTCTAGCTTTTAAAGACCTTTTTTTTTCCCCTTCTATATACGCTGAATTTTTAAGATACGTTTTAAGGTAATAAGTTTTCGAAGAGCTTATATGAAGCACGTTCTAGTAAATTTATTAAACACTGAAATATATAACCCTTCGTGCATCTGCAATATTCTCACTGTGGTAATTAATTCGACCTACACGAGATAATTTAACCAAGTTAATCATCTTGGTGATTCCCATTTGAATTACACCTAAAAGTAGACGATACTTGCGATGATAACGATCCAAGATTTATATTGGCTCTGCTTCTTTGTTTTCACTTTCCACATAATAGTAGTCTATGTATGAATTACAACTAGCTCAGCTTCCTAGTTTTCACCGGAGTCCACACATAATGTAGTTGTAAGAGATCGAGAATGGATCTACTGCAACTGAAAGGATTTCTGCAGCTGTATCACTCATTTAATGTACATATGTCGCATTATATTTTTATTGCAGTGATCCCGGTGAATCGCTA
This sequence comes from Punica granatum, assembly GCF_007655135.1. Taxonomy (NCBI): domain Eukaryota; kingdom Viridiplantae; phylum Streptophyta; class Magnoliopsida; order Myrtales; family Lythraceae; genus Punica; species Punica granatum. Next base: position 52,182,349 of record NC_045127.1, read on the forward strand.
TATCTTTACCTGTAATTTTACTCTTGATCATTTTACTCTATACCCGTTTGTATTATCAATGTACTTGCATTGATTACAAAAAAGAGATGATGCCTGTGATGACATAACTAAGAACACAAAAGTGATCTTAGTGTAATGACACAAGGCGCCGTTTGAACTATGAGATCTTATGTTCGATTATCACTAGTGGGACTTATCAGTCCCTTTATCTAATTTTATTTTCTTTCATTATACTAGATCCATGTGTCTTCTTTATTATCGAAAAAAGAACGCAAAAGTCCTCTCAAAGAATATTATAATTAATAAGCTGGCAATAAACTTTTTCAACATGACTATATGTCAAATGAAATACGATCATCATGACCGTCCATCCGCGGATTTTTCTAACGGTCATCATGGTCGTCTATCCGCAAACTCCACGCGGATTGGACGATCATGATTGTGGTGTCACCTTATATCAGGTCATGCAAGTGGCTAGGAGCTGGCAAGACAAGAAAAAAAGGCTGGGAAATGAAGTGATTTCACCTCGTGGAAAAGTGAATCGAACAGGACAGATACGTACATATACATAGATACATACATATATATATATATAGAAGATACGTACATATATATCATGTGGTACGAGTACGTGTATAGGATTCCACCTAAGAAAATGTTCTGTGGGGGCCCACTTTCTCAGAGCAACAGCCAATAGGATGTTGAAACGTGGTGGAATGTCATGTCAATCGTTAAACTTGGCAGTGAGCAGAGACAGTGACGTTGCCTCTCCGGACTCCTCCTATCCGTCCCCTGCCTACTTCCAGTCATTCACCCCCAAAAACAAGCACAGGCGAAGCCCTGCACACATGTGTTGTATAAATTATATGCAGTTCTCTCTCTCCATACATACATATATCACCGCGAAAGGTCTGCCACCAAATCTATATGTGAGAACTTCTAATAATTTTGAAAAAGAAGTCAGTTTATGGCATAGCCGATTGAGGGTATATATGCATGCCAAGAAACTCCATCGATGGTACATCGTTTTTCTTCTAGCATCCCTCAATTAACTCATAGATAATACTTAAAATCATTGCTCCAGAAGTATTATTCACTACAAGTTATTAGTATATATAGATTTTGATCTGCAAATACAGTTTTTCTTTTTTGTATATACAGTTTCGGAGTATCAGAAAAATTCAATTAGAAAAATGGTTCTAGAAGTTAATAGGTTTATATATAAGAGATTTACTGCATAATAATCTTTTCCATCCACAATAACAAATTAAATGCATAAGAATTATACTAGACCTATGAACCTTTCTTGTAATCAAAGCAAACTAAATGGAGAAAAATTTAATTTTTAGTAAATACAATTTTTGGAGTGAATAAATGGAGAAGAATTTACCATGCCTTTTCGATTACAAGAAATGTCAACGAGTCTAATAAAAAAATAAATAAAACACTTGACTAGTAAAGGAGTATGGATACCATAGTTCTATGAGAGCATGTGGCATTGTACTACACATGCTATTAGGTTAACAATATAAAGTTTGCCATACTAACTTATCAAAAAAAAAATGCCATACTAACCTTAAACTCCTCATGTTATATTTGTTGCCATACTAAATTACATTTTAAATTGAATCCGCAGCAAATCGATTCACGAACCCTTGCAAGTCTAAAATGAGCTAGCAGTCACTCTCATAAACTCCTTGGTCTTGGATGTACTCCAAATTTAGTGCAACAAACTATTTCATCGATGAAAATATCGTGATTGAAACCGATCAATGGTAAATGCTTATTGAATAGTAATAAAAGATCTAGCAGTGAAACCAACTTTCGTACTGGTATCCCATTCATATAGTAACAAAAAAAAAGAATAAGCGTGACGTTGATTATTAGATCCAATATGATTAAAGACGGTTCCTATCATATATGTCGATAACTATTACTGACAATGATTATCCGTGTCTGCAATAGTTACATACGACAAGGCCGCGACAACATTACTTGGGATGAAATTACAAGCGCAACTAAAATCTTTTTGGCATCAAGAAAACTCAATGCTTGCTGCATCAATGAACAATCTTAACTGTAAACACTGTTTCCAGAGAGCTCACACACACACATCAGTCTCTCTCTTCAAGTCCTGAGTAAGTCCGCTTCAGTCTTCAAAAGTCTCCCGACACTGTAGTGTTGTTTGTCTTTATTAATTAATTAATTAATTTTTTTAAAATTTTCTTATAGATTTTTTCTAGGTTTTCCTTTTCTTTTTCTTTTAATGATAATAAATAAATAATAAGTATAGTGCATATCATCACTCTTTCTTGATGAGGAGTTTCTCTGCAGCTCCTCCTTCGAAAAGAGAGAAAGCTCAGCAGATATAAACGTCTGATTTCTCTCTCACTCATCTCAAGCTTTGCTCTCTCTCGTTTCCCAGGTGGTGTCTTCTCTCTCTCTCTCTATCCTTCTCTCTCCTCAGTTCAGCCATGCCCACAAATCAATCTTCCTGAAGAATTGGCCAAGGATATATTATATAATATATACATACATATTTATGTATATATATGCACTCATGAAGAAGAGGGGGAGCTGCTGGGAGTCAATCATCTTGGGATCAGGTCAAAACTCAAGACCATATACAGTTAGGTAAATTGGGCAACAATGGAGGATTTGTACAGGAACATTGTGGTGGGAAGTTCAACAGTTGAGGGTTTCCACCACCACCATCATCAGTTTGAAGGGTCGTCGGCATATGATAACAACAACAACTATGACGACAACGACAACAAAAATGAATTAACGGAGGAATTGGAAGGGGCCAAAGTGGAGGCGGCTGCTGCCGCCGCCGCCGAATCTGAGAATATGTCCGATCTGATCAAGTCCCAGATAGCCACTCACCTCCTTTATCCTGAATTGGTATCCGCTTACATTTCTTGCCGAAAGGTATTCCCAATCGATTCCATACATACATACATACATACATGTATATATATATTTATATGTTTCTAAACATGTTATTTATATTGCAGTTTAAATTGTTCATTCGTGTCAAGAGTGGGCTGGTTCGGCACTGATGTCGGAGATAATATACTCATAATGTTTCGTTTCTTATGTATGCCAAGGTCGGAGCACCGCCGGAAATCGCAACCCTACTCGAGGAGATCGGCCGGGTGGAGAACCAATGGCTAATAATGAGCAATTGCGCTGAATTAGGAGCTGATCCTCAACTAGACGAGTTCATGGTTACCATCATCTCTCTATTCTCCATTAAATTACATCATTTGAATTAGCATAATTTAAGGAAATTTAATTAAAATATGGTGCTTTTTTTCTTTTTTCCCTTCGAAGGAATCATACTGTGAGGTTCTGCACAGATACAAGGAGGAACTGTCTAAGCCGTTTGATGAGGCCACCATCTTCCTTAAGGACATCGAGTCGCAGCTGAACAACCTCTGCAGGGACAACCCCACATCGACCTTGTTAGGGTCTTCCAACTCTCACTCACACTTTCACTCTGCAGGTAACACATAAAACATTTGCATACACATATACATATATATTATATATGTGTGTGTGTGTGTTAATAATTCTCGAGTTTAATATTTTGTACTGCTCTAGAATAGTGACTATGGGGTCACGTTTGGATTGGGGGTTCTGTTGCATGAAATGACATGAATGGCTGTGGGCTGTTGTTGGAGTACTCCGTATTCTTCTTCTGCAGCTTTGGCGCTCTTTGTTTTCCAAACATTATTTTAATATATGGTTATTTTATTCAATAATCATTGTCGTAATAACTTTTGTATTAATGAATATGATGAGAGATAATGGGAACCCATTTGAAAAATCATAGCGCCTAAATGTGCTCTTTTACTAGTTCATTAATTAATCTTAAATATAGGATAGACGCTTCGTGTCCGGTCTCCTTTGTTCTTGGTCCCTTAGTCCTAACGATGAAAATGCTAAAGGACACCAACCACACGCATAATATCTCGGTAGATTAATTTCATCTACACATAGTTTCAAGTTTCGCTAAGGTTTTGGAAAGCTACCTACAGCATTTGATCAGTCCGATAGAGCTTTGCAGCTTCCCGTACTTCAAACGGAAATAATACATATATGTCCCGAATATCCAAATAATACTCTTCGATGTATGTCTTCTGAGCTACTAATGGTTGGCCTTGCAGTGTAATGTCCAGAATGTTGAACTACGTTGAAAAATGCAGTACTCTCGCTATCGTATGATCATCTTTGACAAACTAGGATTTTTCTGCTCCAGTTATTAGGATTTACCATATAAATATGTGTTCGTACATATATATATGATGAACTTGAAAATCGGATATAGATTCACTTTGTACCCTAAATTAATCTTTAATTATATTGTTTTTCCGCAAGTGTATGGTTAATTGGTTGTCTCTCATCGCGATAATTTTTACTGCACCGTGTACATATATCTTCCTTTCACGGTGTTCTCAAATGTAGAGCTAGTTGCTGCCCATTCATTTCTCCATGTTTTTAGATGAAGCAGCTGGCGCTTCGGAGGATGAGCAGAGCTGCGGGGAGGCAGAAGCACCTGAAGCTCAAAGTCTCGGGGCTAGTTCTAGGAGCGACAGGGAAATGAAGGAAATCCTCCGGAACAAGTACAGCGGCTGCCTGAGCAGCCTGAGGAGAGAGTTCCTAAAGAAGAGGAAAAATGGGAAGCTTCCCAAAGATGCTCGGGCTGCACTCCTTGAATGGTGGAACACTCACTACAGATGGCCTTACCCCACGGTAATTTCCCGGAGCATCTCCTCGATTACTATTGATTCAGTAAAAGAATTGCATATGTAGTGTGAGCTAATAACGGGGCATTTTTTGAGTGAAGCTAATTCGTGATATGAGTTTGTCTAAAAACTTGAATCCCAGTACAGTGTTTAAAATGCTACATTGTTCGGGATTCAACCTTTAGCTTGAATTACCAGTAACTTAAGTACTAAGGTTTGCCACCGCTCCGATTTTCGGCCTTCCTTGTGCAGCGGTGCACATCTCAACATGCATCTTCAACATGGGCATTATCTAATGTACATTTTGCAGGAAGAGGAGAAACTGAAGCTATCGGAATCGACGGGCCTGGACCAGAAGCAGATAAACAACTGGTTCATCAACCAGAGAAAGCGGCACTGGAAACCCTCGGAAGACATGAGATTTGCTCTGATGGAGGGTGTTGGTGGCAGCATGCCCCTGTACTACGACACAGGTGATGGCGGTGGTCATCAATGCACCTGATTCATAGAAATGGTTACTTCTTTTGCTTCATATTCATAGTTAATGAAACATTAAATTAATTATCACTCTTCTGATACATCAGTCCCAACGTGCTCTGTATTTTTTTGTTCGACTTATAATTGGCTTGTGCGTGTATATATATATATATGTATGTATGTATTTAGAGACTGTTCTTTCCTTGTCAAGGGAATCAGAAACATATTAATGATGATATATAATAATTACAAGATTATAAACTTAAGGCGCCTACCTTATATCGATGTACTAATGTTTGATCAATGATTTTGCCATGGTGGATACATCCAATTAGCAGAATGGCTTGAGAACTCCCAAAAGGATGGAAGTTTAACTTGAATTCTTCGTCGATGATGTTGGGTCCTATGTCTAAGGCGGCCTTAAGTCTTAAATGCTTTGCATTTCAGACTCAACTCTCAAACGGACCTTACCAGGCCCAAGGCTATTCATTGTAGTCCATCATAGATCACGAAATAGAGCACCCAGAGGACTTCGAAAGCCCTAAAGTTTCCACGGCTCGACAACTGCGCATGGAACATGGCGCCCCTCTCACAATCAGAACCGCCCTCCAGCCGTGGATGGTGCCTAAGAAAGTTGTGGATCAAAAGCTCTCAAGAGGATCACTATTAAGGTCCTTAACAGTGGCGGTGTCGAACAAACATCAGTTGGAGTTGGTTTGAGATTATGGATCGATGCCTTCAAAGCAAATCCATGTGGTCCACAACCCATATGAATGCCTAATGACTTCGGAGAACATCTGCGGTTCCACTGCGAAATTACATCACGAGACACTGCAAAATTACATGAGTTTCAGGTGAAAAGAGCAGACTTTCTATGGCAAAACCACTCGAGAGTATCATATCGAATGATGATGATCTGATACATGTAATCCCCACTAACAATTTGAAGTATCTATTTGTCATTTACAACTACTGCAGCTCTACTGGCATAAGGAGTACAGCTTTATGTTGTTTCATCTACATCAAGGTACGTGTAAGAAACAATTCCAGTAAAAAAAGAAACTGCCAGACCAACTGCCACCTTTCCTGAATGTGCGATTTCTTGTATCAAAGTTCTTCATATGATTCGGAGCTCTCGTATGCGGGAGATTCAGCCGGGTAATAATCTTCCGAACGTTCATAAATCGGGGTCTCGTTCGATTCAGTCCCTTCTATCTCAGGCCGGACGAACTGAAGCAAGTAATGAACCCCGTTGACCACATCATAAACCATGAGTCCAACTCTACCGCCTACCCAACTCCCCAAATGGCTGCCCACGAGATATCCAAACCTCCCGAGACTCTGCTCTCCATAGAACCCACCCGCATAAGCCCCAAACAGAGTTCCTGTTCCTCTAAGGAACCCCTCCGTAATGGTCCCACCATAGTAGATAGCCTCAAAAAAGTCCCAGCCCGAAGCGATTATCGGGCCTATGATGCGTTTGGCCTGTCGGGTGGCCAACTTAGCGGCTTTGGCTCCTTCCTTCTGAGCCTGTTTGGCTGCATCCTTAGCAGATAACCCCTGTGCCAGTGCTTCCTCTAGGGCAGCCTCAATTGCTAAATGCCTTGCGCTCTCAACATGAGCAGCTCGGATGTTATTAAAGTAGAGCTTCACACCTTCCTTCACAGTGCATGCCAGTGTTCCACTGCTCATGTCGAAGCAGTTCAAGAACGTGAACTGTCCACTCTTTGACGATGCCTCCTCCCCAACAAGCTGCCGACATTTTTCAGCTACAAGAGAGACAAATCTTATATTACTGAGTTTCGATGGATCACACAATTTTGTATTGGACATGTATGACAGCTGCAGTGGAGAGAGTAATTGGAGGCTGACTGTGGCATGTATAAATAGGACTAACGCAAGACAGGTAAGATGGCATAAGCAAGAGCATCGTGGTTCCGGTGCAATAAAGACAGAGTGAATCGGACAGCTTCAATACTTGATCTACTTAATGACAACACTATATACATTCGAATTGAGATGGAAAGGAGGCATCTGCGATCAAACGATGCGGGTGAAAAGATAAGTAACTCCAAGTAATCACAACCATTCCGATGCAAATGATCAATCTCCTTTAGGAAATTTGATATGTATACTTAGCCGAGATCAATTAACCTGCTTAACTACGTCCCCGATTCTCCTCATTACAGGGTACCAATGCCAATCTTGATCTCATAAGCTCGACGCTGATACTAAACCCATAGATGAACAGCTCATAACGTCTCCACAAATGGTTCACGAAAAGGAAGACCTGCAAGGGTTTTGGCGGGTCCATTTATCCCCAAACCTCACACAAGTTCGTGATCTTACATCCTCCTACGAGCTCGATCGATCTCACCTACCAACTAAACCCAGCAAACCGACTCTAAACACACTAAAACGGTTGGCTTTAAATCAAGAAACAAATGCTCCGCTCCAATCCAACTAAACCCAGAAACATAAGTAAGAAAATCCGAGATCTTCGGAGCTAATCACCGCCAAATTTGAGCAGATCCGAGTACACGTACCGGTGATGCTGAGAGCGATGACCCCGACAATGAGCAGGAGAATCTGCACTCTCTTCCTCTGGACATCCAACATCGCTCTCTTGCTGGAACGCCGCTCACAAACTGAAGAACCTTCCGGCCGGATTTAGCCTGATCAGCCCCAAATCGGAGCCTCCAAGATTCATGCACGACGTCGATTTCGGGTCGTTTCAGCTGAGGGGTAGATTGCTAAGCAAAGAATCTTCAAGCTCGCGTGCGGATCAGCTTCGAGATGAAAATGATTCGGGGGTTTCGGTTCGTTTCTCTTTACCGTGTCATCGTTCGTTCCCATGAGACGAAGAATCAACCGTCTTGTCCAGGGGGGGAACTCAAACGAAGAAGACGAGTAATGCGACGTTTTGGGCCGGGCTGAGGCCCATTTTCTTAACATGGACCAAAATGTTTCGGCCCATTGTTAGGGCCCAGATCAGCCTCCGTCCGTGTATACTAGAGAACGCCGCCCTCGCGCTACGTACGGACAAAGGAGATGTAGGGCATTGTTCAGTGTCGGTGTTGGCAATGGTCGGAGGTGAATAGGGGAGATCGAGAGGCAGAGGTGGGAAGTCAAGCCAGCCAAGGAGCTTGCGTTTATATATCTGTCTATCAATCTATCTATATTACAGAACGAAGAAACGTATCATTTGAATAACTTTTATTATATCAAAAATACCTGTAACAAACCAACAAAAGTGTTGATTGAGTGGTAAGTAGTTCATCCCCGTAAGAAAGAGAATACAAGTTCGAATCCCGAGAAACGCATTTGTTGAGAGGGAGAATAACCTTTAATGCTTGATCCCTCGACTGAATTAGTCAGAATCCATTGGACTTCTGGATATCAGGGTACACATCGAAAAAAAAAAACTTGTAACAAAATAATTTTTTTAATCAAGAACTAATTTGGTCATGAAAAAGTTGAGGACAAATCAGCCATTTCAATTATTTTTTAACCACCTTCCACTCCTTCCTCTCCACTCTCCCACTCTCCCACTCTCTCTCCTCTTCTCCACTTCCTATTCTTTCTCCCACCCTCCCTCTCTTGTCCTCTCAAGTCTCTCATTCCTTCTTTTCTCTCATCTCATAATTTCTTTTAATTTTCAATTAATTTCGACTATTAATTATCACAATAACGAAATATCTAAAAGTTAATTATATTTCTTCAAATATTAAGACACAGAAGAGTTGTCGCAACATGCGAAAGGTTGTCATACCGTGCGTAGCACAGACACACGTCTTGTATATATATATATATATATATATATATTAATGTAGGCCCATCTTCTCAGCATGGACCAAATGTAGCGGCTCACCACACCGTTACCTTATATATATAGATCTGCCTTCCACCCATGGAAACAAACAGATACCCTGATGTCCAACCTTGCAAGAGTTGCCAAGTATGGTGAATCATCATCATCGTCAGCCCATCTTCCTCCGGAGCTCGTGCTCCGAATGCTAGCGAGGCTTCCCGTGGAATCCTTTTGCAGGTTCAGACGCGTTTCCTCATCGCGGAACTCCATCATCTTGGATCCTCAGCTTGTGGACTTACAATTTGAGCCCTCAAGTTCCCGCCCCAAGCTCCTAATAGCTCTCTATGATAAATCTACTGCTAGAACTGTATATGTTCTGCACCTATTCCCGACAGTCGAATGACTGGGTTGAGCGGCCTCAGTACTTTGCCCTTGAACCCCCCCGCAGCACAGGTTCGAGATATACCGACCCACTTCGCAATCTCTCAGTGGTTTGATCAGGATTTACAGTCCAAGTACTAGAGAGTCAATAACTGATATTGTTGTTCCGGAGCACGTGGAGGGCTGCGACGCTATAGGAGGCTTTTTGGGGTATGATCCTGTTGGCAGAGTCCACGAGGTCCTGAGCGCATGGGCCCTTTATTACTAAAACCGAGAATGGACCCAGGGTAGTAAACAGTAAACACGCACCGCGTGCTCACTCTCAATAGCCGGAAGAGGTGGAGGAGCTTAGGAGACGGCAATATATGCCCCAACGGGGTAGTGTACTATGTTGGAAGTGATGACCCCGATAATGACATGGAATGCTTGACGGGATTCGATGTGAGGTTGGAAGTCTTCCGGACGGCCATACTCCTATTTGAAACGGCTCATTCTCGTTGTCATCTCAGGTTCATGGAATTCAACGGCCGCGTTGCTGTATACCACTTTTAAGGATCTTAATCGTAGTGGTCATGATATTATTTTCTGGATATTCAAAGGGTTTGATGAGCTGCAGCGGCCTTGGAGCTGCAAGATGATTGCCAAGCCTCCAGATTGGATGGAAACCACTCGGGGTAGAGATGTCACCATGGAAGGTACCGTTCCCTCCGGTGAACTACTGTTTAGGCATGCTCGTCCTTCGTCTCCGTTCTCGTTATTCTACTACAATTTGAACAGCGGAATCGTGAGAACAGTGGATGTTTCACTTCGCTAAAGCATCCGACCTTGTACCTGCAACCAATACAAGTACCCAGCAAGAAAGTGCGAGTTCTCCATTCTTTCCCAGTTGCCTATAATAATAACACTCACCTGCCATGAAGAAATGTGTCAGGTCGCTGAAAGGTCTTTCTAGTTAACTTGACAGCATTCTCTTCATGTGCTGAGGAATTAACACTTAGCGATTTCTCTTCTCATTATCGGTTGATGCTTATGATTAAATCTTTTTTCAATTAGCGATGTTTTGGCTTTTCAGACCCCAGAAATCAGTGTTATCCCCCAATTCCAGGGTCGTGACTTCTATTGGTTGTATTAAACTCACATATGTACCTAGTGCTCGTCCTTTCCATTTCCATATACTAGGCTATGAGCCTCCTATTGTAAACCAAAAAAAAAATACTGCTTGTTTTCTTTAGAGATTTACGACCAATGTCTCGGTTATGCTGTCTCAAGGGTAGGAATTGCCGATTGTAATAATAGCAGGACATAACAGCTAACCATAGTAATATATGTAGCTTAAACTCATATTTCGGCATATACTATCGAATCAATTGGACCTCTTGCAATTGAAAAAAGTTTGATGGAGGATAAACAAAATCTTGGCGATCCTCTATGTTTTAATGATCCGAGAATCCATTTTGATATCATCCACCCTTCACCCGCCTTCCCAGTATAAGCTTCAAAAAGAATCACAAAATTGATACAATATTATTAGCTTCGGACTATTGGAAGTGTTGATAACCATTCAGATTTCGGCAAAAAAGTGATGTTGCCCTAAAATCAGATGCATCAATGCGTGTTTGTGCTAAATGCTCTGACATAGCTCCCTTGCTAGGTTTGACGTTTGTACCTGGTAGCTAGGGTCAGTTCCAACAGGGCTTGTTTCCGTTCCTCTGTTCTCACCAGATAGGAAATCGCTATAGGTGCTATGCAAACACCAAGAATCTAAAAAGTATAACTTTGGCTCAGCTGGATATTCCTACCGGTCATCTTCATCTTTGTCCAGGGAAGCCGACAGATAGCTGAGGATGAACCCATCAATATCTCCATCAAGCACGGAATCAGGGTCAGATACCTCAAAGTTAGTTCGGAGATCCTTAACCATGCGATAGGGCTGCATAAGAAAAAGTTTGACACGCAAGACTTGTAAGAAGGAGCTGATGAACAGAAATCAAGCAACTGGCAATAGACCGATACTGCTAAGAAGCATACATGCATTACGTAGGTACGGATTTGATTGCCCCAACTAATGTCGGTGAGAGATTGCGTATGCTCAGCGTTCATCTGAGCCTGTCGAGCCCTCTCGAGCTGGTCTAATCTTGATTGAAGCACAGCCATTGCTGAAGCCTTGTTCATATGCTGCGATCTGCATAAATTATATATACAGATCTGTAAAATATAACAGTTGGTTCACAAACAGTTGGTTCTCACTTTTAATCATACTCAATTTCATTAGGTTTGTGAAACCAGTTGGACTCATGGAATTACAGATTGAACCACCCATAACAACATAGCTTAGCGAGTTCAATGTTTGTTCCAATTATGAAGCTACTACACGTATATACGCTTGTGGCTTTCCATGAACTTCTTGGACCTACCTTTCGTTCTGACAAGTGACTGTGATTCCTGTGGGGATGTGAACTATTCTTATGGCACTCTCAGTCTTGTTTACACTCTGTCCTCCGGCTCCTCCAGATCGGAATCGATCAATTCGGAGATCGGATTCATTTATCTGCACACGCGTGGACCCATCTCCCTGTATTGGAATCACTGCCACAGCAGCGAATGATGTATGCCGCCGTTTGTTGCTATCGAATGGGGAGATCCGGACCAGCCTGTGGACACCCACCTCTGATTTTGCATATCCAAATGCATATTCACCATCCACTTTGATCGTGGCCCTCTGATAAACATAAATCATGGAGACTAGTCAATGGCCAAGACAGACTTAACAATGAATAAGAGATGACCAAATTTTCACTCCATATGTTTATAGCATGTTCCGCACAAAAGAATGGAGCATGGGAGACTGCAATTCCATATAAAGTGCGCATTCTATATGGCAAACTGTGCATTCTATATGGCAGTTCGTGGGTATCAGAGAACATCTGGCATGGAATTACAAATGAGAGTAAGCACTGCAGCGAACCTTGATTCCTGCAATATCACCAGACATTTCATCTACCACGGTGACCCCATACCCTCGTCGTTGGGCCCATAGCTTATACATTTGCATGACCATTGCAGCCCAGTCCATGCTTTCGGTGCCCCCAGCTCCAGCTTGCACCTATAGTACATACTCAAAGCATTAACTTCATGTAGCCCATGATTCAACAAATTGGACGTGGACCAGACTGCAGCCAGAAAATGACCAGAAGCCAATAGTGATTGAGAAAGTCACCATTAAAGAGTATAAGAGAGGGAAACCTCTATGTAACAAGAGCAAGGATCCTGCTCCCCAGCTAGCAAAGCTTCGAGCTCTTTCTCTTTTGAGATCCTTCTCATCCTAACCAGAGCGTTCAAAGATTCCTGCTTAGAGCAGAGGAAGAATAATAAAGAAAAGGTCAACATCAGAAGGAAGTATTTAACATTCACAATACTGCCATAATGGAGAGAGAAAAGGCAGAGGGATAAGAAGGAACGGAACAAATATCTTGCAAGTTCCACGCATCGTAAGGCCAAGAAACTGAGGAAGTAAACCAACGGATGACAAAATTATGACTGGAGGAGCATCCTCTAGACATTATGGAAATCTAAAATTACCTTAGATAATCAACTCATAACATCCTAAGTCCAAGTAAAAAGGTAGTCTTGCAAGTGAATTTACCTATCAACAATTCATATCATGAATGATTTTCAATATATTACTCCCGAAAATTATTTGATAGTGCAACAAATCTTAATCATGTTCAAAGTGGCAAAAGAATTTTAAATTCATGCATTTCACTCAATACATTAGCACAAACTGAGTAGAAATGAGCACATGCCTAGAGAAGAAATGAGGGCGCCCACCAATTCCAACTCAGAGTCATTCTCCTCACGTGCAAGTTTAATCATGTCAATATTCTCGAGCAGTTCTCTTTCGAATTCCACAACCTCTTTCATCCTTGACAAGAGGGAGCCCTGCTCTCGGCTTAGCCTCCCAGCATGTGCCGGATCATTCCATATATCCGGCTTCTCCAACTGAGCCGACAGCACCTGGAACCTCACCAGCAATTTCTTCCACTAACAGCAAAAGACAAGATTATCACTCTACCCTCTTAATTGTAAAAGATCAAATAAAACTAACATTCACAAAACTGTGAATTCCATACGAAGACGCCCGCTCATAAACATAAAACCATGGTGAGCAAACTCACCATCCCATTTCCTTCAGCTGACCAAAGCAATTACGATCACTAGAGGCAAAACTTCATGACTACTATAGACAAAATCCTACCCAATTAAGAAACCAACCAACTGTTCACAGCCAGAACTTGAGTTGATACAATAACATCGGATGGATCATTAACATACACAAAACAACGAACAACCTACGACATTAGCTACAAACAAGATCAGACAGACTACTACTGAACTGCTTTTAATCATTCTGAAATGCAGATATTTCTACATCTCCTACCTGCAGGCGCTTCTTGATAAGGTGAATGGACTGGGCAATTGCAGCCGCATGGCTCTTCCAATCACCTTCGCTCTCATCGAGAATCGTCCACTGACTGGAGAGGATTCCCTCCACTGTGAGCCCATCAGAGGTCGATGCCTCAACTGCTGCCTGATTACTCAGCAGCCGCACGCCCCCAAAATAGCGCCTTCTACTGACGAGGGAACTCGATGAAGAACACGAAGACCTGATGATGTTCTTCACGATATCATAAGCTGGAGCTGAAAAGGTCCCCTTTTGATGGGAGAGATTTCTGCAAGACCCAAAAGGGGGATTCAAGATTCTGGGGACAGATGAACTAGACCCTGCAGTAGATGAGCTCTCCACTGGGGAAGCTGAACGGTGAGATGAGCTCGGGATGGCGGTCCGGGGTCCTGGTAGAGAAGAGAACAGGGAGCGAACAAGATTGGTCGGAACTGAGGATCCACTGCGGGATCTCCCAAGCCGCATAGTCGGGGTTAAGAGGAAGGGGACGAAGGCGGACGCAACGAGCTCGGCCGAGGCGAGTTGCAGTAATAAGAGAGACGGAAGTGGAGAGGGAAGAAAGACAAGAGAGCGTGGGTGGGGTAATTTTGTAAAATGGAAATACATTTGGGCCAATTTTGAAATTTTTTAAATTTGAGTGGAATGGTTTTCTAAACCAAACATCCGTTGGCGCTGCCGCGCCGCACTGCGGTCGAGATGGGCATTGAGCGAGTGTGGGATGCTGGGCTTTCAGAAACTCATTCTTGAAATCGATTGGGAGCTGATTCATCGCTCGTTCGACTCGAGAACAGAAGGAATGGGAATATGGGATGGCAACTGATCGCCTTGTGGGATGTCCATAGAAGTTTGGGATCAAATAACTGGTTGGTTTATTGTTTGACACAAACGTGTCTCTAGATAGGGGAATAATTGTGCGGATTGGCTCATGAACCAAAGCTTCGGGCGTCTTGTGTCACATGAGCTTGACCTTTATCCTTTAGGGCTCGACATTTATATTTTCAGTAGGCCTGAGCTCGACTCTTTTCGTGAGCCGGTTTGTGTCAATATTCTGATTTCTTGATTGATCTGAACTTTGGGCTTGGTTAGGATCTGATAATGGCCACGAGATGGAGCTTTAAAGAAAAGAGATGTATGGGAAGTAGATCTTGATTGATGAAACTAAAGCAATTCACAGGGACTAGATTGGAGTGCAACTGCATTTTCGAACAACGAAGATTGGTTCACGTAGTCCCAGAAATTATCTACAACTATGGAAAAACGAGTGTGCATGAGTCGGCCAAGTTGCTCGAGTCGTACGTATTGCCGATGAGTTTGATCCACTTCTAGAGATTATAGTAACCACAGTGACAATGGAGCACAAATTAAGAAGAAAGAATCACTCAAAACAGACTGTTCGGCCAATCTACTAAGAACTACATAATATCTATACGGGTGTTGAAATATAACAAGGCAAGAAGAAAGGGTTGCACAGACAGACTGTTCGACAGATAGCTTGGGCTGGCTATGTAGAGGATATGAGGAGCACCTCTGGATATTGCTTTATCATTGGTTCAGGGTGTTTCTCATGGAGCTCAAAGAAGCAGGAGGTTGTAGCACAATCAACTGCAAAAGCAGAGTTCATAGCAGCTACTGTAGCTGCAAATCAGGCCATTTGGCTGAGAAAGCTATTGGTGGACTTGGGATTCAAGCAAGAAGAGGAAACTGAGATCTTCGTGTACAATCAGGCCACTCTGGCAATCTCACAAAATCCAGTTTTCCATGGTAAGACCAAACATGTTAAGGTGAGGTTCTTTTATCTAAGGGAAGTGTAACAAAATGGTGATACCAGAGTGGTGTGCTGCAAGACAGAAGACCGAGTAGCTGACATATTCACTAAGCCCTTTTCAGTAAGCAAGTTTGAGTGGCTCGGGGAAAGGATTGGAGTTTGCCGTAGCCTCTGATCGAAGGAGTAGAAAGTTGGGGATTGGATCAGTGCTGACATGTTGATTTGTAGAAAATTTGATATGTGTTTGTTTTATGTTTGTTTAAGTTCCTTTTTTGTAGGACAGTGATACATGTGTATTTAGGTAGTTACAAGCTCTGTAATGACAGTTACTGTTTTTTTCTTCTTCTTTTTTGTTGAATGAAGTTTTCAGTTTTCCCTCACTCTCTCTGCTCGATTATCGGTTCTTCTTGTTCATTGAGTCAATAGTTAGTGCACTGCAAGACAAGGATCTGTATTTGACAAATTTGAACCCCAATAGTATTAAACATTCTCAGTGCGTTTGGTTTCAGAGTTAAAGTAACTGTGATTTTGATTGTGGAAAATGACAAATGAGATGAGATTATAAATTTGACTTGGAAAATGTGTGTTTTTGTTACGTAGTGTGTTGAGTTAAAGTTAAAGTTAAATTTTTTGACTTGGGAAATGTGTGTTTTTGTTGTGTAGTGTGTTGAGTTAAGGTTAGAGTTAAAATTTTGAAATTTTAACTTTGAATTCAAACGGAGCCTCTCTGTCTGTTAGCCAGCATCAGGGTGAATGCTAGTTGAGAAGATGCATAAATAATCACCAATTTACCTTGGGATGGAGCCCTGGGTTTGATCTTCCATATGAACTCGGAAAGAAGGGGAGCTGCCAGCGACGAGTACCAGTCCATTTTAATCTAATCCATTGACACGTTTTTAATTGGAACCCTGTTAGTATCCAAGTCATTTTCGCTCCATAATTCAACCAGTTGCAGGATTGGATACACTTTTTTATATATTCATTTTCTTATGAATTCCTAACCTAACTACGTTTTGCGTGATTTGATTGGTCCAAATTAGAACGTTTCACATAGCTTTCGAATTGTCAACTAACACATCTAATACCATTCGACATTCCCAATAAATCAATTAAAAGTCGCTCTCACGCACCTATGCTTGATGAAGTTCACGTTAGCCATTTCAGTGTTCTAATCTAATATAATCCTATGTTGTCCTATTTGATAGGTTGTCTACTCTGCTCGTGCAGCCGGATCCTTGTTTGATTCCGAAAACTTGCTAACGACGATCGAGTGTGTAAAATGGAAAACCTGAAAAGAGGTCAGGCTAAGTTAGCAAGCCCCGAACTTATAGCTCATTCGCTTCTTGTGAATTCAATCACATGCATTGTTTACAGTCATGAAATCAAATGGATCAGAAGGATTTAAGTATTGTTCAAGTCTAGGTCGACTTTGCAGCTCAAATCCGAAGCTATCATATCGATGTAGGCATTTTATTTGTTGCCTTCCCACTAGAGTCAATGCACATCCGGCGCAACAGATTCCACTGGCCCTTCCAAACTGTTAGAAGAAGACTCAGACCGAATAAGATTACAATAACAGCAATAGGCAAATTGAACAAATCAGCCAGGGAGTCGAAACCTCAGCTAACGCTGTCAAGGTTCGGTGGCCCAAGATAAAGTAGATGCTGATGGATCTTCAGGCAAGAAACGGGGTAAAAGAGAAAATGTGTACTATAGCTAATTCCATGCGACGATACTCGGATGAACTGAAAAATCAGACAATCGAGCTCGAACAAACTGGAAGATGCTGCAGTTAGGTCCACAGGTCTGGTACATGATACAAAAATTCATAAAGCCCCTTGCCGTTGTCTGGCGGCCTCTCGGCCTGTTGTTGCCACCACGTCGGCTTCCCACTATTTCTAACATTTCATTGTGCTTATTCTTAGACTGAAGGAGTCGGTGAATAAAACCCATTTATAAAGGAATGAGCCAAAGGACGATTACACCTAACCATTACTGTTTTATCTTTTTTTTCCGTTTAATAATAATTTTTTACTCATATTTTTTCTAATTATTTTAATAATACATTTTTAATAATAAATTTCCATATACTTACATCTATATATACATACATATATATTATTACACTTTAATATATTTTATCAACACTTGCAATTATTGCACAAATCAAGTTGAGTTGGATCACTAATCCAACTCGAAAATCAAACGCAAGCTAACTAACAAATTATAATTTCAATAAAAAACAGTAACTTCCAAATAAAACACATTTAATACTCCAAATACATTTTTATTACCATACAAATCTGGCATGTTAAAATCTTCCATGAAAGGAGACGGTCAGAGACTCAAGGAAAATTAACTAGCCAAAAAGTCCATATATACGTACGTGTCAACAAATAAGGAAAAGAATTTCTAATTCAATTACCAGGGTCTCTTGGGAGCGCAGGTGCAGGTGGCATACTTCGAATAGCCAAGGAGCCTGGATTAAGGGATTTAGCCACTTCGTCGGCACGACTAACCGCCTGTTGCCGAGTGTTGGGCATTTCGAAACGGACTGATTTTCGCTCGAGAAATGGGCATCCAAGCTCGCGAAGTAGAGTTGGATGCCAAGGTAACGTGTGATCCAATTCTTGGCAATATTGAGGATAACTTGTTTCTAATGCCATTGGTCTTGGATTGCAGGACCTGATGCAGCACTTCGGGAGCATCCGGATGAAGCATATCTACTGTGAAGCCAACTCTGTTGCAGATTACCTGGCTCGACTTGCCAGGAGCAACTCTTTTACAACTCGGGATATTATTATATTTTGACGTGCCCCTACTGGGGTCCATGACCTTTTATTTGTTGATGTAGTTGATGTTTAGAGCATCTTCAGTGGTGGGCCCTTTCGATCCCCATTGAAGGCCCACATGACTTCATGTAGGCGCCATGTCACCCGAAGAGAAACTGGCACCCCGAAGGCTGAAGGACTCCACACTCCAATGGTCAGTCTCTATTGAGTTCCTCTTGTGATCTCACACATTTTATTTAACAAAAAAGAAAAAAGGAAAGGGAACTATATGGCTCGCTGCCCACCACGTGACAGGTGCAACCACATGACATGGCTAAATTAAAAAACTATAAGTAAAATAAATAAAAAGGCTACGGAGGACACTGTCCCTGCATAGAGGGATGGTGCCCTCTTTGGGTGCCCTCTCCAATGGGGGCGGGGCCAGGGCCTAGAAGTTGCCACTTCGGCAACAACCCCGGGGAAAACCCCCCATTGGAGATGGTCTTATAAATTGATGCAGGTAGACTCACAAAAATTGATAATCTCATATACAATAGTAGTTAGGACAATTAATTATTGGGAAATTTATTTAAAATGACCCATGGTTTACCCATTTTGTTAAATCTATCATATATTTTATTTTGTCAAATTTATCACATGGTTTACTTTTTAGATCAAATCTATCATGGCGTTATCTTTTCCGTCGACATCTAACGGTTGTGCTGACGTGGCGCCCACGTGGCAAGTGTGGCCCACAATCTCTCCACGTGCCACGTCAGCACAGCCGTTAGATGTTGACGGAAAAGATAACGCCGGAATAGATTTGATGCAAAAAGTAAACCATGTGATAGATTTTACAAAAAAAAAACATAGGATAAATTTGACAAAACGGGTAAACCATTGATCATTTTAGGTAAAAATTCCTTAATTATTTGAATCCTTTGCTTAGCTTGGCTTGTAATGAAGTTTCAAAGAACAAGAGCCCCATTGGACATTGAGATAGACAAGGTTGAAAAGAATGGATTACCAGTACAAACCTAGGAAGTTATGAACAAGCTAGGACAATCTCCAGACATTAAAATAAGGGCAGGCAAGTGGGTAGATGCCCAAAGTTATAAGAATTTTTTATGCTGGTGTGAACCCAGAGAATTGTAGCCAAGTCAAAAGTAGACTTCCGCGAAAAGTGATGATACAAACCCGTCCAATCTGCCATGACAGCTGAATTCCTTCTTTATTTGCCGGAGAAGATTCAGCAACCATCTCACTCTTCCCACCTGCAGATCGTCTCGAAAGTTCAGGCGTGCCATGGAGACCAGAGGTTCGGAAGAAGGGGTTCTGCTCCCTAACATAGAAGGAGTGAGATACATCTTCCATAGGGAGCATGAGCATCAATTGATTCTGGCCGAGCTAGATGGTTGGGAAGGCATGTGCCGCAGTTGCCGCAAGAGCACCTCTGGCCTGACTTACAGCTGTAGCAGATGTGGATTCTACCTTCACAAGAGATGCACCGGAAATCCCGATGTGATTGAGAGTCCCCTGCACCCGCATCCTCTCACGAGGGACTTCTGTACTGGTTCCAGATGCAGTAGCTGCAGGTCAACCTCCATCAGCAAATCCAACTTCTACAAATGCTTGAAGTGCGATTTCTCCCTCGACCAAAAATGCGCCCTTGCGGTACCCTCCATTTGCCTTGGGCTGCCTTGCCAGTTATGTCATTCTGCAATGGCGTTGATCGAGAGATTGGAGGAGGATGAGGAGCTGCGCTGCATCATATGCCTCGAACGCTGCTCCGGTCCATCTTACAGTTGCAAATCATGTAACTATTGCTTCCACAAATCATGTTCCACTGGTCTCCAGGATATCCAGCACCCATCTCACCCATTTCACCGTCTCACAAGGATCGAGCTACGTGAATTCAAGTGCCATAACTGTCTTGAATATTGGTACGGCACATTGTACCGCTGCGAGGAGTGCGACTTTGATCTTGATTTCAAGTGCGCCTTCCTTGTGGCCAGGGAAGAATTTGAAGGTAAAGAACCTGTCCTCAGTGATATCCACCGGCATCCTTTAGCATTGACTGACGAAAGCAGTCGGAGGAACGGTGACTGCATTGTGTGCTATGAACCTTGCTCTCTCTCGACCTATAGTTGCCGTGCTTGTAGCATTTATGTTAATGTTCACAAATCATGCGCGACTACCAAGATACCAAAAACTCTCCATCACACTCTTTTGCAAGATAGCTCTCTTCAGAGGTGTCACAGCTCATCCCATCACACTCTTTTCCTAGACGACCATCTTCAGAGGTCTCGCGGCTCATTCACGTGTAGAGCATGTCAAAAGGACTGCTCAGGCTTATGCTATGAGATTCCAGGTGTTGATTACAAGCTCGATGTAAGATGTGCATATCTTGACAAACCTCTCATAATATTTGATGGGCACAGTCACCCTCTTATCTTCCTCGAGGTTTTTGATGGCCATGGGACGTGCAATGTTTGTGATAAACCCTGCACATCGTCCATATTTCACTGCCCAACCTGCAACATCCAACTCCATTTGTTCTGTGGTCCACTGCCGTGCTCCATCAAACAAGAGACACATACGGATATTCTCGACCTGAAGGATTCGCTTGTGGAGGATTTGACGGGGTATGATGAGTTTTATTGTGATAGCTGTGAAGAACAAAGAGACCCACATGAATGTGTTTATTATTGTTCTCGCTGTCACTACTGTGCTGACATCAAATGCGTGATGCATGAGGTATGCCATCTCTTAAATCTGATATTTAACCATTTATGTTTTTGCACAAATCCGACCAGCACCTCCCTCCAATGCACGGTCCTCCCGGTCCGTCCAGTGGAAAGATAAGTTACAACTTATGGTCTGTCAAACGATATCCTGCCTTTGTCTATTCAATATGCTCATGTGATTCCAGTTTGAGTCAACAACTTGGAAGAAATTGAAAGGCATAACTCCTTCAAAGCAATCTTCTTTACATTATCATTTTTTTTTTTACACTACATATGATTTCGAAATACATCTTGGCTTTCATTTTTGTCAGCTTAAACTTGTGTTATCGGGGAAGTCTGGAGATGTTGCGTTGAGGACCTTGGGCCGATGGAGTCGTTCGGGTAAAGTACTAAGTAAAGGCTTGTTATCGGAAGAAATGCAGAAGTATGGAATAGGAACAGCATCTATGGACACCAAGCCTGCATGTTGCATGAAAGACATCATAGAATCTTTACCTAAAGATGATAAAATCGAGTTGGACAATATCTTTAACAGCAGTGAGAAATTGTTCGAGGACTTGAGCGGAGACGACAGTATTCAGGACGCCCGTCCTTATTCGGATGAAGAGTTCATACAGCTAGTGCAAAAGCTTGATTCTGCAGAGTTGAGAGGTCTCAAGAGAAGCTGGAAATCCAACATAAGGTTCATCCGTATCGGAGAATTTCTCGTACCCCAGCAGTTGATTCATGTATACAATGACTTGTATCAGAAGTATGGTGATCTCACTGCTGAAACAAAGCTAAGTGTTAGCCTTAAGGCGCTGATGTTGCTTCCCTTGTGTCAAGCAGTTGAGGGATTATGCTCGACTAAGGTGATAGATATCACTGAAAGTGATCTCATGGATTGGTGTATCTGCGTTAAAGCTGTCCACAGGGCAGGTTTCAAGATCCAATTCATTGTCGATGCTCTGAAGGTAGTTGTGCGGGCTTACTATGGGCTTCTCTTTCAAAGGAATATTGGTCAGGAGATCAGGTCACTTGAAGAAGAGATTCCAATGAACAAAGAATCACTGGGGGAACTCGAGGGACAACTCAAACACCATAAGGAATATTTCGAATCTAAAGAACCTAGCCTGGTCAAGGAGTGCATGGAAGAAGCTTCATTGCTGATGTATAAGACAGCTGGCGAGGTTGTTCTTGAATAGGCAATGATGTTTTTAAATTGTTGAAGTTTGTGAGTTTGTTGAACTATAGTCAGGTCTCTATCCAATGTACTGTTTAATCGGTTTGTATCAGTGCATATCAGCCATCCAAACCTGAATATATAGTTCTCCACAAATTAACTACAGAGTTTTTCATCTAACGTTATCGGTTTAAGGCCCTTATAATTTATCATTTTTTTTTCAAGGTGTTATATTACTGTCAGTAACCTCGAGTGTTTAATTGGCAAGCATGTATCGATTTACAAAAGAAAATCTCAAAGCAAAACAATAAAAATTTACCTTACAAAAGGTGTAACAGGTCCAATTAGTTTTACCGTGGAAAGATCTAATCTGAACCCCAATAGTAATAAACACACATTCTCCGTCTTTAAGTCATTAGCCAGCATGGGGGTGAATGTAGTTGAGAAGATGCATAGATAACCCAATTTACCATTGGATGGATCCTGAGTTAGATCTTCGATATGGACTTGGGAAGAAAGGAGCCTGCGACGAGAATCAGTCCATTTTGGTCTACCTGTTGGTCCAAACGACACGAATTGGAGAAGGCTGCAAGACTGCTCTCCCTCCCTAGTCTCTCCTTTCCTCGTTTCTTCCTGCACTCCTAGGATGCTCATGTGCCCTGACGGAATCGATATTGTTGACATATAAATTACCAAGCTTATGTAGCAATTCCTAAGAGGACGCAAAATGAGGTGTTGAAATAAGAAAATAAGAAAAGCCTACCTGTTTTCTATTGAAATACTTAGGTCCCATTTGGTAGGCACTAGGAAGGAATGGAATGGAATGCTCATTTCTACATTATCTTCTATAGTGTCACTTGTATTAGTTGGAAAGGGAATTCCCACATCATCATATTTTTTCTTCATTTTGATGGAATAAGCATTCCCTTAAAAAAGAAATGGAATGGTCATTCCCTCATTTCATACTAATAAGTTGTGAAGTATCATATATGTTCTCTTAATTTATATATCTAGGAGTATATATAACATGATATCTTGGCAAATAAGTTCAATATTATAATTATTTTCCTTCAATTTCCAATAGTTATTAAAGAATATCCCAAGTTTTCAATCAATATCATTACATTTCCCTAAATAAAATCCACTCCATTCTATTCTCGCGTACCGAAAGGGACGTTATATATGTCACTTGCATTCCGGCTTGTTTATCAAGTGGGTTAAGACAGTTAAAAAAGGTTAGGTATGAGAGAGAGAGAGTGCGAAGTCTGGGGGCATGGAGAATAGAGAAAAGGAAGTTTGAACCTGGAGGACATTAATCAAGGTCCCTTTGATCGGGATGTGTATTCATTGACAGCCATATCAATGTTCATTCCAATATCAGCTGCAAGAGGCTTCAGTACTCGACATATTTGTATGTTCGGATAAGCATTTATTGTTCATACCAGGCTCTGCCTGACCGCTTGCTCGAACTCTTCATATATCCATCCGATCCATGATACTTTTTCCAATCGGAAACCTGCTAGTATCCAAGTCGTTTTCAAATGTGTATAGGTCTAAGGCTCTTATAATTTATCTTTTTCCTCATAATGTCATATTACTGTCTGTTACCTCAAGTGTGTACATCTTCAAGCAGGTATTGATTTACAAATAAAAAACTCAGAGCAAAACAATGCAAATTTACCTAAGAACGGGTCCAGTTAGTTTCATCGTTGAAAGATCTAATTTGAACCCCAATAGTAATAAACATTCTCGGTCTAAGGTTAGGGTAAAATGGTAGTCGAGAAGATGCATAAATAATCCAATATAGCATTGGATGAGCCCTGGGTTCGATCTTCGACAAAAAACTTGGCAAGAAGGGAGCCCGCGACAAGAGATAATTAGAACGCTTCATGTATAGCTTTTGAGTTGTTAGTTAACACACATTTCGTCATTCCCAAATAAATTATAAGTTGCTTACTCACCTAACACTACACGGTGTTAACATTAGTCTTTTCTGTTTTTTAATCTCACCTAATCCTATTGTCTTGTTTGTTTTTGTTGTCAGCTGAAGACTCTAATCTACTCATATAGCTGGATCCTTGTTTGATTCCGAAATCTTGCTAGTGACGATCAAGTGGTGTTAAATGGAAAATCTGAAAAGAGGTCAGGATACAGTTAGCAAGCCCAAACGCATTGCTCATTCAATTCTTAACCGGTGAATTCAATCACACATATTGTGTTCATTCACGATATAAAATGGATCAAACGGATTGCCTGGCGAATAATGTTCGAGTCTAGGTCGACTTTGCAGCTCGAATCCGAAGCCCAGTTGACAGGACTTTAGAGCACTCTGTAATGTGACAGGTAGTCAACTTAGCCGGCCTGGTTCTAAGCCATCATATCGAATGTATGCATTTTATTTCTTGCCTTAACACCAGAGTCAATGCACATCCTGTGCAACATTCTCCAGTGGCCATACCTAGTTCTTCAGCAGCGCAATCTATTCGAACAAGACTCGGACAATATGATCACAACACTGATATGCAAATTGAACAAATCAACCAGGAGGAGAAACCTCAGGTTCATTGGCCAGATAGAGTAGATGTCGATGGATCTTCAAGCTCGGAGATGCCGGAATATGATCAAATAAACTTTCCAGGCAAGAAACAGGTAAAGAAGATAAGGTGTATTAGCTAATTCCATGCGACTATACCTGGATGAACTGAAAAATCAAACCATCAAGCTGGAACCTAGTAAGTGACAATGACTAATACTAGTAAAATTAGTATTAGTCATTGTAACAATCAATCCAAGAGGTAAAGGAATGAGCCAAAGGACGATTACACTTATGAGAAATCAAATCCCACTTAAGGTTTTTATGGAAACTAGATGAAAACCCGCGTGTTGCGTTGAAATGATTAATAATTTTTTGATAGAAAGTAATATTTAAAATAAATATATTATGAATTTTTTTAAAAAAATTATCGATTTAGAAATTGTTTCAATTGAAAATTAAATGAGATTATTGGAGGATCGCTGATTTTTAAATAAAAGTAACATTTTAACGCAAAATTGAAAGGTAAAGAAAAGAGAAGATAGAGAATATGCTTATAATTATAGACGATCGAGTGGAAAAATAACACCTCCAAATTTCCTACGCTATAAATAAACAAATAAAGTGAAAAAAATATATATGGACTCAAATTTAATTAGAGAAAGAAAATTAGGAATTTGTTGAGTGAGGGAAACTTCACTTTCCCTAACATCTATTAGCCATATATATAATATTCATAAAAATAATAAGGAAATATTTTAGTATCTAAAAAAAAATTCCTTCTTACCAAGAAAAGAACACCGATTTTCTTAATATTCATATAAAATATATATATCTGAAGTTTGTCTATACAAAAATAAAATCTTTCGACTATATATTAGTTTTATAGCTTTTGAAACGTAAAAACTAATTACGTACAATTTCTTTCAATTTAAATTTGTATCATAATAATCTAAAAATTTCATGAAAAGTCGACCTAATAAATATAAATATAAAATATATGATTATTAAGTTTAATTCTTATATATATATATATATATATAGAATTTGAAATACAAAGTATATTTCCTAAATACTAATGACATACATATAGATTATATTTAAGTCATATATACATGAATACATCTTTCCTCGATATTAAAGGCACACATACAAATAATTATCTTAGGAGAGAAAAACGATTAGAAAGTATACTTTCCTCATAGATGAATTAGCATATAATTTTCATGTATAACTAACATGAGGTGAAAATAAAATATATATAACAATATAATATTCGAAGATCTTTCTAATAAATAGTACCTAGTATAAGATTATAAAAAGATAAAATATATAGTAAATACGAAAAATAATATTAAAAATTAACCATGTAAGATTAGATTAATATAAAATTTATATTGTATATCATTTTTGAATTGAAATTTTAGAGGAAAAGAATTATTGACAACTAAAATAGTTCAAAAACCACAAAATTTGCAATGGAGAGTGATGGAAAAGGCTTAAGTTGTATTACAAATTCATTGTTCCAAGAATTTTCTAAAGAAATCATAAAACTGTATAAATTGGGCAAAAAGTAGTTAATATTGAGGGAAATATTCTTAAAAATATAAAAAAGGAAAATTGAAAATACAAAAATCGTGATGGACATGGCCTTCTTTTATGATTAGCTAATTCTAACCTCCATCAATCTTCCCTGATTTGTTCATCAAACAGTATAAAGCTAACCAGAGAAATTTTCAATTGATATCGATGTATGCATTTTATTTTTTTTTTGGTTGCCTTCCCACTAGAGTCAATGCACATCCGGTGCAGCACAGTTTCCAGTGGCACTACCAAACTGTTAGAAAAAGACATAGATTGTAATTAAGAATAAGATTACAATAACACCAATTTTTATAATTCGTGTTTGTATGAATTCCTAGCCTAACCTCGTTTTTTTCTGATTTGATGCGGTTCATATTAGAACGTTTTATATAGCTTTAGTTGTCAATTAATACACCTAATCCCGTTCGTCATTCCCAAATAAATCAATCAAAAGTTGCTCTTACACACCTACGCTAGAAGGGAGTTCACATTAGCCTTTTTCAGTTTTTTAATCTAACCTAATTCCATCTTGTCCTGTACTCCTATTTGATTGATTCTTCATAAGCAAATTTATCCTTTTAGTTAGCAGTGTGTACTATGAAATGAAGTCAACTTTAGCCGGCCAGTTGGTAATATGCATTTTTATTTGTTGCCTTCACACCAGGGACAATCAATGCAGATCCAGTGCAACATTTTCCAGCGGCCCTACCTAGTTCTTCCTTCGCGCAAACTACTCGAACAAGACCCAGAGGGAGAAGAAACCTCAGGTACACTATCAAGGTTCAGTACTGATGGAGACGCCGGAATGTGATCATATAACTTTCCAGGCAAGAAACCGGGTAGAAGAGATAAGGTGGGACTAGCTAATTCCATGCTACTATACTTGGATGAACTGAAAAATCAAACAATCGAGCTGGGCCAAATAAAACTGAAAGTAGTAGTTTTCTTGAAGGTGATTCTTTTTTTTCGGTAACCGATGGCCCGGTTAAATCTTTGGTATGGACTTAGTAGAGGGGAGTCATTTGGTTCCACATGTTTTTGGTACCGAATACAAAATTTGCAAAAGGCCGAGAGAACATTTTTTCCTTAAATAGTCTCTCCCTACCTCCTTCACTCGCGTAGCCATCGTATCAAGATGATAATCTACCGCTGAGTTATATTCCCTTCCTTGCTTCTATCGGGAAATTGAATCAATTAATCCCAATACAAAAGGTGCTCGGAAGTGAATAAGATTACAGTAACACCAGTTGGCAAATGGAACGGAATTCGCCAAGGAGTCGAAACCTGTGGTACACTATCAAGGTTCAGTGGCCGGCCAATATAAAGCAGACGCTGATGGATCTTCCTGCAGCTCCTAGATGTCGGAATGTGATAATATAACTTTGCAGGCAAGAAACAGGGTAAAAGAGAAAAGGTGGAATAGCTAATTCCGTTCCATGCGACTATACTTAGTTGAAATGATAAACCAAATAATTGAGCTGAATCGAGCTGGAAGATCAGTTAGGTCCACGAGTTTGGTACATGGTACAAAAATTTTAAAAAATGACCCAAGAGAAGACCATAGTTAGTCTCTCTCCCCCGCCCCCTTCTCCTCCTTGATTCACTCATTTCTCGACCGCGTCAATTGTCAAGACAAAACTGTACTGCTGAGTTATATCCCTTCCCCGCCTCCATTGGAAAATAAAACCGGCTAATACTAAGACAAAGGTGCTAGAAATTCGATGCCGCTGACGTTCCATTATTCTTGAACAACTTGGAGATAGGCCTTCTTTTTACCTTTTCTGCTCCTCGCAGGATTCAGGAAATGGAAGCTGAGAGCTCGAATTTGCGCAGACAGATCGATCACCCGGCTCACACGCATTCTGGTCCGCTCACCCTCACCCTCACCCTCACCCTCGGTAGGGGATCCCAGGACTCCTCTTGCTCTATCTGCGGAAAACGTTTCAAGCAGCAGGACCCAGTCTACAGCTGCTCCGACCCCCACTGCGACTTCAAGGTAGATCTGGCGTGCAGTTCCATCAGGTCCGTGATAGAATTCGAAGCGCACCGTCAACATCCACTCTGCTTCGTTGAGAGAGTTGCTCCTGGAACCAGCTGCCGCCATTGCACGGATAAACGATCCGATCTGCCCATGTTTCGGTGCGGAGAGTGTGGTTTCAGCCTGCACCTCCTGTGTGGCCCACTACCACGTGTCATCCAGTACAAACACTTTGAGTTAACTCTCACGGACTCTCTTCTTAATGGAGTCGATGCGGATGACTGCTGGTGTGATATCTGCGAGCGGCAGCGTGATCCCGCACAGTGCGTTTATCATTCCCGAGATAGTATGGTCACTGCCTCCATTGACTGCCTCCTGCCTCAGGTAGATATCCTCCTGCTTGCTCTCCCTGTAATGTTTTATCTTCGTGAAGGTGAGCACATATACAGTTGATTATGCCACAAATTTCTTTTTGCTTGTTTTAGCCAAATTACGTACATTTTTATATGATTATATAATGATTGGTTCCGACATGTCTTCAACATCCAGCATGAACACGACGAACTAATAAGCAATATCTCACATTGAATCCACACCAGAGCCGTATTTTTTTTTTTAATGAATAAGAGATGCTCTTATTGATAATCTCTGAAAAAGGATACAACTTGTAGAGATTATCATTGGCCATTCAAAGCCCACAAGTACATCAGCAGGAAGCTTATGATAAGAAAACTCAAAGACTAAAACTGAAGTCTAAGAAAATGGTGAAAGCTAAATCTTCCCATATTAAAAGCTGTTTTGCTGGTAAATCATGGTTGGGCTCATGGTCCAGGAGGCCTATAAATACATACAGTTACGTTGATTATATATATATAGTGTATGTGAATTTATGCAAAATGCATGGTGTTTACACTTGATTAAACATCAAATTAGGTGAGGGCAATTCCTGCTTTTGTTAGTACAAATAACCTCGTAGCTCGGAAGAACATACAAGTCGGTCGAGACGATGAATGCGCATAGCTCAACCAGCTATTATTTAAGTATTTTCTATTCTACCCTGCCAAAATCTATTCTATAGTCTGATGACGTAGTAGCTGATATGATGTTTTGCATTATCGCCAGATCATACTTGCACTTAAAGGAGATCTTGGAGAATTAGAACTGAGGACTGTAGGAGAACATATTCCGGGCAAGGTGATCATCAGAGTTCAAGTAGAAGATTGCTTGCAGCCTCCTAAAGTCGAAAGTGAAATATACGGAGATGAAATGGTAGAGGAAGCAGAATCCTCGAGTGAGACGTGCAGTCCAGAAGCTGAAGAGGAGACAGAGTTCTCTCCAGAGATGGAGGAAGATATTAAAAATTTCTTTTCGGACCTCCAAGAAGAGCTTGGACCTGTCTTTGCAGAGGCCTCTAAGCAGTGGAGGGAACTAATTGATAGTTTCGAGTTGTACGAAGAGGCAAAGCCCAAGAAAGGTAAGAGCAAAATACAAGGTGATGAATGGGCAGAGGAAGCAGAAACCTCAACTGTCATGGAAGAAGTGTTCAGAGGCCTTTCTTTGGACTCTCACCAACTACTTCGTTCTCTAAATGCCGACCAAGCCGATGATTTTGAAGGTTTCTTAAATGCAACAGCTAAATTTATAGGGCAGTCAAAAGCTACTGGGAGTTTCCCTTTCTTAGATGACGCCGCCCAAAGGTTCAAAGAACAGCTTGATATTTCCTCTTTGGAGGAAGATGTGCAGCATGAGAAGCCCGAAAGCGGGACCGAGGATGATGAAGTGGTTGAAGGTCTTACTCTGACCTACGTGCAAGTGATGCGCTCTCTTACTCCCCAGGATATCGAGCAAATTAACAGTGCTTTCAGAAAATGCACTAAACATGGAAAAGAGGGGGAAGCTATTGTGAGTTTTCTTTATTATTCTTCTGCTCCTCCTCCCCCTCCAGAGCTCGAATTCCCTTATTCAGATCATGTGTATGAACGGTTCAAGGAACAAATAGATAATACCGACCGAGTTAATGACTCCTATTTGACTGGGTGGAAAAAATACGCTGCTAAGATTGTCAAAGTTGGGAACAACATGATTCCTTCTCAGTTTGTTCCTATCTATCGGGAATTGGTCGACAGATATGGGGATTTCAGTGCAGACAGTGAGCTTAGCCCTGTTGCGAAGGCAGTCATATTTCACCTATTCTTCGCAGTTGTCTACAGCATGCGCGGAACTCAGGTCCGTAACATCACTGACGACCTTCTTTGCACATGGCAGTACTACTTAAGAGGTGTGCAGAACGCAGGTTTCAAGATTCAATTCGCCATAGATAATTTGGAGAAGCTATTGCGGGCTCGTTGCGGTCTCAAAGTTATGGAGTTTAGAGATGACACTGGAAAGAATCTGGAAGTGAGAGTGGAGGAGCTTTCAAAGCAGATAGATGAAAAAGAGGCCAAGCTAGAAGCACTCAAGTCGATACGGGAAAAGTACAGGAAACCAAGGGAAGCAGAAGAAACGCTGGTGAAGCAATGCTTGATCGAGGCAGCAAATTGGAAGTGGAAGGATGTAGGTGACCTAATCCTGTGATGTCAACATCAATAGCTCACCAAAAAAAAAATCAGGCGAAAGGATAATACATCGTCTCAATGTTTGTACCAAGCTTGATGGAATATGACTATCGGAGATTTCAGTGTTTTTTAAGATTATGTGTTGGTTTAGTTTGCGATATTGTACCGTGTTCGACGTTTATGCTAATAATAAATATATACTTCGAGGTTGAAAAGAGAGACAGCTATCAAGATTGCCAATGGAAAAGCTAAGGGCGTGAATTTTTCATAATCAAAATCACTTTGATTTTAATTTTAACTTTAACTCAACACACTATACAATAAAAATAAAAAAATTTAAATTTAAATTTTAACTCAACAAATTACACAACAAAAATACAGATTTTCCAAGTCAAATTTATAATCTAAACTTATTTGTCATTTTTCACGATCAAAATCAAAATTATTTTAATTCTGAATTCAAACGCATCGTAAAAGATGGATGCGGAACATGCAATGGAGGCAGAGTGCACTGTAACATCACACTCAAGTCAGCCACTGTGATTTGTGCATCAACTCGATCTCAAGTGAAAATTTGACTAATGATTTGACAGTGCAA
Organism: Punica granatum; assembly: GCF_007655135.1. Classification (NCBI taxonomy): domain Eukaryota; kingdom Viridiplantae; phylum Streptophyta; class Magnoliopsida; order Myrtales; family Lythraceae; genus Punica; species Punica granatum. Next base: position 52,213,924 of record NC_045127.1, read on the forward strand.
AAAATTGTCGGAGACCGACAAACAAATCGAGATCCCAGACGATGATCCTCTGTCTGTCTTGCTGGTGTTTCGGGGCCTATAGCTTGATATGTCTACTGATAACTCAACTAGAACGCGTCAAAGTCCATATATAGCAATTCTGCCCCTGCCATTTCCACCTGTTGAATAAAATAGTAAGGAAAAGGAAATAAATAAATTCGCCCTCTCTCCCCGCTTCCTCCTCCCGCCTTCTGCCCCAACCAGTCTCCTCGCCTCGCGTCTGCCCACACCCCTCGATACCGACCGCGCCACCCGCACCCCTTCCCTCGCCACCGTCCTGCCACTCTGCTCGGCTCGACACCCGCGCCAGCACCTCAATGCCGATGATCTAGGTTGGTTGCCTTACCTTACCCAACCGCTGCTCACCCTCCGACCCTTCGTGGCTTTCCGCCTATTAGCCATCGCGTCTGTTCGCGTGTTGTTTGTAGATTGTGTCTTCTATGTTGACCCGCTAATATGGATTCTCCATCCTCCTCCGCTCCCTCTCGCCTATTACTGGTTTAGTTCTTCTCCATTTTGGTTTCCATCTATCGTCTCCAAACTGCTCGACGAAATGCCTGATCCATCCTTCCCGTGCTCCACATCACTAGACGGGTGAATTTCGCATTGAACAGGTGAGCTTTTCTTTCCGATTGATTGTGCTCGACATTACGTCGCATTATCCCCCCGCATAGGACTAGCCATCTTATGGCTTTAGCCTTTGCTGTTGCGGTTGCCGTCATCCTTAATTTTCGCCTTTTCCCTGCATTTGCGCCAAACTGAGTGCCTTCACCAAGCTCTCACGCCCTCCCGACAGTTGCATTCCCTCAAGTTGCTAGTAGATTTCAAGCAAGCAGTTATGTCACCCATTCACTTTGCAATTTTGGTATTCCCTTTAATGAAGAGGTTCTATAAAAAATGGGGGTGCCTCTTGTATGAGCAATTATGAGCCGCCACCAGCATTCTCTTATCTCCGGTCATCGATTTAAATTAGTATTTTTTTTTTAATTCAGGCGAAAGCTTCATGCTGTTAAGTAACTAAGATCCATCGAATAGAGAAATGTGCCACTTGCCTGCTTCTCTTTCTGATTTTTTCTGCACGACTTTGGGATTAAACAATCCAACCTATGTCATTAGTTGCATTTGGCGCCCCTTTCACCTATGGAAACTGTTGCTTCACCTTTTTCTGGAGAATCAAATGGAATTTTGCAGTTAATATGCAACACAATTTTCTGCTTCTTCAATAATTAGAAAAAATGGTTCTTGTGCATATCTAAAATTATCAAATTAGGCGAAAGTCTTGCATCGATATTGGATCTTACCAATAGGTAGAAGCAATAAAAGTTTTTATGTGCTGCAGCCTGATGAATACACGAGGAGCTCATATATTTCTAGCCTTACAATTGGCCTCTTTGCTGTCTGAACTTGCTGCTTCATTCTGTCAATTTTTCTAGCTTTACTATTTTCCTGAATGGTCTATGTCAGGTTTCTCTTTGTTTCAAATAATAAATTAATAATATTTCCTTTACGTTTATGGAGTTCCTTTTTTTTTTTTTTGGTGCAGTTCAGAATTTACACTACTATGGGTGAGCGTTGATCTAAAGATGGAGTTTCTTGCCGAAATTTATATGAATCAACCTATTCAGGTGTGTTTAAAATGCTATTGCCTTGGGAATTACTTTCTTTGTTTCTTCGTTTTGTTGGACGTTCATTCTTTAGGTTGTTGCCAGATTTGCTTTTACAAGCTAAGAATTGCATGTGCTCCTACTTAGAGCTCATTATTGCCATCATCCTAAAGAACAACCTTTGAACAAGTCCCACAGGTGGGTATGGAGATGAGTTCTATACTGAGTAGCTTGCTTGGGCTGTAATGTAATCAGTCACAGTGCATATTCCCGCTGAATGGGACATCGTAGATAAGGAATGTTCTACTGCTCATCTCTCATGTTTTATGCACTAATGCTTCAATACAGCATGTCTTATTTCTCCGTGGTGCACTGATTGGTCGTATCAGAATTATTAGTCTAGGGAAAGTGAAGATGTTGATGCTCAAGCATAGGCTACGCAATCTTGGAACAGTTGCCACATTCATTTTTAGTTATAAGCATACTCTTAATATATTCTATGCAATTCAAATGTTATTCATATCTTATGAATGCATTTGCTCAAGCCAACATCCGGAAGTATTAAAATTAGTGGTCATATTAATAATCAGTTCCTTATTATTATTATTATTATTTTATCCTTTTTCCTCTAAGAAGTACCTTGAGTGATTTATGCAACACTTTTGGCTTAGTTAAACCATAATATATTCTTCCTGTGCTAATTTGTGTCATCATCATGTCATATGTGCAATAATTTTGGTTGTGTTTATGCAATATTTTTGGTCCTTGATATATCCTTTAGCCTTTGCAAGCTAATCTTCAAATCCCTCGAGGTCCTTTTGAAGTGCTTCTGTTATTCCTTTCACATCCTGATGCATTTTTTGAACACTATTTTGTTATATAAGAAAGATTTCTTTTCTTGATCTGATAAGACCACCCATCCTGCTGCACCAACTGCCAACTTCAACTAGCCAGTGTCCTCCTCAGGCCAGTGTCCCTACTGCAAACCTCCAGTTGAATTAAGAGGCATCTTAGTAACCTCTCTCCACTGCTTGGATATTGAGAAGTGAACTGCCTTCCACTTCCCGTTGGCCTCTTCCCAGCCTTCTAGCCATTTTGCGGCCCTTCCTTCATGATATCTTGGTGCATCTAATCACCCACCATTGTCTCGAATGTTAATATTGCTCTTTTCCCCTCAATCCTTTTGGTCTCACATGTTATGACGCCCTCAGCCTGCTTGCTAATATCCCCCATTAAGCAACACCATGTCTTCTTCTTTCTCCTTTTTCTCTCAGTTCTTCTTTCACATTGTAAGTCAAACTTGCAGCATACACAGCAATGCCCCTAATGAAGTAATATGCTCTTCTAATGTACTTGAGATAAATATTCTGTGAAGCATTAGGCTCACCATTTGGGTAATCATCGTCACAACAACTCTTAAAATGAGGCATTCGTCTAACAAAACTAATGTCTGATACTTCCTTTTGTAGAAGGCTTTTGTTTGGACAGCCAAGTCGTCCCCCCGATTGTACTTATCCGATTCCATTTTTGTTTGTTTCATGTTACTTTGCCTCATATAATGCTCAAATTCGTTATCACACTTCCATATGATATTATATTTAGCTACAGTTTTTAGAGTTGACTGAACCTCTATCCAAAATATCTTGCTTTTCTCTGGACAAAGGTGACTGATTATGTGCCTACAATTGCTTTATTGACCTCTTTTGCTTCAATAAAATCCCCAGAGTAAGAAAAGCAGTTGTGTAAAGTAGCCTTGGGAGAGAAATTGTATGAATGCTCTTGCCAGCTAATACTCAACAAATACTAGATCCCACTGTTGTCCCTCCTTGGCAGCTCCTCTTCTTCTGGGCTGCATTCTTTTGTTTCAAATGCTTTTACTAAACATTGTTTGGGTGCTGCCATTCAGTTCTTTATGCTTTATCCTAATAATACTGGTATTAGGTTTACTGTACATTCGCAGGGAAGTTGACTGCGAGTTTTCCAATGGGAGATTAGCTATAAGGTTAGCCTATCAAGCTCTTTTAACTTTGAAGTGGGCTCAAATCAGTTGTTATAATATATTGAAGATCGGGAGCTCCGCGGGGGCAGGTTGGGCCGAGGTCGTGTGTAACATCACGATAATTGTTCAACTCCAAGCAATGCAGGCCGAAGGTAACTTGTGAGAATTCATTCAGACCAATAGCAATGATAGTTATCTGAATGTAGTGACAGCTCTTAGGTCATCTTATAGGGTCGTCCACAGATTGTAATACGCATCTACTTTAGGATTATGCATCTTTAGGTGGCAGGAGAGTTCTCTAAGTCTTTTGTCCATGGATGTGACCACGTATATGAGGAGGAGCCAAATAACTGGATTTGGTTACCTTCTCACAATTCCATTTTATCTAAGGAACTACATCTTTTTCTCACATGGTTGAAGAGCATAATCTATCATTTTTCAAGGAAAAGAGAATTTGCTCACCTAAGAATTAGTCAGCTTGAGAACGAAATACGATTTTGTTGGACCTGCAATACTTTGAGTTCTTTTCAAGAGTGTCTAACATTTTATCCCCTTAGATTCATTTGTGTTTTATATGTTCAGGTATTGGGAAAGGCCTACTGTTAGATGCATCTGAAGGCATTTTTGCTTTGAGAAGATCAATGCACAAACCACTGGGAAGGTGCATTTGGAGTCAGTCGTTGATAGGGATTAAGTTCAAATCCTTCTTGTGTGCAGCCGTTAACCTCGATTTCAAAGGATGTAGACTCTTCTTTCATTTATGGATATTATGCACCATGATTTTTATTCATGCAAGATAAAATTAATCCATGATTGACAAGGTGATTGTGGTTGGTGGCAGCTTGTATTGCCAATTTCACCACTATTAAATTGAAGGGACAAGATTTATTCAATTCCAGAGGATCATATCGACAGTCCATATCCAAACACCAGAAGGTATAATAACTTTTGAAGGCACTAATGAAGCAAAAGAACCAAATATACCTACCTTTGACTGCACTTGGTATGAATATATGTAATATCTAGCAGCCCGATTATTTTTTAATTAGTCCGGAAACCCGATCAATTCGTATAAAAATTATGTTCCGTTTGGTTTCGTAATGCAATTTTAAAATTTTAACTCTAACTTTAATCTACTCGTTACATAACAAAAATCAACTTTTCAAAGTAAAAAAGGTGGATCCCATACATAAATTCACATATAATTTTATTATACTTAATTTTATTTTTAATACTAAATTCTTTCAACTATTCATTATTTTTTCACACTTTTTTCATAATTCAATTATACAATCATTATAATCCAATTAAAATCAAAATTCAACTTAACTCTAAAACCAAACACACTAGTAATATTTTGAATTTCTACGTGGTACTTGCAGAAGTACTGCCAAATATTTTGAAGGACGTCTAAACGAAAACCATTTGTTTACTGTAAAATGCTATATTTTGCACATGCATTTGTTTACTGTAAAATACTATATTTTACACATGCATTTGTTTACTGTAAAATACTATATTTTACACGTGCAACGCATGTGCTATTACACTAGTTTATGAAAATATATGAAGCTTTAAAAAATCCAAAAATAATGTCAATCGATCATTTATGCATTTAAAGCCTACAGCTCCTCGCTCCCACGCTCATCCGATTTCATAAATGAAGTACTAATTTAACTCCTATTATTATTTTGATTTTCATTTTTCTAGCTTAGATTTTTTTTTTCTTTTCTTTTCTTAGCAGAAAAGTTGAAGTAAATTATATTAAAGCTAGAAATGGAACGGTAAACAGACTATCCATCGATGGCTCGTGTGCCCATTAGCAATGAAGAGCCATTTCAGGAAAACCCATCCATTGGCCGGCCCCACCCTGCAAGGGCATCCTCGTAAATTCAATTAAACCCCTTCGCCACATGTGTCTCGTGCATTTGCCTCCCCAATGCAGTTCGTGTAGCTGCCAATACCTCACCGCCACGTTAGATCTAGTGACGAGCCATGCTGACATGTCAGCTACTCATTGGCTAAACTAGTCCAGGTAGGAGGTCAACGGGCTATTTCAAAACCAATGAGCAAACCCCCATATATATCGTCTCCGAGCTCCGTCGCCTCCCGTCTGCCTCAGCACTGTTGGCATTTCGTCCCACTCATTCTCTCTCATTCTCTGTGGAGAGCGAAGATGGCGAATCGAAGTAGCTCCCGCGCGCCTAACATTATCGTCCCTTTCGTGCTCTTCTCGCTGATCGCTATCGCCTGCGCAGAGGTCTTCTTCGAAGAGCGCTTCGATGGTAATTAATTTACGCATTTCTCGATTTGTACACGCCGAGATCGGGCGTGTCCAATTGTTGTTTGAGAGATTCTGCTCTCGAATCTTCAATCACGAGCTCAAGTTTCTGATGGCATAAGCTTTGTCGCTGGTGTTTGTGTGTGGATCTGGTGTTTCCGACTCTCTGTTTTTGTTAATTGGATAATACTTGTTGAGAATGTATCGGTGGAGTCAATCTGTGATGATTTTTCTGCGTAATGTATCTCTGTTTCGCGTTAGTTGAATCAGCTTGTGGATCGAGTAGCTGTAGCTACAATTAGACTTCTCTCGTTGGTGAAATGCTTTTCCATTGATATATTCATTGAAATCTGGTGAGTAGGAGCTGGAGTTTTTTGCTTGGCTTCGTAGTTTATTGCTTTCAGGAAACGAAAACAATGTCTTTTCTAGATGTTGAAGGGTTGCATTCGAAACATCATCACCTTAGAAATCGATTCATCAATTTACTGTCCTGGGCCAATACTGATTTATCGTCAGTGTTCCAAAGATTTCACAACTTGATGTTGGCTTACATTCTGAATGGAATTGAACTAGAGCTGAAGCTTCTTTCAGCTTGGACTCACGTCGTGGATTGAGTTTTCTGTATGTATGAACAGGTCCTGAAAAATTAATATATGGGAGTGAAAGGAATACTTGCAATCTCCATTTCTGTTACTAGTGAAACTGGGCAATCCTTAGCTGTGTTCATTTTTTATTAGTAATAATCTGTTGTGTCTGAGATTGTTTCCTGTGCATTTAGTAACTTTCCTCCTATTTATGTTTAACTTGTGTCTGCGTGATGGCAGATGGATGGGAGAAGCGTTGGGTTAAATCCGACTGGAAGAAAGATGAAAATGTGGCAGGAGAGTGGAACTACACTTCCGGTAAATGGAATGGGGACCCTAACGACAAAGGTATGCTATGACCTTGGACTCTTCGGAGCTAATGTTATTCCCAGTCATTTAAAGCTTGTCTTGATAGGCTGAGTTCTTCAACAAGTATCTCAAAATTTTCGTGATATTTCAATGCAGGTATCCAGACAAGTGAAGACTACAGGTTCTATGCTATATCAGCTGAATTCCCTGAATTCAGCAACAAAGACAAGGCATTAGTCTTCCAATTTTCAGTTAAGCACGAACAGAAACTTGACTGCGGCGGTGGCTATATGAAGCTGCTTAATGGTGAAGTTGATCAAAAGAAATTCGGCGGTGACACACCATATAGGTTCATATCTCCTCTGCTTATCAGCTTCTATTGCTTTATTCATATATATCTGTGTTATGTACTTATTTTCTCTTTTTCGATGCAGTATTATGTTTGGACCTGATATTTGCGGCTACAGTACAAAGAAAGTTCATGCTATTCTCAATTATAATGGAACCAACCACCTGCTCAAGAAGGACGTCCCCTGTGAGACTGATCAGCTGACCCATGTCTATACTTTTATCCTCCGTCCTGATGCTACCTACAGTATCCTCATCGACAATGATGAAAAGAAAAGTGGTAGCTTGTACTCTGACTGGGACCTTCTTCCACCAAAGAAGATCAAGGATCCTGAAGCTAAGAAAGTATTAATTTATCCTTCAATCTTCTCTCGTCTTCTTTTTTTTCAGATTCAGGCTTGCTCTAATGTTGGCTCAACTTTTTTTTTTATAGCCTGAAGACTGGGATGACAAGGAGTATATTCCCGATCCCGAAGACAAGAAGCCAGAGGTATTTACACATTATAGCCCCCCTTCGGAGCCCTTATTTTCAATCAAGTGTGCTCTGCAGCTAGTTATAATGGTAATCTCTATACTTGTGTAGGGTTACGATGATATCCCCGAGGAGATCCCGGATCCTGATGCTAAGAAGGTGAACCTTGTGCACCCTTAATTTTTATTTATATATGCATATTTAGAGCTGCTTATCGGATCATACAATCACGTACTGAATTGCTTGGCATTTCAGCCTGAAGACTGGGATGATGAGGAAGATGGTGAATGGACAGCCCCAACTATTCCCAACCCCGAGTACAAGGGCCCATGGAAGCCAAAGGTATGTAACTGGCTAATCTCGTCTGAAGCAGTGTAGCTTCATTGCGGCATTTGCTCATGGCTGTGCCCTGTCTGCTTTTGCAGAAAATTAAGAACCCTAACTACCAAGGGAAGTGGAAGGCACCCATGATTGACAACCCAGGTGCCATAATGTGTTCCTTAATAGTTTTTTTAATAGTCTATAAAAGCTGGGTTTCAGTATATTGACACTCACAATCTCTGCAGACTTCAAGGATGATCCGGAGTTGTATGTCTACCCCAACTTGAAGTACGTCGGTGTTGAGCTGTGGCAGGTGAAATCTGGCACATTGTTCGACAATGTCTTGGTTTGCGATGATGTGGAGTATGCGAAGAAGCTTGCTGAGGAAACATGGGGCAAGAACAAGGATGTAAGTCCATATAATTCAATGGATGCATCATTCACTGTACTCTTGATGATGAATATGTTAAGATGTTTAATTGACACATATGGTTAATTTCAGGCTGAGAAGGCAGCATTTGAAGAGGCAGAGAAGAAGAGAGAGGAAGAGGTGAAATCCTAAACTCTGCTTCCTTCATCGTTGTAAAAGTCACTTGAAAAACAAGTCTCCCAAAGTCGCATATTGCCTGCAATAGTGTGCATTAACCGAATTAATTAGAATTCATTCTCCTGTTTCCCTTTTCTTATTTCTCATTGTCAATATCTTTTTCCCTTTTTTTTTTAAATTTCTTCTACCAGGAAGCAAAGGCGGACCCAGTTGATTCGGATGTAAGCCTCTGGATCCATTCAAGTGGACTGTGTTTTGAACCTCTAAACTGCAGTTTATTGATGTGGTTCTCATATATCACAATTTCTGAATTCAGGCTGAGGATGAAGAGGATGATGATGCTGATGATGCCGACGATGCAGATGCTGAAGTCAAGAAGGACGACACTGCCGAGATCGAGACCGAGACCGAGAGTGACGATGTAAAGGTGGGTTTCCCTTCTCCTTTGTCTATCTCAATGGTTTCGAGACGCCGCACTTTTTTGCTGATATTGACTTTGATATGCGGGTTTTGGTTGCAGGATGAGCTGTAGAGGGAAGGGAGCCCCATTCTCTGTGATTCCTTTTTTTTTTTTTTTTCCCTTTTCTCTTTGTTCTTAGTATTAGGACTTCGCTATCTCGGAGGGAAGGAACGTTGAGGCTGCAATTTGCATAACTGCGCACTGTCATGGTGCCCATCTGACTATTGAGCCCTTTAGAAAGAAAGTAGATGTCATGCAAAAAATTTTTGATGAGATAAATTTGCTGTCTTGTCTCCGATATAACGTTTTGGCAAGCTCAGTGAGATAATATGGTCATTTGCCTGGCAGTTTCTTTCTCCTACTTCCTCTCTGCTCCTAACATCGATCTCCGACTTACTATTCTAATAACTTAGATCTCCGACGGCTGGAGTCTCCCTGAAAAGAATGTGTCATTTTATTTTAGTCTTTCATAGAGTTCTAGACCGATGTTGCGGTCTAATAAGTTGTGGGCGAAAACTTATATCAGACAGTTCGACACCAGCTCAGACAATCAAAATGGACACAGGAACACCTTCCAACTTGACCTACTATGTTTCCGGTGCTCTTATGTAGAATGGTGAACGCTCTGTTGAAGTAGAAAGCAACAAGAAATGAGCCCACATGAGCTAATCGCATTTTGTAACCTTGATGTTAAGTCAAGTAAACAAGAAGGGAATGAAGCGGCACATCGTTGATACAGAAGCGGTTCATATGTATTATCTATATAAGCATTTATATATATATATATATATATATAAGAAAACAAGATAAGAGGTGGACTCATCACATAAATATTAGCATAAAAATAAGTTAATATTAGCATATATTCATACATAAAATAGAAATATTAATATATGATTACGTGTACAACCTTTACTACATATATAGAAAAAAAAAGTATGTATAAATTATATCTCTATAGATATCTATTTTTAAAAATAGATTTGATAATATTTTATAAATATATAAATTATATTTTCTTTTAAAAAATCATATTTGTTCACCGAAAAAAAAAGTAAACCAAATTTTATTTTATCTAGATTTCTCATGATAGTTGTAAATATAAATTATCAAACATATAAACATGAATCAATGCAACTATTAAAAACTATTAAAAACCACGTGTACAACTAGACGTGATCTCTCGCAACCTTTTGTCTATTTTTAGATGCAAGTTAATTGATTAAATATATGTTTCGATTTTATCTCTCATTTTATTGAAAATTTCTATTTTTTTTAATTTTTCTCTAATTTTTTTTCTTTTTCTCTCATTATTTTTCAAGATTGATTATGTGAGTCTTATTGCTACCCCTAAATGCAAAGCTGTGTGTTTATTTTATTCTCTCTTTTTTTTTTTCAGTTATGATTCTTAGGAGCTTTTCTTATATATATATATATATATATATATATTTTAGGGTTATGGAAGTATCCGAGCATGGCTCCACGACTAGTTATATATATACACACAAAGAAAAGATGAAATTGACCAATGCTCGTCAACAAGGAATTCCAAGTCGCTACAAGGCAAACTGACCAAAGCTCAACAAGGAACTCTGAAGTTGCTACAAGGCAAACTTTATTTACATCATTAGACAGCCAAAGTGAAAACCGAGCAGGAGAAGATGCGAAGCCAAGAGTGGTGTGTTTGTGTCGACTGTCAATGGCAGGGAAGGGGGAAGATAAGATGGGACTGATTATTTAGGTTTCTTGACAATCATGACGGGGGACTTGACGTTCTGTGCACAGTGGTTGCTCACACTCCCAAGGAATGCCCTGCCCAAATTGAAAAATATTCCCCAACCAGCGCATCAAGTAACAATCAATATGAAATCAAATCTGCAGTTGGCTGTTGATCTTCTGCATGATCTCGTAACCAACTGCTCGCTCGTAAATCATACCGATCCGAACTAAAGAGAAGAAAGTAAAGGAGGCTTGATGTACCTCTTGATAAGGCCATAACCATGGCTGCCCATCACAAGGATATCAGCGTTTAACCTCTCGACCATCTTGCAGATCACATCCCTCGCATCCCCTCTCTCCACCCTCGTCTCCACCTTAATCTGCTGCAAATCAACCCCGCATTATGTCGAAAACTTTGATGTTCGGTCTTCTCTAGGAATCCGCAAATAACACGAGAAAGCCGTGTATTAACTTAACATCAACAAGTGCACTGAAAAAATAATGCCACTACGTGCAAGTACTGCATTTAAGTTCCTACCGTATTCTTCAAGATAGTCTCACCATTTTAATCTAAAACCCGTTGGTTGCTACAGATTCTGAACTCATCAATGGCACTAGAATTTTCTTTATCGAAGGATATCCGACTCATTCTGCTTTTCTTTCAGTAAAGACGGGGATAAAAAGCAAGGGAGCGAAGACTCACGTCGTCGTCGCCGCCGCCGAGATCTCGGCAGATCTTCTTAGCCTTCTCCATCACCGATTCGGCCACCTCACCGCCATACCTCTCCATCGTAGCTATTATATCAGACGAGAACAGATATCCTGAAACGCCAACTGAACCAAACAGTGAGCTTCAGCCACCATCCCATTCATTTTGAATCAAAAGAATCTCTTGTGTTTCCTCCCTATTCTTGGCTAACCCAAACATCATCAACATCGAATGTTTGGAAGAGAGAGGGTTTTAAAGAATACCCTTTTGACCAATTGAAATGGTGATGACAACATTCGCCTACCTGAACCATCGACAGCAGTGTAGACAGGCGGGGGATTGTTGGCGTAGACGAGGAAGAGGGTGTCGTTGAAGTTGGAGGAGACGAGGTTCTTGAGGCACCACGTCAGGGCGTACATGCTCTCCTCGCTCTCGTCCACCGCCACCACTATCCTCCTCTCCTCCTTATTCTCTGATGCAGCTGCTGCTGCTGCTCCTCCTTCCGCCATAATCCTATCTCTCTCCCAAGAGTAAGACTCCGACAAAACTCTATATATGCTTTGGGAACTGAACAGTGGGTTTTGATGGAAGTAGGCATCCATGAGTACTGACCATTTATTTATATAGGAGCCATGGAGCTTCCAGAGAACGAGAGAGAGAGAGAGAATCTGTTGGCAGGTCATTGGTTTACTTTTGGAGCGGTTTTCGAGACTGTGGGCTTCTCACGATTAAAAGCACCCCGACACAACGGTCCAAGATTAAGGTTTGAGGTGGCACTTGGCAGCCAACGCTATCCGTCTCAATTATGTTCTTGCTTATCCTGAAGTTACGTGGGCATCATTCTAGCTCACCAGCTCGGAGAGTTCATGTGACAGAGGTCAACGGAAACAGCCTGCGCTCGTTCTTCACTGAATTGAGTAGCAATCCACAGACCAAGATTCTCTTGCCATTGTTGGTCGTTGATGCTTTTATTCCAATCATTCATTCCATCGCATCGTGTCAATGATGCTTTCTGAATTATTCAATATCGATATAGTAATTTCATGTCTCAAGACAGTTGAGTACTATTCATCCCACGCAGACTGGGGGACAAGGATTCGAAGATAAAACTTTGCCCAACTGAAAAGCCGAATGAATAGATCTCCCTTTTATATTAACAGCTAAATGTTGATAAAAATGTCAAAAACCGCAACCCTGCCGGTAACAAATGTTTGAGACGTGTAGAGAGTCGCAGTTTTTCTTATCAACTATCAACACAAAAGTACTGATCAAGCTGAAGCTACAAGAATGTCACACATTGACTATCTAGTGATGAAAAAACTCGGATTGGGTATTCAACTGCATGTTAAGGGAGATCCCCAGAACTGCTTCCTCGCCAAAAGGGAGATTACGATTTCTTTGACGAACCAAACCCACCAAACCCCATCATAGCTGCAACGTCGGGATCTACTTCTATCGCCTCTTCTGCAGCCTTCTCTTTCTACTCCATGGCAAAAGAAGGAAAAAAAAAAAAGAAAAAAAAAAGGAGTAAGCATCAAGGTCAAGAAGGGGAGAACTTGATGAATAACCAATCAAAGTGGTAAGTAAATGGTCAAGTTTAATCTCATGAGGAATTTAGCAAATTTATCTAGTTACAGACCTTCTTCTCTTTTTTCCTTTCTCGACGCAGGCGCTTCCATTCTTCCTCTTCTTGCTGCTGTTTCAAGATTCGCTCATCAAGATCTGCAAAAGGATATTAGATAGGTTTTCATCACAATCAGTCATCGATGGATGCATCAACAGAGTCTAATCAAAAGCCATTTTGCAATTGTCTAAAGCTCACCTTGCTCGGTAAAGGTACCAGGAGGTTTCCGCTTCTTCAGAATTTCAAATCGCTCCTGAACCTGCATATCAAAAGGATTTTAAGCCAATGATAGCAACTATTAAACATAATATGTAAAACAATTTTGACAGAGCAGCATATATTAGCATTGGCCTTAAGCTAACCTGTTGCAGAGATGCTCTTTCTACCCGCATAGACATACCAAGGGCCCTTTGATCTGAACGATGAGCATAAAAATGTCAGACAAAGTGACAATTACACAAAGAATGGAGAAGAAAGTGCACAATAGTATCTGAGAGACTGTGATGCATTCATACGTTTTTTCCCATTGATGTGGTCCAAGTAGTTTGCTGAATCCTTCACTACACACTCACAAACTGAGCAGTAGTATCCAGCCTGCGAAGTACACAAAGGATACAATCACACAATCCATGCTCCGCCACAGAGTCAATAAAACATGAATGCTAACAATTACTAGTGATGTACGCTACCCTCCTCCTTTCTTTCCCAATGCAGAAGAAACCAAAAGGCTAAAAAAATCTAAAGAGAGATCTATTCTGCAAAGCAGTACCTGCTGGCTTAGAGGTGCAATGGGAGTAACCACCTGAAAAGATACAAACACAGAAGAATGGGAAATCAGCATTCGCAAAATATATCATCATAAAAACTTTGAATAAATGAAACCAGGGTTTCCTTAGCAATAATGGCCTATGCAAAGGCAAAGGGTTATGGCATGACCGCTCTTTGAGAATTTGATTTATAGACCTTTAAGAAGTTAGCTTTACATTTTGCCCTTAAAGTACATCAATGTCTTAACAACATTGTTTCAGGAGCCGTGCTGAAAAGTTGTTCTGTGATAATAGCTGTGACTAATAAAATTTATCAAGTCAAATGATCATTTTCAGAGAGGCTATAGCCAATCCATTCTCCTGAAAAAGAGGATAGAGAAAGCCTAACATGTGGAAATCACGTCACTCCATCCCCTAGTTCTCTTGAGATGTTCAGATTAAAATTGAGAATCGGATGCCATATATATAATTCACAAAAACAAGAAATTCAGCAGAGACCCACCTGGGTCTTCCCCAATCGAGACTCAAGGTCCACTTCATAGTCCCTATGCTTCAAGGGCTTCCTCTGCACCGGCGGACCTTTCGCTGCGACACATAGTCATTCGGGTTAATCCTTCGAATTCAGTAGAAACTAAATGAGGAACAAAACGGGTCAAGTACATAAACAACAATGTAACTGAATCGGTGGAGTCACCTTTTGACTTATGCCGCGACTCTGCTTCCTGAAACAAATCAAACAGGGACCTTTTAGCTACAAATACATGTACAAAGGAGACAATAAGGTCAAGCTTTGCAGAAAGACAGGTATTAACCCACCTCGTTCTCACGTTCACGTGCTCGTTCTAGATACTCCTCGCGATCGAACTTCCTCCTGAAGGTGTTGTCGACCCCAAGAGTCTGCACCAAAGAGAAGAAAGTTCATTGTTTTGTTAATATTCCTCTATATCATCATGAACTTCAGCTCAAACAAAAAATCCCTAGCCGGGCAGCTAACAAGTCCGGACTTTAACCGAATTGTGATAGAAGAAGAACATCAGAAGCTAAGAAAGAGCTCAGATCGATAGACAGGAAGCTAACATTATTGTTAGCGGTGTTAACCATTGCTGGGCTGCTGCTCCGAGCTCGACCCGGGATTCAACGAAGAACAGCGCCCGGGATTGAAATGTATCACAGACAAGGACGGAAGCCGATGAAAGCTCCCGATCACGCAACACCACGGAATCGTCGGGAATCGGAGCTGAGAAACCCTAGAAATTAAATAGATTGAATTTTACGGGAGAGCTGATGCTTTTCGCGAAGTAGTGATTGAATTGAATCATATCGGCTTTTATCTTGTACCTCAATTTCTGTCTAATTTTAGTTTTTTTATCTTAAAAGATTATTATTTTTCCCCTTTAATTAATTTTCCCAGTGCTCGTCTTTTTTTTCTTTTTTTTTTTTAAATTTTGGTAATGCATGTGGTGGGGCTTGTATATGGGCCCAAGAGGCTGGACTTCGGGCCCGTTTATAGTAGCCTAGGTTGTCGTAAATGCCCGTCCCGATTTATTAACGAACCGAAACATGCAGATAATTTTGATGATGCGGTAACGTAAAAAGTACGAGGCCTAAATGAATTATGTCTATGTAATTTTATCGTGGTTCTTATATCATTAACTTAGCAAGTTCCTAGTGGTTGAATTACGTTAAACTTACGGTATAGATCGACCATTGTCGATCTGTCTTTGGAGTTCTGATATAATCCAGAACACCGGTGAGGAACAAGGATGCTGCAAGAGAGGGGAATCTGGTTATACGAACAGAGATCCTAAAAGTGTGTTACCTAGTCGATATGAATTCCTTCAATCGCGTTTATATACATCATCAGGTCAGGATACCGAATCAAAACGACTGCAAAATTACAACTAGAAGAATAAGCTCAAAAGAAAGCAAGTAGAAAGTGGCGCGAACATTCTGCAGATGAACTGCCGGACGCCGATCACCTAACCCAGGTGCATTGTCTCTTGAGCCAGCACAACCCGTTCTTCATTGAAGCCTTGAACCTGAATTCGGCATCATAGAGCTTATACCGGGCCACCCTCATACGCTTCGTCTCCGGGTCACTCCACCACGGCTTCTCAAAGGGCATGGCCACTTTGCGTTGGCGCTGTGGGGCCGGAGTTGGAAGCTCGCGTGACCTGTACTGCGACCACCCCACATACATTTGGGCCCCTCTCACGTCCTTCACCGTCACCTCCATCGGAAGTTTTGACCCCATCTCTCTCACTCTCCAGAAATGGGTGGCAAGAGGGTGCGCAGGAGAGAAGGAAAGAGCTTCAAACTTTGATGAGTTGAGAGGCATTCAGATAAAATGGGTCCTTTAATAGGAGAATATGAGGAAGGAGACAAATATAGAGAGGTTGTTTTTGGAACAGTGACATCATTGGTGTTGAATTTTATCTCGTTACTTCAGAACTCATGGCCCTGAATGTTGTTCTTTCCAGAAATAGATATTCAGGATTCCCTGAATTTAGAAGTGCCGATGGAGAATCTTGATCTACAGGTCAGATGACATTAACGAGGAGGCTCTTACCGATTGTTATGTTCATGAGCACCCCGCTGTTCCTGACATCACCATGGCGGCGAGGTCTTGGTTGAACACCTGACAATACCATTACCAACGGCAAATGCCCAAAACTCTAAGCTTGGTGCTTTTATGGCTTGGCTCGCAAATTTGACTGACATCGGATCAGAAGATGATACCTTTCTGAAGTTCACCAGCTCATGTCTTAGTACTTCTGTTTCGGGGTCCTCGGGTGGATGAATCATTTCCATCAATGAATTCCGATCCTTTATGTCGCTATGCAACTGCAGATGGAGACTTACTATAATTTAATGGGTGAAAAAGATTGGTCGTTTCTTCAGAGAAACGTAAAGATGAAACAAAATGGACTCACCAGTTCGAGACCTTCAGCAGCATCTAAGATTCCCAGTTTTTGATAATTAGGGGAATCCTGTTGCTGTAATGCAACAGAAACACGAATGATCGTGCACAGAAAGCGGAATTTGGACTTCATCTAAAATCATAGAGGAAAACATCAGTGAATGGCATTTCAATAAAACTGATACGTACAAAAACAGAACGTGGGAGTACAAACATCCATACTTCTTCAGGCAACGCTTGCAACGAAGAATGATCAGGTTTTGGGAACTTTTTTCGGTGATGTTTTGCAAGCAGCGCTATGAACTGAAATTTCATTTAACCATAAATGGCCAACTCAGCATAAACAGTAAACTTGATGCTGAATTGAGCTTAAAGGGACCACGAAGTTGTACCTTGACCTCCTGAAACTCGTAACCATGAAGTTGATCGGAATTCTGCAGAAAGCAAAGGCCTTGGTTACCAAAGAAACATAAAGAGTGTTTTCTTTCAGTGCGTATGGCAGGCAATGGAAAGGTACCCACCATGATTATATGATATGACTGCTTATGATAACCCTTTCTACCATTAAAGAGCCCGGTGTTGTGAAGCAAGCAAGCAGCTTCGAGGTACTCCAGATCCTTTGTGGAAAGCTCGTATTCTTTTTTCACCCCTTCAAAGATCTCCTGCAGCAATCAGAGAATAAAAAAGCCGACTGTTGAGAAGCCCTTTATACAGCCAACGCAGAACAAAACAACGAAGATCAGGCATTCTGATAACTTATTGAGGCTGGTCCTTCGGAATGAAACTCTGGTCCAACAAAACAAAGAACATTCTAAAGCTTCCTGGGCTCTTTTGTATTCTACATGCAAAAGCTATTTCGAATAATGCAGTGAATCATGCTACTCCTGTTGAAACATATTCTCGAAAAAATCACAGAAGTCGGAAACATTATACCCTTGCAATGCCAGCACATTGCGCAGCAGCTCTCATCCGTTTCTTGCTATTAAGCCTCGTCGCGAAATGAACAACAGATCGCCACCTCACATTCGCGTTCAGATCACAGCCCAAATAAACCTTCGATAAAGTATCTGCAATGGCAGCCTCTCCCAAGGCATATTTAGAAACCTCCATCTCCTCAATCCCAAGTATTTCGAATATCTCACCCAGCAGCACTGCCCCTGCCACTATGAACTCCGATCTCTTCCCAAAAAGGCGATCTTTCTTCCCCCTCCATTCCTCTCCTCCATGGCACAGAGCCTCAACAATTCCTGTAAGCCCTTTCCTGCTCAATCTCCACTCCCTCTTGACAGCCCCATGTGGAGGCATACCATCAAAAGAATCCCACGCGAACCCATGGAATTCTGCCTCTTCAAGCTCACGAATCGTGCCCGAGGAGCCGACGGCTACTTCGAACCCGAAATGCTCCACCTTGTCCACAAGCCCAGATTTAAGAATAGTCGATCTGATGTGCTCCCTGAGGTCTAGCAATTCACCATGCCTGACAAATTCTTGGGTCAGACTCACGTGCCCTAACTTCAGCGAAGCGCAGTAGAGAACTCTCCCCTGCTTCCCAATGGCAAACTCAGTAGACCCGCCTCCGATGTCAACATTCAGCACCAATTTCTCATACACGGGGAGGAACTGGATCACGCCCTTGTACGCGAGCTCGGCTTCCTCCTCGCCCGACAGGACGCTGACATCGAACCCCAGCCCCAGAGCCTCCTTCGCGGCGGCGACGAATTCGTCCCGGTTCTCGGCCTCGCGGACCGCCGAAGTGGCGAAGCAGGCAGTGTGGGCAGGGACCACGCTGTGGGCCTGGAGGATTCGGGCGAAGCTACTGAGGGACTCCATGGCTCGGGCCCGGGACTGCGGGGAGATGGCGCCGGCGGCGGCGTCGCGGCCGAGCACGACGGCCTCCTTGCGGCGGTGGACGGGGAAGAAGACGCCGTCGGGGAAGGCCCGGACGATGAGGAGCTTGAAGGAGTTGGTCCCCATGTCTATGGAGGCGAAGAGGTTGCTCGATGGAGCAGAAAGATTCGAGCTCATGGCTTCCTTGATCAGTCAATCAGATGATTTGGTCGATCGAATTCTTCATGCAGAAATTATAGCTGGCCGAGGTGTACCAACCAATTTGACCAAGACTAATCTCATCTGCTATTCAGGTCGGGTTGATCCTGATTACGAGAAATTGATTGTCGACCTGCTCGGTTCAATTTGACCCGACTACAAGGTATTTCCAGTGAATTGCAAAATAAAGTTAGCGCACATGTGGTATGATCTTGTATTACGTAAGGCCTGATGTTTCTCATCGGATAAGTGCTTGATGCAATGCACATATATCCAATTTTAGCATGCGGCAGTTACTTCTACTGCAAACATTATCGAATGATCAAAAAGATCGTTCTCCGGTCGTGATTTCAGTAACTGTCGTTCTCCCACCGGCAGTATACGAAAAGAAAAGGAATACACAAGCACAATCTGTGAAAGGCCGTACATGACAGACCGATAAATTGAATGACCGAACCATTCATGGATTAAAATATTTCGGCCGATGCCACAACAAATTGCAGGAGCTGCATTTCGAAGTCTTGACGATATAGAACAATTTGAGGACAGAAAAAAAAAATCACGAATGATGATCCAAAGTATGGAGCTGTAACAAGATACCAAAACAAAATCTAAAGACCGATCGACTAACGCATTTCTCATAGGAGATGAGCACCTTCACCAATAGTAACCTCTTCCTTCGGAATATCCTGCCTTGACTTGCTCCCATAGTAGCCTAAAAGAAAATCCGAACTCAGTAATACGACCAATATATCCTTCACTGATATTCCACATCCGGCTAGGCCTCTGCGCTGCCCAAACAGACCAAAACTTTGAGAGGACCGAAAGCTTAAAAAGGAACCTTCGTCCAGCCCCCTCCTGCAAAAGAATCCAACTTACTTAGTGGTTGCTTATATGGTCATGGAAACTCGGACGCTGCAGTTTCATGAAGGAAAAACTGGAAGATAACAGGACGCTGAAAGCGTGTGTACCTTCAGCCGAATTGGAAGCCACCAGGTGGAATAGAAGGCAATTCGGTGTTTCCAAAATCACCAGGTGCCATCGTCTCCTCATCCTCGTCTTCCAGCCAGTAAGTCTCGAGAATCTTCACTGCTTTCTCGTAGATCTCTGTGTTATCATGGCTCTGAAGATTCTCAATCTTCTCTAGGCCCTCAGCATCATCAATCATCTGAGCGAATAGATTCACAGCCCCAGTGTTGCCAAGATTCTTCTCAGCTTCTCCAACCTTCAAGATGTTCTCAAGGCCTTCCAAGCATACCGTAACGATCCTCGGATCAGGGCAAATTAGAAGGTCACACAAGGGCTTGATGCAACCTTGACTTACTAGGAACCTACAATGGACATGGAACGTCAAATTATAAACAAAAGATTATGAAGACGAGAAGAGAACGTGGATAGGATATAAGTGTGTACTTTATTTGTTCATGAGAGCCACCAGAAGTGGCATTCGACATTGCCCATGCTGCCTCTTTCTTTATATCAAACTCGGCATTTTGTAGCAGATTAACTACTGAGCCAATTAAATTGGCTTCGATGACAGCCTGCAAAACACACAATAGATGATTGGTAAACACACAATAGATGATTCGTCATACATATTACGCTTCAACAATCTCCCAACCACACACAAACACACAAATGACTTGTCACCTGAATCTGTTCCTTGTTTCCAGCAGTGATGTTAGAAATTGTCCAGCAAGCTTCCTTCTTTATGCTCTTCTTATAGTTGCCAGTTAACAAGTTTAAGAGACCAGGGAGTGCTCCATGGTTGATGATGCACTATAGACATAGGAAAATAAAAAAATTAGACACTGATTATTATTTTGAAACTAACAGCCTAAGAATACAACAGTTACCTGAGTCTGGTAATCATCACCAGTAACAATATTCCCAACAGTACGAAGGGCAGGAATCAAAACTGAGGGAGATGGGTGGCTGCAAAAGACATTATGTCAGAATTCTAAATTTCAGGGAACGAAAGAGTTAGTGTAATCAAACATATATTCAAACATTGCATACTCCTGTGATATCACTAACCATAGCAGTTCGATTAGCCGAGGACAAACTCCTGACTCAATTACAGCTTGAATTTTGTCATTTGTACCGTCCGAAAGATACGAGAAAGCCCAGCATGCATCAGTCAGAACTTCTTCATCATTTGAGCGCACAAGGCATGCAAGAGCAGGCAGTGCAGGCTTAACCTGTCATTGGATAAAGAATAGAACTTGCTATTAAGTGATATAGCAGGGTTATTGTGTCTCAGAATAAAGAACAAACAGTAACATTTGCACCCATGGTTTGACCATCACAAAGCAAACAGTCCAAACAAGTCGTATGTAATACTAATTTCTTAAGAAACAAGCAACTGGAACTGCCGTTCATTATATGAAGGGTTGTCAACACCAACCTGGTCAAAAGGAGGCTGTGGCTTTCCCCTGCAGAAGTTTGAAAGTGTCCACGTAGCATTTCTAAGCATGGAAAGTTTGGCATGTTCATTCATCTGAGCTAGTAAAGGAGCCAAAGCTCCATGAGCAAGGACTACGTCACGGCATTTGGGGGAATCCCCAGCAACATTCCCCAGTGCCCAAACAGCCTAAATATAGAAGAGAAATTTGAAATTCGTTTAACCACAAGTTGTTAATTGCTATTCAATCAAGTATATAATCACCTTTTGCAAAAATATCGACATGGAGAAGGCAACTAGGAAATCCTTGATATGCATACCTGCTCACGAACATCATCACTCGGAGAACTCAGAAGTTTAACGAATATTGGGACAGCTCCATGATCAATAACCACCCTTGTGTTGTCAGATGTCCCAGAAGCAATGTTAGTGAGGGCCCAAGCAGCTTCGAACTGCAAGATTTTATAAAAGATATCAACATCAGCTGTATTACAATAAAAAATTCGACATAAATTGTGACTTGCGAGATTGCCAAAGAGATGTGACTAAAATGACCTGTAGTTGAGGGTAATCCTCCCTCATGAGAAATTCAACAAAGCGGGGAACAGCTCCAGATTGTATAACTTCATCGATAGGAGGGCAGCGTTCTGAAAAAATTTAGATTAAAACAAATAGTTAATATCTGCACGCGAGTTAAAGAAGTTAAGAAACAATTAAAAAGATAAACCTCACCAATTGAAAGTAATTTCCTGAACTGAGTAGTTGACTCAAGTTGCAGGTTTTTATCATCGCTCCAGATGCCAGCAACCATTGCAGGGAGAAGTTCAAGCTGCCGCAATATTCCCAAGAAACTGAGTAGGATTACTAAATGCGGTAGTTCGCTACATGCAATAGCTATGAATAATCTATACGTGAAGAGACAATTATGATCATCAAATCCATAAAAAAAAAAAAAGGAATTGCAGCATAATTCCATATTTTTGGAAAAAGAGTTACCTCATCAACCCTAAAGACCTTGATTAATGAGCAGGCAAGCCGAAAGATCGCTCAAAAATCCAAATGCATCCAGTTAGGTCAAAAAAACTGTTGCCCCGTTACTAACCTATGTGTAATGGAATGGCCAGAATCTTAAGCTAGCAATATAGCAAGATAGCATCGGCGCCGCCCGTGTGCTCTCTATTCAAAACAAAACCATCATTTGCAATCATGATGATTTGATTGAGTACCGAGACCTCTAAACCCAGGTACAGAATGCTAAACATTATAACCACATCAAAACAAGCCTCCATTGTTCTTAACGGGATAAATTCCAAAGCGGTTGCAATCACGAATTAAACGAAAAACACCGATCAATTGCAAATCAGCCCTAAGAGCTACAGAGCAAATAGTGCCTCACCTTCTTATCAACAGCAGCAGACGGCAACTGAACCGCTGCCTGGAAACCTTCTCGCCTCTTCTTCTGCAGGCTTTCTTCCTTGCGGCTCTTGCGGATCTCCACCATGCTGTCCTCCCGGCGCCGCCGCCCCTCCTCCGCGTCCACTGCCACCTTGTACCTGTTCCGGCGGGCCTCCTTCTTGTCGTTCGGACGCAGCGACATCTTCTCGGGGAAGGGAGAGGCTGAAGCTTGAAGTTGAAGGGTAGCGGAAGCGCAAAGGAGAACTGTACTGAATTGAATCGAGAGTGGACTTCATTTCATTAGCAGAGGAAGGTTTTATAGAGGCATTGAAGAAGGCAGTCTGGGGGAAACGGGGCACTTATTTCGACAATATTACTGAATTGCCACTCGATTTGAATTCGAAAATGAGGGAAAAGTGGTAAATTTTTTTTTTTTTTTACTAATTTCTCTCTACATTGTTAGATTTGCAATGCAATATTTTTATTTTTGGATAATTATCATATTCATAACTCCTTTTCGTTTTCTTTTTTATGAAGAAAACATGTATGATGGTAATTTATCCATCGACAATGGGGTAGATAGTACTTTTGGTATGCCATAATGGGGCGATTTCATGGTAATATTTCGATATATGGTATCTGTTAAACAAAAATTATGATAATTAACACCAACTGTCGCATATAGTAATGACAATGATATTACACACGGCAAACCATTTTTGGCTATTGCTTATAGGATTTTAATGGAATTCCTATAATAATATCCGAAAGATAAATTTGATGCACAAGCTTATTTTATACACATAATTTTATTAAAGCCGGTTTGATTTCTTTTCTTTTATATATATATATATATATGGTTATGGTCATGTTTTCTTTTTTAAAGCAAAATAAGGAAATAAAATATTATCAACAATAAAAATGGAAGAGTGATATCTTCTTCTTGAAATTTAAGGGAGGCAGCCATTAGTAATTATCTTCCAATATTAATAGTAATTTCCAATTACTAATTCAAAAAATAAAATAGTATTTCCAACTTTGGAAAATTACTCCATCATCAATCTTAAAACGGGCCGAAGAGGCCTTATTCTAGATACGAAAATAGAACTTGGCCCAAACTTGAACTGGCAAACTGTCACCTAGCAATAGCACGTTACAGAAAAACCAGATCAATAAGTACTGCACTTTTCCGGACAATCGAAATATGAACTTCCCGATGACTCGAGATCCGAGATGAAGCACGAAAGATTGCTTTAGGACAATCTTCTGGGATAAATAATTGAATAATTATAGAAGAAGAAGAAGAAGAAGAAGCACTAATCACGCAATCTGCAAAGGAGCTAATCATTGCACTTAAACATGCAAGAACTTCAACAACGTAAAAGAAAACAAGAGTGCCCTCGATTCCTCGATCGGCAACATGGAGAGTTGCGGAAGTCTGAAAATGAAGAAACCTATCCTCTGCATGCTTTGCTATTTGTCATCATTGATGAGTTGGAAACAAAGCAGAGAGCTCGAAGACTATTAAACCTTGAAAGATACTGCAGATCGAGCCTGACTATATCTATATTGCATACAGAACTCAAAAGCAGCTCATTGATCGGGCGGCCGACGCTAAAGTGCGTCTTCTCCGGGCAGCGACCTTCCTCATTGATCGCAACTTAAAAGCAGCTCGGACCTTGCACCAAGCTACTCTTGATCTCCCATTATGTACAGCAAGGCTTGAGCCTGGTATGTTGTTCGGCCCTAATACTAAACCAAAGTCAGGAACAGATGGAAAAGTTCCACCTTCTCCTGCCACACCACTTGAAGATCCGAAGAAAAAACCGTTTTCTGGAACCCAGCCCGAAGTGGAAGGAAAACATGTCGATGTCATAGCAGGTCCTTTGGAACTACTAGGAAAACTGATCCCTCCATTAAAATCTCCGGACTGGATATTGCCTATCGCGAAGCTATTTGCTACTGTTGGAGTGAAGTTCAGGTCAGGCGGAACATGCATCTGTGGTCCCGAAACTTCCGACTGCCAGATGCCCAAACCTTCAGAGCCATACAGAGCTGAATGGGACATAGGGATGTAACCTTGAAGTGGTATTGGCGGGTATTCTGTGCAGAAAATTTAAACCAAGCATGAGGACATGAGATGCTCCAGGGATTCAACAAATATCTTGTCATTAGTTTTCACATACCTTGTGGTGCAAGAAACGTTTCGGCTGACAGACCGCTCATTGGTTGTGGAGTGTCCACTGCGAGCGCCCCGCTGACCGGTATTAGCTGATTCATATTTTCATATGCTTGGCGCTTCAGATTTTGCACCAAAGCCTGCAGCGAGAGAATTCCCCAAACAGTAAATTCAGGCAGTTTTCGATGGTAAAGAAACACTAAAAATGGACATAATGAACAGGCAATTCTTGAAGGTTTACTCAACTTTTGATGAAGGGTTAGTTCTTGAACTGGGATGTAAGTACAGCCATCAAATGTCGCTTTGACAACGCGATAGACCGAGTTGAGCAAGAGCCCAGTGTTTGTCGACTCCTGAAAATAGGCAAAGGCTTGGTCGTCATCTATAACACAAGCTCTGGCATGCGCCTCAATTGCCTCCCACATCTTGCTCGAGGTCCCCTTGCAAATAATCTGCAATTGAGAGATATCCAGTTCGTAAGGATCTCCACAATCATAGATTGAATGAAACTACTATATTCCCTGAGATTGATTAATATTGAAGGAGCTCTTACGGTTTTCAGAAGGGACGGTTTGGTCTCCAATAACCGAAGGAAATCCTCCACTTTGTGAATCCCTTTTGAGGCCAACCGCCTGTGTAATACTCGATCCTTTGCTATCTTTTCCAAACGCCAGACCTCGTCTTTTGGGTGCGGAGGGTGATGTTTCTTGTACACTGCATTGTGAAATATGACCGAACATCAGTTTCCGTTTTCAACTTCCATCGCAGAAACGAAAGCAAAGTGAATGGTCAAGTTACTGAAATGCACCTTCGCCCCGGTGATCTTTTACCATGAAACTTCCGCTAAAAGCTTCCTTTACCATCACTCCAATGGGAATATTCTGCGAGATTCGAGCTCCTAGTCTGAATCTCCGACTCCTGATCCAGCTTGAATTATCGGTGAAAGTGATATTGGGGAGAGATCCCAGCCCTGCTCGCAGAGTAATGGTCAGGTCCCCAGTGATCAGTGGTCTCCGGCCTTCTCGCTTCCGCACAATCTTGGAATTGAATTTGCCTTCGCTCAAGTCTTCCCCATTGTCGGAGCCAATGTCTCCATCAAGGACTTGAATCAACACCTTTGCTGAGGACAGAGGATCAGAGGTGACCCTCGTGTTGGTCCTTGAATCAATCAGCTCGATCATGACAGGGGATTTATCCTCAGCCTCGATCTTGCTTCCCGTGAATAGGGTAGCAGGCAACTTATTCACGAATCTCAACTTTAAGACCACTCCATGGGCGGTTCCAGTAGGGTCACTCGAGGAACCCGATCTGCACAAGAACCAACAAACGAGATATTCAGACCAAAAAACAGAAGAAAATCTGCACCAAGTAGTCCCTACTCGGTGAAGAAGTTGAACTAACCTTGATGATTGTCCTAGTATCTTTGGCAAGAGATGTTCCACCTGCTCTCGAACCTGCAACTCACAGAGACTTTGAATTAACTACCACGGAAACTCGATAGGAATCAAAATCAACCGAAACCTTAAACTATGCGCGAAAATAGAAGCAAGGAGACCGTCGAGTCAGTGAAAGGGACAAGTCATGGTAGAGAAAGGCATAAGGTAGTTAAATTTTCCTAATTAAGTAGGTGAAAACTTTCAAGACCATAAGATGTCGAGTCAGGTTTAACCGAAAGTTTCCAAATTCAGTTCACAGAGAAACTCCAACATTAACTTACAGTTTTTCTGAAGAAGGGCTCGAAAATCTTCACGGCATCATCGTGTGAAATCCCACCGAACACATTTCTCACCAGCCTGCACAGCATCAGCAAAGGCAATCGAATTCCACAATTCGAAACCAAATTAAAACAACTCATATACGCATCAAAAAGCAGAATCTTGTTGGATCCCGAGAAGTAGTGCAAGCAAAGCATACTCGGAAGCAGGCCTGTTGTTTGGATTCTGGTCAGGAACTCCACGACCGGATTCGCCCTCTTTCTGAGATTGCCTCTTAGTCGCCATCAAGAGAGGAAACGTTGATTCACATCAATCCTCTCGAACCATCAAAGACAAAGGCCGTGCCTTGAGTCGTTGATATGGAGACGAGAGCAAAGGGTAACGGAGGGATGGAAGAAACAGAGAAGCTTCGGTTGACAATGGAAGAACAACGCGCTAATTTATAGAAGTCTTTAAGCTGCAGATTCTGTCAGAACAACAAGAAGAAGAAGAGTATTTATGCCCGAAAAGAGCACACAACGATCATGTCTGAACATTAAAATACAATTTCGTTTCAGATACTTCTAAGCATAGTATAGTTAGTGTCTTCGGTAGTAGGGTACGCACCGAAATAGTATAGTATCTTCGGAACCTGGAATTCAGCGGCAAACTGAGATTGCCCACCCTTTTTTCCTACAGTGTAAGGAATCAAAATTCATCGAATACACTTGGTGACCACATCCAAACCGATACCCGTATAGAAATTAATCTCAGTTATTATTCCCGACCATCTCGTGTTTTCGCCCGAAAAAGATATAATATTGGAAGTTTCCCTAGATCTACACATGGGACAAGAAAAGTACACGACCTTGGTAATTAACGGCCCAACCGCGTAAGTCGTAACGAACTAGAGCCATACCTACTAAGTGACTCAGTGTCCCAAACAACCAAAGGCCTGTAAATGATTGGCCAACGTCCACTTCTTGTTTTTGTTTTTTTTTTTTTTTGTAAATATTTTATTTGGAATTTAATGAAAATGAAGACAAGTTGTCAATTTTTAGCTACGAGAAATAAATCCGATATCCAGCACGTTATTGTTATTCCTATATGGGACGTGAACCTTAATAACATCGAAAAATTTGGATTCCTCCGCACTAGATAATTAATACCTGTAAAAACCTAATGGAGCTAATTAATTAAACTCGTAATGAACTGAAGCTAGCTACTTAAATTTTAGTGATTGGCTAAAGAACAATTCTTTTAAAGCTAAATAGGCAAGTGACAAATAAGACCTGATATATTCGCGTCTATGATCCATTGTTCTCTGAGACGTGTATTTGGCATAACTATCGAATGAATCGGATTCCTTCGTGTGTTAGATGAGACCCCGAGCGCAAAAGAATATTTCTTGCTGTGACATTGTTAGAAGCAAGATCAAGACATATATTAAATTAAAATGTGCTTGACTTGGATGGTAGACTCAACGCTATGAAAGAGACGATATATACCACATTTAATATAATCAGGAGATGTATGCAAAGCAGAGAGAGAGAGAGGGGGAGAGGGACTCGGCGAGCCAAATGATTTGGGACGCGTAGAAGAGATTGAGAAAACAATTAATCTAAGGCAATAAGAAGTTACGGACTAAATTTCCATGCAAACCGCGTACGACGTTCAAATCGTGGCGTACTGTAAAGTACTATTGATTCGTTTGATTTCAAAGTATGATTTTAATTTAACTTAATTCTACCCACAACAAAACAAAATAACTTATACAAAATCAAATGGTGGGCATCATTTATACCACTCTTTTTCCACAACAAAACAAAATAACTCATACAAAGTCAAAGGGTGAACTCCATTATACCACTCTTTTTCAAAATTAAAATCTAATTTTAAAATCCTACTTTGAAATCAAACGCAGTAATATCTATTATAATTTATGATTTATTGCACCATATAGCTTAACGTTGACAAATATTCTTAAATCTATCCAAACGTCGATTTTTTGCGTGAGGTATCACGACGTTGTTATTTTTGTTTTACCATCTATCACCTGGGAATAGATGGTGACATCAAACTAGCAATGTTGGGATATCTCAAGTAAAAAATCGATGTTGGGATAGATCTAATGATATATGTTAACGTTAAGTTATATGGTGTAATATATCCCATAATTTATCTGGTGAAACCCTGAAATGAATTGATCTCCAAGTCATTAGAGCAACCATGAATTTGAATCTGAATTTCGATTGAATTCTCCTCCCAAGTCGTCGAGAGTTTGAGTGAAGCTCTAACCTGTCCCCGGAGTTGTTCGTATTTGTTTTTTTCTTGAGGATGGATATCTTGATTATATTGACGTGGGTTACGCGGACCCGCGGAAAGAACAAAGACCGGTCAGCAGATGACGTTTTCTAGTTTATGTGTTGCTGTCGCTGTCTACTGGCTATGCTCCCGGAAAACCTTCCCGCGGCCGAGTTGGAACCAGATTCTCTCATGCTTGGTTATATTTGCTAATCTTTCTTTTGGAAAATGGCGAGGGTTATTAGAATCGAATCTGCACGGGAGCGCGATGGCTAAGATATATTGAATACCGACCTCTCATATCATATCGAATTGTCCAGAAATTATTTAGATGGTCTTTGGATATTGATTTTTTTTACCGATGAAACCGGATAAATTAATTATAGTTCTCGGCTTTACGAATCACTTTTCATAGCCTCTTGTGTGGTTGTGGTTTGCTAATTATTCTCAGGAGAAAGTGAAGAGGAAGCTGTGTTGTGTACAGTTTTCGTTGAACCGCCAAATTCCCAGAAAAATCCGAGATTTCCAATTTTCCATGAATAGATTTTCAGGGAAAATTCCTGGCCGGAATATTCCATGGAAATGTTCTGTTCTTGGTATGTGTTATTTCTTAACTAGTTTGTTTCTCCGCTCATTGCTCGGGCTTTTGTAATTATATATTTTAATTTATTATTTTGTGCATTATATTTTGGGAATATAATCACGAAATATTTTCAATATTTAATGAGTATTTAATGGATGAATCTCATAGAGTCAATTATTCACGAACTGATAATATATTCTAAACAATTCTTCTTTATAAATGGTCGTAAGACTAAGAGTCTAACTTAAAGTTTTCTATATAAATAGGTAAAAGATATATAAATAGATTCTCTAATAAAAACCCAACGCCTTCCATGTTCAAGATCGTAGTATTTATGAATATAAAGTACACAACACATAATGAAATAATAGAAACCGGACGTCTCCAATTTTACCTACCTAATAAATAATTCAGCAATATAATGAGAAAAGCATAATCTCAAATAGATCAATGTACAGATATTCGCATAAAAGGTAAATCATCGATCGTTCGGGAGAGGGCATACTACAATGACGAATTTGATGGCAAGATAATTCTCCTTGGACTGCGCGCCTCAATCTGCCATCAAGACGCCAGCAGCATCGTCTCTAGTGTCCCTTCACTCAAAAAAGAAGCCCGTAAAATGATTATGCATTTTAGTTCTAATTATTTTAGCATGTCATGATATATGAAGAGCTTGAGAAATTAAGAAGACAATAATTTGACGTTGGAGATCGAGGAAAAGAGTTCAACATCTTAATAGACGTACTCTTAAAAGAAAAGGAACAATCATCATACCCCTTTTAGTTTTGATCAGAATAGTAATCCTGAACAGAGAGATTTTGATGTTCTACTTGGAGATGCAACACTAAACGGACAAAATAATCAGGTGAGGAGAGTAAATTGGCACAAGCAGGATGAAAGGAAACTATCATATACACGCGCAATTATGGCAAGGGAAAAAAATGAAATCAAACATTTCCACTCACAGCATCAGCTCTATCAACGAATCTCATTTCATGCCTTGAGGTGAATTGCAAGGCAAATCCACCTGCATATATAAAAGAACAAAGGCAGATATATAAGCTTAAGAAAGTAATAATGTAGAGCTATTTATTTTCATAACGAAAATGGGAGAAAATAAATTGGTCTTTATTTATTGTAATAGATATATTTTCAAAAAAAATTGAAATTAAAAAGAGAAAAAGAAAAAGAAAGAGGGTCGGTTGAAGGGCTGAGGCCCGAAGGAGGAGGGGCTGGTGTTGGTGGCCTTGATTGCGGCCACCACCACCGAAATCGAAGGAGTCTAAAATTTTAATTTGTTTTTTCAAATTTTTTAATTAAATAAAAATAGGCGGGACTCACTCATCTAATAAGGTGACGACACGTGGCACTACCGTTAAAATTGACTGAAAATTTAACATCATGTTAAATTTGAGACTAAAATGAAAGGCCCTGCTTTTCTGGATAATTTTCAAAATGTCATGTTATAATTAGAAAAAAAGTGTAAATGTCGTGTTTTTTTGGGCTATTAACCCTAATTAATATTATTCAATTTCTATATAACATATCAATTTATTATACATTTACGATTCTACCCCTATTTAATAGGGCGTGATATAACTCTATATATATGCTAGGTTTTATCACTCGTGCGTCGCACGGAACTTTTACGATAAATATATTTGTATTTACATAATTCAAACTTAATATTTTAGTTAAATTTAAAATAATTCATGAAAAATATATATTTTTCTAGAGTATATAATATCTAATAGTTATATCTTTAGCAATTATGATAAATTCATATATATTACTATTATATTAGAGAAATAGAAGGAAAGTAGTCGTGTAACTTTTTCAAAATTATCATTTTTATAATTCGATTGAAAATTAGTAACTGTAAGTTTTGAGGATAATTTTGTAATTATTACATTTATTCATAAGCTTCGAAGATATAATAAAATTAAAATATTTCATGTCCAAATATATATTTGTATATAATTATCATATTTAGGCATAAGTTTCGAAAATATATTAAAATTAAAATATCTCATATCAAATATATTTATACATATATATATATATATTCAAATTATTAACATTATTATTTATAAATTCTTAATTTATATGCCATCACTAATTTAATATTTATATATAGTGATCATATGTATGCCTAAGTTTCGAGGATATTATTACATGTTCAAATATATTTACACATGCATATTCAAATTACTGAGCTTTTTTTTATATATAAATTCTAAATTTATATGCATTTACTAATTTAGTCTCGTAATTTATAAATCCTAATTAATAATATTTAAAATTATTATTTATTATATGTTATTTATATGTTTATCGTGTGAAACCTATAATATTTGGATGTTTACCTTTCTAACCTTCGTCTTGTTTCACCTGTCCATTGCACGAGTAATTTTTCTACTGAGATTTGTTGAATTTTTTGCTTAGATATGATTATACTATTTTTTTTTCAATAGAGAATTTTAATGTTTTCAAATTTAATTATAGTTTCATTTTGAATAAAGTAGTTTCTATAAATTATGTAGCATCCAAACTCCAAAGTATATATACTTATATTGTAATTTTATGCACATAACATAGTTAATTTCCTATATACAATATAAATTCTATTTGCTATAATAAAATTTTTCAACGTAAATTTCAAATGGCAGGAGATTTTTATTGCAATATTCTAATAATATATTTAACTTTGTACATATACGTTTTCGTTCGTTTATATATTGTTCAATTAAACTCTCAATTGAAAATTAGTTTTTTACATATAAAATTTTCAAAAATGAGAAAAAGTACATACATAAATTAATTCCAAGTAAATTTTCTTTTTTAATTTTGTTATTTTTAAACTAAATTTAATCTAAATTGGATATAGAAGTAGATATTATTTAGATATTGACATTTCTAACCCTATTTCAATAAATATTTACCTTTCTAACCCTATTTATTTAATAGATATTGACCTTTCTAACATCATTTATTTCATAGATATTGACCTTTCTAACCCTATTTATTTAATAGATATTGACCTTTCTAACACCATTTATTTCATAGATATTGACCTTTCTAACCCTATAGCAACAAACATTTACCTCTCTAACCAAATTTATTGCATGGGATGAAACTTTATATATATATATATATGTATGTATGTATATAGATTAATGAAGAAATTTCCTTTTATATATCTTAATTTTTGTGCTTAAATTTTTTATATTATTAAATTTTTAATCAGGATCAGTATAAGCTCAACTTGGAGGGAAAATACACACATAGAATTAATGATAGAAATGAGAAAATTCCTCTACCGGAAAAAATAATAAAATTCCTTTTTTTAATAGGTGAAATGAGAAAATTCCTAGCCCAGCCCAAGTGATTCAGTGCCTGCTTTAGCGTGAATTCCGTTCCTATTTTAAATGGGCTGAGCTTTAATATGGGCCTAAATTCAGCCCAGGCCCAGCGAGGAAACGAAAAAGGCCTGTCGGTATAGTTGTCATTTTTCTATATCTATATTCATTCGTTTGTCATTCGTGTTAATTATTTATTAAAATCTACAAAAAGAATTATCCACACTGTGAGGTTATCAACTGATTTTCTTTTTAATTTCTTCCCTTATGTTTCCAGCAATCAAACCAAGCATTTTGCAACACAAACCAACCTGCTTCAGTGATGTATTAAACAAAATAGAGCCCCGGTTAATTTAATTCGAATCGGGCAATTTGCTAAGGGATGAAACTTTCATACCGTAAATTTTTTCCATTTATAAGACTTGAATTTGATAAATTATTTATAAGAACAAGTGTCGAACTGTTTGAACGGGTTGATATAGAGCTATTAATTTTATATAAATATATAAATATATATATTGAAAAATGGGAAGCGTAGGCCGGGGAAGTTGGGCCCGAGAATTATGGATCGGGGCAGTCCACTTTGATCCGACAAACGAGGAAGGCCGGCCTCAATTCGATCCGATGAGACTTCTCCTCCTCCCCCATCTCCACTCTCTCTCTCTCTCTCTCTCTCTATCAACTGAATCTTCTTTTCAAAGAGAAGAATTCTCGGTTGCTGCCATTTATGAACTTCCTTCCGCTAATGGCCATTTCCTCTTTTGATTAGAATGCGGGCAGTTTCTCATCTCTTTCATCGTAATAAGGCACGTCTCTCTCTCTCTCTCTCTCTCTCTCTCTCTCTCGCTCTCACGAACTGTCTGAAATTGTAGTTGGGTATATTCTTTTCTGTTCCGTGTGAGCTTTGCTCTTCCTTCCTGTTTGGTTGGTGGGGGAAAGTCGAAGGGAAATCGAAGATGACAAACTGGGCATGTTGTTATCCTTCCCGCTAGAACTCTTTCATGCTTAAATTTTCGATACTTTGATCTTCATCAGTCGTGCAAGCTGAAATCTCGTCAGTTTCCTCTGTTCATTGGTGTGAAAATCCTTGGAAATGGAGCACTCGCGCCTGCCTTATTGATCCCGGGGCTTGTAAGTTCTCTTCCGGTGGTATATTAGAGATGTAATACCGAAGAAAGTTTGCAGCTTTTCTACTTTCAAATTCGACATGTTGATTGTATTGGCTTCGGGGAACGAGTGGGCGGTAAGAGACTTTTTGGGTGTGCTCGAATGGATTAAGAGGCAAATTTTGAAATTTTTGTGGAACTACGTTTCTGTGTAGTGTTCGAGGAATGGGGTCCATGCTCTTGAGCCATCTCGGCCATATCTTTGAAGATGCAGCCGATACATGGGTTCTTTGAATGACTTGCATTTGATCTCGAATGACGTGGCGCTTGCATTTGGTTCGATGTTTGTTATGTCTTCCCCTTTATTTCCATCAATAGTACTTTGCAACAGAAGCTTCTCCTGTTCAGTTTCATTCTATGTACTTTACGGTCTGCACCGGTCACCCTGATTTATCTCCTTAACGAGTTGTATTTGACCTGATTTGGCCTATCTCATGATTTGCAGATTAGGGAATGCTCGAATATTTCCTGGGGTATTCATCACCTGTGGGAACTTGATCGGCACTTTTAGTTCCCAAGCTCAGATGAGAACTGTCACAATGTGCTTTTCTATTCTGCAATTTTCAAGAAGCGGAGTTCCTAGATTTGCAGGGTTTTGGCGAGGAGGTTTCCACAGTCTGAGTTCGAGCTCCAGGAACAATTCTAATTTCAGAGTAGTTGGTTCCAAAACATATGGGCTTGAAGGCGGATACAGAAGAAGATGGATACGTAGGCCAGCTTCCACAAAAGCGGAAGGGAGGAGCAAAACTGCTGATAGCAATAAATCCAGTAATATCAGGAATGAGATTTTGGAAGAAACGGTTTCTGCAACTGCTGCTGTAAATGTAAACGTGGCCAGGGTCACTGAGTTGCGCAAGATTGAATATTGTGATATTCAACAAAACATCGCTGAGAACAAAGGCTTGGTGAGCCTTGTAACCATAGTTGTCTTTGATATCGAGACTACTGGGTTCAGCAGAGAGAATGATCGGATCATTGAAATTGCACTTCGAGATCTCAGCGGTGGTGAAAATAGCACTTTCCAGACATTGGTGAATCCTCAAAAGTTTGTCGCAAATCATCATGTCCATGGCATTACATCTCGTATGGTGAACAGACCCGATGTTCCCAGGTATCCTGTACACTTGTTGGCTACTAATCTCACATTCTGTTTGGCTTTTGTATGAAATGGATTGAAAAGAAAGGCACTTTTCCAATTTCTCGATGACTGCATGTGCTCATTAACTTAGTTTAGATCTCATTATTTTGACTTCCTTGGGAAATGCATAAGCTGAGAACTGCCTGTAGCTTATGCATTTCCTTTTGAAGGCAAAGCGGTACCAGGCTTGCGTTGGTAGGACTTGATGCTTATCTTGACCCAGGAGCTTTTATTCGACCACTTGTAATGGCTGCGATTGCTTATTCTCACGAATCATTGCAGTTAGAGGAGTTTCAATATGAGTGAAATTGATAATCTTCTTGAGGTTATTAAAAAACTGACAGATGATGGCACAGTTGGTGAACGGATATTCCGATTGAATACATCCCAGTAGAAAGCAGATTTGCGGTCTTCCCCTATTTGACTCTTTTTAGGATAAGTGAGCCAAATTTAGATCCTTTCTATCTCTTTCCTAGCAGAGGAAGTCATGTTAGCCTGATTTCATTCCATTCGGTAATGAAAGATCTTGAAATGTATCAGCCTTTGCGTAACGTGATGTTATGATCTAATGCAGGATGGAAGACCTGATACCCATCCTGTTGAAGTATGTTCGAAGTCGCCAGAAACCTGAGGGGATAGTTTTGTTTGTTGCCCATAATGCTCGCGTTTTCGATGTGCCTTTTCTGAAAGAGGAGTTCAATCGGTGTAATTATGTGATTCCAACCGATTGGCATTTCATGGACACGCTTCCTCTCTCTCGGCAAGTGGTGAAAGCTAAAGGTCTCTCTCTCTTTATGCGTACTTAAGCAAGTGTATGTGTTTGAGCACCCTTAGATGAGTAGATGGATTTGATGCATTTCAATCTTGTTGACAGGACAGAAAGTTTCTTTGCAAGCCCTCCGTGAGTACTACAAGATTGAATCGGTTGGTTCAGCTCACAGGGCCATGGCCGATGTGAACTTGCTGTCAATTATTTTCCAGAGATTGACTTTCGACTTGAAGATGTCTGTCTCAAACATTCTCGAGATTTCTTTTGCACCCACGGAGTTAAATACTAATAAGAAGAAGAAGGATTCAAGCTAGTCTGCGGCTGACACAGTTCATCCTCAGGCCAGATACTGACCCTCCGTTGTTGTCATTGGTGACTAATACAAGTCAAGAAAAAGGACATTACCAGTTAATCATTTATGTATGATCCCACCAAGGGCTTTATTGTTTGTCGTAATTGTTCAATCGATATTTATCAATAGAAACACTGCCATGGTTATTTTACGACTCCATGAGCACCCTTCTGCTTGTAAGTATTCGACATTCGATGGCGAACATCCATCAAGAGCAACTCGTTCTTTTTTTCTTGTGTAAGCAAAGACGGGCCATATGAATTGAAATAAATCAAGTTGGCAGCAAATGATACTCAAATGGACTTGTTTTTACTAGATCAAGAAAGTATGTTTATATCATGTTGATTATCGATTATGAACATAACAAAAAGTGGGGGGAAGTCTGTTCTCCACAGAGTTGTGTTTTGAAAAGACAGGAATTACAAAGCTCCCAGCGGAGTAGGAAAGAATCAACTAGAAAAATTTAAATGAACTCAGTATACAGGTTACTGAACTACACAGCAATTTCGGGTTCGAAACCCTTGCAGTCCCACAACCTCATCTCTTTCTTCCCAGTAATAAGAACAAGAATGAAGATCCCGGTATATACGGCTTATTTCATCAAAACAATATCTCCTTAATTACAAGGAGGACCAACATGATAAGGCACATGATCACGAGTACTGTGGCACACATAACCATTCCTCCTTGCTTCTGGGTCCTCTCCGCCTGCATGTTTCGTGCTCAATTCAGTCAACTTAACAAAGGTTGAGATCAGTATTTTGAGAGAGAGAGAGAGAGAGAGAGAGAGAGAACCTTCTGGAGCTGTTTCAGCCCCTCCTCTACTGTAGTGGCAACGTTCTGAATGTTGTAGTCTATCCTATCAACAATTGTACCCTGTTTGGACGATAAAACAGCATTTACTAGGATGATGCCAAGAGCGGAAAACACACAGTAATATATTGCAGCAAGAAAACGGCTTATAACCTGGTCTATCACTAGAACGGACAAGTCCTTCATTATCTGAGCAAGCTCGTTAACAGACTGGACCACCTACACCAAGAGAGGGAAAAACAGAAGTTTAGGACAGATGCAGGATTATGCTCAACTGGAGAAATGAAATTGACGAGAAGCTTTCACTAGCCTGCTGGATTTCTCTCTCTCTTTCTGCCGTCAATGCCTCACTCTTCCTCAACTTGGCCATCTGATGTTCACTAAAACCCTGAACATTCAATTTACAGAGTAAAATTAGTTCATAATTGGTCAGTAATTTTTAAGATGCCACTAAGGAGCTCATTATTACATGCCACTAAGCCATGTAAGCTTCATTACAATGAGGGGATTGACTACAAAAGAATCGGGCCGTTCAGTAAATAATATCTAGAAGCAACGAGTCTGACACAACAGAAGATGCATACAATGTCACCGAAATCATCATCTTCCGTCTGTGATCTACTTCCACCTAAGTTCATCTCCAAATCATCTCCATCTTGACCCTATACATAGGAAGGCAGTAAGTTAGAAGAAAAGCAGAGCAGACAGATATGCTATTAAAGACGGTCTTTTAAACTTTCTCAGTTCAGTATAGTATAATATGCAAAGCATCATCCCAGAACTATTGTTTGTTGGATCAGTAGCGAATAATTTAACTGACATATCCATAAAGCAAATGCTTTCCCACCTCCTTTTGCTGTCTGAGGCGTTTCAAGTAAGTAGACTGTTTTTTGCGGAGCTCCATGGAAAGGCTCTGGAGGTCAGTTGCCAGGGATCTCTGCACCAAGAACATGCAAAACTCAGCAATAAACAGCAATGTACCTTCATTTTATTTAAAAATATGTGAATATTTCACAAGACCTACATATCGTAGATATATGCAGTATCATGAAGGAATTGACAAAAATGAGTAATAGAGTCCTGCCACAAGAAATCATATGTTACCTGCACATTCTTTCTAACATTGGAATCCTCAGAGGGCCCAGCTGCAGAAAGTCTCATTAATTTCTTCTCTGATTTTCTCAAAAGATCGGTTATTTCTTGGGAAAGACCCTCGATCAACCGTTGATCTTCTTTACCATCTCCGAAAGAAGGCATCAAGGCTTTGGCATGAGCTTTTGTTAGCTCAGCCATTTTTACCCGAGCACGCTGCACATTTGCTGCTATGTCTTCTGAAATGTCAACCCAAGCTGGAGGTAGACCCACTGTAACTGCACCATTACTGCAGCAAGGGAACAAACTCGCTCAGTACCAAGGCACATGAACCATCCACTTCCAGCGCCACGACAAATCAAAGGACCCTATTTCAGCTTATTCAAGTCCCTACCACCTGCTATTACATTTCAGTTGATGCAAGTCCAAAATTATAATGATTGACCATGAAAAACATAAAGGATCCCACAGCCTTATCTGAGCCACTCCCAGTAAAAGGCTGCTCTGCCTTTCTCATATGTTTAAAGATTGAAGTTACTAAATGGAGGTTTGGACAGGGGGAACTTGCTCACGGAGATGATCCAATTCACATGCATTGATTATGGCTTGAAAGGACAGTTACATCGTCAAAGACTCTAATGTACTTTAAAATGTCTCATAATATCATGAAGCTGCCAACTTCACTAAGAAAGCTAGATTCGAAAAGATAACTAGCACACTCTAATCTAATCCTGCTCTATCTGCCAATGGAAGAAGTTGCCAATAACAACATGGATCGAATCCAGCAAACTTTATAGATCAATGTGCAAAAACGGGAACATTTTTTATCATATGAAGTACGTATATCTGAATCGGGTTCTCCAGAGCAACAAAGTAAAGTAATTCTGCTCTCTAATCTCAAGTAACAGACAGCTCATTGTTGCACCCATATGCGAAAAACCAATGCAAATTCTTAACTTACGACCAAAATCAGACGAAAGTAATCCTAGCAATCCAATCCTAGTCGCTATGGCCATGGATCAACCTCCACATCAGGCCAGAGGAGACGCAATGACAGAACCAGAGCGAGCAGATTACCTGGAGCTGCCAGGATCTTCGGTACTGAGAGGAGCGTAAGACTGATTGGGATGCAACAGCGAGGAGCTCACCATCTCGATCACCGGGCCGCCGCTTCTCCCGGAAGTGGAAGCGGACGAGCTCGAGGGTGCCCTCACGCTCTTCAAGGCATCCCTGTGTTTCCGGAATATCTGAGTCCGGTTCCTCGTCGCCATTAGAGAGGAGGAGAATCTCACGAATCCGACTTCAGGTTCCGATGACAATTGGAATCGATACCACGTCCGAGCTCACAGATCCGGCGGAGGAACGGAGATTTGAAGAGGTTTTTGTAGGTGTTTGGTGGATCGAGAGAACGGAGGAGAAATGTCTTCTCTGGTCTGGACGGAGAGGGAGGGAGGGAGGAAGGAGGAAAGAGGAAGTCACGTGACGGTGACCTGCAATCACGTGCCGGCGAAGCTCCCTTCCGCTCAGTGGAAATGTGGAATCATGACTTTACCAATTGTATTAATTCTAGTTTGCCCCCCGAAGTTTTCTCTTTCTCTCAGTTCACCACATGTGGACATGGTTTCCCCATTTGCCCAACAGAGATTATGTCGACAAGCCAAGATCGCGACCAAATGATAAAACGAGAGAAACTTAACTCGATAATTCATTATTGCTATGCGAGAATACATAAATGGTAGGAACCGTTAGGTTCATGATTTCATCCCTTGTCGAAATACGAAACGTGCATCGCCATTCGCGAATTTGGGAGCTGAGCAGCTGCAATTATAACATTATGCACCATGCATCTCCGCAGTTGACATTAGTATGCTCATATGGACAATGTGACCGGAATATCAATACTGTCCTCCTAAATTTTCCAAGTACTTTGCACTTTCTTTTTCTTTCATCGGCCTCGATCTGTTTCCTACCAGAAACAAAAAAAAAAAAAGATAAAAAGGATAAAGTGGAAACTTAAGGGGAATTTGAATTTAATTCCAAACCTTACTTTATATACTACTAGTGGATTAAAAAGCCAAGAAAGTAAGATTTGGGGAAATATTGAAACAATAAAAAAGTATAGGGGGTAAAGTGTGAAGTTTCTTGGTATATAATTGCTAGCTAGCCGCTAAGCACACTTCTCTTTCTCGGCGAAATTCACCTGCGGGGTTCATCTTTGCTCTCTCTTCCCTTTCTCTCACTCCCAGGGCCAACCCCCAGCTCCCCGATTTTCTCGGTCATTTCAAGGATTAATCGAATTTTACTGTCCCACGATCGAAGCCCAGTGAGATCGATTCCGAATCTAGCTCGTGATTGCAGCAAAAATCGGTCCTTATTGAGCTGAATTTCGATTTTGGGGCTGGGTGAGCTATGGATGCTGATTCATGGAGTGCTCGTCTCTCGTCGGCCTCGAGGAGATATCAATCTTCCCTTCAAACGCGATCAGGTCAGCTCAATTTTGTAATTTCCCTGCTTTTTGTGTTTTGAGTGAGCTCAGTGAACGAGTTCTTATCTGCCTTTTGATGTAATATTAGACGAGTTCTACATGTGCAATAAAAAAAATGGGAATTGTTTATTTTTGTAGTTTACGGCGAGATTTCTGGTAGTGTTTTGATTCCGGAAATAGATACAGTTTGAAGGAAACATCTTTATGTTAAAGATGATTGAAGCAAGTTTGTTGTTATATGTTCAGTCGTCATGTTTGGTTCTTGGGAACCAACATAGCAATGAGAATATAAGCAAGATTATATCCTTCAATTGTTACCCTTATAAATGAATTCAAGATTATGCGAAGAAAGATGACCGCATATCGTGATTGTCTTTACGCAGTAAGATGCAGTATTTTATGTTTCGGCCCAATTCCTGAGGATGGTTCATCTATCCCTCGACTCTGAAACCCGTAAGTGTTCTCCTTTTTTACTGGTTCTGACGAAGTTGTAAATATGGTCCTTGCAGATATGTTTATGGGGTTCGAGGAAATTGATGGAGATGATGATATTAGGGAGGAGTTTCCATGCCCATTTTGTTCAGAGTATTTTGACATCGTTGGCTTGTGTATTCACTTAGACGATGAGCATCCAGTGGAAGCAAGGAATGGGGTATTGTGCACTTAAAAATTGTCACAACTACATTTTATAATTATTATGCGTCATGTATATTACTAGATTTCTTGTCATGATTTTGAGGTTGGAGGGGTCTTGGAGTTTCCAAATTTACCAAGTCTTCATTTCACACTACGCTGTTAGTCAAGCACAGACTTTCCTCAGTTACTTACCAAGAATATTGTTTGTTGGGGGATGAATTGTTAAGTAGATCACAATCTGTTCTTAGGACCACGTCTCTCATTACTTTGGCTCTCTATTGCAGGTGTGTCCTGTTTGTGCAATGAGAGCAGGAGTTGATATGGTTGCACATATAACCCTACAACATGGAAATATTTTCAAGATATCCTTTGAAAGGAGTTATGTTATTTATCATATTCAGTCTGCACGTTACTTTATTTATCTATTTCAGATATGTTTTTCTCTTCTTTGCAGTTCAAGCTGTTACATGACTTAATTGCTAAAATGTGATACTTGTTATATTTTTCAATATTTTCACTTTATAGTCGCTAGCAAATTTGAAAATGCACAAGCCATGTATTGTTGATTATTGCATCAACTAGATTACTCGATCATTGGCTGAAACTGGATTTCTTTATTGTCCAGTATCCAACATTGTATTGGCAGGTTGATCAAAATTCTCATCACATACTACTCTAATTTATAATAAAAATTCTCTGTTTGTAATACACCATATATCTGCCATTCTTGAAGTTTCAAAGCATTTTTGAACATTGTCTTGGCTGCATTAAGGGCATGTTATGTTTTAGCCCAACAAAAAGCGGAGAGAGAGGTATAGACCATTATGATTCTTCTCGCACTTTGATTTCCTTAATGAGAGGTTACATGCAGCGTAAAAGGAAGTCAAGAAAAAGTGGATCCCATTCTGCACTCTCTTTCTTGAAAAGAGAACTGCGTGATGGAACCCTGCAGTCCCTTCTTGGAGGATCGTCATGTACGGTTTCTTCATCTAACGCAGCAGCTGATCCGCTTTTATCGTCATTTATACTGCCCGTGGGTGATGATTTTGCCAGTGTTCAGACAAACCTTTCAACTGAAACTAGCACTAAAAAGAAAAGCTTGGATGAAAATGTGCCTGAACGGTATGATGCTTTCTTTAACTCCTTCACTTGCCTCCGTATAAAGTTCTTGTAAAAAACTTCACCTTATATTGATAGTCTTATGTACAGTCAAGAAAATGATTTTATCTCATGTGTATTGTTTTCACTTTGGGCTCCAAGAGTATAGATGTTGATAGACGTGGTGTGATAGCTCAATCGACAAATAGGTACATTGTGAACTAAACTAGGCTAAGCGATTCTGGCAATAGAATTTGTACTAATTGTAAATTCCAAGAAACCTGTTCAGTTCATGGAAGCAAGGAAGCACTTTTATGAAAGAAATACTCGGATCGTCCATGGTGTTGCTATTGTTGACTTTTGGTATAGCATCTAACTGGTTCTGCTGCTACGTGAATGTAATTCATTCTGCTGGATCTCTGGATTCGTTTCATCTTTTACTATTTTGCTTGTAAATCTTATAGTTAGAAGAGGCTTCCTCTCTATATATTTAAGAAAATTTTGTTTCATTTCTGATTGCATTACGTGAAAGGAGTGCTTGCTATTCATAAGTTGATATTTGTTTCAAAGTTCGTATTGTTGTCTTGTTGATCTTGGTTCTCTTTGTGCATTTGGATTTAGAGTAATATATTGTTCATTCTCTGGTTACAGGAAAGTACAGACACCCCCTTTATCTGTCAAGGACCAGGAAGAGAGGGCAAAGCGGTGCAAGTTCGTTGGAGAACTGTTGTTCTCGACAATCCTCAATGACGGTTTATGAAGAGAGCTCGAAGTGGTTGCATCAGTGGTGGATCTCACTAAGGTAAAGAGCCATGGAATCTACTACGCGCGG
Source organism: Punica granatum (assembly GCF_007655135.1). NCBI lineage: Eukaryota > Viridiplantae > Streptophyta > Magnoliopsida > Myrtales > Lythraceae > Punica > Punica granatum. The sequence continues at coordinate 52,256,975 of NC_045127.1, forward strand.
CTTGTTAGGGCAAAATATGCCGATGTATTTTTTAAAATAGAAAGCTGAGAAATAAGGTCTGTAGGAGTGAATGGATGTACTCTTATTGTATGTATGAACTGGTAGAACCTGAACAGAGTTCCTTCCCTGGGTCCTGTCAGGTCATGAATCATAATTAATAGATATACTATGTTTAAGGATTAAAAACGAAAATCACTATCTGAAAAATGTGATCCTCTCCTAGGGCCAGTGCTCTATTTGCTGAAGGGAAGAAAAAGATGGCTGTCCTGATTCATGGCAACAAGTGTATGGGTAACTCATCCATCAATTTGGTTAAATAGATTGAGATCATCTTGTGATCTTATCGGGAAACACCTTGTGATCTTGACGGGAAACACCTTGTGATCTTGACGGAAAAGACGGAAAAAGAGTAGCTTACCAGAATGGAAAAGGGAAGATTAGCTAATGTTATAAAGAGGAGAATAATGTTTGAGAAAAAAATGATCAATTTTTACTGAACAGAATGGGTCTTTTGAGGTCTAATAAGGTCAAAGACCTCTATGAACAGTGAAGCCAAAGTGACAATTTTTTTCTAATTCTTGTCTAAAATTTCCTAACGAAAGGGGAAGGGCTGCAGAAAGCTGCAACCCCCAACTATCAAAATATCAATCTTCTGCTAGAGACCTAAACGTAACCAGGGCCGCGATCTCGTGTTCATCACGCTCTCCACCACATCCCTGACATAAATATCGAAACATGCCGAGCAAAGGCCTTTTATCAGACTCGACTGTCCACTCGATACCAGTTCGGAATGCGAACAAGCCAATGGTGGTGGTAGAGGGCCAGCATGGACCTCGGTTTTACGGTGGTCGAGCCCACAAGCCGCCAGAATTGTATGTGTGGAACTCCTCGCTATGTCCTTGAAATCATCATGACCTGAGATCAGACATCGCATTTTTAGCATCACAACCATGAAATTCAAATGAGCTACTAACGTAAGACCCTTTCAAGTACCCGTAGCCATGCCATGCTCAACATAGCTAGAAGTTCGAAGAAAGTACAGTGCAACAACAAGACCTTGTAAAGAACCTATACCCTAGCTTTTCAAGTTCTGAAACAGTGATGGCATCAAGTTAAAGAAGAAAATGGACTTCACATTTGCATACCTAAAACATCTTTGGAGATGCTCTTCAAATGGTTTTTAACCATTGATTGCACTTGCTCCTTCGCTCTATCAAAGTGGCTTTCCTCCCTTACCGCATGAGGAGAGGCAGTAAACTCAGGAGCCAAAGTTGATATGCTGCTGGTTGACTGAGGAAGCTGCTCATGAGCCAGTGCCACATTATTCATCCCTCCAAGCTCGTTGAAGGTAAGCGCTCTAGAGGTATTACTTGGAGGCATAACAGTCAGCTCCTCAACTCCTTGCCTTCTCGAAGTAATCTGTCTAGAATGAAAACACTCCCTGCTTCTCAAGGAAGGCGACGAAGTTTCTTGTAATCTCTCCCCGAAGATGCTCTCAAGTGATGCCCTCATTTCAGGGGTCCTCAAATTGGGAATTGGACTTGGCCTAGAATGATCAATGCGGGAATATAGTGGATCAGGGCCCACATGAACAGCAGATATCCCGTCTGTTCTTGGAGAGAGAGTATTCATTCTATGACCAGTTAATATCTGCTGTATGTGGCGTTGTATCCATCGCCTTCCTGATACAGTAGCAGCACCAGCTCCAAATGAAGCTGCTTGATTGATTACACCGTTAAATCTTGGAGATGCCAGACCTCCAAGTCCTTGAGTAAAGGGCAGAGGAGAAGGGGTCACATTAAGGTCCAAGCCATCACCACCATTTATGCCCATCCTCTGGTCAGACAAATTAGGATCTTGAGGGTAAGAACTTGAGGACCCAAGAGCCCCGGGTCTGCATCCCTCACAATACCAGTTCCCTTCAGGGACCTCTCTCCCAAGACCCACACAATAAGTGTGAGCTGGAGAATCACAGAGATCACAAAGAAGCATAAGACCATCGTCCCCACCTTGGTGGCATTCTGTGCATATGACATTCTCGTAAGGGTCAAGATAACCCCTTATTTCTTCCTCTGAGGGTTGGTAGACCTGTTGATGTTATCATACAAAATGTCAACAGAATTCCGTAACTTAAAACCATTCAGATGAGAGACTAAAAGAGCATATATAAGCAGTACTATGGAGGGCCCTTCAAAGCACTTGTCAAAAGCTCTACTGCGTTAAGAATACATCATTCTCTAAATAGACATCAGCTTTTGCAGACTTACTATTCCCGCTGTTTCTTAAAAACAAGCACTAGTTCTTATCCAAAACACAAAATATGCATCACGAACAACAGACTTTCCAAAAATTCGAATTTATGTATCTAAAAATAATAATAAGGAGAAGACGAAGAAGAAGAGTATGCTTTGCAAGTAAGCACTCCTTAACAGGAACCCCAGAAGCAATAGGTATATATATATATATATATATATTCATATTTATACATCCGCACGCAAAAGGAATGTGGTTGTGGTTGAGACTTTCTTTCCCTTATTAGTAAAGGGGGCGCGGGACGTTCGCGGAGTCCGTGCCTTCCGTATATTTATATTTTATATCCTAAAGGGTAAAGGAGAAGTCATTATTTACCTGATCACGCTCTGGCACTTGTATCACCGCTTCCCTTAGATCAACCCCTGCAGCTGATCTAGCTGGTTTACTGATGGTATTGAACCTCTGCTTGCATAATGGACAGCGGGATTCCACTTTTGACCATTCCATGATGCAAGTGAAACAAAAATAATGGCTGCAACAGTTTAGCGTTCCTCGGATCCTTCTCTTATCCTCTTCAGAGAGACAAATTCCACAAACTTGCTTTATATTCACTTCCTCTACTTTTTGTTTACCCTTTAGGGTAGGAGACTTTCTTTGCTGTGGCAAATCAACATCCTCTTCTGTTTTCCTGGATGGAGCTGCCCTCAGTCGCAAGTATCCACCTTTTACACACCGCTCAGAGGAGGATGAACTCCATCGTCCAGGTGTTACATTCAGATTCCTACAAAATTCACTGGCTTCTCTCACCTGCTCTCTCTCTTCCTCAGATATAGTGTACTCGAAATCAGATGACCCGGAACTCACGAAATCTGAATCCGATCTCACCATATACCTCCTCTTGCTTCTTCCCATAGTTTTTCTCCCCCTTTCTCTCATAACCATGTTCTCCTCTGAAAAACCAGCATCATCCTCATCGTCATCTTCATATCTGGCCTTCTTCCTTGTTCGCTTGATATTCCTTCCCTTCTTTCTCGAGAGACTCTTCGGAGCTGCCAACTTCTTTCTCCGTTTTCGACCACTTTTAGCAACCTTTCTTCGAGTGCCCCGTCTACCCAACTTCTTATACGCCTCCAATTTACTCCTGTTCCTCATTTTCACCGCAGAATCCTCTTCATCATCCAAGCAATCATCTTCATCAGGTGTAAATTCCTCATCATCCTCGTCGTCGTCATCATTGGCTTCATAATCCTCATCATCGTCATCTTCCTCTTCTAAAGTAACTCTATTCCGCTTTCTCGAAGTTTTACCCCCGGATTTCCTTTGACCAGATGAACCCCATTTCATTTCTGATTTAACTACCTCATCCTCTAGTTCATCTCCTCCTCCTTCCTCCTTAACCTCGTAGTCTTCATCATTGGCTTCACAATCTTCAACATCATCACCTTCTTCCTCTTCTAAAGTAACTCTATTCCGCTTTCTCGAAGTTTTACCCCCAGATTTCCTCTGACCAGATGAACCCCATTTCATTTCTGATTTAACTACCTCATCCTCTAGTTCATCTCCTCCTCTTTCCTCCTTACACTCCTCATCCAACTCCTCCACATAGTCATCATCATTAACACCATCGTCGTCATTCAAGACCTCATTATGTAGACTCTCAACTAGACCATACTCAGACTCGGACCCAGCTAAATCCTCCAAGGCATCCTCAGATGCATCGCTCTGTTCATCAGAAACTACGTAATCTTCATCTGAATCATCCGAACTCTTGTCCCCCTTGGCCCTTTTCTTAAAATCTCTCTTGGAACCACCCTTCCCTCCCCTTACCATCTGTTTCCAAATCCACGAGGCCCCGGTTTCAGCAACTGAATCAAATCCAAATATCTAACAGATGAGCAATACAAAGTAAACCTTATCTCCTAACTGACCAGGCAATCGAAACACCAAATCACACACAAACACAGCTCAGGATAATATAAGCTCTTCGTTTCTTGCTTCAGCTCTACTCAAACACAGATGCAGAAATCCATCCTCAAATTTTCACAATCAAACTGCATCAATCGCCTAAATTTCCAGCTTCCCCGATCTGTAAGCAAGCATTCGAACGCGCAGACAGCCAGAATTCGATAAATTCAAGATAAAGCAATTCACCACAGCTCAAAACGAAGACCAACCCGACCGAACCCCTAACTCCCATTAAACAAATAAAGAATCAAAACCCAATTTTAGATGATGCAAAGAAAGGGAGAGAAGGTGCAGAAACCAATCTCCCAATCAGCCGAATCTGAGCACCGAACAAACCGCCAAGAAACAAAGTTTGCCCAAAAGGGTCGGCAGACACGATCCAATTCCGGCACGCAAAGCTTCGAATTACAGTGGCGAGGGGCAGAATTACCTGAGAGGAGGTTGAAGAAGAGGGAAGAAACAACTGTGAAGAAGAGGAAGGAATTGCTCTCTCCCCCCCTCCCTCTCTCTCTCTCTCTCTCTCTTTCTCTCTCTCTCTCTCTCTGCAAATGAGTGGGGGTTTTTTTTTTTTCCCCGGTTGCTGCGTTTCGTTCGGTATTTGTCCTTCCGATTTTTCTTTTAATTATTTATTTTTTTCCTTTTATAATAAATAAATGATTAATCAATTAAAAAATGGAGGAGACATTGGGCGCCTTACGAGGGAGGGTGTGTGTGCGCGTGAGTACACAGCTTCGACCTTTCTTCATGCCCGGTCATGTGAATTTACCTAACTGCCCCTTCCGTTACTTTTCCGCTGCAGGTTAACGAAGCGGTTGACCCCCGGGCTGAGATTCGATGGGGGCGATCAAAGCTTAGCGGCCCCCGTGTAGGGCCTCCTGGACCGTCCGATGCGTCCAATCACGGGCGTGATTGAAAATGATTCCAATTCCATCACGTTTATCACCCTTATCTTTTATGCCGGAAAATGAAAAAACGAAGACGAAAAGCCCCCTTATTTGGGATTAGAGTTGAACTCAACTCTATTATAATTTTGTATATATATATATATTTAATTAGATTGTAATGATGGTAATTTGTATTGTTAAATTATGAGAAAAAAAGTGCGAAAAAAGTAATTAATAATTAAGATAAAATAATAATTATATTGTTGAATTGTGGAAAGATAACGAATAGTTAAGAGATGGTTAAAAAATTGAAGAAAAGTGAAAAAATAATAATTGTATTGTTGAATTGAAAATAAGTAGAGTTAAGTGGAGTAGAGTTAAAAATAAACTCTAAAACCAAACAAAGCATTTTAATCAAACTTGAATTAATTCGATTAGAAAACTCATTGCGGGAAACTCGATGAATAAATGATTCGTTGGGCATAATAATAAATAAACAAAGGAAAATGCTATACGATAATTTACTTATTACTTTTAATCATAATAACTCGGCATATGAATAGGAGGATTATGTCCTAATCAGAAGATTATCATATCCATTAAATTAATGAGGGGTGTGATCCTTACTATTGGCGCTAACGAATATAGCCTCGGTTTTATTGGGAATCAATTCCATTAGACCGTTTACAATGACATTATTAACTTATGAAAATCACATAAATTGACATATGGAAGTAAAAGCTGAAGTCAAATACTGTCAATTCGACGAAACGCGTGGCCCTGGTGTTCTACTGTAGTTTTGTATAGTTATCCTTGGAGGTATGCATGGATACCGGATATATCCAAAATCGATCAGAATCTACCCGTTATGGTAGGGGTCCGGATAGCTCGTATTGAAATACAGCACCGGTGAAAACCGGTTCTAGTTTCGATTCTTGCATATAGGGTATCCAAAATCAGAACCAAACTAATACTCGGACTCGTATAATAATTTTCCTCATCATATGTATATATATAGTTATATTTGGATATTTATATATTTAAAAAATATAATCACTAATTTTTTTAAAAAAATCTAAATCTATATTGATATTCTATTTTGCATGATTACTGATTATGAATAAGACATTTTCGATTTTATTTTACGAGACAAAAAATTTACATGTTCCGACGGGATACTTGGAACCTGTGATATAATACACGTTCCGGGTAGGTTCCAGTTCCATGACTCAACATGATATGGTTCGGTTCCCAAATTTTGGAACTTGTCCCTTATAGAATAGGATCCGGATATCGTGAAAAAAAAATGGTATCTTGACCTGCACACCTCTAGTTATCCTCGATCATTATTCACGGATAGTTTACCTCGGGCCCGGTCCAGTGACTGATGGGCCGGATCAAAGAGCCTCAGCCAACTGGGCCGGTCAAGTACAGGGCATATGCTCAACTAAAACTCGGGCTGGATTGTGTCAGGCAGCCCGCCCATTGAACTATCCAATATGCCATAGACTCAATTAGTCCATTTCTGGGCTGGGCCCTACCAGCCCAAAAGATCACTGGCCCATCTATGGGAGATTACAATAACGCGTAAATTTCGCTCTGGTCATGTGATTAACTCGACTAAAAGAAGAATGATCATCGGTCATTGGATTCTCATCGACCATAATTAGTTTCTTAGTTGCATATAGTTGGCTGAAAATTCTTCTCAGTCTATGTCTTACACTCATTATAAAGGAGAGAGTCTTGATCGGAAAGTAGGTAGATCCTTCTCATTTTAGTTCGATTTTAAGTCCGACGACAATAATATTCTATGATCAATAATTCATTAAATCTATGTGAATGAGCCATGTCCACTGCATTCAATATCCCAAAGCTCTTTTCATCATAACTTTCTCTTCTTTCTTTCCTGCTCAATGATAAAACGAGAAATTAGAAAAGCGCGCGCACACATATATATATATATATATATATATATATCTGCTGTAGGGTAAAAAACCTGTTTCCCAGTGTTTAGTATGTTATCATCATGTCTTTATAAATTTACAATTAGCAAACTCATTGTATATTTTAATCAGCCAAAAGGCAGGGAAAAAAGCTAATATATTTGTCGACGTTATTTGTTCTAATAATAAAGGTAATCATCAAAAGAGAGTTGAGTTGTTCAATTCCACATGGCTTGAAGTGTTGATGACAGTCATATGCCTAAGTTTTTAATTCTCTGATTTTTCTTTTTCTTTTCTTTTTTTGGTTGAAAAATTCTCTGACATTAATTTCTTATCTAGATTTTATGATCTTTTATCAATTAAATGCACATAACCTCGGCATACTTGACACTGCTTAAACCGTTCAATTTTCGCACCGTTACATCAAAATATGATAGTTCGCGCAAACAGGATTTCGAATTACTTGACAAATCGAATGTATAAATGCTATTAAGTAATCTAACCATCTTTTTTCCCTGAGTTTTTTTTTTTTTTTTTGCATAGGCACATGGTCATATTATTAAAAAATTCTTTACAAAGGATGAGGAATTATCTCGTAACCGAAATTACCGACAATATTTTTAGATTTTCGATAATGGCAATTGAATATTCAAGAGATATTACATGTTAAAAACTGAGATTAACGAATATGTTTTATTCCTCATTTCATTAATGCGTGTTGTATGTATATGTGTGGGATGTGGAATAAACAAGGTGAGTAGGGAGATTAATTTGTGCCTGAAAGGGGGGGACATGATCTTCTCTTATGGGGGCACTGAAATTGATGAGCTTTGCCAGATTTTGCTGACAGATGAACAACTAATAAAATTATGTAAATCTTAACAAGTCGCTCGACATAATTATAAAGATGTCTTGTGAACAGCTTTTTGCTTCCAGGAGATTGACTTAGCCAAGTGTATTTGCCTGTATCTTTGGTTCTCGATCCTATCCATTGACTTACATTTATGGACAATGCTAACTTAAAGAGGTAACCGGAATCTTGACAATTTACCATATGAAATTGGACGCGCTCGTATGTCAGTCTTCCATTATAATTCATACCCTAGATATTGAGTAAATGGCCAAACCCGGCCATTATCGTTTGAATCGACTAATTCCCTCCTACTTATATAGTAGCAAATTCCGACCGATGCTAGTTTCTTCACTATGACCTATGGATCTAAGCTAATTAATTCCTTCCTTCTGCTAAAGGAAAAGAGAGACTGAAAGGCATAAGGGCCAATCTTATATTGGCCTTTCCTCCCTTCTTTTTATTTTTCAATATCCATATGGCAGACCAAACCCTTAACTTTAGGGTCTTGTTTTTTGCTATATATCCTTCTTTTTTCAGCTTACATATGCAGAGCATTTGATGCTTTTTTTCCCCCCTCAATATCATTAATCAATTCATATAATAAATAAAATTCACTCTCGGAGTTTGACAGAACGTCATGCAAAGTATCTGTTGCTTTGGCCTTTTGCTGCCCTGAAGCCACTTGTTGAACGCACATAGCTTAGGCCATCCCCCTCCTCTCTCTCTTTTTTTTTTTTAATCTGCTTATGCACATATAATAGAGTCAATAGACTTCACTTAAAAATTGTCCACGCCATGGAAGAAGGTCGAAAATTTACCATTCCCACTTTTATATTATAAGTCTATCGGCCATACGAAGAAAGGCCTCGTTTCCCTGAACTGCGCATCGAACGGACACATATAAAGTCGAGCGCACTTCTCTTGCCAATCATAACTTAACTTCAATGCAATTGCCTCTAGCTAGCTTCTTCCTTACATTCATAACCCATTCGTAGTACTTGGAAACAATGTGATATTGATGATAATAAGATGTCCTAACTAAAATCCGGAAAATTAGCCTTTTATTTTTCTCTCATTGATTGATAAAGGGATAAAGAAAATGATTGCACGCATGATCATCCACATGCCTTGGAGGGGCTGTAATCCCAATCTAGATAACTCTTTTGTGGGGTTTGTTGTGTTGTTGTCTGTCTGGTTTTTCTTTCTGTTGGGGTGTCAACATGAAAAAGTATTTTGTCCCTCGGGACTTAGACACTAATTAACATTCCAATTCGGAAAAGGATGCGCTGCCACTTTAGACATTAACATACTCAGTTTGGAAATTGGTTCACATCTTGCACCCATATCCCCGGCCCATATAGCGAAAAATCAAACTAAAAGCATGGCTAGCTTTTTGATTTTGTACCTAATGAACCACGTGCCCAGCAACAAAGGTGCAATAGATATGCCCCTCTAGATCGATGTGACTCGTGTTGAGGTAATAACACCCTGATCACGATATGTAAAAGGGGTTGTTCTCGACTCGTCTTCGATCGAAGCATAACGTTAGAGTGATCCAAGTTAAGAAGCTAGATTTGTTTAGAAGTTTCTCGATAGTTAGTTAGATGCCATTAAATTTTTTTCACACCCGGAGTTAAAAAGCTATATAGGTGTAGGATAATCCAAGTTAAAATTAGGTCGACCTACTAGAAGTGACCGATGAAACTCTACAAATCATTGAATTTAGTTTTTATTTTTTATTCACAAGAGATTCGATAGGATAGAGAGGGTTTTTCCTTGCGCGACTCCTCGTGTGACCGCCAATATCAACGTGACAAGTGGCATAATATTGTGATGATTGAAACTTCAATTACAAAACTGAAATAACTTGTAATGGAAGACCATGGGACTAACTTACAAAGAGTCTATTCAATTGGCAGGTTAAGTCTCCATATGCTCCTTTTTTTTTTTTTCTTTTGTAGTTGCATACACCAATTTTATAAAAGGAAGCGGGAGGAATGTGAAGTGCTGTTGTTTTGCCCTAAAGGAATTTACCGATTTGCAAAAACCCATTGGGCAACTTCACGAACGATCTTGTGAATTTTTTTTATACAAACTCCGATTAAATAAAAACCATGCATTTCAGCATGGTGTGATACTTTTTTAGTAAATTTAATGAATCTTTTTTCTAGTATGCATTTGGGACTACTACGATCATCGGAAACATGTTTTGATGAATGATATGAATAAAACACTTGATAATGTTGACATTCATATCGATCAGGATGCAAAGTCTTTCTTCACGTTCTGCTTGCGACACTTATTAGAAGCCAGAGCCACTTTCTTCTCATAATATTTTGCTTGAAATGCTTTTCAAAAGCTAGAACCACTTCTCATTGTTCCACTTTTATCTTTATTTAATTTTGTCAAGTTGAGAGTAAAAGCCATTCTTCGTATGGGGATCGCAATATAGTTTTAATTTGAAAGTGGGAGAAATTTTTAACAATTGTGTTGCATCGATATTGAAATGTTCAAACTAAAATTATGTTTTAATTGAAAAGAGCTATTTCAGAATGTATAACGAGTCCTTTAAATAAAATTATAATAAATTAGGATAATAAAGTGATTTTTTCTTCGTTTTTAACATTTCTTATATAGTTAGCAATAGCATAACACATATCATTTATAGATATTTCTTCATTCATGATATTAACCGATTATGTTTCATATTTGAATATTTAAATAATATTGAAAGAAGAAAGCAGATGGACGCAATAACTGCACGGCCCGTTGTCTAGTTTCTATTAATACAATGGAGGTTTCATATATACACTCTGTTTGAAATCTCTCCAAATGCAAGAATTTAATTCATATGAGTAGAAATCAATTAAATTATTATGTTTGGATTTCAAAAGATGAATTAGATTAAAAATGCAAAATCCACGTTGAATTTGAAATAGGACCAAAATTAATAAGATTTTCTAAATATATATTCCATTCTAAAATGGATTCCTAACAATACTATTCAATTCAATTTTAGTTAAATTAATAAATACATCAAATGACACAATCCATTAACAATTGAATTAAAATGAAATGAAATGAACCAAATTCGAATAATTGCTTAGCACAATTCATTCCAAACGGGGTGATAAAGATTTTTTTTTTCAATTATCAAAAACTACTTGACCTTCTAAAATTATTCAAAAAAAAATTGGGAGTATATAAGTTTAATCAAATTCATAAATAAACGGCCAAAAATGAAAAGAGGAAAATTGTTTTTTTTTAAATAGTTTCCCTTTTATTTCGTATTTAAGATAGATAAATAGATAGATTAGATTAGGATCATGTTATGGCGAATTGGCAATGTCTTTCAGCCGTGGCAAGTGGGACCCACGCGAAGTGAGGACTGGGCCTCGGGCCGGCTGCCTTCCGCCGGTAACTAATTCATGCCGCCGGCGGGTTGGCCCTTTCGGGCCCACCGGAGGGAGCTCCATGTGGGCCCCCCCGCCGGTGGACCTTTTCTTCTATTTTGGCGTAATTCATTTTCAAAATTTTTTAAAAAGTCAATCAATGCACGAACCTGCCAGGTTCGGATCCGGACCACACCTTTGAACCTCCACACCAGTTGGAGGGAAAGGCCGTTTGAAAATCTTCCTCATTTAATTACCAAACTATGTTCTTTTGCTAAGCATTTAAGATTAAAAAACTAATCACGACATAGCCGGACCGATACAACCGGAAGATTTTCTGTTGGAGTCTTCTCGAGTTCAAAATTACCACGAACTGCTAAATCCAGGGATATAATTAGAACTTTCTATTTACGACTGCATGCCTATGATTATTTCTGAGTTGATTAATGTTTTAAATTGTATTTGCCCATGCGAGGCATCACGATGTATTTCATGCACAAATTGATGCATCAACTTGTCACCCTCAAAACAGAAATTCCTATAATTTTTTTAAACGCAAAATGCTCTATCTAAAATTGTTGATGGATAACCATTTAAATTCCATTTTTTACATGCCCAAAGATATAAGTGCTCATTTTCCATAAGATTTGATAATGAAGCGTATAGCGTTTTCTGCTAACTTTTTTGCACAAATCGATGGAGTAATATTCTTGCTAGCTAGTTTCAAAAGCTTGAGACCATACATAATATTAGTTCATCAGAATAAGCATTAATCAAAAGAAGTTTGCTCATAACAACAAATAATTAAAAGAAAAGAAGTTGAAGCACATCTATGACCGAATTCATGTGAATGAATGAGAGGGCCTTTGGTTTAATTTTTGGGGCAAATAAAGGGCTTGGTGGTGGCCCAAATCATGAGGTAGCAAAGCTTCATAATGCCATGTTTCTATATTTCTAACATCTCTACTTACTCTCCATTGATCGTTGCCCCAGACGATGGCTTATTCTTATTATCGTCTTCTCCTATCGACAATTGTTATATAGTGTGGCCTCAAACATAAAAATGCTAACCTTTTCTTTTGTGAAAACATAAAATAAACTGACTTATTAAATTCTTCCCACCCCCCAAAAAAAAAAGATTGTATTCTCCGTCGATGCCTTTTGCTTTTGAAGGAAAGTTTCCTGTTTTATTATTGTATATGTGTATATACAATGATGTTATTGATTTTCTTATTGAGAGATTGATTTGTTTATCATATGATCTAAGTTAGTGAAGAATTGGTTTTCTTTTTAATTTTTCCTAAAAGGAAATTATACATTGTACCCTATCTAGAACATAGGGCTCGTATAAAGGCTTGTCACTGAAATCCCGATCCTCGCTAAGTCCTATTTTCTCTCAGTAGTTCCATGCTTCATCGTATTATTATCAGATCGACATGCATTGATATTTTCGCCATATTAGTTTCCATTTCTTCAGCTTTGCACATATTTTTTTAAAATGTTTTAAGATGCATCTCACAAGTAGAAAAATTATGTTTTATGTATCGTCATGCAAGAATTCAATATATTCTAGGAACTCATAAATTTTCTATATCTTCTAAATATTTCGATACTACAGCTCTGGAATTTCTTCGATTTCGAAGACATTTCGATCTCAACTTCATAAATAACATCCCACCAAATTAAAAAGATATAAAACGGTTGGTAACCGATTTTTAACCAACTCTCGGTGCTTGAAAATGACTTTCCGCCTAATTAATTACTCCATATATTCCTCTTAGTAGAAGGGATTAATTGGTAGGCCTCCTCCAATATTAATTTAATTTACAAATATTCAAATGAAGGATTAATTGATCCTCTAATCCCTTTTCACTTTTTAATTTTTTTCCCTTTTGATATTGAACTAAATTCATGTTCCATAATCATTATGATTTATGACATGCTTTAGACTTTATACATAAGCAAAGGGGCAGCTCTCCGATAATTTTATAAGAAAAATTAATTAACTATATATAGCATCAATTAGCGGCATTGGGATTGAGTGATCGATCAATTTCAAGCCACATAATTTACTAAAGGTTGCGAAACAACTTTATAATTACAGATATGATTTTTTTTTTTTTACGTTGAAAGTTCTGATTCACCTTCTAAAGTAAAGTTTGATTTGATTTCGCGATAATTAAGTATCAATCTCAGGCCATATCATCAAGTTTTTCTCATAAGATATGATGATTAAATAGAAGCCCTTTTCCAACTTTCTCTTATACTATTCTAATTGGTTCGGGTTCTAAAAGTATCAAGTGCCCATTTTTTTTTTCTCAAAATGCTGAACTATATAAGCAATCGAATTACCCATAGTCAAATTTAAATTTGAGATATGATTGATCAGGACCACCTATTTCAATGAGTTTCGATCCGGATGACACAAACAATTAGTCACAAGAACTACTTCCGCCAAACCACATCACGTAGTATATAGGACAGCTAATTATGCACATCGATTGTTTATGCATTCTAAGCAATATAATTTCTCTTTTCTCCTTCTGTCTGGCAATTTTGTTCGTAGCATAAATTCGGCATCTAAGATTTACCACATTCAAGGTGTTGAATGACAAAATAATATTCTGATAAAGATATACAGGATGAGACCTTTCAGCATGTTTTCAGTAATCGGACTAGTTTCGGGTAAATTTGTCGTGTCGGGTCTCGCTTGTCCTCCCTTACCTAAGCTAGCTAGAACATGACAACGAGCTGTTAATTAATAAAATGATCAGCTAAATTAAGTCCCCTTGAAGGTGCGATAAGAAAGTAAGAAGATCAATATTAGCAAACTTCTTTTGGATGGGCAACCAAATTATTAAGGGAATAAGAAAGTAAGAAGATTAATACGTTGCAGTCACATGTCATAGTCTCTTCTTCCGTTGACCGATACATGAGAAGTGAATGCGAGTCCCCAATCCTCCATGCTCGAACACAGTGCACATACGAGGATTTAGTCCAAATAGTATCAGCCATTATCACGCGCGCATGGTTTTACAGTACAATATGATAAACCAATGTCATTTGCGCATTACACGTGGTATATCAACCGATTTGATCCGACATATGCCATTCCGCTATATCATCAATAATATTGCTGAATCCAAACCAATATTTGAAAGAAGCCATTACAACCTATTGAATCAACCGAAAGTGTCATTCCAAAAGCCTTAAAAAGCAATGATATTGAATTCCGATCAGTTTCAAAACGGCATTCGTTCTGCATTACTAAAAAAGCACTCTCGAAACAACATGAATTCCCATTGATCTCACATCATATCCTTACTCCATAGTCCATAAGACTCACTGCGAAAGAATAATTGCCTCGAGGCATCCTTTTTAATTTTTTTCCAATTAATTATTCTTTTTACAAATGTAAAAACAGCCAATATTTTGATATTTAAAAAGAAAAAAAAGGGGGTGAGCCGAGGAGGAAAAAAAAGAAAAATATATATATATATATATATATATATTTAATAAATGTTAAATTTAGTCGTTTGGGGGGGGGGAGTGGTGTGTAAAAATGTAAACCGTCAAAGGCTCGTGCGCGGGAGGTTCGGAACCAGGTTCGGACGTGTGCCTTTCCATCCCCACCCATCACCATATTAGAGAAAGAAACAGGGAAGCAAAATCATCAGCGGAGAGAGAGAGAGAGAAGAAGAAATTAGAAAGAAACAGAGCACCCAACAACAGAGATAACGAAGAAGAAGGAAGAAGAAGAAAGAAGAAGACGAGGAGGAGGAGAGAGCTTTGGCCCGCCCCCGCCCATTTTCTCGCACTCCCATCTCTCTCCTCTCTCACTTTCATCTTCTTAGGATTCCCGTCCCTGTTGATTCAGCTTAAAGTTATATAATAGGCCTCTCTGTTTCCGGTTGGTTGATTTCGGCTCTGTCGGCTGTTTCGGCGATCTTGTTCTCGGCATTGATCGGGATTTGTGAGGAAAGATTGTAATTCAGGAGGAATCTAAATGGACAGGGCTTGAAATCTGAATTTTCCGGGGGTTAGGATTCGGCGGTTTCTTGTGGACGAATGGCGGCGACGGAGCAGGCCTTGCCGTTCTCGTTGGAGTCTGTGGTGGAGGACGTTCTTCAGCAGCACGGGACACTGCTAAGCGACCGCAACTTGGCTTCGCGAAAAGCTGAGGAAGCCTGTACGAGCCCATCATCTTTCCCCTTCTTCCTGAGAATTGTTTCTTTATTTGTGATTCTCGAGGTTTCGAGTTCGATCCATTGCCAAAGTTCAGCTCGCGTAATCAGTAGTTTTAAGGAATTCAATGCCGGTCTGTCTCTCATTAATTTATTGTGTTGAAGATTATTGTTCGCAAGATCATCTCGAGCTCGGGAATTTAAGGCAGTTGTTTATCTGGGAATCGCGAGGATTTTGTGTAGACAGACAGGATGTGTCTGCGGCTACATACTATGTCCGATGATCGTTGCTAGAGCGGATTCTTTGAATTATGATATTGAGCCTAATGAAAATTCTTATTACTCAGCATTTCTGCATTCCTTGCTGATCGTTTTGATTCTTTTTTTTTTTTTGGTCGTCCTTTTTTCCGCAATTGAGAATCAAATCCGATGGATTTCTTGCAGCCTCAAGAAGGTATGAAGCAGCCGGGTGGTTGAGGAGGATGGTTGGAGTTGTTGGGGGCAAAGATCTGCCCGCTGAGCCATCTGAAGAAGAGTTTAGGCTTGGGTTACGGAGCGGAATAATTCTCTGCAATGTGCTCAATAAGATTCAGCCCGGGGCTGTGCCGAAGGTATGCTTCTTCTACCCGTTTTAGTCAGGACATGACATGATTTGCCGGTTTTCATGATTTAACGACCCACTTTGATTTTAGGTGGTCGAAGGCCCTTCAGACTCTGTTATTATTCCCGACGGAGCTGCTCTATCAGCATATCAGTACTTTGAGAATGTCAGGAACTTCCTTGTTGCTATGGAAGAAATGGGGCTTCCGACATTCGAAGCCTCTGACTTGGAGCAGGTATCCTTATTTTCTCTTTTTGGCCATTGGAATGCAAAGAATTCCGTCATGGCAAGTGTTGTATTTAAGTCGTTGATCGAATGATTTTGATATGTGAACTTCTAGGGAGGAAAATCAGCCAGGATTGTCAACTGTGCGCTGGCCCTCAAAGCCTATAGTGACTGGAAACAAGCTGGTGGAATCGGATCATGGAAATTTGGCGGAAATTTGAAACCTATCACTTCCGGGAAACATTTTGTGCGTAAGAATTCAGAGCCATTCATGAATTCTTTCTCACGGACTTCTTCTGCAAGCGAGCAATATTTCCTGGGAGACCTCGGTCATGACCTCAGTGAAGCTGTTAGCAAGCTTTTTCTGTTTCACTTTTATGGTTTCTTCCTAATCTGTTTGGAACATTGCTTCAACTGAATATCTATTACCAAACATTTGCAGGCAGCATCTCGGTCTCTCAATGTGCTAGTCCGTCAGATTCTTTCGGACAAGAAACAAGAAGACATACCAATTGTAAGAGCCCTTGGCCGCTCTTTTACAATATGATCACTACATTCACACCCAGCACCTAGTGATGAAGCAGAAGAAAGATTGATTATTGAACTTATCATTTTTCTATTCCTTTCCTAGATTGTGGAGGCAATGCTCGGTAAAGTCATGGAGGAATTTGAACATCGTCTTGCAAACCAAAATGGAGTGGTAAGTGCGTAGATCACTGTGTTTGCTGAACGGTTTTTTTAATTGAATACGAATGTTCTCCATATTGGGCTCTTTGCCTTTTCAATTATGCTGTCTGCAATAATTCCCTTGATATGGCTCATCAGATGGAAGCAGAACGGGAAGATTCGACTGTCTATCCTAACAAGCCTCTTTCAACAACTTCATCAGAAGATATGAAGGTAACTCTTATATCAAAATGTCGAATGAATAAAAGTAATTGTTTATTTCCAACAAGTGCATGGAAATATCAGACCAAGTTGATGCTTTGTCTGAATAGCCTGATTTGATCATAAAGGAAGAGACAGAAGAGTCACCAAGAACAGAAGAGATAGAAGAAAAGGTCGCAAAGAGGTTCATGAAGGAACATCAAGAACATAAATGTGATCATGATGAGCAACTGACAGGTCAAATTGTGAAGCATCAGAGAGTTGTCGAACGACAACAGAAACATATTCAGGTAACACTGGCACAATCACATGACTCGAGAATATCTTATGGTGTTGTATGAGGTTCTGATAGATTACTCTTTCTTTCTTTCCCTTTTATTTTTCTTTTTTTTTGATCCATAGGAGCTGAAGCAGACTCTCACCACAACAAAGGCACAAATGCAGTTCTTACAAACGAAGTACCTCGAGGAGTTTGGCAACATCGGTAGGTTACATTCATTGAATCCGCTGTTGAGTCATTGTAGATCTTTCTTTCTTATAACGACTTCCATAAACAGGTAAACAAATGTATGGGCTAGCTCATGCTGCTTCTGGATACCAAAAAGTTCTCGAGGAAAATCGCCGTTTATACAATCAGGTGCAGGACTTGAAAGGTAGTTTTGCTAGGAATTTCAGATGCGCTCCTCAGAACCTTGATCAACTTAGGTTATTCCAAAAATATTGAAGGCATTTATATCAGTGATGCAATGCTTTTTCATGTCTATAGGAAATATTCGAGTTTACTGTCGAGTGAGACCATTTCTTCCGGGTCAACCAAATAGCGTCAATGCAGTAGGCCACTTAGACGATGGAAGCATTACGATAATCACCCCTTCAAAATATGGGAAGGAGGGAAGGAAATCATTTACCTTCAACAGAGTATTTGGTCCCACTGCAACCCAAGGTAAATTTTAGTATAGGTTGTATATGCAATTTCCAGTGATATTGACTTGCGCCTGCTCTTATTTTGCAATAACCCGGTGTTTGTCTTGCAGCGGAAGTATTTGCCGACACCGAACCTCTCATTCGATCTGTTCTTGATGGTTATAATGTCTGTATATTCGCTTATGGTCAAACTGGATCAGGAAAAACACACACGATGGTAAGTCTAATGTTTTTGTTCTGTTAAAAGCTGTTTCCTTGATCGTCTCTAACCATGATACAAATGGTTGATCTCTTATTTTATTATGTTTGTTCTATCAGTCGGGACCCAAGGACCTCACGGAGGAAAGCATGGGCGTGAACTACAGGGCATTGAGTGATCTCTTTTTGATTTCCAAACAGAGAAAAGATACCATTGCCTACGATATTTTCGTCCAGATGATCGAGATTTACAACGAACAAGTTAGGGACCTTCTCGTGACTGATGGTTCGATCAAAAGACTTGAAATTCGTAACAGTTCCAATAATGGAATTAATGTACCAGATGCAAATCTTGTTCCGGTTTCATCGACGGCTGATGTTGTTCAATTGATGAATCTTGGCCATCGCAATCGTGCAGTTAGTGCCACAGCTCTGAACGACCGAAGCAGTCGCTCACATAGGTAAGTAAATTATCTCTCGTCTATCCATCTGTTTGTTGGGTTACCTATCCCTCCATTTGTTTGTTTGACTTTGGGACATTACATGTATACTGTTGGCAGCTGCCTGACTGTTCATGTTCAAGGCAAAGAGACGTCAGGAACTACCCTACGAGGCTGCATGCATCTTGTTGATTTGGCAGGAAGTGAGAGAGTTGACAAGTCGGAAGTGGTCGGGGATAGACTAAAAGAAGCGCAGCATATTAACAAGTCTCTTTCTGCGTTAGGAGATGTTATCTCGTCTCTTGCCCAGAAGAACTCGCACGTCCCTTACCGGAACAGCAAGCTGACCCAGTTGCTCCAAGATTCACTTGGTAAGGCTGGCTCATTACTTTTTTTTTTTCCCCCCTGGGTGGAAGTAAGGCTGGCTCTTGCCCTTAAAAGATCCCAATCATTCTCTTTGTTCGACTCTTATTGTCATTGGTTTTTGTTGCTACTAGGAGGACAAGCCAAGACACTCATGTTTGTGCACATTAGTCCCGAACCTGATGCACTAGGAGAGACAATTAGTACACTCAAATTCGCTGAACGCGTTTCCTCCGTTGAACTTGGTGCTGCTCGAGTTAATAAAGACAGTTCAGACGTGAAAGAGCTGAAAGAGCAAATAGCAAGTCTCAAAGCTGCCCTTGCGAGGAAGGACGGAGAAGGAGAGCAACATTCCCGATCGAGCAGTCCAGAAAGATACGGAGTGAAGTCTGCTGGGTCATCTTCTTCCAATCTTAGCTGGCCGAGTTTGGTTAATACACCCTCCAATCACAGGCAGCCCATCGAGGACATTGCCAATGTTGAGGTAGCATAATGTTACATATTCTGCAACATATTTTGCCCAATATATAACGTGCTGCGTCTTTGAAACATATATTCTAACTCTAGAATCGGTGAACTCCTATGAAGGTCCAGAACAAGACTGTTTCCCAGCCGAAAAGACGAAGCTTTGATCTTCAAGACTTGTTAGCAAACTCGCCACCGTGGCCACCTATCAGTAGCCCGGGACTAAGTGGGAAAGAAGATGATAAGGAATCGGTGTCTGGCGAATGGGTCGACAAGGTTATGGTGAAGGGTGTAGTAAGCCAGGAAGAGAACCCACCAGTAGCGTGGGAGGCCGCAGATAACAAAAAGGAGCTTCCTCAGATGTTCTACAATGGTTTTACCCCTGACCGTTCGAAGATTTATCCTGAAAACCAGCACCCTGACGTTCAGAGGAACAGGGATGACGTGGGGGGTGATCACGACTCCGATGATCTTGATGCAACAACAAGCGATTCCTCAGAAGCCGATCCGCTGTGGCAGTATAATGCTTCTAAGACTGTCAAGAGCGGGTTAGGTCCCAAGAATACTAAGAAACCTCAGCTGAAGACAGCTAAGAGCAGCTCGGAAATGAGGTAACTGCCACGACATTCTCACGTACTTCTGTTGATGTATAAACCAAACAATCTGTTTTTTTTCCCTTATGATCCTATCCTGTCTGGTTTCGAAGGTCACCTATCTTTATCACTCTCATAACAAAGATCCTTTCATGCGTATACCAGGAGTATGATTCCGTCACTAATCCCGAACCTGACGAAGAAGACACCGAACGGGGTCAGCACAGCGACGAACAGGGCGAAACCTGGCAGCCGGAGAAACGGGGGAGGGAAGTAGGAGGGAGTTTGCCGAGAGCTTTTGTGCTGCAGGCACTGACGGTCTGTCTTCATTGAGCAGCTCTGCCATTTTTCCATTTTTATTTTTTTGTTCTTTGTGTACTTAATATTTTTTTTTTCTCCCCTCTCCACGAGAGGGAGAAAGTGAGCGAGAGGAAGGGTGAGAGTCTGTGTTAATGTAGATGAGGCAACATTCGTGGTTGCCTGTTTCTGTTTTCCTTTTGTTTATATATATTTGTCTGTTTGTTCTTTGTTTTCCCACGTTTTCTCAGTATTGTTAATTAGATTATCAAAGAAAAAAGGAAAGTGAAAGAAAATTATTTGGAAAATTAAATGGAACGATCATTGTCGTACTTTGCTGAGGCGGCATCTATGTTTTCTTGTCTTGTATCTTTGCCTGTTTGTCGCATATACCGACCTTTGAGCGAGTGTCATGCAATGAAAAAGGTTAATGTTCGGTGAAAATAGAGTTGTTTCTATATGTTTCGACTTATATGGTTTTGGAAACTGTTTTCCTCGCCGAGCCGGACACTGGAAAATGGGAAGACAGTTCTCTGATATCACTCCTCTATGATATCCATTGAAGGAATGGAACGATCATCGTTGTACTTCGATGAGGCGGCATCTTTGTTTTCTCGTCTTGTATCTTGCTTGTTTGTCGAGTATACCAACCACCTTTGGCTTTGAGTGCGTACCATGCAATGCAAAAGGTAAGTTCGGTAAGCAAATATTTGGTGAATATCACTCATCCATTTAAACGCGTAACACTCAATTAAAATGTAAAAAAGTGAAAAATCGGCCCCACGATGGGTCTACAAATTCCCATTTACGAGTATTTTGATTGATTTTTACTCATCAAAAGTGAATAAGTAGTACTCATTGAATATTTTCTCAAGTTCGGTTGAGGACCGAGCTGAAAATGGAGTTTGTTTTTTATGTTCTGGTGTATATATGGTTTTGGAAACTGCTTTCCGCGCCCAACCCTACACAGAAAAACGGGAAGACAGTTTTCGGAAAAATCACGTTCTTTTCTATATGGTATCGATGGGCCTTAAGGTTTGGGCTCCGTTTGCTATTGGTCCCGTCGACAAAAGCCCACTCGTGAATCTTTCTCGTACACCTCAGCATTTCACTGGGCCCCCTCCCACATATGAGTGGCCGAGCCGTGAGGTGGGTCCCCCGGCACATGGCCACGTCAGCAGGTGCTAAGATTTTATTAAATGCAAAGTATATATCTAAACTAAGCTTCCAACCCAATCCCAAACAAGCAACAATATATCAATTCGAGGCCTCATCACTCAATCGGTAGGCCCATCTCCTGGTCCCCCCGTTGCATCCCAAAATTACTTTTTTGCCCCTGTCAATTTTCATCATTCCTGCGACCCGTTGGATACTCGTGTTCTGGGGTTGTCAAGTTCACACGCCAGCCTCTTTATCGATCGGGGCAAGTGCCTCGTATAATTCATAAATTTCATTAGTATGATTATCAAGGGGATACTAGAATTAATATTAGATTCCGGGGAGCAGAAAAGGAGAGTTTGACTTTTGAATTTTTACTTAATTAAATTATATCCTTCTTTTTTTTTGGATAATAATAATAACGGGACAGGTCATTAGCGCTAGGCTCATTTTCTTCAAAATGGAATTAGAGAATAAAATATCATCAACAGAAAGTTGATCCGTGAGTCAAATGCAATATTGCAACGGCTTTAGATTCCGCCAATGTAAAACACACCTGAAAGATGAACATGAATTCGCGTCTCTACCCATCCTAGAGATTCTTTTAGGTAATGCCATGCGTACAATGACTTCGTTACAATAAAGAGAAACCTGCAATTGCAAAACAATTGAATGAAAATGAATTATGATCTTTAATAATAATATGGGAATTACAATTGGAATATTAAAAGATAACAAACTCAAAACAGAGTTACAGAGGATGACCTACTCTGTTTTTTATCAGCAGAGGTAGTTTATGCTCTGAAAAACCTTGACTCAAGCTCGCCAAAGTTCAATAATTTGGAAGAATTGTAACCACGTTGAGATGCTCGAAGGTAAATGTCGCGGAATGGTGACAGCCTTCCCGAACAAGGATTGATGGAATCGTGACCATATCATTGAGGAATACTCTTACCGCCACAGATTTTGAACTTGAATAATTGAGGAATAAGCCCCGTCACTGTAATTTCGGTTATTAAAATTACCCTACTCCTAAGATAAGATGGAGGATGCTCCCGAGCTAAGCTAAACTGCAATATGTCGATAGTTGTGTGTTGAGTTGCTGTTGTTGTCCCAGAAGATCAGCTGGTCTTTATAGCCCTCCAAGCTCTACTGGTTGTCATGTTGGTTGCTCTAAGGTGAAGATCGTGGGTAAAGTAGCTGAAGCGAACTTCCTTGCTAATTAAGGAAAGTCTTTGCGTGCTCCCACTCCAAGTAAATCCGTTAGTAACTATCTGGGTCGTGTCTTGCACGCATATTTTCCCGTGATCTTATCATTGAGGGTCGTGTCTTCGCTTCTATCCACGATGAATTCTCGCCAAATCGTTCTTCTCCTACTCAAAATGATTCGGCTTAATGTGCCACTCGGTCATCTTTCACTCGTGAGTGATTCGACCGAGCATATCATTTGATCCATATTCCAAAACGCAGCGTATCATCTTTCTATGTTGAACGACATGGGGAATTCGAGTCATGAACTTATTAGTTATTATAAACAAGTCCATGATCTTTATCTATTTACGCCAGTGACACCGAATGTACTGATCCAGTACTGACCCATTAGATTCATGGCACGTGACATGGGCTAGAAAACTAATTCTGTGCTGGCAACATACCCTCTTTTTTTAAGTATTGATCGGGGTTCATGTACATTGGAATTTTGCCACGTGTTGAACCACATATTGCTACGTGAAGGCAAGTGTTGAAATTTAGAATCACACATGAAAAAATTAAGAAGAATTCAATGGGTTTATAAGAGATCGGGTACTACAACCTACTGGCTCAAGTTTTTTGATTGGAGATGAGTTCAATCGCTTATATACCCATTGAGAATTTTACGCATGCGGTCAATTATTGAGGATAGAAGTTTAAGTTCATGTGGTAAGTAATAGACCACACGTTACCACGTGAAGATGAATATTGATATTAGAATCCTACATTGAAAAGTTAAAGGAGAATTGAGGACGAATGTTGAGATTAGAAAATTATATATGGAAAAGTTAAAACTTAAAAGGAATTGAATGGGAGATTGATTTATAGGCCCAATAAAATTTTACAAGCTAACAATCGTTTCTAATCAAATCCTTATATTGTTTCTTACTCTTGTAATTTCGTCTTGAGCTTGATCATTTTCGTTTGTACTCATTTCAAGGAATAAATGAAAAAAAAATCTCACTACTGCCGGAGAAGAAAAAATTGATTCCTTAATTTCAACTAATATTTTATCAAAGTTTCATCAAGGGGAAAATTAAAAAGGAAAAAGGAAAAAAAGAAAAAGAAAAGAAAAGGAAAAGGCAAGGTCAAAGGACGAGGCCGTAAAAAAAGTCAACGTCGAGGAGCGTTTTGTCATTTGAGTAGCTTTCATGAAAGCTGGTTCCAACCATGATTAGGACACGAATGTCATTATCAGAATCCTTTGCCCCAAATCGTCCCCCTAAAATCCTCTCTCTCTCTTTCTCTCTCTCTAGATTTCTCTTCCAATCAGATCACACCAAAATTTCCTCTCTTTCTCTCTCTCTCTGTCTCTCTAAAAAGCTTTCACCTTGGTGGAGTTTGAGCTGCTCTTGAGCTGAGCTGCTGCTGTTAATGGAGCTTTACCACTCGGAAAATTAAAGCGTTCAAAAGGTACGGTTCGTTGGCGTGTCAGCTCAATGTGGGTGCTTCCCAGCTCGATCCGTTGATCCCCTCATTGTACAAACCGTGTGGGTCCTTCTTCCTCCGTTGTCCAGCTCTTCCAATTTCAATGGGTTCTGAGATATCGTTTTCTTCTCGGTTTTCCTGCTCAATTTGCTGTTCCTTTCGATTTTATGAACTGGGGTTAGCTCGTACTGGCTCAGATCAGTCGGCGGAGGTTCCCATTGTTTGTAGCTTGGAGCTTCCGTCCTGTTTTTTGCGCTTTGGTCACCCTTTCTGTTCGCACTTTAGGGTTGTTTTTCTTTCGTGGTGACATTTCGTATGCCCATGTTGTTTTCGTGCTGCTTTATTTTCTCCGTCGAGGTTAGACCTTGTATTTGGTCTGGTTCTTTTTCCGGAAGATCGGATGCTTTGTGCTGATCTGTGTTATTGTACTTGCTTCTTGAATTTCTCTGCTCTCGACCGTTGAATTCGCAGAGATTATGTGGGATAGCTTTCTTTGCTTTGGCTTTCAGCTCATTAGGGGTTCTGCAGAACCAGTAATGGCAATGTCTGCTAGACTACCAAGTTTTGCCTTTTCATCTGTTTATCGGGTTTTTCCCATTTTCTCAAACTTGTCGAACTTGCATAACTAGTTCCCCCGGTAGTATACGTTTTCAACTTTGGCCGACCTCATTGGAGCATGTCCTATAATAAGGATGGAAACTTCAATTTCTTATTGATCTTCAAAGAAATGGGCATAAGCATGTCCAGAGGGGTAAATCATAAGCTTGGCTATTGTGAGCGCATTGTGCATGCTGCAGTATCTTAATGTATTTTTCTATCATTTACTCTATCTGCTAATATGTACAAAGATACTGGTTTCTGTGCAAGCATTGCACCCATGAGCTCTGCTTGACATTCGACAAATTGTTCATGTGACATAGGTGGAATGCCCTGAAGCCTTGTCCATTACCTTCACTATGGTATTCAGAATTGCCGGATTATATATGAAATGAGTCAAATGAAAATATCAAGGCCAAAACCTCCTCTCGTTCCCCTTGGGACATTGATTGGTCATGAACTTAGGAGTGGGAAGGTGGAGAAGCCTCATGTGAAGTATGGACAAGCTGCTTTGGCCAAAAAGGGAGAAGATTACTTTCTGATAAAGCCTGATTGTCAAAGGATTCCTGGGGACCCATCAACGTCATTCTCGGTTTTTGCGGTACTCTTCGTTCTCATCTGCTTCCACTAAACATATATATCTCCTGAAGTTGCTGAAGAAATTTTGCATAATAGTAGTAAAGGTACCGTAGGTGAAATGTAAAAGATTTACCTATCCTCAGCTTGTAATCAGCGAGTCTTCAACTGATATTGGAATAAGTGTGGTCATGCTTTTGAGCCACATTTTCAGGAAATCAATTGCATTCACATTTTCCTCAAAGGAAGTTCTAATATATAATCTCCTGGGCAGATATTTGACGGACATAATGGTATATCAGCAGCTATCTTTGCGAAAGAGAACCTACTGGATAATGTTTTGAGTGCAATTCCTCCAGCAGTGAGCAGGGACGAGTGGCTTCAAGCCCTACCCCGGGCACTTGTTGCGGGTTTTGTCAAGACCGACATAGAATTTCAGCAGAAAGGCATGTTTCGTAGTTTTATCACTATTGATAGCGCAGAAATATCTATCAGCGCATGTTCTTACCTCCAAACTTGTGAATTAATGACAGGGGAAACTTCAGGAACAACGGTGACATTTGTTGTCATTGATGGGTGGACAATAACTGTTGCATCGGTTGGGGATTCACGATGCATATTGGATACACAAGGGGGTGTGGTTTCTCTCTTGACTGTTGATCACAGGCTGGAAGAAAATGTGGAAGAGAGGGAACGTGTCACTGCAAGTGGTGGTGAAGTGGGAAGGCTTAATATCTTTGGCGGAAATGAGGTAATTCTACCCTCATCTTAAAAAGAGTGTGTTGACATCAGGATGAAACTTAATACTTAAGTCACTCTTAATTCTGCTGGCCATAGGTTGGCCCCCTGCGCTGTTGGCCTGGAGGATTATGCCTTTCGAGGTCAATTGGCGACACAGATGTAGGAGAATTCATTGTCCCAATTCCACATGTTAAACAAGTGAAGGTGAATATCGTTGATTCATCTTGTCGTGTTATATTAACTTGATGTTCCCATCAGCTGATGAAATTGAAAATTTTGTCTTGGTAAATTAGCTTTCTAATGCTGGGGGAAGACTTATAATTGCTTCTGACGGTATCTGGGACGCCTTATCATCTGATTTAGCTGCCAAGTCTTGTCGGGGCTTATCTGCTGTTCTTGCTGCTAAGCTGGTTGTCAAGGTACAAATACGATACAAGTTCTGGAACTCTTTGAAGTAATTTAATTAATCATCGTCTTTGATTTTGGCTAATTAGCAAATAGCTATTTTTCCCTAATTACATGCTCCACCTGGTTCTTTGCCCAGGAGGCACTACGGTCAAGAGGCCTCAAGGATGACACAACCTGCTTGGTGGTTGATATCATCCCATCTGACAACCCTATTTTACCTCCGACACCAAAGAAGAAGCAAAGCTTTCTCGGCTCGCTTTTCTTTACCAAAAAGTCACAGAATGGTACGAACAAAGCTACAAGTAAGCTATCTGCTGTTGGGGCTGTAGAGGAATTATTTGAAGAGGGTTCCGCTATGCTCGATGAGAGGTATGGTTATTATGATACATTTGGAAAGCTAAAATCGAGATTTTCTTCTGTAGCTTTCATCTTTGTTTCGTCCCACTCCTTTTCAAGATTCTCGATAATCTTCCTGCCCCTTACATCAGGGGAGAGAGACCCGATCTCTTCATCATATTCACATCACAGTTAGAAATTTGCTTTTCAGAGAATTATTAAGATTCATTTCTAACTTCTATGCAGGCTGGGTAAGAATTTTCCTCCCAACCAGAACTCAGGTTCATACAGATGTGCTGTTTGCCAAGTCAACCAACCTCCTGCTGACAATGTAACGGCAAATTCCGGGCCTTTATTCTTGCCTGCATCACAGCCGTGGGAGGGCCCCTACCTCTGCCCTACTTGTCAGAAGAAGAAAGATGCAATGGAAGGGAAAAAAGCGAGCAAGCCTGCCACGGCAGCAGCTTAGAGAATTTGTCTGGTGATATATAGTTAATAAATATTCATATCGATTCTTTTTCTCTGGCAGTGTGAGCAGCATCATTCGGTTTTTCTTTTCTCAAATGGGTGATTGCAATAGAAGTGTGTGAGGAAATATGAGACAGGAAAACGAAGGAAGAAAGGTGTTTCCGGAGATATTGCTAAAGAGTTCGTGTTTGATGACATATTACTGCTACTACAGCTACTAGTAGTTTGTGCTCAGCTGTTAGACCCGACTAACTGAGAAGACTCATCCGCATCCGGTGAACTATCGTTTCCTATAGTTTGCTTGCTAACAGCTTGAATTTGTAAAGCAAGACGAACAGTTCGTCCATATATTGAGATGTCCAAAATGAATTTTGTGTGTCATGTTATACTAGAAAAGCACACGGGCAGTCCTTTCCTCCCCTTGTTCTTCTCCCTTCTCTGGCGTTGTGTTGTTAAAATATCAGAGGAATGATTCTTCACATTGAAAATATCGGTGGTGTTCGGCTTTAGATGTACACAGATGGCTTCTGGCCTGGCTAGGTATGTCCGTTTATAGTTCCAAGAGCTGATATATGTATATTGCCAATGTTTTCCGAGGATGTTACGGGAACCGGCCTATGATGTCCACTGCACCCTTGATCATAATAAAAGGGGAAGACTTGACACGAGACCAAAATTTATTCATTGGCAACATATTGACAAGAGCAACAGCACTGTCAACAACTGACTGACGAACATCCCAAAATCGTAACGGAAACAACCACATTGATTAGGACATAAGAGAGACCAACCTAAGAGTGCTTAGTTACTTTAGGTCGTTATTATCTCGTGACCAGTCACGTCCTTATTCCAATTTTTATGGCAGTCAACTCTTTGGGAAAATATACTAGAAAGATGAGCTAGCTCGGGGGAGCCCACTGAAGCTCGACCCCGTAGTCCCACGATTCGACGGGTTCGGTGGCGTTCACGTTCACCATGGCAGTGTATGCTGTGCACCCACCGACTCTGACCCTAATGCGGTGAGAGGTCATGGCCGAGTCCTTCAAGTAATGGCAGCACAGGCTGCCCCTGCACCCCCTCGCCACCGCCACGGAGTCCTCGTACTGCCTGCAGAGGCTGTTCGAGGAGCAGTTGAGGGGCGAGGCAAGGATGTTCTTGGAGCAGTTGAATAGCATGACGGTGTTCCTGGTAGAGATATTGAAGGGGGAGTCCTCGTCCAACCTCATGCCCCCCGAGTCGAGGTCGGACGAGAGGCAGGTGTCCTTCAGGATGGACGGCGGGCTGACTACGAGCCTGCGAGAGGCCGGGTCAATGCTGAGGATCTTGTAATAGATCCCATCAGCGGACATGAACTCCAGGCTGGTGCTGCCATTGACGCTGGTGCTGCAGTGGACCCTGTAGCTGGGTTCCCCACAGTTGTCATCAGTGCTGAGCGGGTATGGAACCTCTGTGGGCCCACATTTGGGACAAGGAGGAGAACCAGAGGAGGGGGAAGAAGATGGCAGCTGGATGATGAACAGGAAAAGGAAAGCAGCAGCAGGTACAGGCTCCATTGTTGGCCACCTTTGGCTTTGAAGCACAAGACAAAGCAGAAGAAGAGCGAGGAAGAAGAGCTTAGAGCTCTGCCCGTTTTATAGAAATCTCTGACCAATAAACTGCGACGTTCATATCGATTTAAATCGTCCATAATGGCTCCACAGGCTTAGTCGACGGGCTAACACATCCTGGTTTCATGGAAAAAAACAGACTCCTTTTTTTGGTGAAAAAAAAAAAGCTCCTTTTGATGCTCACGAACCAGAACTTGATAAAAAAGAAGGGTGCACAGTAGAACCAACTAAACTCACTCGATAAGATAACTCGTCACCAGTAAGAAAAGTCGTTTTGATTCCCCACACTCAGGGATGAACGATAAGAATCGGGATTTTCGCCACTAAATAAGGAATATGTTTAGATAAGAAAAGAGAAGAAACGCTTTAAGCAATTTTATTCAAAAATATTCATTTATAGTCTCTGATATTCTCTTACAATAAGGTGCATATTTATATAGAGGAAAGACACCCCCGACTTTAGAATATGAAACTGATATTTAATCTCCTCTAGATTACTTTCCTAAAATAAAATAAGGTAATAATATAAAATAGGAAACTTAAGAACTCTGGACACAAACTAAAATAGGAAGTAATATCTAATTTTAAATATCTTTCTACCTAAATAAAATATACTACCTTATTAAGATTATATTATTCATAATTTTATAGATCAAGACATATCATCTTTCTTTTTCACATTACGATAATATTTCCTTCATATGTCCAAGATATTCTTCTTTGGGCATGGGCTTGTTGAGAATGACATAGGCTGAAATCTGAAGCACATCAGAGCCCCTCATCAATGTTTGCCGAAGTTGAAGCTGTAGAACATTGCTCGTCCGATCATTTGTCAAAAGGCGAGTTAACTCGTGAGGAGCAATGCAATACGTAATATAACTACTCAGGAGATGTGTGTCATATGCATTAGATTTCCACGAAGTGTCAAGAACATATGAGGTGAACCGATATCATTGTAATTGCTAACAAATCTTTCTAACTTCACGAGACTAGTATAGTTTTTTTTTTTTAGTATGTATTATAGTATCCAAAAGTCCAATGAGTTACAACTAATTCAGTTCGAGTCAGATTGGGCCACTAACGGTTAAAGTTCTCCCGATCAAATATTTTTTCCATTCACAAATCTCGAATTCAATACCTTACTTAAGGGGCGTCGGAACCGCTTGAACTAACACTCGTTGTTGGTGAGTATAGTGTTTTCTGATAAACTCTGAGCATCTCATAATAATACAAAATATTTGATAGAAGGACAAAATACCTAATTTCCTTTAATAGTTTTTTTTCCTTTTTTGGCCGATTTATTTTATTCAATAGGTTATAAAGAGGTGAATATATCATTGCAAAAAATACTCATGTTTTCATTGGATCTAGTTTTTTTCAGTCGATTGAAATGGTTCTGTCTCTCCATTGCACGACTCGACTAATGATGGACAAGATCATTAAAACGATCTAACATGTTGTCGATGGGAGCATCAACATCCAAACTTCTACGACCTTTATTTTTCATGGCATATTCCGCCACGACATGAGCTAGCCACGCTGCGCACTTAAAACATTTTAGGAGAGCATTTGAGAGGTTATAATAAGGACATATTGGAAGAAATCACCATTTCATTACCTAAAAGTACCCAACGGAAGTGCAATCTTCGTTAATGTGCACTCGTTCACTCATGTCTTATACGGCCAACAGTCTCGTTGCCCCTGTTGGCCTGACCAATCCAGGGATATTCGTCTCTTTAATTAAGGATTATAAATAATTAAAATTAATGAACTAAAAAAAAAAGAATTACAGAACCATTGAACCATAGTGCTCGTTTGCTACGTACACCGCAAATTCACCAATCCGAATCATCTGCTGAATCTTCAGTTACGTCTGCCATCAGTTTTCTTATGTTTTGATCGAAAGAATGACTCAAAAATTCAGCAGGACTTTCCTTCGTGCCGAGTGCCTGTAACACTAACACAGATCTTTCATTGAGTAACAAACAACATTCGCCGAAACAAATCTTGCAGCTGCACAGTGTGCTAGAAGCAGAAAACGAATCTAAACCGGCCAACACTCCAGAGTCTATCCAAGTTCATGTAAGCTGCAGTCAAAATGAATTCAACTGTGTTCGCTATAGCATAAGACTCGATGATGATCGCAGCAAATGAAATTTCTACACATACTAGAGCTACAACAGCTACCTACATATTGGCAGGATGATGGCGCAACTGTATTAACAAAGGAGCCATAAATAATCAAGTATTATTTTCACTTTTCAAATCCGAAAACCTGATTGGTTGAACGCCTAAATACTGGTACGACACCATTGCGAGGATCTTACAGCTCATCATAAGTGGAAATGAATATCCACTTACTATATAGATATGTGCGTGTGCATATAAATGTATATATGTACATATTATGTCAAAAGTTAGAAGCACTTTAGTTTCCACTTCGGGGCCATTGTAATATTCTATTTCTGTGCACACTGCTAATGCTCCTGACGTTCTCATCTTATTATCATCCTCTCTACAATAAGCATCGAACCATACCTAAGTGTACAGAAAGCTCTCAACTTCAGCTCCTCTACCTCGAGCGAGAACTAGACCGCACGCCAAGCTCAAGTTTCTAATCGAGGCTCCAAGCAGCACCAGCTGAAGAGCCCTCCCACACGACTCATACAAACAATAACCCTGACCAAAGACTTGAATTCAGCGGATTCAGATCCTCTGCAGTTGCTCTCCATCGAGCAAAGTAAGGCATTGTCGTAAACGACGCTGCACTGGTCAGACTCAATCAACAATGTATGCCTAAAGGAGGCAGGTCTCCCAACATCGGAATAAAAAATTAATTCAAGGGGACAGGTGTCCCAACTTTCCTCGTAGTAGTAATGGAGTTTTTCTTGGAGGGACCATATTCCTCTTGAGGAATCCCATTTCCTAAAGTAGACTCCATCTTCTAATTAAACAAAGCCAGGGTTCTATTCTTTAATGTCTAATAGGAGAAACAAAGGACAGTGAGAAGAATAAAAAAACCAGACAGTAGTCCGCCACTAATTTGTTGGCGTGCACACATTTCCTAGGTTCATCTAACTTTTATAAGTCACATTTGCAGATGGTACGATATAATCATCAAGTTACTGAAACCAACAGGTCCACTTACACTATCATCAGTGCTGTTACCTCGACAACTTACTTGGCACCAGCAAGTCTTCTTTCTTCGCCGAATGATGGAATCCCGGCTCATCAACGGTCCAGTTGATACTCAACTATGCCTCAATCTCCGTTACTTCGGTTGGAAAACACGTTTCCTCTTTTATGATCATTCAAACTGTTGTGACGTGCTTTTAACCATGCTCGACACGTATTCAAATTCCATTCCACACTCAAAATATCAATTCACTAATGAGACAATAGACTTACCACCAGCTGGTACAAAGATCTCTCTACTCACTGTAATTTCTGTCATCAACTGAAAATATGAAGCAAAACTAATCTATACTGCATTATCAGAATACTAGAATGGGAGAGCTTGGATTTATAATCCTTTAATGGGGGTAACAAACTTTTTTTTGCATTCTTCGAGTGCCAGAATGGGGGCCCCTTAGATATCATAGCCATTCCTAATATTTAATATGTTGTTCATATGTAAACAATAAAATGTTATCAAACTGGAAATATATGATTTTTATGAAGAGTAAACAAGAACAGAGTTGGACATACTATCGGAATCACTAGTGCAGAAGCTTTTCCTAATGCTAAACCTTGTAAATATTGCTAAAAGACTAACTAGGATAGCAAAGCACACTATAATACATTAACCTAACATGGTTCTTAAACGAACTTGAGAGTAATTGATTACCTGACAATTCCCTTAAATACGTTCTCAAATGAATTCTGGCTCAGCGGACCGATGGAAATATTTGCTAAGTGAAGGTCTGACCCTGCGAATTTTGCTGAGGCTTGGTAGTGATGCATAAATTTGAAATAGTAGTGAAGGAGGCAGATTTCGTATTAGAAGCATGGATAATCTCAAGTAGGTCTGACGTCCCCTTTACTGAATCTATTGCCCCAACACATTTGCATTCTGGCCTGCTAAATGCTAGCTCCCAATGATGGGTTTTCTTTGGTTGAATTACCTCGACGTTGTAATTAATTCCCATTTCTTCATAAATAGCATAGCGTTCTCTATGACTAATAAGTCTTTAACAACTACTCTGGAAATGATACTCTGATCATTCCCCTAACCCATATATGCTGAAATAATATAAGTAGCTCGAACTGAAGCAGCGAAAGGCAAGTCTGGTGGGAGCAATAACAAGAAATTCTTGGATATTCCTTACAAGAAAAGAAAAATTTAGCTTCTGTCCCTCTTTAAGAAACAAATCTCCACATTCAGACGGACCTTCACCTACAGCAATCCCTCTCCTGCCAACAGAAGATGGCATTAATAATATAATAACGGTCCTAGCAAGTGAAAGATATACAAGGAGAGGGAACTTCAACACGAATACATAGAAAGGAGGAGGTATGAGAAAAGAACTTACTCAGATCTTCAAAAGACATTTTGCTGACACTTTCTCCAATTTTTATCAGGCGAATTCTCCCTGCAAAAGTATTAAGAGAACATGAAATGCTTATTAAAGTAACAGGTTTCTTGATCAGCAATTAACAAATATTCGCCACAGAAATTCGTAGAGAAAATGGATTAGCCATGCACCATCATCCTCATAGACATGTATTAAACAGAATTAAAGAAAACATAACTTCTAATCAACACCATCTTCTGATGCAGATAGAGAATTGTGAACCACAACACATGGAAGTGAAAACCCATCAGAATGAACGGAGAAATGAACTTACGCCTTTTCGCATTGAAAAGCAAGATGTCTTGAGAGTGAAAAGGGAGCAAGAAACACATACCATCACGACGAATACAGATCTCTGGGATATTTTTAACTTGACCGCTAATGCTGTCATTGTACACTCTAGTTTCAATGTCCCCCTCGACATAAACTGGAGAGCTACATTTCAAATACATGCATTAGAGAAATGGAGAGACAAATGAGCTATTGGATAAAGAGCTCCCAAAAGAAATGCAGGTACATACTTTTTACTAAGTTGTTGAACTGCATAAGCTCCTAGAGTATCATTATGCACAGCAATTCGATGCCACTGAGCAGGTTTTGGCAAATCTTTTGCTCCAAAAGTTCTTTGGTCAAACAAGCCCCCCGTTCCAACTGTAAAGATAGTCACAGTACGGCCATTCCTCAAAATCTTCTGAACAGGGGCTTGCCCAACTTTTCCGCAGATAATCGCCTACAGAAAACCATTGCAAGATAATTAAGTTAGCCATCGTTCGTCTCAAATTAACAGGCAAGCAGAACATTATAACTATGGCTCCATGTCTCGAAACCTAGCTTAAGCTTGAAAATCTGGCACCATTACTTCCTTTTATGAGTAAATCTCACGATAAACGAAAGCACGGGGGTCAGCGTGTTGGCTTTTCCTAGCAACTTGAGCATATATACCTCAAATTCAAATCCTTTTCAACAGATTCAAACAAATTCCAGATACATCGACACAAGCTGAAACCAAACTATAGCACCTATCAATAAGAAACTACCACCAAGTACCCTGTGAACGCCGCGATAACCCCAACCTCTTCTCGGATCCACACCGTGAGGCTCCGACTCAGGCTTCTCCCCGAGAATATCATCATACTCTTCCTGCAACTCCTCCTCTCTGTCATCGAGCTTGACATCGTCATTCTCCCCGCCATTCGACCCTGTCGAGTAACTCCACCTGGAGGTTTTCCAGCTGGACATAGCTGCATTTGCCACAAAATAGGCATACCCAGTCAACATGGACAACTTGAAATGAAACATGAGAGGCGCTAATGCCTCAAGAGGTGTTCGATGGAAGTCCTTAGTGAAAGGACTTGGATCAACGCAGGCATCCACCATGTATATTACCGATGATAACGATTCGAGCAGAGAAAAAAGATCATCAAAACAAACAATAGCAGCTCCGCGTATCGTACTGGTGAATGCATATGATCAATACTGAATTAGACATCACAGCGCACGAAACCAAACCAAAAGAGCAAGTGCGTCAGCCTTGGGGGGAAAGAGGGAGGAGAGACCTAGTGAGGAGGGAGACAACGGGAAAGGAGAAGAAAGCCGTAGATGGCGAGCGAGTCGGACGGCGAGTGAACTCATGTCGGTCTCTCAAGCGTCGAGCAGCTCACAGCTCCCCTTCGATCAGAATCAGCACAGCACTTGGTGGGGAGAACGACAGGGTAGAAGAAGGGTTTTAGCTTAGCCCGCTAGCCGCGGCTCTGTTCGCTCGTTCAACCGGCTCGACCGGTTCGATTAATTCTTAGCTCTGATCAAGATTTGAAACCATCGGAATTAGTTTACACACTAATTTTATTTGCTGAGATGCTTATTTTTTTGGCTGTAAGGCTCAGATGCTTATTTAGCTTTCACCTTTTTCTATCTTTACTTTTCTTTTCTTTTCTTTTCTTTTTTCCTTTTTTCGACTATTTTTTGGGGAGGTTAGGCCAGCTTGCCATCCCCGATCGGCCTCAAAACCGTCCGAGGGGAGTCCCGTGCCGTAGAACAAACAATGGAAACAAACATTTGTCTTCAGTTCACCGATAACCCAAAAGTCATCTGAACATCCAGATTAGAACAAACCCAATTGAGGTTCGAGTTCCGACCGGTCACATTCAGGACAGAAGACAAAATTCCTAAATAACATACTTAATATCAGACAAAACCATGTCGCTACCCCTCTTCGATCTGCCATCGAAACCCGGAGGTACTCTAATTTCAACTCTTCATAACCTGTTCAACGCCATCAGCAGCAGCTTTTTAGAGATTATTGAATCATCATCCTCATCATGGCTTTGATTCCGAGTTCAACGCTCCCCACGTGGTGGGATCCTAGAAGACGACCAGCTGGACCTCGGGGGACCGTCCCCAAAGGATGGCCTCCGATCATCGCCGCCGCCGCCGCGCCACCTGTCACCACCGAGGGAAGGGCGGTCATCCTGCTTTCCACCGCCCCAGCGATCAGGCTCCGGTGGTGGGGGTGCACTCTCCCCACCGCCCCGCCGGAACTTGGGCACGTACTTGCTTGGGGTAGGAGCAGCGGCAACAGCCACAGGCTCCACGGGACGGGCCCCAACAGGTGGCTCCAAAGGCCTAGGCGGCTCCACTGTCCTTCCCAAAAGAGCCTCTCTCTGTAGCCTCGCCTTTTCCTCAATCTCTCTCTCTTTCTGCCTTTGCTTCTCAGCAATCTCATCCAACTTGGCCTTCCTTTCGGCCTCTTCCTTCTTCCGCCTCTCTTCCTCTGCGGAGGTTAGACATGGAGCATAACCAGTGAGCTCACTAATATTTATTGTGCCGCGGAATGAAAAACATATGAAGGAATGATATTCAGAGCATATGTACCTTCAATACGGCGAGCTTCAGCTTCTCGTGCTTCCCTTTCACATCTCTTCTGCTCTTCAATCAAGAAGAACTTGCGCTTTCTCAGAATTTCCCTCTCCTGTTTACGAGCTTGGAGCTCTTGCCTTATTTGCTCCTCTCTCTGAGTCCTCAACCTGTCATACTCTGCCTGCCTACGCTTCATGACTCTTTCCTGAAATATAACCTGCAGCAGGTGAACCCCCACCCCCCCCCCCCCAAAAAAAAAAAAATGTTAACTCCGAGACGATGCGTATACATGATAAGTGTATTGTACATATGGACAGTACTATCCAGTCGCAAAACATGCCACGATAAGATTTGAAAATTCAAACTTTCCAAAAACTAAAGTGTCCACTAAGTCAATAACAAGAATCAGCAAATATATCTAAAATCCCAGGAGATTTTTGACAGGATTAACAGATGTCAGTGTGTAACAAGGTATTGGTGGCCTCAGACCTTATTCTCAGCCATGCGGACCAGTCTGTTCTTTTCCTTGAGGTCACCATCATGGCGCTGTCTGCTGAGCTCAATTTCTTGCTGCAACACCATATTAACCATGAAATAAAGTCAACAAAAACTCAAGATAAAAAAAACCTACAGTAAAACTTCAAACAATTACTCTGTTTTCGGCACTTATATGGGGTTATTGTTGCTCCCAACTTACAGGTACACCACACTACACAAGATATTATCGCTGAAATTGGAAATAAAGATTCCAGAGTTTCCACATGCAAGAACGAAAACTACCTGTTGCTCACGTTCATGAAGCTCCTGCTCCTTCACCAAGCGCTCTTTGAAAGCAGCCTCAACTAAAGGAGCCGACTCCTCTCTCTTTGCTCTCTCAAGGTAGTCCATCGTCTTAGCCAGTTTCTGTAGCTTCTTCTCCATCTCCTGACGCTCTCTCAGCTGCTCAATCCTAGCAAGCTCCATCACTGTTTGTTTCGTCACTTTCTCCTGAGCAAATGCACAAATTATGTTGAGGTCGCACAGGTCATAAGAACAAGTAGCAAATAAATTCAAAATGCATCCTCAACTCACTCCTTCCAGGATTGTTTTCTTTCCCTTCTTTTTCCCTCTAACAGCTTCCTGAAGTAGAGCTTGTGCTTCTTGGAGTTCTCGCTCTTCTATTTCCCTAAGGATCCTTTGGTTCTTCCTTTGCTCATATTCAGAGGCAAGCCTCTTTTGTTCCGCCTCTTCGGTTATCTTTTGCATTTTCATCCTCCTGGACTCCTCCTCCCGTTCCTATATGAAATTCAAAACGAAATACATACATTAGCATAGATTACCCTAAACAACTAACTACAAGAGGTCATGAGCTATTCAGTATATACCATTTCCAAAAGCTGTCGTTCATGCTCTTCTTTACGTTTCTCGATAATAGATTTCCTAGCAAGGAGTCTCTTGTGTTCCCTGTCGACGGTCTCCGCGAGGCTCGGCAAGATTTCACCAAGTTTTGACCCCTTCTTTCTAGGGGGATAAATCATTGCCCTTGCTCTATTTAAATTCTCCGCAAGAATCGCAAGGTGATCTCTCAGGACATCTGACTCGAGACCCTGGCAGATGTGAACAAGGAAATATGGATCAACTCAAAAAACATCAGGTGCAAATAATTCACACTAATGAAGCGCAAGCACACGCTTATGGATTAAGGTTTAAAATACTAACCTGATCTCCAAACAGAACAACACCTTTGGCATGATCAATTTTCAATGCCAAAAACTTGTGCTTAACCGCATCCACAGATATCTTCTCCACAACTAAGAAATTGAAAAATGGTATCATCTGTGCTAGAGACTCAATTTTCATGGTCTGGTAAACCTGAGACACCTGTAAATTGGAACAGAAAGCCAATGTGAGCCTAGGATAAAAATTTGCGGTATCTTTGTTTACTTATGAACACTAACTAAGGCAGAGAAAACATAACAATCATGAATATAGATACTAGCCAATTAAAGATAAAGCACCTGCTGAAGCACCCTCAAGGTGGTAATTTTTTCCAAGGCAGTAACATATTGAGACAGCTGCACCTCAGGGACAGAAGAAGCCGACGCAAGCTTACCCCCGATTTTAGATATTTTGGCCAGTAAAGGCTGAACCTTCACAGCAAGATCCAACGGCAAGAACTCATGCTCCAGAAGATGGTAAAGATCTTTCACTTCCTGAGTCGCACAATTAAGTACACCTTTTGCAATCTGTACGTTCAGATTCAGTAAATAAAAACATTAAACAATCAGCCGACACATCGGTGATATGAAAAGATCATGAGAGCATCAACCAGTGCAAAGAATTATGCAGCGAAGGTATCAACTTTGGATAAGTTTTCTCACCAGTTCAGAAAGAAGAGATGACCGTGAAAGCTGGAGGAAAAAACACAGCCTGTTAGAATAGCTAAAACCATGAAGAATTACCAGAAACTGAAGAAATTCAAAAGACTCAGGAGTTACCATTTCTCTACTCTCCACTTTAGGGTCCACATTAAACCCAATAAGGTCTGCCATCCTGAGGTTACGCTCTTTCTCATTTTCAAGTTCTAAGTGTGATGCTCTACGAGAATCATAAGGGACCACAGAAAGTGCAGCCAAAACAACAGATGACGCAATCAATTGCAGATCTTTTTGGCTCAAGTTCTTGTTAAAGCTCTTCTGAAGATTAAAGAGCTTCAACCAAGCATAAGCATGATATAGATGGCTGGATGAGATCCAGAAGATCTCAGTCAACTTCGCATAATAAACCACCATAAGGGATGCCTTGGGCGTTTTCTTAACCATGCACATTAAACCATAGATATCCTCGACGGAACGAAAAGCTTCCTGCAGGAAAAGGAAACAATGATATATGTCAAATATGGAAAACAGAGACATCAAATTCAGATTTAGAGTGATAGATAACATCCGAGGCTGGCTTATACCTGCCACAGTTCAAGCTCAGTAGCAATCTTCAATTGCTCAAATCTTGTATCAAGATAAAGCTGCAGACTCTCTGGAGCAGATAAGTCAGGTCGGTCCCTTTGGTCCCGGTACTTATTGAGATTAGCCAAATGATTCCTAATAATTTCACAGAGTCTGCGGAACTCAGTAGTTCGTCTGTACTGCTTGCAGAATTGAAATGCTCGATGTGCAGTCATCTGCACACAAATAACAAGAAATTTCAAGGATCTCAAGCATAACAAGATTAGTGGCTTCGGAAAGTCGAAATTGTTTCTCGCAACTATTGAAATCTTGAAGTATCTTCACTTAATGTGCAAATAACTGCCTTTCAAAAGGTAGAGATGAGGACCTTTTTAAACCCGCAAGATCACCCATAAAGTACACATAGACAACTTAAATGAAAACATACATATCAAATACATAAAGAAAAGCACACATTATACAGCATTCACCAGACATCACAGAATATCTTACGCAAAATCATTTTCACGCATGCTGATTTCCAAAGAAAATAATGCAGGCAATGCACAGCCTTCCTATATAGTAGCCCACAACATAAACCTGATTCACACCAGAAAGTTAAGTATTACTTTGACGATCAAGAAAATGCCTTCGAATGTCTATCGCTCTGATCTATACATTTGTCTGAAAATCCGAATCAGCCAATGTTATCATACTGTTGGATTTAGGAGAGAAATTACCGCATAGAGAGCTTCCAACTTTGAGTTGTTCCTCAATATCTCAAGCACTGTCCTGTAAGTTTCCCACAAAAACTTGAACCAAGGTGTGACCACTTCGCGATCGGACCGGTCTTTGCCTTTCTCACCACTGACATAACTCAGCATCAGATCCTCCGGCCGTTTATCTGCCTCGAGGTCATCGACATCAAGAGCTTCTTCCAAAGCCTGAGCTTGACTGCGAGCCTGCTCCGCTTTTTCCGTAGAGAGATGCATGAAATGCTTGATCACTTCTTCCAGAGAGGTAACATTTACTTGTTGGCACACAATGCGGTACTGTATAAGCCCGTCTTTTGCGTACCGCCCCCTTCTCATGTCAACACAAAGCTCAATGTACTTGAACATGATCCGCTCCAGAGTCTTCTGCCATGCTCGGGACCTCTTCGAGGTGATAATATCATGAAGCGCTTGCAGAGCATCTTGCTTTTGCCCGACATTTATCAATTCTGTACAAACACAATACTTCCAGTCAGTTCACACCCAAAAACAGATTGAATAAGATTAGCAAACCAAACTTGATGACGGAGAACTCAGATTATTGTTGAGAATACAGTACGAGAGTTCAAAAAACTCACCTTCAGCTCGCTTCAGCGCGTTCTCTGGTTTCACAAACGTAGACATGTTTCTATTCAGCTAGCAGCCTGATTACAACCAAAAAAAAAAGGGGGGACAATATCACCAGGGTCAATACATATATCTATGTATATCAACGTGACATCAAAGAGTTCGATTTACATTGCCTAGACCACAACAAAACTTATGCATGCGCATGACAAAGCCATAACGAAATTCATGAAATCAAACTTGATTCCTTTTTCAACCAAACAACTACCCACTATCACTGAAATGAGTGCAATTACATTTGCCCATCGCTGACGTAGATCCACCAGTCTCACAGTCCATTTGATAAAATTCACGAAATTGGATCCAAGTAAAAGAAAATAAATAAACTAAAAATTGCAATTGCATCTATCTATTCGTAAAAACTTAATTAATCAAATCCTCTCAACAGAACCATATCAACTCGACCACTAAACATGGATATGATAAGCCTATAAAAGATGTAATGAGATCCAAACATTTCCAATTGATAGTGTCATATTTCACTATATATCTGAACAGCTAGAATCTTCTATATAATTGACAAGGTGATCAGTGGATGAATTATTTAACGACTCCGATCACAGCGTCAGCCCTCCGAGTGTCCACCTATTCAATCCCATGAAACCTCACGTCGTCGAACTTCGCCTACGACCTCCTCTAGGGTTGGGGAAACCGATCTTTGAGCTCAGAACCCAATCCAAGATAATACAAAAAGAATGAATCCAGACCGAAGCAAAGCTCGTCCCGCAATCGGCAGCACAAGAAGAAGAGAGAGGAGATTCACCAGCACGCGTCTAAGACAGAGGAGAGTAAGAATCGGAGAGGGATGGAGAGGGCGTACCGGAGCAGGAGAGAAGATGTCACCGCCGTCGGCGCTCGATGACGTCTCCTGAGCTGCGAAACAGATAAACCCTTCAATCAAAATTTT
Organism: Punica granatum; assembly: GCF_007655135.1. Taxonomy (NCBI): domain Eukaryota; kingdom Viridiplantae; phylum Streptophyta; class Magnoliopsida; order Myrtales; family Lythraceae; genus Punica; species Punica granatum. The sequence continues at coordinate 52,298,671 of NC_045127.1, forward strand.
GTCACTTGTTTTTTTTTTCTTTTTTCTTTTTTTTAGCCAACATAAAAGGAAAATAAAAAAAAATTTATTGGACTTGAATTTGGGCCGACTACGTTGGGCCGATATAATCCTGATTCAAGGCCCATATCAAGAGTCGAACCGCTCTTTAAACCGAACTGAAAAAAGCAAGCAAATTGATCTGCATTACAAAGCTTTGTCAACCCAAAAGATTCAATCTAATTACTGACGGGAATTGATTTAAGTGATTCTCCGCTTATTTACTGTTGAGAGTTAATCGTATCACATCGGATAATTGATTAGAAAATCACGAGTTTATAAGAGACCACGACATATCAACTCAAGTTTTTTTTATTGGAGATGGACCACAGCACCTAAATACAAGCTCGGCCGAATTAAACTAGCAGTTGTTGCCCGGTCACTTAAATATACAAACTATAAACACGATGCACGGACGCAGTTGGCAAAAGGCAAACTTTACTCTTCCCAAAGCGTGGAGGAGGGAAACTCACTCATAGCACAATGTGATATGGGAAAACCAAACGGAGCAAGAATTTATTTCAATCAATAAACTAAACTAAGAACATCTCATGGATTCACTGCGGTAAGCAAGGAATAGCAGAAAGATAAAAGATGTAACGTTCACGAACTCGATATATTCAATTAACGGCGTTTGATAAGTAATGAACATGGATTAATGCAATCGGAGATCAATGTGATCACATACACATGCTCGTAATCAAGTCGGGTCATGGAAAGCACTATACTTTAATGTATCGAACAGTTCGATGTCTATTTGATTTCTAGTCGCTTGTCAGGGTCTTTTTGAAATAGAAAATCTATACGAGTTTTTCGATGTCAATTATCGGTGTCGAGAACCGTATGCAGTGGACATGGTGCACGATCCTAAATTGTAGGCAGTAGCTAAACCCACGTTTCACGTCTTTAGATCTCTTCCAACATTATTAACCATAAATCTCCGAAAGTGAGAAGCAGCGAAGTTCGTCTGTGTCTCTGTCTCAAGGCTCAGCCCTCACTCTCCAGCAAAGACATGCGATGTTTAAATAGCTTCACCTCAGCAGAGGCATCCTCCATTTCTAGGACTTCACTTTCACCCTCCATTGGAGTAACATTGCAGGAAGAAGGGGCGAGGATCGGGATCCCGAAGATGCCGGTGAAGACCGTGTGGAAACGCACGGAAACTTGGAGCAAAAAGGGGAAAGGACACCCTAGCCCGTGGAAGAAGGTCCGCTCCACGTTTACCCCAGGTTTCTTTAAAAAGAGGGAACATGGGAATGGGGTCGGAATGGTTCCAGGCTCGAGTGAGCCCGTGTCCTCATCGGTGGAGAACCTTGGGGTGGCAAGAAATGGAGGAAACCAGAAGAGCCCGAAGACGTGCCGGAAGATGTTGCTCTCCCTCCCTGCCTTGTTCGACAAGAAATTGGTCCTTCACTCCATTAAAAACAGAATCAGGAGAGACGAAAGCTCGAGAATCAATGCTCTCACGCATCGCGTGATCCGAGGAGCTAAAGCGAAGGCTAGACGAATCAGCACCGCGTGTGATATGATCAGCAGCAGGCGAACGAGTCCTAGGAGGGCATCTCGAGCTCCTATAAGAGTGCAAACAAACCGGAAGAAGACGAGGATGCCAGGGCCAGTGGGCAAGGAGATCAAAGGCAGGCAAGCGAATGAGGTCATCGAGGAGTTTGAATTATGCAGGAAGAGGATTCTGATGGGGAGGAAGTGCAAGCCCCTCAACTCTTCTGGTAGCTTACAGTATGACGAGAACGGCATTCTGTTGCCGGAACTCCTTCCATGATTTAACGGTCAGGAGACTTCATTTTCGAATTATTTGTCAGGCAATCCCATAGATAGTCGAAATCTCAGTTCAACACAGGTACACAAGATCGATCTTCACTTAATGCATGATTTTGTACAACAAATTCGCAAGTTCGAAATGAACACCAACCTCTGACAGATCAAAGGGGAACAGCATCCGCCCTTAGCATAAGTAGGCCTCTTAGCCCATTCGCGTTGTATATAAGAGCACACAAGTAAGACGAAGAGATTTGTCTTTGATCATCCATATAACCCCAAACTGACAAGTACAAAACCAGACGCCCAAGAGAACCATATGAGTTTACACCCTCAGAGGCTTCAACCCAAGGGAGGCACGCAGCCTGTTGGCTTCGGCAATCTCAGGATCCGGATGATCTGTTCCGTCGTCCTTCTTCTCCTTCTTCTCCTTCTTTTCCTTCTTTTTCTTCGGCTCCTCCTGGGCAGCACTGTCGTCAGCGCCATCCCCACGCCTCCTGGGGCTCAAGCTTTCACGGGCATGTCTCTTTCGGTCTTTCCGGTCTCTGCTCCTGCTTCGGCTCCTCGAGGGGCTCCTCCTCCTCCTGTCCCTGTCCCTGTCCCTGTCTCGCCTATCACGGTCTCTACCTTCACGCTCTCTTTCTCGATCTCTCTCACGGCCATAGTCTCTTTCATCTCTCAGGCGGTACCGGTCTCTGTCCCTCTCCCAATCTCGATCCTTGTCCCTTTCTCGGTCTCGGTCTCTGTCCCTGTCTCTATCCCGTCCTCTTCCACGTTCTCTATCATAGTCCCGGTCGTAGTAGTCCCTATCATAGTCCCTGTCATAATCTCGATCCCTATAAGGAGTGAAAGAAACCTTTCAACCAAAGAGTAAAAGAACTGCAAGGGGATGCTACCAACTAATGGAACATTACACGCCATACAACTCATCCCACATGTCTAAAATGCTAAGATGAGAAGTGAATTAAGGATGGGAAAGGGGAGGGTGGAGAATGAGTAAAGGGAGGCGAAACAATTATCCTAAGCATATTCATTTGGTTTTCGAATCAAAATCTTACTCAACTCAACTCAACTTTATTTTTCCCTCAATTCAACAATACAATTATTAGTTTTTTATCTTTCTCTCCAATTTAATAATAAATTCTCTCACATACTTTTTCTAATCAGTTTGTTAATAATAAATTCCCTATCTACTTTCACATCTATATATACATATCAATTTTTTAATAATAAATTTCCCATCTACTTTCAAATCTATATATACATACATAATATATTCTCACATATCAATATATTTGTCAACACTTGCAAGCATTACACAAAATCAAGTTGAATTGGATCATTATCCAACTCGAAAACCAAACGCAAGCTCAAGACTTCTACTAAATTTATGTAGAGACTTGCCACATGCAGTGAAACAGTGAGGTATTTTAGAAGTGCAATCCAAATTTCAAATCGTTCATGCAGTTAATCTTAACATTTTTAAAAGAGGATTAAGCAACATAACACAAAGTTACTGAAATAAGGATTAAGCAACAAGTAGAAAGTAAAACTAGGATGTCTGATCCATCATACTTCTCACTGCACACTGCCAGTGCAGAGAAACCTGACAGGATCATAGGAAATCACTTTAGGAAGCTGTTTTGATGTCCACAGGTGGAACCGAGGGCCACCAGAGAGGCATAATTGTTCAAAAGTGCATGTGTGTGAGATTGTGTTAGACTAATAAGAACAGCTTCCACAGTATTGCTAACTACAACATTTGAGTGCAGAGCACTAAATCAAATAGCCAGTCTAAAATGTGATAGCTCTTATGATACAATTATAATTGTTTGTGACATTGGAAATTGTTATCTTCTTAAAGTGTACTTATCAACAGATACCACAACAATGCACCACAGCAGCTGAATTAAAAGCACACCTTACAAAATCAACATAAGAAATAGCAGAGTAGGGTGGTCAAGGCCCCTACCTGTGGCGGTGACTATCACGTCTTCGCCTTTCTCTGTCCCTGACAGGGCTTCTTCCACGATAATGATCCTGTTTATAATATGAAAAAGCATAACAATGAGATTAACACCAAAGAAGAATGGAGATTAGAGAAGAAAGTGAATGAATCTCAATATCGAATTGACAGGAAGAACAAACCTTTTCATCTGCACCATCATCTTGGTCATCAACAAGTTGTTCATTCTCCTCCTTCTCTTCTTCCTCCTCAAAATCATCCTCTAGAGCACTTTTTCTCAGATCCAGTGAACCAAGTGATTCAAGAGTCCATCTGTTAAGAGAAAGGAAGACATTCATCAAAGTCAAGATGCCATATATAGATACGAAGCCAATGACATATATTACGTATCAAATGGACTCATTCTTAAATGCTCACCTTTTCTTAATGCGGGGCAAGGCAATGTCACAGGAATAGTCCTTCGTCAGCAGTTCGTCAATGACCTCATCCATGTGTGTCAAACCGTAAGCTGATAAAATTTCATACAACAAAAAGGATGGTCAGAAACAAGAAGAGCCTTTCACCCTAATCACAAGTGCCAGATTCTATCTTCCAACATAACTGGATGCAATAAGCACAAGAGGCCCAAAGGATAAGGATTGAAAAAAACTTACATCCATCGGGCAATTTCCGCCTCACTTTACGGTAATCATTGTAAAGCGGTTCCAAATACCGGTACACGTCAACATCTGTCCCGGTCAGTCGCAAGTAAAAGGCACCGAGGACTCGTACATACCTTCAAAAAAAGAAAAAAGATTTAAAACAAATCTCAAGAGCCAGTAGCAACGGACATGAAAGTGCAGCAAACAACGGACATCAAAAACCATAACGATACACATAACACACTATCGTAGATGAACCTAAAAGCTCGCAATAATTCGACTTTTTCAACCATAAGCTGGGATAATTAGCTCTGAAACCGTAGTCCCTCGGCAAGCTTAATTTTCCAAGAACGTCAATGCTCTCAACAGATAATGCCCTCGCTACCAATCATCAGCTAAAATATTCAAACCTTTTGCTTTCTCTTGCTACCTTCTCAAGATCCCCATGGATTATCACAACCAAAGAGCTAATTCTCCACGAAGAAATCATTCGCATCAGCTTAAATGAGCAAGCAGCCTATCATGGGAAAGCTAAAAGGAGGAGAATTGAAGAACGAGAGGAGCAATGAAGGGGAAATTACTTGTAATCCTCGTTTTTGATGAACTCGACGACGATATCCTTCTCCGGCTGGATCTGGAGCATCTTGAGGACCAAGCAGAGGAAGGGCGCGGGCTTGCGGTTACCACCAAAGGTGCCGCCGACGTGGTCGAGCTCCATGGCCTTGTCGACGAGCGTCTCGGCCGTCAACCCGAAACAATGCTCCTTCCAGTACGTGTGCTGGTATATCTTCGACCGGACAATCTTCTCTATCAGGTTCTGAGGGTTCGTTCCCCTTATGCTCTTGGCCGTTGGGTCCGTTCGGTTCGCCATAGCTGCGTCACAGAGAAAGGTAGAAACCCTAGCCCTTCAAAGGACTGAGAGTCGGTCGGACGAGAGGAAGGAAGACAGAGAAACAAAAACCTACGGAGTAACGGCCAGTGGACGACGGATAATTTGGGTCGGGCAAAAGTCGGGTCGGTCGGTCAGGCAGTAATGGGCTCCATTAACAAACCAGGCCCAAGGAAGCCATTTTACATTTTATTTCCGAATTCAATTGGGTTGCCGGCCCAAATTTAACTGTAGGCCCAAAAAAGCTAACCAGCCCATTGAACTAAAATATATATATATATATATATATATATATATATATATATTTGAAAAAAAAATTATTGAAATCTGTCATGATAATAGAAGATCCACTCAATGCTTGAACTCCATTTTCTATTAAGTTTTCACCAAATATAATTATATACCATATGGTCAGCAAAACAACTTAATTGTGCGGAATATTTTCACCTTCAACTAGCTTGAACAATTGACTGTGCAGGAATTATCCATTATCGATCGGCTTATCTAACGATATTATTATTTCTCTGCCAGATCAAGAAAGAACCTTTTTTTTTATTCTCCTTTAATTTGTTGCCAACATTTTTCTACGTAACGCGATGACTCGGGTAAATGTTCTCTTGCTGATACTGACCAGGGTCATGAGTCATATAACACTTGGGACATGCATTCATGATCATGAGCTATTTTCCCCCATGACCCTCGTCGTCACCTCATGTGAACCTTTCTATGCTGATTTGCGTATCATCTGTTGCCCGCCTGCAATATTCCACCACTTCCATACACATCAAGTTCGTCGTAAATCCTCTACATCGCATGGCACCGCCGTCGTTAAGCCCGTACTCACAGGACCGTACATTGTGAGTCCGCACCTCTTCATGCCATATTTAATCTCTTCCTGATTCTCTTTCTCTCGCTCTACCTCTTGTTTTCCTTGTCAAACTGCATGTCTTGTCTCATACAGGCCGAAACGATGTTGATGTTTTCCCGAGTGATGGTTTTCGTTATTCTGACCCTATTGCTGGGTCATAATGTGGCCACAGAGAGTTACGAAGTGCTTTACGGACATGACCATTTGAAGGTCCTCGATGAGCTAGGGAAGGATGGTCCAGTTCTCCTTGGGCCAGTATTCAGGTACTTACAAATTAATCTCTTTTTGTGCCTCTAGAGGCTTTAGAGCAGACAATACATAAATAAGTGTATGTGTTTCTATTCGTAATAACGTATTTTTTATTTGTTCAACATAATGCAGTCTATATTTTTTGATATGACATAATGTATGTAGTGAATATATATATATGTTGTGTGTGTGTGTGTGGGTGGGTGGGTGGGTGTGTGCGCGTATGTAAAGCATAATAATATCTAGCTAATCGGATGAGATTGATTTTGAGTTCCTCGGGAACGACGGAGTTGGCTTCACCTTGCACACCAACGTCTTCCCCGAAGGCGTCGGAGGACGGGAGCAGCAATTCGCTCTCTGGTTTGATCCGAGAGACGAATTCCACAGACAGACCATCCTCGGGAATTCTCACCAAATCGGGTATGTAATTTTTTTTTCCCTAAAGCACGGCTTTTTTTTTTTTACCAAGTTGACAATATATGTAGTATAATTATACATGTTACGGGTTTTTTTTTTTTTTTTGTAATACATGTTACGATGTTAAATTATACTAGGAAGCGACCCCGCGTGATCTCGCAGGTCGAAAAATCTTTTTCAGCAATATTTTGATTTACCATATTGGCTTATGTAATAATTGATGTAGAGTATAAATAAAACTAATCATAAGGTGTAAACTTTATGAAGTCTCAATTATTAATATATGATTCTGATTCTCTGATAAATTATTCCAATGATATGGTATCATTTCTTATACTAAATCTGACCTTTCAATATTTCTAATTGGAAAAATATAAACACGATTAATAGACACTAAGTGGTCTCAGTAATTTCATTTGACGAACTTTACTTACTGTGCACGTATTTGAAATTCATTAAAAATATCTCGTAGTAACGGTCAAGTCAATACCCAAACGAAAATTAGTCTTTATCTGGCGGTACAAATGGACATATTGACGAATGAACGCCGGACAGCTACACATGTACAGGGAAATCAGGAATAGCAAGTAATATACGATTACTGCTTGGATACCAAGAGATATCCAACACCAGCCTCAGAGTGTAATGTCGATCCGTAGGATATTTGGAGTTGCATTATAATTACGTATTCTATATCTATCTATATATTTATAGATACACTTAATGAAAGAACCTAGGTGACTATGTTCTACTTCTCTCAACTTGTTGCTTCATACAAGACTATTACTAGTTGCGTATCCTATACAATCCACAATATCTTTTGCGTAATTAGCTGTCCCATCGACTTGGGTTAATATAATCGACATAGGTTGATGCGATCGCGTCGGTAATCAAAGTAATGGAACCCGCAGCCTCATGAATCGATCGCCAACTACGGGGTGTCGTAATCGCGGACAATCGCGGCAGACGGACTATTGTTTGATGTGCATGGAATTTGGTTGGAGGCCCACTCATATTTAGGTGGCCCAAGCTCCAAGTTTCGGCCCAATCAGTAAAAGAAGCCACAAGATGAACTTAACATTCAAAAGGAAGGTTTTCGTTGGAAGCGATTCCATCACGAGCGAAAAGGTATGAGGCCCAAGTTTGAGTTTCTTCATCCATTCTTACGACCGTCTCTACATTTACCGTTTCGAAAACCCACAACACAATAATCGCCGTCTAGTTTTACCTTCTAATCTCACGTATCGTTGTAACACATTATTTTGGTTTCCTATTTAAATTTGTCTTCGGATTCACCATGAGCATATTGCAAAAAACTATTATAATTTGTCATGCGTACACGAGCATAAAATCTAATATTTATTAGAGAAAAATAAGAATGAGATTCCATTTTTAAAATGCTTGAAAGATCCGTGTTAGGAAATATATGCTAGCTAATGATGGCATAATGGCAATTCTAATGGGAGTGTCTTGTTGGGTGCCACTTGAGTTCCACACAATACCACATCCACGTCACGTCAAAAAGCAAGACACTCACCTTATGAAAGCCTCAATATAAAAAATACTCCAATGGGAAGGCGCACACTCTTGGTGGCCAATACGCGCCCACCACTTTAATATCTTTTCTATTCTATCAATTTCTCCTTTTGGATTTTTGTTTTTAAGGAAAAAGTTAGAGGGCAGATGACGCGACCTGCCCTCATTGGCCCATTTTGCGAAGGCACTTGCCTAGGAGAGTGCCTAGTTGGCACTCCTCCAATAGGCAGAGTGCCTTGGGTGGCCATCGTGGGAGTGCCATATGGGTGGAAGCTTTCATGGCACCCCATTGGACTTGCCCCAATAGTGTGCTTGGGAGTTGAATTTGGAGAGAGAGCGTTTCCTTTATTTGGGAAATTTATTTGAGAAAGAGGAAGGGAGAATGAGGGATTTGAAGGGAAAAACTCTGTCATCATTTCTTATCATTATTATAAATCTCCTAACCCTCCAAGATTTTTAAGAAATTTGGAGGAAATCATATATTTTCAGTATTCTCCTATACACAACTTCCGTTATAATAGTTTTGCAAAACTTTTATAGTATTTTCTTAAAATTTTTATGGAAGACGACACTTTTGACAATCAATATTTAACGTTTTTGTCATTTTAATCTTAAATCCCATTTTTTTTTCGCTATTCTTATCTTCAACCTCTCGCGTTTTTCCCGTTTTGGTCCTACAATTACATTTTCTGTTAAATTTGCTAATGTGGCAATTAAAAAATATTTTTCTAAAATTTTAAATTTAAATAAATCAATAATTAAACAATAATCATTTTTTAAAAATGAAATAGTAGAAGAATCGAGTGGGGGTTGCCACCACCGACACCCCTATAGGGATGGGTGGTCGGTGGTGGCAACCCCTACCCCTTGATTTCTCCTAATTTGGGAGAAGTTCTCCCAAATCAGGAGAAATTAAGTACTGGTCACCCACCCCCGATGGTGGCTGCCGACGAGTTCCGGCTCAACTCTCCGACCGGGGGGGGGGGGGGGGTGGTGGCTGTCGTGTCCCTAACCCCCTAATTTCTCTCAATTTAGAAGAATTTCTCTCAATCAAGAGAACATCCCCCAAATCGGAAGAAAAAAAATGTAAATTTATGACTAAAGTGACAAGAACGCAAAATGTTGAGGATAAGAATAGTCAGAAAAAAAGTTTATGACGAAAATGACAAAAACGCTAAGCTCCTCACTCTCAAAACTTATTTTATTTTCTCTTTTACTTCTGTTATCTCATATTCATTGATAATTACTCCTAAATAAGGGAGTCCATTTCCTCTCCTCCTCTTCTCCTTCGCTCTCCTCTCCTCTCCTATTCCTCCCTATAAAAACTCTCAAACACAGTGTAAATAAACAAAATAATGCAAAAAACCTACCAACTTTCTATCTAAGGAAGGCACAGAAGGATGGCAAGTACTTTGCCAAACTTGATGATGTTCTTCTCTGGATTAATAAATCATTTTAATATACATAGAAAAGAGAGCTATAAATATGATTTGTTTTCTTGGACATAAATGGATTGGGCAAATATTATATATTTTTGAATGAATGACAAATATTATAATGCCAAGAAAATCCGAATCGTTTGACTTACCGCTAATGTTTAGAAAGAGTGCATACACTTTCTTGAGATTCATCGTTTCGGATATCACCGAAGAGCTCTCTATCCATAATAGAAAGAGAGGAGGAAAGTCAATCGACACAAAGAGACTCAAGAAAAGAAAGAAGATGTCGAAGAACATCGTGGTACTTATTGGTTACGTCTTGCTGTTGTTCTCTTTTACTGAAAAGCAGCTGAAAAAGAAGCAGCAGAGTAGAGAGAACGCAGAGAAAAAAAACAGTTCTATTTTTGAGGAAGAAGAATAGGATATGCTTTCATTGATTAACTGCATTATATAAAAACAAATGAGCTGAACAACCTCAGCTTTCTTTTCCCACTAACTTGCAACAACTTAACTGCTTCCTAAATACATGGCCTAGTGCTATGACTGATTCAACTAAAGCAACTGAATATTAAAACAAAAATATCAAAAATAGAAATTGCAGCCTTGAGACATAACTGACACTTGCGGTAGTCGTTATGGTGATCACCCCCAACTCCTTTTTTCTTATCAAATATATAGATCCTCTGGAGATATTGTCCAAAAATTGAAGGACTTCAAGTCTTCAACAGCTATATTTGCATAATATACCAGTAATGGTGGCGGTGCATGCACGGAATTGTCATCATCTATACGTTTTATGGAGTTTGTATACTTGCATGTTAGTATATTTAGATTACATTTTTTGATATAAGCAATCGGTGTGTACAGTTTAATGTTGATAGATTATTTCAAATAGGTCGAGATGGCCAATTGCATCGCTTTAATCTATAATAAAAATTGATGAAAATAGGTCATGAGTGAAAAATAACTATCTTAGGTGGTTCGAGTCGTTTTTATTTATTCATCTTTGACGGTATACTAGGCTCATTCAATTGCAAATTACCGCTGGTAATAGCATTTTATTTTTCCTCAAAATTTGTAATTTTATGTTTGATTCTCATTTTTGTTATTTTTGTATTTTTTTTTGCTTGGATGTTATTTTTTTAATTTAGACTTTTCTTGAAGTTTATCAATTTTAGACTTAATAATTTAAGAATTTGAGGTTAATGTTAATATATCAGATCAGATGAAAATAAATTCCCTAAGGCATATTTGGTTCGCAGGAAATGATAAGGAACGGAATACCTATTCCGCACGGAATATCTATTCTGCACGGAATACGCATTCTGACATTTGATTCATCGGAATGCGGAATAGGTATTCTGGATGAGCATCACAATCTGGAATTCATAAGGAATTTGAAAGCTCCCCTTGAATGTCCGGAATAGTTATTATTTATCCAAAAAAGAGTGCGAAAAGACGAAAATGCCCTAACGTTTCCTCATAAATTTCAATCGCATGCCATCGCTTATCTCTACGCTTCCTCGACATTCTCAGATTTGCAACCCTAGCTGAGAAGTGCTCGAACCCTCATCCGACTGCGATTCCTCCTCGAAGCTCTGCGCCTCAACGAAGCTAGAATATGAAATATATTGAAGTGCCCAAATATGAAGGTCCACAGCTTTTGGTCCGAATAAGTAAATTTGACGCACATAGTAACTCCACGAGGAAGAGAAGCGGGAATGGTTATTTCATTTAGTAAAACTCAATCAAGGTCCGAATAAATAAATTCATTCGCTCTGATGTCCGAAGCTGTACGTTTGCCATGTCGTATCTTTCTTTCCCATGTTGCGTCTTCCTTCAACTAATTTACGCTACATCAACTCAAATACATAGATCCTCCGGAAAACTAAGCGGTTTCTCGTTCATAACTGTTCGTATTCATTTCAAGGAAAAAAAAAACTTTTCTTTCTCCTTCAATTTTTTGCCAAAATCTTTATACTTCAAACGCGATCACTCAGAAGTAAATATTCTCTTTTGATATTGACACTCATATATGTCATAACATTGTACATTTGGGATGAGCTTTTTCATATGACCAGCACCGGAAGCAACCTTTTTTTTCCCGAGATGTGGGGAGTTCGCTTGGGGTTGGAATTTGCTTGGTCGACGGGTTGCAGAAGACTTATTCTTGAAGTTGACTCTACTATTGTGCCTACACTCCATCTGGGATTGGATGTTGGAGCTCCAAATCTTCGGCCAATTCTGATAGATATCAGAGAGATACTCTCTAGGAGTTGGGAATTAGAAATTACTTATACTTATCGGAAGGTAATTGCTTACTAAGAGAGCGTTATCTTTCCCTCTAGGGGTTCATTTTCTCGATTTGGTTCCTAACAGTTTAGGCCGTCTCATCCTAAGCGATTCTATTGGGGTCTCCATACCTCGCTTTTGTATGCTTTAATTTCTTTTCGGGCTTGAGCCCCTTTATCGACCGTAATAAATCACGTGTAATCAATATGAAATATATATATATATATATGTATTTTCCTTCTTCCAAATATATACATGAAAATACTCATTTACAAAACCATTCGTCAGTCAAGATAAGTATTGTTCTTAAATTGCTGCAGAAAAATATTTGAGACGCGAAGAAATAACTGAAGGACAAATAATGTCACACAAACCAGGTTCAAGAAGCCCATTTTACTGCAGGTCCAGAAAGGCCCACAAACCCAGTAATTTTATTAATTATCGAAAAAACTAATTGATACTCGCACATTGCGCAATCATTGTTTGTCAATTTTTATATTTAAACATTAAATAATTACACATATTGCAATATTGGAATGAATTTAAATGAAACAGTGATGTTAAAACTATATAATAGCCTTACAGAGATGAGACAACTTATTTACTAAAAATAATAAATTTGTAAATATATTGGTAGATACATACGAAGAGCGGAGGATATTGTTGAGAAGTAAAATGGGATAAATCCCACATTGGATAAGAAAAAGAAAATTCATGGGTTAATATATGGTTTGAGTACCACAACTTATCAGCTTGAGCTTTTAAGTGGAAATGAATTCGAGTTCGTATAAGCCCAATGGAAATTTAATATGGTATCAGAGCGTAGGTTACTCGTATGCGTGCCTACATGCGTGTGCGCACCCACACCACGCCAGACCCAGTATGTTGAGTGCAGCCAAAGTGCGCTTCGTATTAGTCCCCCCTCGCCCGAACACGGAATAAGAGCCTAGCTTGAGGTCAATTATTGAGGGCGGGTGTTTAAGGGTACGTGACAACGTGTAGGCAAAAATAAATCACGTTGCACGTGAGGGCGGGTGTTGAGAAGTAAAATGGGATAAATCCCACATCGGATAAGAAAAGAAAAATCCATGGGTTAATATATAGTTTGAGTACCACCACTTATCAGCTTGAGTTTTTAAGTGGAAATAGACTCGAGCTCGTATAAGCCCAATGGAAATTTAATAGATATGATGTAGATGTTATAATATAGAGAAAACTACAGTAATCTGTAAAAGATAATGTAAAAAATGAACCTTCTTGTCTCCTATTTAAGACATTTAACACGTTGAGCATAGACGCATCACATGTCTCGCGAAATCTTTTCAATTATTAAGAAATATTATTACATATAAAGGATGTAGACAAATATATGAAATATGTTGAATATAATGCAAATGAATGGACAAATACATGATCTATCACGAAGAATTAAATATTCCGAGAAGTCGATAAGGCAATCAATTGTGAGCTGATTCTATTCAAATAACGATTTTTCATAAGTACTTGTGCAAATGGACTAATTATGCAAATGAACTATTGATTAATGACTTGAATCCGATATTAATGTTCCAGCTAGCTAATAAAGTCAAGAAATATGAGTTATCCTCCTCCGAGTTAGCTTGTCTGGTTTTAAGATCAAAATTTTACTCTATCAAACTCAATTTTATTCTTCCACAAGTTTAACATTACAATCATTACTGTTTTGTATTTTTCTTTATTTTAGTAATAATATCTCACTCATATTTTTTTCTAACAATTTTTATAATCAATTTTTTAATAATAAATTTCTTATCTACTTTACATCTATATATACATACACATATATTCTCACACATTCATATATTTTTCGATATTTGTAATAATTATTTTTTTCTTTCCTTATTCCTTAAAATTGAGTTGAGTTGAGTTAAAATCTAAACTCAAAAACCAAACACATCATTGATTTCTTTACTTTTTAGCCTTATATAACATAATGTGTTTGAAATATATGAGAAGATTTTATTATTTGTATAGATATTATTTAATAATCTTCATTTTTTTAAAATAAAAATTATTTTTTCATCACATCAATATTAACATCAAATAAGTATATATTAGCGTATATTTTCCGAAAGGAAAATTTCTAGATTTTTATTTATATATTTTTAATTTCGAAAATATTTTTAATAAAAAATATTTTTTAAAAGATATCTCATCTTAAAAATCAATTTCTTGATTTCTTTAATTTTTTATAATTTACACACGTAATGTTTAATTTTTTTGTTAGTATAAAAAATACACATTCTGTTATCCTTCATCACATTGGAATTTCAATCAAACATATTAACCCAAAATACTCTGTTTTTTGTCTTGCATAAACTCCAGCGACTGCTTTAGGAATGCTCATCCACGGGCAAACCTGATGATACTTGCAAGTGCCGGTGGTCTTGTTAGGGACCAGACCGACTCTATCTAGTATAACAATTTTAGATCAAAGTGCGTTAAAGATTGAGTCATGCGCAGTTCGGAAATATGGCCTAATGCTCGAATAACCAGGTTTAACCACCTGATCAAGATCAAACACGGTACCTTGATAATGTTTCCATGTCAAGGTAATACAGCGTGGGATACACCTTATGCTCGATTTATTCAAGAGTCGAAGGGCTTACACAATTATAAAAAAAAAAATTTCCAATGAAATTTATCCCGAGCCCTATCTAGTATTGGGCCTTGTCAGATATGCTGAGCTCGGCCCAAGTCTTGGCCCAACAACCGGGCTGATTGCCCACTCAAACGTACTCAGGACCATCTGATGATATATTAATCTATATATTATACACAGTAAAATTGCCTTATGGAATAAACTTTCAACAACTAAATTTCACTGCTTTTTATCAATTTAAATTCCCGATAGATGGTGAAAAATATAAAATTTAGTTGAAATTTTAACTTGGATATTGAATAGTCGGACTCATTGAGATTCGGCCATTGATGAGGGTATATATGGTAAAATTACTATTTTTAATGAATTTTGAAAATAAAAAAAATAAAAAATAACGTTAACTAATACGTTGTTCTCGTAATTTCATCCCAGATTACTAATTTGTTTATTATTACCTATTTCGATACATATTTAAGCAATTATTGGATGGCTTTCTATAGATATATTTTGCCACATTCATAGAGTTATTCATAATTTTATCTATCAATCGATATTAATTTTACTTATGTAGAGATTGATGATATTTATTTGTTTAGAAATAGTTAATATGAAAAGATGAAACTGAACTGAGTATATAGTTATTTTATATTAATTAAGCAAAGTAATAAGAACGCGAGTGAATATTTTGAAAATTGTATAAAGAGATAAAATTTATCTGAGAAGCTGCTTGGTATGTTTGGAAACAGAATTTTGTTCAACTCTGCTCAACTCCAAAAATTTCAAAATGACTAAAATGTTTTCAAAGTTTTCACTTTTGCCCCACACTTCTCCCTCCTCCGCGACGTCACTGTTCATCATCTTCCTCACCCCCCTCCCCCCCCCCCCCGGCGCCTATCTTCGAGCCCACCCTCTCCTCATCAAGACCACTCTTCTGTCCACCAAGGAATGAACGTCATGACGAAAGAAGTGAACTTCATGATTCGAGAGCTGTGGCTGTCGAAACTGAAGGCAGGGCACCTACAAGAATTGCCTAGAACATCAGCGCCAAGAGCAAAATTCCACGACCCAGAAATGGAATGAAGGAGGATGGAATAAGAAGTAGCAAAAGACCTTTCGGGGAATCGACAGAAGGAAGAAGCACTCACAGTAAAGAGGAAGCAACAACAGCAAGCAGATAGTGGAACGACATGTTTCCTTGGCTCAGATTCGCTCTCTCTCTCTCTCTCTCTCTCTCTCTCTCTCTCTCTCTCTATTTGAGCTTTTCTGCCACTTCATTGCCAGTTCAATCCGATTATCTCGTTCAAGCTTCCATGGAGTCAGGCTTCCATTGAAAACAGTGAACTTGGCCTCGATCTTCAGATTATGAAGTGGAAATTGGAAACCCTAGGATCGATCGGTGAGATTTGGGGCTCGGGGATCAACGTGAAGGAAGAGAGAGAGGACGGGGTGGAGGGGGGAGGAAGACGATGAACAGTGGCGTCGCAAAGGAAGGAGAAGGGTGGGGCAAAAGTGAAAACTTTGAAAACATTTTGATCATTTTGAAATTTTAAAAAGTTTGGAGTTGAGTAGAGCTGAGCAAAATTTCGTTTCCAAACAGGCTCTTAATTTTTTTATGTGGAAGGAAACATATATTTAAATTGTATCATTATTTTTAATTACAATACTATACTATATTAATTTTTTAAGTATCTATACTGTTATATAAAATAATACTACCGCTAAAATAAAAAATTAATTCGGCACCGTTTAAATTTATGGGGTTGTTTATTTTAAGGGTATAGATTTTTTTAAGTTTATGTCGTTTTAGAAGTACATAAATATATATATATATATATAGAAGGATATCATGATAAAATTTATACTAAAAAATATAAGAAAAGATGGGAGAAAGAATTGATGAATTCGATTAAAACCCAAGACATTCCAATATAAATTATTGTGACACACAAATGATACCAATTCCTTCCTCTCATTATCCACTATTTTTATATAAAACGAAAGTCGCTTAATTTTGTGAAAACAAATATGCATGTGAGTATCAAAATGATATTGGGTAGAAGTGAAAAGGAGAAGGAGAAGAAGAAAAAGGAGAAGGAGAAGAAGAAGAAGAAGAAGAAGAAGAAGAAGAAGAAGAAGAAGAAGAAGAAGAAGGGATACGTACCCTACTCTGCATGCAGTGCACCTATAATAACTGTTTACGTTTAATTATATATAGTTAGATTTAATTTTAAAGTTCTTTCGAAGGATGTGAAGAGAAATAAAAAAAAAGGATAAAAACGGAAAAGAATCCAATTCAAATTATTTATAACGAGGAAAGAATGGGTAGAAGCGAAAAGAGAAAAAGAAGAAGGGATACGTGTCCTATTCTGCATGCCGTGGACCTGTAATAATTGTTTACTATAATTATATAATTATTTTACAATATAAATGGAAAAGCTAAGCGTGAAAATCTATATTAGTCTTACGGATCCTTTGGTGTGCTGGAGAAAAAATCCATTTTTATTTACATATAGAAGGTAATGTTTGTCATTGTGCAATTGAAAGCAATCCCAAATATATATGTGAGGCAAATGAAATATTTTGCTTTGAATGGAATGTGACGACATATTATATTATAATCATATATGTGTGAAATTAAACACATTCAATCACACTGGTATTTGTCTATATAAACACACAAAACCAATAGTCATTCTTAAGCTATCTCCTCCATTCTGTGTGACTTAGCTCAAAAATGAAGAAGGCCTTGTTCGTTTCTTTCCTACTGCATACGTTCACGAGTTTTGGGATCGGAAAAGAAGCAGCAGATGACATCCCGTTTCAAAAGTACTACACGGTTGTTTGGGGAGGAGACCATGTTCGATCCATTCAGAATGGTTCCGTCGTTACACTCAGTCTCGATCAATACTCTGGTAATTATAAATTACTATGACTAATCACAGATGATTCGTAGACCATTGCATCATATATATATATATATATAATAAATATATATTTAGTATATATACACATTTATATATGTATAGTTTTTTTTATGGATATAAGGAAAATTTACGGGCTGTTTAAGAAAATAAAAAGCTAAATTAAAGGGCATAGGTAACCCCATAAATGAAAATCAAATATGATTTTTTTAAAATTTTTAAGCGAGAATGTGTGCCAAATACTGAATCCCACGAAAGCGTTCTCATACATATGGCGCTTACACTGATAATTGTCTTAAGTGAGATACAGTCTGCATGTATAAAAGCATTATGGCCAGTTATATTCAAACTAGACGATCTTTGATTAGTTCCTCGTTCTAATGCATGTAGGTGGTGGTTTCGGCTCGAAGATCAGCTACAGTTCGGGTTTCTTTCACAAGCGCATCAAGCTTCCCAGGAACAATGACACTCATGCGGTGCTCCCCACATTCTATGTAAGTAATATTCATATAGGGACATAGAGAGAATTCTATTAGTAAGAATCGAATTTCGAATCTCTAGGACCTAGGTAGGAAGCGATCGAGGCCTCTGAACCCCACCTTCTTAGTATTCATATGTTTTTCGTTTTCGTAAAATTAGCTTAACGTAAGAATCAATCAAGGGCATATTTGTCTAACAACTTGCAAAATCGAATAGCTCCTTGCATTGCCGCGTTAGACCATAATGATATTGCCCGATATAGCCTCCTTTTATGAGCCACTTAGAATCATTTGGGGGTCATTTTTGTCAAATGACTAGTGTATAGATATGGAGAAATGCGTCGAAAATTCATAATTGTGACATATTGTTGAGATATGTTATCCCACACGAAAAAAATTGAGAAAGAAACTATAAGCTTATATAAGGTTTGGGTGCAGCAACCTATTAGCTTAAACTTTTGGGTTGCAGATGAGCTCAAGTCTGTGTATGCTTAAATGGGTTACACATATCTTCTTTCTTGAATGTTTTTTTAATTGCAGTTGAAGTCTCAAGCTTCGAATTCGGATGAAATCGACTTTGAGTTCTTCGGGAACGATGATGGGTCATTTATCTTGAGCACCAACATCTTCACAAATGGAATTGGCGGACGAGAACAAAAGTTCAAGCTATGGTTTGATCCAACAACCGATTTCCATTCATATACAATCCTTTGGAATACAAAACAGATCGGGTAAATAATGTACATCAATATTTTTCCGTGTTATATTGGACCCTATGTATAAATATAGAATATGCGCCTTCCACTAATTTTTATAATTTATAATATATTCTCCTTGAATGCTCATTTCAAATTTTCACTCTATTTTTTTTCTCTTTCCGTGTAACCATTAGAATAAGATGTTCTGAGATATACATATACATGCAATATTGTATATTGAATGTATATCATCACAAGCTAACTGGGTCCATTCCTTTTTCTTTTCTCTTTTGTGTTTTCTAAAGGTTTTTCATCGACAATATTCCGATTAGGGTATATCGGAACGTTCCGAACGTTCCTTATCCTTTCCAACCGATGAAGGTGCTAGCAACTATATGGGAAGCGACGTGGTTGTCCGGAGGTAGATCAGCAAACTGGGCACTAGCCCCATTCGTTGTAACCTACATGGACTTCATGGATGACGCTTGCCCGATCGAGTCTCGGGTGCCGTGTTCCTCACCCAAGTTCTGGTGGAACCAACCGAGATACTGGCGATTAGATGCTCAACAACTGAAAGAGTATGAGGACATCAAAAGTAAAAATCTAATATATGATTATTGTTCTGATAAAGAGAGGTATCCGACGGCACCGCCTGAATGCAGTGTAGCTCCTTAGCTGTATTCATATTTTGTACACAATTACAATATAAATACCTATATACAACCTATGAACAGTGGGTTGGATTTCTCCCAAATACTCTGAATTTCTTTAAATACGATGAACATATGGAGTTAATCGAATTCGGTGGGCGTGCTGCTTTTCTTGACTACTGGGATGTCCTTATGAATGTTGCGGGTAGCGAATTTAGATTGTGGATACCGGAGGAGGATCTCGATAAGCAAGCTTGGAGTTGCAAAGAGTTTATTCCGTCTACTCATTTGGTGGAGTATGTTCTTAATGAGCCACACGGATGTGTTGGTGTTACTCCCGCAGCTGAATTGGTGTTTGCACCATTTGGATTTAGGCAACCAGAATACTTGTTTTTGTACCACATGGAAAATGCTAGTTTGAGGAAGATTAGGTTGCGTTTGGTTTGAGAGTTGAATTTTGATTTTAATTGGGTAGTAATGATTGTGGCGTTGAATTATGAGAAAAAGTGTGAAAAAGTAATGAATAGTTAAGACAATTTAATATTAAAAATTGAATTGAGTATAATGGAGTTGTATGTTGATTTATGTACGGGGTCTACCTTTTTGACTTTCAAAAGTTGATTTTTGTTGTGTAGTGAGTAGAGTTAAAGTTAGAGTTAAAATCTTAAAATTAGATCCTGAAAACAAACGGAGCATTAATATATCTGGATTACACGGTCAATATTATGTTCTGGAAACGGTTTTTTACCATGTGGAGAGTATGCAATCGCTACGAGACCTTCGTGTACTCAATTGAAAGGATGGGGAAAGAATGGGATGGAAAAGACTTCTCTGCAGGTATTTCACTTATATGTCTCAAATATGTAAAGGTTCTCTATTTGTTCCTTTTATGTCGAAATGGCCCGACTTTGAAAGACGAAGAAATGCTTCCCGTGCATCTTTTGATCGCCGATCGTGTAAGTTAACCTCCCAGTTCTTTTCTGTTCCAATGGGCACTGCTACTGGTAGAGTAGACCTCGAAGATGGCTAGGTGCTGCATTGTTTTCTATTCGAGTGGAGACAGTTTGTCACTGATTTGTGTGAAAATTGCTTTCCAAAGCACGCAATTCCTTTTGATTCTCAGTCCCCTTTCTATTAGTCATTGAAGACTTGAAGCCATTCGATTTTTAAACAGTATATATGCGGAGGATCAATCTATAATTTGATGTCCAATAAATTAGTTCAAGTAAGATACAATACATACAAAATGTACAGTACTTCGGATCGGAGCAGAGCGGATTTATATTCAATTCCCTGTGGATTTGAGACTAGTTGTATTCAGTTTCATTCGATTGATTGAAATAAATCTCGAATTCTCAAATTATTACGTTAAGAATTGATAAACTTCAATAAAATTGCTTAACACGATATTGCTTCTATTATTATAGTGATAATAATAATAATAATAATAATAATAATAATTACTATTATTATTATTGGCGGAGGAGCTCATGCTGGGGTTGGTGGAGTTGCGCAGTCCCAGAGACATCTATCTGCAAGTATCATCGGGCCGCGAAAGCATGAAACAGTCTCCCTGTCCACTCTTTCCTTATTTTTTCTTGCAGTCGCCGTCGCAGTCTTCAAATGTGCATTTTTTTTTTATTATAGGGAAAATTCATGAGCGCATTATGTCGAAATAAAAATATTAAATATTTAATTAAGAAGTACGGATTATTTCATAA
Organism: Punica granatum; assembly: GCF_007655135.1. Lineage (NCBI taxonomy): Eukaryota > Viridiplantae > Streptophyta > Magnoliopsida > Myrtales > Lythraceae > Punica > Punica granatum. The sequence continues at coordinate 52,319,890 of NC_045127.1, forward strand.
AATATTGAACCTGAGACTTTTCTAGTCACCGAGCAAGAGAGATATCCCACTGTATTATAATGTCATTTGATTAAAGTGCATTTGTTCCATGAATAGGCAGTTCTTCCGTACTCACCCGTCGAATTTCTATCGAATTTACGGGAAAAATATCAAACTTTTACTCGATCTACGACGAAAAGGAATGATATATACAGCGAGCAAGGACTGACCTCCAGACACCATTAAAAGTACAAAAAAAAGTACTATGAAGTTCTTCGACAATTTTTTTATGGGGTATCGTGCCGTCGTCTTCCCTCCTCTTTTATGTGTTGTATATAGATATAGATAGAGAGCTCTTCGGAAATCTCTGAAAGGTGAACTTCAAGGAAGTCTATACACGTATTCTTATCAGTAAGGTCAATTAAATTCCCTTCTTAATGGTATAATATTTGAAAGATTATTTTTCCAAATATTTGGTTATGTATTTATTCCAAAAGAAGGCAACCATTTAAGTTTTGCAAGATATATGCTATCCTTCTATGCCTTCCTCTGATATAAAATACTTGCATTTTTTTTTTTGCATTAAGTTGTTTAATTACATGCCATCATTGGCTTGCAATTTGTATATGTCTACGTCTAGACATGCTTCTTGTTCTTTCAAGCCTTTTTCCTACCTTTTCTTGTGCAATAAGTATAATGAACGGCTCAAATATAAAGGCCTACAACTTTTGGTCAGAATAAGTAAGGTCTTGCTTGGTAAATTTTTTTTTAACTATATTCCACTTTAACTCCATTTATTTTCAATTTAACAGCATGATCATTACAAATTCTTTATTTTTTAATTACCATTCAATTCAATTTTTAACACTAAATTCTCTCAATTATTCATTACTTTCAATTATAATTCAGTAATACAATCATTACTTTCTCTCAACTATTCATTACGTTTTCTTACTTTTTTCCATAATTCAACAATACAATCATTATAACCCCAAATAAATATAATTATCTGGGGTTAGAATGAAGTTGAGTTAAAACTCTACTCTATTTCCAAACAAAGCTTAAATTTGATGCACATAGTAACTCCACGAAGAAGAGAAGCGGGATTTGTTACTTCATTTAATCAAATTCAATCAAGGTCTGAATAAATAAATTCGTTCGTCTTCCTTTAACTAATTTACGCTACATCAACTCAAATATATAGATCCTTCGGGGAACTAAGCGGTTTCTCGTTCATAACTGTTCATATTCATTTCAAGGAAAAAAAAACCTTTCTTTCTCCTCCTTCAATCTTTTTGCCAAAAATTTTCTATTTCAAGAGCGATCACTCTGAAGTAAATATTCTCTTTCGGATATTTCCACTCATATATGTTGTAACATTGTACATTCGAGATGAGCTTTTGTTCGTACGACCAGCACTTGAGACAACCTTTTTTCCCCCTCAAAAAAGAAACTAAACATTGTTTTTTTAGAATCATGATGAAATCACTTTATAGGCATTATTTGGGAGCAGGAGGAATTATTCGGGATTCTCAAGGTACCTGGATGAGAGGTTTCGTTCATAATATAGGCTTTGCAACCTAGTTATTGCCGAGTTGTGGGGAGTTCGCTCGGGATTGGAACTTCCTTGGTCAACGGGTTGCAGAGGACTTATTCTTGAAGTTGACTCTACTATTGTGCCAAAACTCCTTCTGGGATCGGATGCTGGAGCTCCAAATCTTCGGCCAATTCTGATAGATATCAGAGAGATACTCTCTAGGGTTTGGAAATTAGAAATTACTCATACTTATCGGGAAGGTAATTTCTTACTAAGAGAGTGTTATCTTTCTCTCTGGGAGTTCATTTTCTCGATCTGGTTCCTAACGGTTTAGGCCATCTCATATTAGGCGATTCTATTGGGGTCTCCATACCTCATCTTTGTATGTTTTAATTTCCTTTCGGGCTTTGGCCCCTTTTTCTACCAAAAAAAGATCACTTCTAATCTATATGAATATATATATATATATATGTATTTTCCTCCTTCCAAATATATACATGAAAATACTCATGGTGCGTTGATTCTCAATTCAATCAATACCAAAGAAGGATCAGCTATGACGATAACGTTTGAAAACCATATCTCCACATATACAAAACCATCCGTCAGTCAAGATAAGTACTATCCTTAAATTGCTGCAGAAAATTATTTGCGACGCTGAGAAATAACTAAAAGCACAAATAATGTTGCTCAAGAAGTAATGGGCTTTCACACAAACCAGGTTTGAGAAGCCCATTTTACTGCAGGCCCAGAAAGGCCCACGAACCCAGTAATTTTATTAATTATTGAAAAAAATTAATTGATACTCACGCGTTGCGCAAGCATTATTTGGCAATTTTTATATTTAATAATTACACATATTGCAATATAGGAATGAATTTAAATAAAACAATGATGTTAAACTATATAATAGCCTTGCCGAGATGAGATAACTTATTTAATAAAAATAATAATTATGTAAATATATTGGTAGATATATACTAAGAGTGAAGGATATGATGTAGAGGTTATAATATAGAGAAAACTACAGTAATCTGTAAAATATGATGTAAAAAATGAACTTTCTTGTCTCCTATTTAAGACATTTAACACGTTGAACATAGATGCATCACATATCTCGAAAAATCTTGAGATATCTCTTCAATTATCAAGAAATATTATTACATATAAAGGATGTAGACAAATATATGAAATATGTTGAATATAACGCAGATGAATGGACAATTACATGATCTATCATGGAGAATTAAATACTCCGAGAAGTCGATAAGATAATCAATTGTGAGCTAAGGGTATTCAAATAATAATTTTTCATAAGTACTTGTCAGCTTTTATATATTATAATAGATAGATTGAGATTGCACATAATAGATGATCACTCATGAACCAAGTTGTTTTATTAAATTTTCACCATATCCGATTGAACCATATGGTTAACAAAACCTTATGCTGCACATTTCACAGCTTCGTGTTGTTGCTGGATGGAATTTAACTACTGATTAATGACTTGGCTCCGATATTAATGTTCCAGCTAGCTAATATTATATATGTTTAAATGAATGGCAAATATTATAATGGCAAGAAAATCCGAATTAAGACTTACCGCTAATGTTTAGAGCTATATATGAGAATGGAATATTATATATGTTTGACTGAATGGCAAATATAATAATGGCAAGAAAATTCGAATTAATTGATTTGCCGCTAATATTTAGAGCTATATATGAGAATGGTGCTCTTTCTTGAGATTCATCGTTTTGGATATCTCCGAAGAGTTCTCTATCTATAATAGAAAGAGAGGAGGAAAGTCAATCGACACGTGAGACTCAAGAAAAGAAGATGTCGAAGAACATCGTGGTACTTATTCTTGTGCTTTTCATGGCCACTCGTGGTAAGTCCTCCCTCCGGCCTCCCAATATTTATCATTCCTTTTTGTTAGAGACTGAAATTTTGATTTGTAAAATTGAAAAAATTCCATTTCTTTTTCTTAAATTCTGCAGAATTTGGACTGGGGGTGGCTCAATTTGAACCAGTGTGTACGGAAGCATTGCCTATCCATGGGGATAAATGCCTTCACAAAGACTGCGATGACGATTGCAAGAAGAAACACGGACCGAGTGGAGACGGAACCTGTATGATGTACACTCGCCCCGATGATACTTGTCGATGTGTGTGGGACTGCAGGACTCCACCAACCACTGTGTGAACTCCTCCGTGATATCACAATAATAATAATATCATTATTGTGTTAAGGCATTTTCTTGAAGTTCATCAATTATAGACTTAATAATTTAAGAATTCGAGAAGGAATTTTCTTGAAGTTTATCGGGCAGTATTCGTGTGCTAAGTATGGTTACATCTTGTGGGAGTCGTTATGCCGGTCGCCCCCGACTTCTTTTCCTTACCAAATATATAGATCTTCCGGAGATATTGTCCAAAAATTGAAGGACTTGGAATCTTCAACAGCTATATTTGTAAAATATACCTCTAATGGTGGCTGTGCATTCACGGTAGTGTCATCATCTATACGTCTTGTGGTGTTTGTATACTTTGCATGTTAGTATATTTAGATTACATTGTTTGATATAATCAATTGGTGTGTACAGTTTAATGTTAATAGATTATTTCAAATAGGTCGAGATGGCCAATTGGATTGCTTTAATCGATAATAAAAATAGGTCATGAGTAAAAAACAACTATTTTAGATGGTCCGAGTCGTTTTTATTTATTCATCTTTGACTGTATATTGGGCTCACTCAATTACAGATTGCCGCTGGTAATAGTGTTTTATTTTTCCTCAAAATTTGCATTTCATATTTAATTCTCGTTTTTGTTATCCGTGTAATTTTTCTTTTTGCTTGGCTGTTATTTATATAATTTAGACTTAATAATTTTAGAATTTTCTTGAAGTTTATCAATTTTAGACTTAATAATTTAAGAATTTGAGGTTAATTTTAGTATATCAGATCAGATGAAAATAAATATCCTTAGAGGCAAATCCATAGGGAATTGGATGTAAGTGGGGTTGTAATGGGGCCAAGCCAAGCCCAAACTCAAGGGGCTCGAAGCTCGGTTCGAGAGTGAAAGCTCAGGCTGGAGCTCGGCTCGAGTTTGATAGAGCCTAGAGAGGCGAGCTCGAGCTCGGCTTGTGAGCATTTCTAGGCTCGAGCTTGGCTCATCAATTTTTTCAAGCTCGAGCAGCTCGGGCTCGATAAGCTCGATAGGCTCTCGGGTGAACTCGACAGAATTCTAATTTGATAAAAATTATGATGAACACATCAAAAAGTCTCAATAAGGCTTAAGCTCGATAAGGCTCACGAACCGCTTGAGCTAAGCACACCCAGGCTCAAGCTCGAGCTCGGCTAGTGAGACTGTTCGGCTTGGCTCGAGTTCAATAAGACCGAGCCGAACTCGAACTTTCACCTAGTCAAGCTCGAACACTTCGCGAGCCGTATCATCTCGTTTACACCCTAGATGTACGTCTCCTTCGATGTCGGAAGCTTTTGCCATGTTGTATCTTTCTTTCCGGTGGATCCGTGCGGTGCCTTCCTTTATCTAATTTATGCTATGCGACATCACTGCATACGCGCAACGCAATTAGTTTGATTGAAAAAGAGAATAGTGTCTCTATTATATATTGACTTCTTTCCCGGTCTGAAGCCCCACCAATAGCGTCTCCAATCCCTCCCGGAGTCGGAGTCTCGTCCTCGACCTCGCCGGCCGGCCGAGGAAGATGACGCGGAGCAGCAGTCAGACGGACGGCGCGTTTCTTTTTCCGCAAGACGTCATATGCGAGATACTATTGAGGCTCCCGGTGAAGTCACTGTGCAAATTCAGGTGCGTTTCTACCCTATGGGCCTCCATCATCAACGATCCTGGCTTTGTTTCCTCCCACTTCGCTCGTTCCTCTACGCATCCGCAACTGTTGATATCCGTGGATGAAATCCCCTGAATGGTTACGATTCACCTGAAACTGAATACAACTGGTGTCAAATCCACAGGGAATTGAATATAAATCCGCTCCGCTCCGATCCGAAGTACTGTACATTTTGCTTGTATTGTATCTTACTTGAACAAATTTATTGGACATCAAATTATAGATTGATTGAAATAAATCTCGAATTCTCAAATTATTAAGTTAAGAATTGATAAACTTCAATAAAATTGCTTAACACAATATTGCTTCTATTGCTATAGAAATAATAATAATAATAATTATTATTATTATTATAGTACTTATTATTGGAGGAGGAGCTCATGCTGTGGTTGGTGGAGTTGCGCAGTCCCAAATACATCTATCTGCAAGTATCATCGGGCCGCGAAAGCATGAAACAGTCTCCCTGTCCACTCTTTCCATATTTTTTCTTGCACTAGCCATTGCAGTCTTCAAATGTGCATTTTTTTTTATTATAACGGGAGACTCATGAATACAATATGTTGAAATAAAAAAATTAAATATTTAATTAAAGGGTACGAATGGTCCTACAAGATATCGAACTTGAGATCTTTTTAGTCACCGAGCGAGAGATATGTGTCACTATATTATACTCTCATTTGATTAAACGTGCATTTTTTCCACGAATAGGCAGTGCTTCTGTACTCACCCGTCAAATTTCCATCGAATTTAAGGGAAAAATATCAAACTTTTACTCGATCTACGACGAAAAGGAATGATATATACAGCAAGCAAGGACTGACCTCCGGAGACCAATAAAATTACAAAAATAAGTACTATGAAGTTCTTCGACAATTTTTTTATGGGGTATCGTACCGTCATCTTTCCTCCTCTTTTATATGTTATATATAAATATAGATATAAATAGAGAGCTCTTCGGAAATCTCTGAAAAGGTGAACTTTTAGGAAGTCTATACATGTATTCTTATCAGTAAGGTCAATTAAATTCCCTTCTTAATGGTATAATATTTGAAAGATAGCTATTTTTCCAAATATTTGGTTATGTATTTATTCCAAAAGAAGGCAACCATTTAAGTTTTGCAAGATATATGCTATCCTTCTATGCCATCCTCTGATATAAAATACTTGCATTTTTTTTTTTTGCATTAAGTTGTTTAATTACATGCCATCATTGGCTTGCAATTTGCATATGTCTACGTCTAGACATGCTTCTTGTTCTTTCAAGCCTTTTGCCGACCTTTTCTTGTGCAATAAGTATAATGAACGGCTCAAATATAAAGGCCTACAACTTTTGGTCAGAATAAGTAAGGTCTTGCTTGGTAAATAATTTTTTTTTAAACTATATTCCACTTATCTTTAATTTAACAATACGATCATTATAAATTCTTCAATTTTTTTATATCTCAATTACCATTCAATTTAATTTTTAATATTAAATTCTCTCAACTATTCATTACTTTTTTCACAATTCAACAACACAATAATTACTTTTTTTCAACTATTCATTACTTTTTATCACTTTTTCTTATAATTTAACAACACAATCATTACAATCCCAAATAAATATAATTATTTGGGATTAAAATGGAGTTGAGTTAAAACTCTACTCCATTCCCAAACAAGCTTAAATTTGACGCACATAGTAACTCCATGAAGAAGAGAAGCGGGATTTGTTACTTCATTTAATCAAATTCAATCAAGGTCTAAATAAATAAATTTGTTCGTCTTCCTTTAACTAATTTATGCTACATCAACTCAAATATATAGATCCTCCGAAGAATTGAGCAGTTTCTCGTTCATAATTGCTCATATTCATTTCAAGGAAAAAAAAAACCTTTCTTTCTCCTCCTTCAATTTTTTTGCCAAAAATTTTCTATTTCAAACGCGATCACTTTGAAGTAAATATTCTCTTTCAGATATTGCCACTCATTGGAATGAGCTTTTGTTTGTACGACCGGCACCTAAGACAACCTTTTTTCCCCTCAAAAAAGAAACTAAACATTGTTTTTTTAGAATCATGATGAAATCACTTTATAGGCTTTATTCCGAAGTGGGAGGAATTATTCGGGATTCTCAAGGTAACTGGATGCGAGGTTTCGTTCATAATATAGGCTTTGCAACCTCAGTTATTGCCGAGTTGTGGGGTGTTTGCTCGGGATTTGAACTTGCTTGGTCAACAGGTTGTAGAAGACCTATTCTTGAAGTTCACTCTACTATTGTGCCAACACTCCTGCGATCGGATGCTGGAGCTCCAAATCTTCGGCCAATTCTGATAGATATCAGAGAGATAATCTCTAGGGGTTGGGAATTATAAATTACTCATGCTTATCGGGAAGGTAATTGCTTACTAAGAGAGCGTTATCTTTCCCTCTGAGGGTTCATTTTCTTGATCCGGTTCTTAATAGTTCAGGCCATCTCATATTAGGCGATTCTATTGGGGTATCTGTGCGCACCCGAATTTCGTCTCGTCGGGGCACGCAGGCGCGCGCCTAAATGCAACGCGGCTTGGGAGTATCCACCTTCCCGGGGACGCGCAACGGACGCACGTGAGAAGGAGTCGCCACTTGCCATTTTACGACCCGAAAGTCGAGGGCTGGCAAGTTACCCGGGTCTAGGGGTACGGGGTACACCTAATTGCTAAGGCATATGGTCTGTGAAACCCGAGGTTCCGAATTCGGGGGTTCTGTTACATGCGAGCCTATATCTCGCATGCCCTATCGGTACTCTAACTTGTCTAGGCTTGCCATTTTTATTTAATTACCGCTTAATTAAGTTCCGCTCATCTCACGCGCTTTGACACCGTAAATTCGAAGAAACACTCCGACCGTCTGCTCTTCGACCGGGATTTTTACATTAATAAACATACAACATAAATCCTCACATTGTTCTCTCAAATAAATAAAATACAAATTATAACAATTGGATCCCGGTCGGTTCGCATTTCGGTTATTATCCCACTCATGCTCACCGTGTAGTTTGAAAAGACTGAAATTGAAATTAAAATGCGCTCTCGGTGTATAAGGGCATTGGGCCCCATGATCGTCGGTTATGGGCGTTGGACCCAATGTGAATCGAGTCCTAAAGGATCGGGCTCGATCCGCAATACAATCAAGTGCAAAAGATGTAACAAGCAAGTTCAAATAAACAATCAATGGGGTTTTATTATCACCAAATTTACGTGGATTAATTGATTATTAACCGAGGAATCTTGGCATACAAATCCTACCCTAAAACAAGTAAAAGGCAAGACGGGAATGGCATGTAGCATTCAGCATCATTTACCGGACCTGACAGACTGTGTGTGTCCGTGATCAAGTCTCGAATGTGTGGGTTGATTTTAAAATGTTATGTATCGTGACACTTTGATTATGATAGGTTATTATAGAATGTGGATTTTGACACGAGAATCCTACAGCCTAGTGCCTAGCCCGCTATCCCCATTCTGTTTTCTATTAGGCCGAATATGCGATTAAGTCAAATGTTGGTATCTTAAACCGTTATTCCTGATCTAACTACCCAAGATCATGCATAGATAACAATAAATTGTAAATACGCCTTTTTTGCCTTTGTATAGAAAATTTATTTTTGAAAGAGAGAGAATACGCAATGCGGGCCACCTCGGCCTGTGACCGGCGCTGACTGATTCCCTGATTCTTCTAGGGTTATGCGAGAACCCCAAAAAGTCAAAGAAACAGTCAATCTATCCGGAAGTGATCTAAAAAGAACTTCCACACCCCGACTTGAATTACCTAAAATTAGGAGGCCTCGAGTCAAAACATGCAAGTTCTTCCCAGACGTCCATGTCACGTCGGATCACGAGTCTCAGATTTTAGTATGAAATTTGCGAATTTTGAAAAGAAGGCGTCAACACGTATTTGCAATTTATCGACGCGTATTCCCGATTAATTACCAATTCATGCAAAATTATTAAGGTCGAGTGAATTAATCAGTCAAATGAACGTCCCGTTTACCCGATTGGTGAAATCATTAAGTTTAATTAAAATCTGCTGAATGCTTTATTTTATTTTTTGGGTTTCGAGCCGTCGAAACGATCAATAATAGATCGCTCGATAAACTCTAATTTCCAGTCATCTCGAAAAATTTACATAAGGATCGAACAACATAATGTAGAATAATAAAGACTGATGAATAACGGAAAAATGTCTCAAGGACTAAACTGAAACAAATCAAAAAATTTGGAGAATGATTTTTCTAAATTCTATAAAATTTGGAGAATGTTCGGGAAAGTATAAAATGGGCTAGGGTTTATTTAAAATTAATTTTTTTGAAATTCAGGGCTGGTTTTAAAATGAATAAATGTTGCAGGGACTAATTGAAACAAATTGAAAAGTTTACTGGAGCGATTTTAAATTCTAAAAAAAAAAAAAAATCAGGGAACGTTCTGGAAAGAATGAAATAGCCCGGGACGCGTTTGAAAAGAATTTTGGAGCTCTGGACTGATTTTTTAAAAGGGATATATGTCACAGGGACTGAATTGAAACAAATGGAAAAACTTTTCTGAGGTGGTTTAAAATCCTGAGAAAATTTGGAGGGTGTGCTAGAAATAAAGAAATAGCCCAGAGTATGTTTGAAATGAATTTTGAAATTTAGGGCTGATTTTAAAAAATAATAAATGCTCCAGGGACTGAATTGAAACAAATGTAAAAGTTTGCTGGAGCAGTATTTGATTCTAAAAAAAATTATGGACGTGATGGAAATATCGAAAATGTCATGGAACTGGTTTAAAATTGATTTGGGAATTTGGGCAGGATTGAAAAAAAAGAAAATTCGTTGCAGGACTAGAATGGAACAAATCAGAAAATTAGAATAATCGGATTTGGCATAATTTTGATAATCTATGCAACCAACAAGCAATTATTTCATGTCATCATCATTCAAGCAGGCATGATATTTAATATAAAGCCCTAAACATGCCGCTAAGTTGAGATTTTTACCTAATCCGAAAGTTTGGGGACGTTTCTGTAATATAAGAAAACTGCCGGACGGACGGGTCGGGTCGGATCGGATCGGTCAGCCTATCCGAAGGAGGGAACCGCCCGGAGGGGCGTTGGGCTGGACTGGAGCAACTCGGGCCGAATAAAGGCTTGGGCCGCGAAAGGCGTTGGGCTGTGGATGACGGGCTGGGCTGGCTGGGCTGGACCTGCAATGGGCCGAAGCCCGTTAGTGACAGATTCGTCGGACGATAACGCGGGCGGCGCCGAGCGGCTGAGGGCGGCGGTTCTGGCCGTTGGGCGCCGCAACGACGGCGCGAAGAGGAGCGGGTGAGTGTTCTGAGCGCCGCCCTGGGGACGCCGGTTCCGATCTGGGCTTCACCGGTGGCCGGAACGGTCGGAATTGCGGAGATTTCACGGTTTTCCGGCGCGGTTCCAATCGGGCTCCGATTTGCCAAATTCTCCCAATCCGAGAGGAATTTCGCGATTTTTTTCACTGGGTTCCATTGTCCCCCCCGCCGAATTAGGTTTTCCCCCCTTTAATTGCCATTTTTGGTCGAGATTTCAGCCGATTTGGGGAGGAAATCGCGGAATCCGCGATTTCCTATTCTGGGCGGCCGGCCAGATCGCGGGCAGCCGGTTGCCGCTGCCCGGCCTGCCCGGACTGCCTAGAACAGAATTTTTTTTTTTTTTAAATTAGGGCCGGCGGGTCACGGGCAGCCAGTCAACGCTGCCCGGCCTTGCCCGGCCCTGCCCGAGATTTTTTCTTTCCTTTCCTTCTTCTTTTTTTTTGTTTTTTTTTTTTATAATTATATATATATATTTTTTATTATTATTAATTAATTAATTAATTTTAATTAAATAGAAAAATAGAAAAATGACAATTTTACCCCCCCTGGAGCCGATGGACCGAAATTGGGTGCTGACAGCTTGCCCCTCTTTGGTTGCGTGCTCGGATAGAGGATGCAGCCAAAGACTATGAGAAGCACCTCGTTTGATCCTAGCGATCGTCTGGTATGTTGCAAAATAGTAAAAACCATAAATTAGTAAATGTAGACGCATACTTGAAGGACCTTAAATGCGGACACGAAGTCTGAAAAGCAGTATATGCGGACACGAAATACGGAAAGCAGTAAATGAGGACACGAAGTCCAAAAAAAGCAGTAAATGAGGACACGTAGTGTGGAATGCAGTAGACACGGACACGAAGTCCGGAACGCAATGAATGTGGACACAAAGCCCATAAAGCAGTAAATGAGGACACGAAGTCCGGAATGTAGTAGACACGGACACGAAATCCGGAATGCAATGAATGTGGACACGAAATCCAAAATGCAGTAAGAGGCGGACGCGAAGTCCTGGACGCGAAGTCCGAAAAGCGGTAAAGATGGACACGAAGTCCTGGACGCGAAGTCCGAAAAGCAGTAAAGATGGACACGAAGTCCTGGACGCGAAGTCCGAAAAGCAGTAAATGTGGACACGAAGTCCTGGACATGGAGTTCGAAAAACAGTAAATGTGGACACGGAGTCCGAAAAGCAGTAAATGTGGACACGAAGTCCTGGACGCTAGGTCCGAAAAGCAGTAAATGTGGACACGAAGTCCTGGACGCGAAATCCGAAAAGCGGTAAAGGTGGACACGAAGTCCTGGACGCGAAGTCCGAAAAGCGGTAAAGATGGACACGAAGTCCTGGACGCGAAGTCCGAAAAGCAGTAAATGTGGACACGAAGTCCTGGACGCGAAGTCCGAAAAGCGTTAAAGATGGACACGAAGTCCTGGACGCGAAGTCCTGAAAGCAGTAAAGGCGGACACGAAGTCCTGGACGCGAAGTCCTGAAAGCAATAAAGGCGGACACGAAGTCCTGGACGCGAAGTCCTGAAAGCAGTAAAGGGGGACACGAAGTCATGGACGCGAAGTCCTGAAAGCAGTAAAGGCGGACACGAAGTCCTGGACGCGAAGCCCTGAAAGCAGTAAAGGCGGACACGAAGTCCTGGACGCGAAGCCCTGAAAGCAGTAAAGGCGGACACGAAGTCCTGGACGCGAAGCCCTGAAAGCAGTAAAGGCGGACACGAAGTCCTGGACGCGAAGCCCTGAAAGCAGTAAAGGCGGACACGAAGTCCTGGACACGAAGTCCGGAAAGCAGTAAAGGCGGACACGAAGTCCTGGACACGAAGTCCGGAAAGCGATGAAGTTGGACACGAAGTCCGAAAAGCGGTAAAGGTGGACACGAAATCCTGGAATGCAGGGGTGCTTGGCATTGGGTCATGGCTTTGTTGTGATGATGCAGTGGTGGGTGTGGCTTGCAGTTTGTCACGTGATTGGACGCGTGCTGGGTGACTTGTGTCGCCGCTTGGCAGGAATGGTCTGATCACTGTATCCACCGAGGATGCCCCAGTCGCTTGTAAATGTTATCGTGGGGAGGCATTGTGTTTGATCTGCCGGAAGCCGACCTTGCTGCTAGATCGATTGTTTATTGCTCTTGTTGGCAACTGGTCTCGCCGCTGAAGCGATTGATTGCTGGGAATGCCCCGGTCTTGCCACTAGGAATTTTGCTTGCGAGGTTTGTTGCTCGTTGCTGGTTGGGCGGTCGTTCATTTGCTAGGGACCGACGTCTAGTGATGCGGGACTCGAGCTCTAAGAGCGCCTACGTACCCTCTTGGACCGGGGATCAGAGTCTGCCGTAGTTCTTGCCTTTGTTGTACCTGTGATCTTGACATCATTAGTAAGTCATGAGATTACTAGCAATTTGCAAGCACAGGTAAAAGGAAGTGTTTGTGACGCATGCTCTTCGGTTTCGGGTCGCCTGGGCGACTCGTGAAGAGTTTTTGCTTTGGGGATGCAAATGGGGGTCCAGCTTTCTGAGGCCCCGATGCGAGGCCTCCGGGGCTCCTGTTGGCCTTACATGGGCATATCGAGACGTTCTCAAAGGTGCCCAAGCGGCTCTATCGGTTGTTCGACGCGCCTGTGAACTTAGGACCCTTCTCGTCAAGATCTCGATGGGCAGCTGCGCTTGTGACCCGCGTGGGGATTTTTTTGCCTAGATTTGATCAGACTCGGTCTGACCATTTCCAGAATACTATGATTAGACCTCAGAAAGGAATGTCTGAGATTTCGGCTTTGTGGTAGCCTGTTGAAGGGTGGCTGTGACCCGTTTGGAGTTATGCAAAGACAAAGAGGAAAGAGAAAGCTTGGGAAGCACGTTGCCCCAGGCCAAAAGGATACAAGGGTTCACGCTTGCCGTGAGATGTACCCCCTTCTCTTCCGTCCTTCGGTTAGTGTTGGCTGTCTTGAACTGTTTGGATTGCGTGCTTGGTCGCCCGCTTTGCTTGAAGAAGAATCTGCCTTGGATGGTTGAGTTCGGTAGGATAGCCGATCGGGGATTGTGTTGGAGTAGATAACCTGGCCATTTCCCTTGGGGAGCCCTGATCCGCGCAGTGTGCGAAGGCCCAAGGTGACTATTTTGTTTATCTCTCGTTTTACTCTCCTTTTGCTACGGTCACCCACCTCGGGGCCGTACCTCTCAACCTAAAGGGGATGAACTCTCCTTTTGCCAAGACTGCCCGCCTCGGGATTTTCAGTCGTGCCTCTCTTTTGCCCTAACTTTTGCCTAGATCGCCCCGAGGGGTTTTCGACCTAGCAGGCTCGATTCTTTTGTCTCTCGAGTTTGCAAGGGCGAAGGGTTCGAATAATTCGACATCCGAGTGCGTTGTGTTCTGTCTCCGTCGAGGAGTTTGCGTTTGCTGCTTCCCTTTTTGTCGGGGTTTGTTGATTCTTCTTTGAATTGGCGGTGCCGGAGTTTTATATCTCGACGGTACCTTGTTTTGTTCATTGACGGGTTTTTCCCGCGTCTTTTCTCTCTCTCTTTATTGGCGGGTTTTTCCCGCTTCTTTTCGCTCTGTGCCTTTTTTCCTTGCAGCTGGGTTTATTTTGTGCCCCGTGTATTTCTTGAAGACCCCTCGACTTTGCATTGCGTGGTCGCTTTAGTGTGCCTTGCCCTATTTTGTGAAGGTCGGCCTTTCATGGAGATTTGGCTTCAGGATATTCGGAAGCCGAACTTTGCGTTGCTCGTCCTTGCAAACTTTACAAATGATTTCCCCTATCGTCTAAGAAGAAGAATAAGATTTTCCCAGGGATGCAGGTGATTGAGGTTGCCCCGGCATGAGTGTTGAACGCGGATGCCGTTCCTGACCGTGGAGGATGCCCCTAGGAGGATAGGTGCTCTTGAAGTCGGCGTACGTGCTTTGCTTCGGGGGCCATGCTTGCTATCGACTGAGATGGTTGGGTTGACAGCATGTGGCTCACTTAGTCGTTTTTGTCTTTGGCTTTCGTTAAAAGGGGTACTTCCACATCAAGCCTCTTTCCTGTCAAAGTATAGGGAGAGTGACCCGATAGGAATTCTCGTGGAGGTGTGAACCCGTGTATCGCTCTTTGCCTGTAGCCGGCGTGCCCCTGTGAAGGATGACAAAGAAGATGATGTATTAGGTGATTATACGGTGAAATATGTGGTAAGAAATGTAAGGTGGACCCATGGGAAGTTCCCTCATCCAGCGCGCGACCCATGGGGTGCCGCGCGTGGGGGACACTCAATTTCGAGATCTAGTCATCGCCACCCCGGAGTGGGCAGACCGTTGCTAGGGGTCACATAGGTGTACTTTCCCCAATTGCTGGTTGGCATGCGCAGCCGTCCTAGGGAAGGCTCGAGAAGCTGGATCCCATGAGGACAGACGAATCGAACAATTCCGACAGAACCAACAGGGCATCTTCAGGGCTATCCTAGTGCGCCCGTGAAGGGCTCGTTCATGCCGGGAGGTTGTTTGGGAATGCACATAAATGTAAAAGAGAGTTTAGGGAAGGGTGCATGTTGTCCCAGTGGCTAGTTGATGGCCACAGTGGATGGTGGGCAGGATTCATTCTCCGATCGGAGATGTGACCGTGCTAGTGACTTTCGCGGCGGGTGGGCAGGGCCATGCTCTGTTCGTCGGAGCTGTTGCTTGTGATCTTTTGCGGTTGAAGGATTAGACTTGCTCCTCGGAGTATCGCTTGGATGAATTTGAATCCAAGTCGATTTTGGATTTCAGATGAGCCTGAAAACAGTAAACGCGAGGTGTCAAAACCTGAAAGTAGTAAATGCGGGGTCGGAGCCCAAAAGCAGCAAATGCGGGACCGAGGCCCGATGAGGGGTCGAAACCCAAAGTGGGGCCAAAGCCCAAAAGTGGGGCCGGAGCCTGATGAGGGCCGAAACCCAAAAGTAAATGCAAGGCTGGAGCCCGATGCAGGGCCGGAGCTCGATGCGGGGCCGAAGTCTAATGCAGTAAATGCGGGGCTGGAGCCCGATGCAGGGCCGGAACCCGATGCGAGGCCGTAGCCCGATGCAGTAAATGCGGGGCCGAAGCCCGATGCAATAAATGCGGGATTGATAGGAAAGTGCAAGAGATGCAAAAGTAAAGGTCAATGCTGAGGAACAGTGCAGGGCACTGCAAAGCGGTGACTCTGATTTTTCTTGCGGTCTTGCTTTGTGAAGCGAGGATGGGGACTTACTGTTGAAATCCCAAGGAACTGGATGAGAGACGTTTGTTGTCTCAATTGCGGTCGCCCAGTATTCAGGCTGTCTTCTTGTTGAGAATTTCCTACAATGGGAAAAGAAAACAATGAAAGAGCATAAACTGTTCAAGATTTCAATGTATGAGTGTAGGGAAGCGAACTGGCCTGGTAGGTGACGCGCGAGCACACCAAGAGACATGCATTGATATGTTAAGCATGCGTGTATGAGTTGGTGTGAACGTGCTTGGACATGTGTGAGGCACGCTTAGTTGCTAGTAGATGCGCAAGGTCTTGCGGAGAGATGTGCACATGATCACGCGGTGATGCTCTTTGCGATGATTTGCACGACTTGTTGGTCATGCGGGATGAGTTGGACCCCTTCTTCGATTGGCAGCGTGATCGCGTTTAGAAGCTTCGTGGCGGGTGGGCTGGGACATGCTATGTTCGTTGGAGCTGTCGCTTGTGATCTTTCATGGAGGGAAGGTCGGTCTTGAGTGTTTGGAGTCCAAGGAGGTAGCAGAGAAGTGTTTCCAGTCTTGATTGTGGCCGTTTTGGATTCACGTTGCCTTCTTGTTGGTTATTTCCTGCAATGGGAAAAGAGGAACGATGAAAGAGCAAACTATGTTCGCAATTTTAACGCAAAAGCGTAGGGGATCGAACTAGCCTGGTAGGCGTCGTGCGAGCGTGTCGGGGTGTGTGCATGGGTAAGGTGGAGGCATGCTCGCACGACGCGGGAGGACGCACTCGGTTGTGCTTGTGGATGTGCTCAGTTGCGCGAAGAGACGTGTGCGCGATCACGCGATGACGCTTAGTTGTGTGAGATTAGTGAGAAGCTGGCTTTGCCAAAGAAGGTGCATTGGTCCTCAGGTCACGGCTTGCCTTGCCGTGAAAGTCGTGATTGGTCTACCTGCGAAGAAGGTCTTCACTCACTTGCATGGTGAGACGTTAGCTGTTATGCAAAACAGTAAATGAGTAGGATACATGCGATGCGTGAGTTTTTCAAAACTAATGCCGTCATTCAAATTGGCTCAAAAAGTTCAAAATACAATGTAAATTTTGTAAAATAAAACCCTAAGCCAA
Organism: Punica granatum; assembly: GCF_007655135.1. Classification (NCBI taxonomy): domain Eukaryota; kingdom Viridiplantae; phylum Streptophyta; class Magnoliopsida; order Myrtales; family Lythraceae; genus Punica; species Punica granatum. Next base: position 52,336,894 of record NC_045127.1, read on the forward strand.
TCTTCCACCACACTAGGAGTTTGAGCGAGCGCAGATTGCGTTTCTGTAGTTTGGCGTGGGTCTGAGCGAGCTCCCTCTGAAGTAGTGGTTGGCCGACCAGTTCCTCATCTTTCTCAGCAGCTTACCGACGAAGGTGATCGATCCTGTTGTTGGTGAGGTCGACTATGGTGGATGTGCCTAAAGTGAGGGATGTCCTGGCAGGTGTGCCGGTCCTGGTTTGTGGAGACTCGGTGGGACCCTCGTGTGTTGACGGACTTTGTCGAGGCACGAACAAGAGGCCGAGCAAGGCGTCTCTTACCAAGACGAAAGGAAGACTGACTTAGGACTCATCCATATGAATGACACCCTAATTTTGTAAAACAGATGATGCATGTGTGCGAAAAAAAGTAAATGCCCACTGCTTAATACAAATTACAAGGTGCATCGCTCTTGAAATAGAAAAGACTCAAGTGGCACTCAGGCCGACTCAACGGACTGTTCGTCGAAGCCGGGTTGGAGGATGGCATGGAGCTCCTGCAGAATGCATGGTTTTAGTGCTATAGGGACCGTGCTACGTAAGGATGGGGGCTCCCGACTCAAGGGTGTCAATTCCTTGAAATCGAGCGGGGATCTTTGGGGGCCTAATCAACGGTCCAACCGTGCGACGTACCCTTACTCGGAACCCCTATCTAACCTGTGTTTCCTAAGATCGGTCGTGGGACGCGACCCGTAGGTAGCTGAAGCTAGTATGATATGCAATGTGCGTACGAAAAATAAAAGTGCATAAAGTAGATAAGCGGGAAATTGCGAAAAACGATAAATAAACAAGCAAACAAAGCAAGCGGGAACGAGCCCGAACCCTCTAAGTGTCCCCAGTGGAGTCGCCAAGCTGTGCGCACCCGAATTTCGTCTCGTCGGGGCACGCAGGCGCGCGCCTAAATGCAACGCGGCTTGGGAGTATCCACCTTCCCGGGGACGCGCAACGGACGCACGTGAGAAGGAGTCGCCACTTGCCATTTTACGACCCGAAGGTCGAGGGCTGGCAAGTTACCCGGGTCTAGGGGTACGGGGTACACCTAATTGCTAAGGCATATGGTCTGTGAAACCCGAGGTTCCGAATTCGGGGGTTCTGTTACATGCGAGCCTATATCTCGCATGCCCTATCGGTACTCTAACTTGTCTAGGCTTGCCATTTTTATTTAATTACCGCTTAATTAAGTTCCGCTCATCTCACGCGTTTTGACACCGTAAATTCGAAGAAACACTCCGACCGTCTGCTCTCCGACCGGGATTTTTACATTAATAAACATACAACATAAATCCTCACATTGTTCTCTCAAATAAATAAAATACAAATTATAACAATTGGATCCCGGTCGGTTCGCATTTCGGTTATTATCCCACTCATGCTCACCGTGTAGTTTGAAAAGACTGAAATTGAAATTAAAATGCGCTCTCGGTATATAAGGGCATTGGGCCCCATGATCGTCGGTTATGGGCGTTGGACCCAATGTGAATCGAGTCCTAAAGGATCGGGCTCGATCCGCAATACAATCAAGTGCAAAAGATGTAACAAGCAAGTTCAAATAAACAATCAATGGGGTTTTATTATCACCAAATTTACGTGGATTAATTGATTATTAACCGAGAAATCTTGGCATACAAATCCTACCCTAAAACAAGTAAAAGGCAAGACGGGAATGGCATGTAGCATTCAGCATCATTTACCGGACCTGACAGACTGTGTGTGTCCGTGATCAAGTCTCGAATGTGTGGGTTGATTTTAAAATGTTATGTATCGTGACACTTTGATTATGATAGGTTATTATAGAATGTGGATTTTGACACGAGAATCCTACAGCCTAGTGCCTAGCCCGCTATCCCCATTCTGTTTTCTATTAGGCCGAATATGCGATTAAGTCAAATGTTGGTATCTTAAACCGTTATTCCCGATCTAACTACCCAAGATCATGCATAGATAACAATAAATTGTAAATACGCCTTTTTTGCCTTTGTATAGAAAATTTATTTTTGAAAGAGAGAGAATACGCAATGCGGGCCACCTCGGCCTGTGACCGGCGCTGACTGATTCCCTGATTCTTCTAGGGTTATGCGAGAACCCCAAAAAGTCAAAGAAACAGTCAATCTATCCGGAAGTGATCTAAAAAGAACTTCCACACCCCGACTTGAATTACCTAAAATTAGGAGGCCTCGAGTCAAAACATGCAAGTTCTTCCCAGACGTCCATGTCACGTCGGATCACGAGTCTCAGATTTTAGTATGAAATTTGCGAATTTTGAAAAGAAGGCGTCAACACGTATTTGCAATTTATCGACGCGTATTCCCGATTAATTACCAATTCATGCAAAATTATTAAGGTCGAGTGAATTAATCAGTCAAATGAACGTCCCGTTTACCCGATTGGTGAAATCATTAAGTTTAATTAAAATCTGCTGAATGCTTTATTTTATTTTTTGGGTTTTGAGCCGTCGAAACGATCAATAATAGATCGCTCGATAAACTCTAATTTCCAGTCATCTCGAAAAATTTACATAAGGATCGAACAACATAATGTAGAATAATAAAGACTGATGAAGTAACGGAAAAATGTCTCAAGGACTAAACTGAAACAAATCAAAAAATTTGGAGAATGATTTTTCTAAATTCTATAAAATTTGGAGAATGTTCGGGAAAGTATAAAATGGGCTAGGGTTTATTTAAAATTAATTTTTTTTGAAATTCAGGGCTGGTTTTAAAATGAATAAATGTTGCAGGGACTAATTGAAACAAATTGAAAAGTTTACTGGAGCGATTTTAAATTCTAAAAAAAAAATCAGGGAACGTTCTGGAAAGAATGAAATAGCCCGGGACGCGTTTGAAAAGAATTTTGGAGCTCTGGACTGATTTTTTAAAAGGGATATATGTCACAGGGACTGAATTGAAACAAATGGAAAAACTTTTCTGAGGTGGTTTAAAATCCTGAGAAAATTTGGAGGGTGTGCTAGAAATAAAGAAATAGCCCAGAGTATGTTTGAAATGAATTTTGAAATTTAGGGCTGATTTTAAAAAATAATAAATGTAGGACTGAATTGAAACAAATGTAAAAGTTTGCTGGAGCAGTATTTGATTCTAAACAAAATTATGGACGTGATGGAAATATCGAAAATGTCATGGAACTGGTTTAAAATTGATTTGGGAATTTGGGCAGGATTGAAAAAAAAGAAAATTCGTTGCAGGACTAGAATGGAACAAATCAGAAAATTAGAATAATCGGATTTGGCATAATTTTGATAATCTATGCAACCAACAAGCAATTATTTCATGTCATCATCATTCAAGCAGGCATGATATTTAATATAAAGCCCTAAACATGCCGCTAAGTTGAGATTTTTACCTAATCCGAAAGTTTGGGGACGTTTCTGTAATATAAGAAAACTGCCGGACGGACGGGTCGGGTCGGATCGGATCGGTCAGCCTATCCGAAGGAGGGAACCGCCCGGAGGGGCGTTGGGCTGGACTGGAGCAACTCGGGCCGAATAAAGGCTTGGGCCGCGAAAGGCGTTGGGCTGTGGATGACGGGCTGGGCTGGCTGGGCTGGACCTGCAATGGGCCGAAGCCCGTTAGTGACAGATTCGTCGGACGATAACGCGGGCGGCGCCGAGCGGCTGAGGGCGGCGGTTCTGGCCGTTGGGCGCCGCAACGACGGCGCGAAGAGGAGCGGGTGAGTGTTCTGAGCGCCGCCCTGGGGACGCCGGTTCCGATCTGGGCTTCACCGGTGGCCGGAACGGTCGGAATTGCGGAGATTTCACGGTTTTCCGGCGCGGTTCCAATCGGGCTCCGATTTGCCAAATTCTCCCAATCCGAGAGGAATTTCGCGATTTTTTTCACTGGGTTCCATTGTCCCCCCCGCCGAATTAGGTTTCCCCCCCTTTAATTGCCATTTTTGGTCGAGATTTCAGCCGATTTGGGGAGGAAATCGCGGAATCCGCGATTTCCTATTCTGGGCGGCCGGCCAGATCGCGGGCAGCCGGTTGCCGCTGCCCGGCCTGCCCGGACTGCCTAGAACAGAATTTTTTTTTTTTTTTAAATTAGGGCCGGCGGGTCACGGGCAGCCAGTCAACGCTGCCCGGCCTTGCCCGGCCCTGCCCGAGATTTTTTCTTTCCTTTCCTTCTTCTTTTTTTTTTGTTTTTTTTTATAATTATATATATATATTTTTTATTATTATTAATTAATTAATTAATTTTAATTAAATAGAAAAATAGAAAAATGACAATTTTACCCCCCCTGGAGCCGATGGACCGAAATTGGGTGCTGACAGTATCCATATCTCTTCTTTGTATGTTTTAATTTCCTTTTGGGCTTTGGTCCCTTTTCTACCGAAAAAAAATCACTTGTAATCGATATGAAAATAAATAAATAAATGTATTTTCCTCCTTCCAAATATATACATGAAAATACTCATGGTGCATTGATTCTCAATTCAATCAATATTAAAGAAGGATCAGCTCTGATGATAACGTTTGAAAACCATATCTCCACATATACAAAACCATCCGTCAGTCAAGATAAGTACTATCCTTAAATAGCTGCAGAAAATTATTGGAGACGAGAAGAAATAACTAAAAGCACAAATAATGTTGCTCAAGAAGTAATGGGCTTTCAAACAAACCAGGTTCAAGAAGCCCATTTTACTGCAGGCCCAGAAAAGCCCACGAACCCAGTAATTTTATTAATTATTGAAAAAACTAATTGATACTCACGGGTTAGGCAAACAATTTTTTTTGTTAATTTTTATATTTAAAAATTAAATAATTACACATATTGCAATATAGGAATGAATTTAACTAAAACAATGATGTTAAAACTATGTAATAGCCTTACAGAGATGAGATAACTTATTTAATAAAAATAATAATTATGTAATTATATTGGTAGATACATACGATGAGCGGAGGATATGATGTAGAGGATATAATGTAGATAAAACTACAGTAATCTGTAAAAAATGATGTAAAAAATAAACTTTCTTGTCTCCTATTTAAGACATTTAACACGTTGAACATAGACGCATCACATATTCCGAGAAATCTCTTCAATTATTAAGAAATATTATTACATATAAATGATGTAGACAAATATATAAAATATGTTGAATATAGCGTGGATGAATGGACAAATACATGATCTATCATGGAGAATTAAATACTCCGAGAAGTCGATAAGACAATCAATTGTGAGCTAAGGGTATTCAAATAACGATTTTTTATAAGTACTTGTCAGCTTTTATATATTATAATAGGTAGATTGAGATTGCACATAATAAATGATCACTCGTGAGCTAAGTTGTTTATTAAATTTTCACCATATCCGATTGAACCATATGGTTAACAAAACCTTATGCTGCATTTCACAGCTTCATGTTGTTGCTGGATGGAATTATAAATGGAATAATTATGCAAATGAACTATTGATTACTGACTTGGCTCCGATATTAATGTTCCAGCTAGCTAATAAAGTCAAGAAATATGAGTTATCGTAGTCTGAGTTAGCTTGTTTAGTTTTAAGATTAAAATTTACTCTATCCAACTTTAACTCCATTCTAGTTCAACATTACAATCATTACTGTTTTATTTTTTCATTTCTTTTAATAATAATATCACACTCATATTTTTTTAACCATTTTTATAATTAATTTTTTAATAATAAATTTCATATATACTTTGCATCTCTATATGCATACATATATATTCTCACACATCCATATATTTTTCAATATTTATAATAATTATTTTTTATATTTCCTTATTCCCTAAAATTGAGTTGAGTTGAGTTAAAATCTCAACTAAAAAACTAAACACATCACAATTTCTTTACTTTTTAAACTTATATAACATAATGTGTTTGAAATATATGAGAAGATTTTATTTTTGTATAGATATTATTTAATAATCTTGAGTTTTTAAAATATAAATTAATGTTTTATCACATTAATATTAACGTCAAGTAAGTATATATTATCATATATTTTTTGAAAGGAAATTTCTAGATTTTTATTTATTTGTTTTTAATTTCGGAATTATTTTTAATAAAAAATATTTTTTAAACGATATCCCATCTTAAAATTCGATTTATTGATTTCCTTAATTTTTTATAATTTACACGCATAATGTTTAATTTTTTGTTAGTATAAAAAATACACGTTCTGTTATCCTACATCACATTGGAATTTCAATCAAATATACTAACCCAAAACGCTCTGTTTTTTGTCTTGCATAAACTCTAAGGAAAATGGCCCGACCTCAGAGTATCAAGGCGGTGGCGCTACCTATCCCATGGGTCCGAGCTGTGTTGCCAAAATTTGTGACAGTACTTACGGTAAAAAGAAGCACGCAGCGACTGCTTTAGGAATGCTTATCCGTGCACAAGCCTGATGATACTTGTAAATGCCGGTGGTCACCAGACTGACTCTGTCTAGTATGACAATTTTAGATCAACGTGCGTTAAAGATTGAGTAATGCGCAGTTCGGAAATAGGGCCTAATGCTCGAATGACCAGGTTTAACCACCCGCTTAAGATCAAACACGGTACCTTGATAATGTTTCCAGGTCAAGGTAATACAGCGTGGGACACACCTTATGCTCGATTTATTCGAGAGTCGAAGGACTTAAACAATTATAAAGAATTTTTTTCCAATGAAATTTATCCCGAGCCCCATCTAGTATTGGGCCTCGTCAGATATGCTGAGCTCGGCCCAAATATTGGCCCAACAACCGGCCTGCTTACCCACTCAAACGTACTCAGGACCATCTGATGATATATCAATCTATATATTATATACAGTAAAATTGACTTACGGAATAAACTTTCAACAAATAAATTTCACGGCTATTTATCAACTTAAATTCCCAATAGATGGTGAAAAATATAAAATTTAGTTGAAATTTTAACTTGGAAATTGAATAGTCTTGACTCATTGAGATTCGGCCACTGATGAGGGTATATATGGTGAATTTACTGTTTTTAACGAATTTTGAAAATGAAAAAAAAGTAACGTTAACTAGTACGTTGTTTTCGTAATTTTATCCCGGATTACTAATTTGTTTATTATTACCTATTTCGATATATATTTATGCAATTATTGGATGACTTTCTATAGATATATTTTGCCACATTCATAGAGTTATTCATAATTTTGTCTGTCAATCGATATTAATTTTACTTATGTAGAGATTGATGATATTTATTTGTTTAGAAATAGTTAATATGAAAAGATGAATCTGAACTGAGTATATAGTTATTTATATTAATTAAGCAAAGTAATAAGAACGCGAGTGAATATTTTGAAAATTGTTTAAAGGGATAAAATTTATCCGAGAAGCTTAAATTTTTATGTGGAAGGAAACATATATTTAAATTGTATCATTATTTTTTAATTACAATACTATATTATATTATTTTATTAAGTATCTATACTGTTATATAAAATAATACTACCACTAAAATCAAAATTTAATTCGGCACTATTTAAATTTATGGGGTTGTTTATTTTAAGGGTTATAGATTTTTTTTAAGGTTACGTCGTTTTAGAAGTACATAAATATATATATATATATATATATATATATAAGGATATCATGATAAAAATTTTACTAAAAAATATAAGAAAAGATGGGAGAAAGAATTGATGAATTCAATTAAAACCCAAGACATTCCAATATAAATTATTGTGACACACAAATGGTACCAATTCCTTCCTTTCATTATCCACTATTTTTATATAAAACAAAAATTACTATGTATAATTTTGTGAAAAAAAATACGCAAGTGAGTGAAAGAAGGGCACAAGAATGGCTCAATCCTCACTAATGAGGTGAGATATGTGTATTTGATTAAATAGACACTGTACATGACTATCTAGAAAAGTACATAAATGTGAAATAATTTCATGCCTAAAATACAACAAGTATAGATGGAAAACCATGATTTGATATTATCCTTTATTACTCCCCTGTAAGCCAAACAGGGGAATCTCCACGTGAAGCTTGGATTGAATATTAGCAAAGCGGGATGAAGAGAAGCCCTTGGTAAGTCCATCAGCTAGCTGATCAGTGGAGTTGATAAACCTAATGAGAAGTTGCCTGCGTAGGAATCTCTCTCGCACAAAGTGATAATCAATCTCAATGTGCTTAGTTCTCGCATGAAAGATAGGATTCGCTGTAAGACAAATCGCCGAAATGTTGTCACACCACAGAGTGGGAGGGTGATGTTGTGAGATTCCCAGTTCTTGAAGAAGAGACTGCAGTCATAAGATCTCAGCAGTGACGTTTGCGAGACATTTATTCTCAGATTCAGTACTAGACCGAGTGACAGTCTGCTGTTTCTTGGAGCTCCAGGATATTGGATTGGAGCCAAGAAAAATCACAAAACCACTAACTGAGCGACGATCATCAGGATTCCCAGCCTAATCAGTATTAGAAAAACCATGAACAGATGACGTAGAACTGGGATGAATATGAAGTACATAAGTGATGTTCCTTTTAGATACCGCAAGATTCTCTTCACGGCTTGCCAATGAGTTGTAGTGGGACAATGCATGAACTTACAAACCTGATTAACTACATAAGCAATATCAGGTCTAGTCAGAGAAAGGTACTGCAAACTGCCCATGACACTTATGTAGAGCGAGGGATCTTTGAAAGAGCATCCATCATGGAGAGAAAGCCGAGACCCTGTAGTGACAGGTGAACTAATACGCTTGCACTCCAACATAGAGGTGCGAGCAAGAATATCATGGATATACTTGGACTGGGTGAGATAGAGTTCAGTGAAATTCTTGCAAGCCTCCATACCAAGAAAGAAATGAAGCGGGCCAGGATCTTTCATAGCAAACTCCTTCTGCAAAGCAGTGATTATCGACTGAAAAGATGCTCTTGGAGTTCCAGTCAAAATGATATCATCAACATAGACCAGAAGATAAACAACATATTGTTTTCCTCGGAGTATAAAAAGAGAGGAGTCGGCCTTGGAATCGGAGAAACCAATATGCTAAAGATAGGAACTGAGTCGCTGAAACCAAGCTCTAAGAGCTTGCTTAGCCCGTACAGAGAACGGCGGAGTCTACAGATGTGATCAGGACGAGAAAGATCAACAAAGCGTGGAGGCTGTACCATATAGACTTCTTCTGTGAGATGTCCATGAAGAAATGCATTCTTCACATCCAACTGTCGAATTGGCCACTTAAAGGATACGACAATAGAAAGAACTGTTCGAATAATGACAGGCTTGATGACTGGACTGAAAGTCTTTGAATAATCGATCCCTTCTCGCTGATTGAAACCCTTTGCTACTAGACGAGCTTTATACATATCAATGCTGCCATCAGCCTTTTGCTTGATACGGTAGACCCACTTACATCCAACTATATTCTAACATGGCGACGGCTGAACAAGATCCCATGTATGATTATGAATCAATGCCATATATTACTCGCGCATTGCTGCTCTCCAATGATGATGTTTGAAAGCCTGAGTAAACGTATGTGGTTCCTGCAGATCAGCAGATACAGTGAAAGCTGCAGGATGACGAGAAATAGTAAAAGGGGGGGGGGGGGAGAGGTAGAGTCCCATCCTTAGACCGTGTCACCATTCCATGAGTGTTCTGTGCTGCAAGCATGACATCAGTACCCAAGGCACACTCATATGGAACTTCAGAACCTGTAGACTAGTCATGAATCTCAGGAGCAATAGTTGTATAAGTAAAGTTATGGGATGCAAGAGGTTCAAATACGATTGGTGGAATTGGAATGTGAGCAGTGGAATTGGATGAAGGAGAAAGGGATATACCAGGAGCAGATGCATAACCTGAAGAGAGCCTTTCCACTTCCACCGAGATAGGCATATCAGTCCTGTATGGAAAACTAGACTCATCGAAAACAATCTGAGTGGATATAAAGACACGACCAGTAGCAGGATTAAGACACCGATACCCTTGATAGTGAATCCAAGGAAAACACAAGGCTGAGACCGAGGTTCTAATTTATGTTGTGTGTAAGGACTCAAGTACGGATAGTAGAGACACCCAAATACTCGTAAATTAGAGTAATTAGGTTTCTGACCATGAAGAATCTCATATGGGGATTTAAAATTGAGAGATTTTGCAGGTAGCCTATTGATAAGATATACTGTTGTTTCAAAGACATAATCCCAGAATTTTGTAGGAGTTGAAGAATGGAAAGGAATAGTCAAACCCATGTCAACGATATGGCGGTGTTTATGCTCAGCTGAACCATTTTGTTGGGGTACATAAGGACAGGAGATTCTATGAAAAATTCAATTGTTCTATAGTTTAGTCTGAAAGTTTGTAGAAAGAAACTCCTTAGCACCATTTGACTGAAAATATTTGATTCGATGTCCATAAAGATTCTCAACTTGAAGATGAAATGCACGAAATATGTGAAGTACATCAGATTGAGATTTAAGGACGTAAAACCAGGAGAATTTACTATAATCATCAAGAAAATGAATATAGTAATGATGGCCAGTATGAGAAGTAACGGGTGCAAGACCACAAATATCGATATGAACAAGTTCAAAGAAAGAGGTTGTCTTATTGAAAGTTGGTGAAAAGGATTTCTTTATTATTTTTCCTTGCTGACATGCAGAACATACATTATCAATATGATCATTATTAAGGGAACAAGAGAAATTCAATGCATGACGAACTACAAAAAAAGGTGAATGACCGAGGCGTTGATGCCACAGACTACTAAAACGAGAAGTGGAAAGATGCACCTGAGGGCTGTTGGAATGCCCGTCTCTCAGGTGGAAACAGTAGAGACTATCATTAACCGGTCCACGCATGAGCTCCTGATGAGTACGAAGATCCTTCACAAGAAAACAATTAGGGTGAAACTCAAAAGACCATTTATTATCCTTAGCAAACTCGAATATGGAAATTAAATTTTTGGAAATATGCTGTGCATAAAGAATATGATTTAGGTGCAAAGTACGTCGGGAAGATTTAATGGTGGATGAGCCAGATGCTAGGATCGAGAGTGCTTTACCATCACCTATGAAGACATGATCCGGAGTGATGTTATCATCACAAATGATAAGAGTTGAAAAATTGGATGTCACAGGGTGAGTTGCCCTTGAGTCCATATACAAGTCAAGGTCATGAAGTCCAGGAGAAAAACCGTAGGTCAGATGAGCCCAAGCTTCAAAAAACTGACAAAACAGTGTGGTATGACCAGGTCAGTTACACATCTTACAGAGCACCACAGATCTGGGCCCAAAGTGCTGGGCTGGGCCGAAAGAAAAGCTGCTAAAAGAAACTGGGCCGCGAGCAGCGAAGCTGGGCCTGTTTGAAAAAGGCCCAGCAAGAAGGGGCGGGTCGCGTGTTCTTGGCCCGAATAGGAATTGGCAGCCGACCTGAAGCTCTGAAATTTTTGCCCGTCCTACCCGAAGCCTTCGCCCCGCCTACCCGAGACTTGATTAGGGTAAACGAAACCTCCTCTGTTCGATCCTTCACCAGAGAAGGTCCTCCCACCATGTGAACTGCCTCCCTTACCCTTTCCTTTCCCTTCCCTACTTTGCCGTTCCCCTTGCCGCCTCCGTTTCCGTGACCTCCTTGATTGTCGCGGCCACTAGTATAGTGAATTTCTGGAGCCGAGCCGAGAATCCCCGAGAGAGGAGTGGAAGCAGGTGTGACTGTTTGTAGATTTTGAGTCACAGTATACAGACGTCTCTCCTCATGGCCGATTAGAAGGGACTGGAGTTTGTCAGTGCTCATCGTGAGCATCTGTTCCGACTGGGCGAGCACGATCGGCTCCCAATCGGGACCAAGACCCGTGTATATGCGTCGATTGATCTCAGCAGGTGATTTAGGTTTTCCTATCTGAGCGTACTTCAAAGCTTGTTCTTTTACCGAGCCGATAAATTTGGCCATTGATTGGTCTCCCTTCATTAAGTCTCACCATTGCTGATCGAGTAGGTCTTCTTGCAGTGCAGTTTGAGTCAGGAAAGCGGTGGTTAAGGACGTCCAGGCTTCATGAGAAGTCTTGGCAGAGAGGATTGTCACCTCGACTTCTTCTGTGACTGCCAATATAACACAGGTAAGAGCAAAAACAAATCCATTTTATGTACATATAGAAGGTAATGTTTGTCATTGTGCAATTGAAAGCAATCCTAAATATATATGTGAGGCAAATGAAATATTTTGCTTTGAATGGAATGTGACAACATATTATATTATAATCATATACGTGTGAAATTAAACACATTCAATCACACTGGTATTTGTCTATATAAACACACAAAACCAATAGTCATTCTTAAGTTATCTCCTCCATTCTGTGTGACTTAGCTAAAAAATGAAGAAGGCCTTGTGAAAAAAAAAATAATATAAATATATATATATATATATATTTGAAAAAAAAATTTATTGAAATCTGTATGATAATAGAAGATCCACTCAATGCTGAACTCCATTTTCTATTAAGTTTTCACCAAATATAATTATATACCATATGGTCAGCAAAACAACTTAATTGTGCGGAATATTTCACCTTCAACTAGCTTGAACAATTGATTGTGCAGGAATTATCCATCATTGATCGGCTTATCTAACGATATTAATATTTCTCTGCCAAATCAAGAATGAACCTTTTTTTTTATTCTCCTTTAATTTGTTGCCGACGTTTTTCTACGTAATGCGATAACTCGAGTAAATGTTCTCTTTCTGATACTGACCATGATCATGAGTTATATATAACAACTTGGGACATGCATTCATAATCATGAGCTATTTTCCCCTATGACCCTCATCGTCACCTCATGCGACCCTTTCTATAGGTACTCCCGACTTATAGTATAATTATACATGTTACGGGTTTTCTTTTTTTTTGTAATACATGTTACGGTATTAGATTGTACTAGGAAGTGACCCGTGTGATGCCATTGGTCGAAAAAAAATTTCGTCCATATTTTGATTTATAATTTTAGCTTATGTAATAATTGACATAGAGTATAAGTAAAACTAATCATAAGGTGTAAAATTTATGAAGTCTCAATTATTAATATATGATTCCGATTTTTTGAAAAATTATTCCAATGATATGGTATCATTTCTTATACTAAATTTGACCTTTCAATATTTCTAATTGGAAAAATATAAACACAATTAATAGACATTAAGTGGTCTCGATAATTTCTTGTGACGAACTTTACTTGCAGTGCATGTATTCGAAATTCATTAAAAGTATCTTTTAGTAAAGGTCAAGTTAATATCCAAACGAAAATTAGTCTTATCATTCATAGATTAGGGTAATCTTACGTTTAAAAATTAATCAGGACCTATTAGATTTTAAATACCAATTCGTGCAAAGTAAAATGTGCACACACACACACACACACATATATATATCATTTACTTAAGGGTAAATTACAAAAAAAAAATCCAAGTTTTGTAAAATGTCTCAGTTTTGTCCTAAATTTTGTTTTGTAACAAAAAAAATCATAAGTTTTCTAAAATGTCTCAAAAATGACATCCGTTATAAATTCCATCAATTTTTGCCTACGTGTGACCTACGTGGACTGTTAAAGGGACCCACCATCAACAACAAAAATTGACGGAAGTTATAATGGAAGTCATTTTTGAGACATTTTAGAAAATTTATGATTTTTTTTGTTACAAAACAAAATTTATGACAAAATTGAGACATTTTACAAAACTTGGGTTTTTTTTGTAATTTACCCTTTACTTAATTTTAAAAAAATTTAAAATTACTTATCCAGAAAAAAATTAATTTGAAAGAAGGAAAATAAAAATAAAAAGGGTGGGTCCCCGCAGGTGGGAAACCCACCCCACTTGCCATGAGCATTCAAAGTGGGAAACCCACCCCATTTATAACATTTTATATTTAATTACTTGCCAATGAAATTTTAACTTGGAAATTGAATAGTCTTGACTCATTGAGATTCGGCCACTGATGAGGGTATATATGGTGAATTTACTATTTTTAACGAATTTTGAAAATGAAAAAATATAAAAAAATAACGTTAACTGGTACGTTGTTTTCGTAATTTTATCCTAGATTGCTAATTTGTTTATTATTACCTATTTCGATGTATATTTATGCAATTATTGGATGGCTTTCTATAGATATATTTTGCCACATTCATAGATTTATTCATAATTTTATCTGTCAATCGATATTAATTTTACTTATGTAGAGATTGATGATATTTATTTGTTTAGAAATAGTTAATATTAAAAGATGAAACTGAACTGAGTATATAGTTATTTATATTAATTAAGCAAAGTAATAAGAACGCGAGTGTAAAGAGAGAATTTATCTGAAAAGCTTAAATTTTTATGTTGAAGGAAACATATATTTAAATTGTATCATTATTTTTTAATTACAATACTATACTATATTATTTTATTAAGTATCTATACTGTTATATAAAATAATACTACCACTAAAATCAAAATTTAATTCGGCAGTGTTTAAATTTATGGGGTTGTTTATTTTAAGGGTTATAGATTTTTTTAAGTTTACGTCGTTTTAGAAGTATATATATATATATATATAAGGATATCATGATAAAATTTTTACTAAAAAATATAAGAAAATATGGGAGAAAGAATTGATGAATTCGATTAAAACCCAAGATATTCCAATATAAATTATGGTGACACACAAATGGTACCAATTCCTTCCTTTCATTATCCACTATTTTTTATATAAAACAAAAGTTGCTTTGTATAATTTTGTGAAAACAAATATGCAAGTGAGTACCAAAATAATACTGGGTCCACTATTGCAAGATGTGACTTGTTTTGTTTAATTATATATATAGTTAGAATTAATTTCAAAATTCTTTTGATGGATGTGAAAAGAAATTCAATTGATCTGCATGCGGTAGAAGTGAAAGGGAAAAGAAGAAGAAGAAGGGATACGTGCCCTATTCTGCATGCGGTGGACCTATAATAATTGTTTACATTTAATTTTATATAGTTAGATTTAATTTTAAAGTTCTTTTGAAGGATGTGAAGAGAAATAAAAAGAAAGGATAAAAATGGAAAAGAATTCAATTCAAATTACTTATAATGAGGAAAGAATGAGTAAGGGCGAAAAGAGAAAAAATAAGGAATATGTGTCGTATTCTGCATGCAGTGGACCTATAATAATTGTTTACTATAATTATATAATTATTGTAACAATATAAATGGAAAAGCTAAGTGTGAAAATCTATATTAGTCTTACTGATCCTTTGGCGTGCTGTAGAGCAAATTCATTTTTATGTACCTATAGAAGGTAATGTTTGTCATTATGCAATTGAAAGCAATCCTACATATATATGTGAGGTAAATGAAATATTTTGCTTTGAATGGAATGTGACAACATATTATATTATAATCATATACGTGTGAAATTAAACACATTCAATCACACTGGTATTTGTCTATATAAACACACAAAACCAATAGTCATTCTTAAGCTATCTCCTCCATTCTGTGTGACTTAGCTAAACAATGAAGAAGGCCTTGTTCCTTTCTTTCCTACTGCATGTTTTCACGGGTTTCGGTATCGGAAAAGCAGCAGCAGATGACATCCCATTTCAAATGTACTACGCAGTTGTTTGGAGAGAAGACCATGTTTGACCCATTCAGAATGGTTCCGCTGTTACACTCACTCTCGACCAATACTCTGGTAATTATAAATTACTATGACTGATCACAGATGATTCGTAGACCATTGCATCATACATATATATATTTATACAATAAATATATATTTAGTACATATACACATTTATATATGTATAGTTTTTTTTTGGATATAAGGAAAATTTACGGGCCGTTTAAGAAAATAAAAGGTTAAATTAAAGGGCATGGGTAACCCCATAAATGAAAATCAAATCTGATTTTTTTTTTTAATTTCTAAGCGAGGATGTGTGCCAAATACTGAATCCACGACGGACTTCTCATACATATGGAGCTTACACTGATCATTGTCTTAAGTGCGATACAGTCTGCATGTATAAAGGCATTCTAGCTAGTTATGTTCAAACTAGACGATCTTTGATTAGTTCCTCGTTCTAATGCGTGTAGGTGGTGGTTTCGGCTCGAAGATCAACTATGGTTCGGGTTTCTTTCACAAGCGCATAAAGCTTCCGAGGAACAATGACACTCATGCGGTGCTCCCCACATTCTATGTAAGTAATATTTATATAGGGACATGGAGAGAATTCTATTAGTAAGAATCGAATTTCGAATCTCTAGGACCCAGGTAGGAGGCGATCAAGGCCTCTGAACCCCACCTTCTCAGTATTCGTATGTTTTTCGTTTTCGTAAAATTAGTTTAGCCTAAGAATCAATCAAGGGCATATTTGTCGAGCAACTTGCAAAATCGAATAGCTCCTTGCAGTTGCAGCGTTAGACCATAATGATATTGCCTGATAGCCTCCTTTTATGAGCCACTTAGAATAATTTGGGGGTCATTTTTGTCAAATGACCTGTGTATAGATATGAAGAAATGCGTCGAAAATCCATAATTGTGACATATTGTTGAGATATAATATTTCACACGGAAAAATTGTGAAAAAAACTATAAGCTTATATGAGGCTAGGATTCAACAAACTATCAGATTAAACTTTTAGGTTGCAGATAGGTTCAAGTCTGTGTACGCTTAAATGGGTTACACAATATCTTCTTTCTTGATTTTTTTTTTAATTGCAGTTGAAGTCTCAAGCTTCGAATTCGGATGAAATCGACTTTGAGTTCTTCGGGATCGATAATGGGTCATTTATCCTGAGCACCAACATCTTCGCAAATGGAGCTGGCTGACGAGAACAAAAGTTCCAGCTATGGTTTGATCCAACAACCGATTTCCATTCATGTGCACTCCTTTGGAATGCAAAACATATCGGGTAAATAATATACATCAATATTTTTCCGTGTTATATTGGACCCTATGTATAAATATAGCATAGGCATCTTTGAATGCTCATTTCAAATTTTCACTCTGATTATTTTCTTCTTCCGTGTTACCATTGGAGTAAGATGCTCTGAGATATACATATACATGCAATATTGTATATTGAATATATATCATCACAAACTAACTGAGTCCTTTCCTTTTTCTTTTCTCTTCCGTGTTTTTTTGAAGGTTTTTCATCGACAATATTCCAATTAGGGTATATCGGAACGTTCCGAACTTTCCCTATCCCTTTCAGCCGATGAAGGTGCTAGCAACTATATGGGAAGCAAAGTGGTTGTCCAGAGGCAGATCGGCAAACTGGGCACTAGGCCCATTCGTTGCAACCTACATGGACTTCATGGATGACGCTTGCCCGATCGATTCTTGGAGCCGTGTTCCTCACCCAAGTTCTGGTGGAACCAACCAAGATTCTGGCGATTAGATGCTCAACAACTGAGAGAGTATGAGGACATCAAAAGTAAAAATCTAGTATATGGTTATTGTTCTGATAAAGACAGGTATCCGATAGCACCACCTGAATGCAGTGTGCCTCCTTAGCTAGGATTTTGAAAGAATTAGTGCAGTATTGCAATTTTCTATACCTTACATCAGACTCTTATTTTGATTTGCGCGACGGGAATCGATTCAGTCCTCTTCATTAGCTTTCTTCGATTGGCCCCGAAGTTGTTTACTTTTCAACCGAATGAGCAAACTTACGTCCGTGTTAACTTCTTGAAGTAATATGGTTCACCGGAAAACTTCTTGAAGTAATATGACATCGGACCGCATCGCACAAATGGTGCTAAAGTTGTTCATGAATTGGGATAAGGAACCTCAACGATAATAATTATATAAAGATTTTTTTTTATCGACCTTTGTTTCCTTAGGTAAGGTCTCAAAGTCTCAAGTTCGAGTATTGTGAATGGAGAAAATCTATACCGGAGAGTTCTTCCCTTTGACGGCCTAACATAACTTGAATTGGATTAGTCGGTATCTATTGAGGTTTTGAATAACAAAACGCTCTCCTACCAATGCATTTTTACATTCCACAACTTCAACAAATTGCTTAACCGGGTTCATCTTCGACGCAAAAGTGCTCGATCAATGAGCTATTACGCACTCCTTAAAAGTGGTTGTTTTTAGGCAACCCTCATGGTTGTTTCTTCACCCTTTCCTCTGGAGCACACAAAAAAAAGAAAAAATAATAATTTCATCTATTATTAGACCCATCTAACCTTGGGTCAAGCCCGATATGCTGAGCATGGCCCAAGTCCAACACCAACCGAAGATAGGGCAGCGGCCCAATTAAACAAACTCAGGCCCAGCCTGCTGATATTAAATTTTTTACCCAAAAAATAATTTTCTAACATGAAGAAATTAAATAATATAATCTTTCTGTATTTGGCAATCTAAGATGTGAAGTTATCGTCTGAAGGCTTCTCAGCTATATATATAGTGATCTTTAGACTCTGCCACACCGAAGTGATTATAAGTGAAAAAGCAGGGAAAAGAAAAACAACAATGAAGACATTCTACCCGATATTGATACTTCTATTTCTCGTGCTCATTGCCGTTACAATATGCGCGTGTTAGCCTGATGTGTTTAACGTAATTGTGTACGTGTGCCGATATTTTGGTTAGTTGAGGATTTACGCAATGTTGTTATTGCAGGCAATGACAAGGTAGTGCATGGAACGAACTGCCAGGACCGGCTGCAAGTATCCGACTGCGATAAGAACTGCGACAGCTTGTGCAAGGAGAAGCACGGAAATGCTGCGACTGGGGCCTGCGTCTTCTTTCGCCTCTGCTGGTGTTCTTTTCCTTGTCCCTCTGCATAAGATGAGCACGTATGGTTTGCCTTTGAAATAAAATTTTCCGCCTTCTCTGTCGATTGCAGAACTTCTCCCGGAGATTGAACAAAGTCATTCGTCTACTGTATGAAGAAAACCTCACAACACCTGTCTCAAGGAACCAAATGCTTTGAGGTAAATGAAAACGGACCGACTGGAGAAAACCCGACTACAACAAATAATAACAGATTACAAATATACAAGAATATTCCATCCAATCAAATCCCGTCCGGTTGAAGCTTAACCTACCTTTAATAAATAATCTACAGGATGAGAGATTCTCAAGTTACAAGCAGCTGCTCACGAATTCTGAGCAAAGGTTCTGTTATCTCTGTATCGACACTGGTGTGTGATTGCTTGTGGCGGATGATGATCCTGCCTTCCCATCCAGAATACCATTATTGACCGGCGGAGTCGCTCCCCACTTGCCCTCCGACTCTGTTGGCTCCATCACCTTCACCGATCCATCATTCAATCCAATGGCCAACTGATTCGGCTCCTGAGGATGCGTAGCAACTACGAGAGGATAGACAGGTTGGCTTCTGCAAAAGTCATAGAAGAACACCACCCCAATGAGAAATTACCTACCGTTAAAATATTGAATGAAAGCTATAAGAGCTCTTGTGTAAGGAGACAGAAAACTCAATAATTAAAGGACAGCTTGAAACAGCTATTGAGAGCCAGACCAACTGGCGGAACAGTGAAAGGATCATATAATTCCATCGAAGAGATAGATCCTTGTCTTAAAGATGGATTTTTAGTGCCTAAACTACTGTACTGAACATTGGCTAAAAGGCATACTCGTTAGGACATTATTAGTTTCATGCTCTTGACATCATGGTTCATCAATGACCTGATTGAACTAGAATTATTGACCAATTTAGCCGGAGTCCCTTTCCAGTTTGAACAGTTCAATTTTCGCTCAATTTTTTAGCCGGTTATAGTGGATGATTTCCTTCAAAAACAAAGTATTAACATGCAACAAAAGGTTAAGTGGAGGCTTTACCCATTTAAGACTGATTGGGGTAAATATGCTGTTGGTGCGATGCGGCATCTCAATCGAAGGCCATTGGCATCAAACATTCCAATATTACCATCCAAGAAGGTGGCGTAGATTAACTGGCTGTTGCAGGAGTATGCTGCATAAGATATTGGGGATGAAAGCGCTTCTTGTGGGACCCACTGAAATGGAAAAACGCGTACAAAGATTATAGAAACAAGATCCACTCTATTGTGAAAAAGACCCATAATAATAACAATAAGAATACATGTAGAGATAAGTTTTGATTCTGTGAAAGATAATTGTAATTACCTGCCGAATTCGCTCCATCTTAGCAGCATCATAAATTGCCAGCTGGGTCTCGTGAACAACCAGCAGACGGATTTGATCAGCATGGAATTGAACTCTTGTGTCCCCATTAGGTGCCTTTCCACTCGGTACTTGGATAGCGACCGACTTTCTCTTCTCCCAAGAATCGATACTCCAGACGCAAATCTAGTGGTGAACAAAAACTCTTATTTAGGTTGTCACGATCAGAGGCAATAATCAAGAAAAGAACAGAGCCCTGGAGTTGTAATCTTACTCGGGCATCAGCCCCCGAGGAAACCAAAATATTGAGATTGGTGGAGAAGACCAGACCAGTTATTCGTTTCTGGTGACCCTTGAGCTTTGATTTCACCTACAAAAAACACATAGTATAACTCAATTCAGCAAATCTTGGCTGAAGTAATGCAAACTACAAGATGGGCGCAATAGAATACCTCATCTACTCGAACATTGTAAATGCGGATAGTTGAATCCTCCATCCCAATAGCAATGATGTTATTATCTTGCGGATGAAACGCAAGGAAGGTTGAAGCAGGTGGAGGTGACATGAAAGTCGTCATCACCTACAAAAGAGATAATATCAAAACCACTCCAACGCTGGGAATTCACATTCAAAATTTTGAGACAGGACTTTTTTTCAAGTATACCTTGAACGTCATCATGTTGAACAAAGATATTTTCCCACCACAGGCAGAGATCACATAAGAGTCGTTCTTAGAGAGAGCTATACAAGGGACTGCTTCTTCAAGGTTTACTCCAGTGACATCGTTGGACATTAGCAGCCCACTGCTGGGCTGCCAATGCTGAGGTACAACACTGGCGGTGGCCTTTAAGATGCAACTCAGTCAACTTTAGTAATTTTGTCCAAGGAAGCATTGGAAGAACTGAAACGGTTAAGTGATAATTTGGACTGCAACGTTACTTACCTTTCCGTTAGGATTCTGTTCGTTTCGAGCCCACTTCCATAGTTTCTGAACACTATTTGCTCCTAAACCCAACACGCCAATACCAGAATTTGTGTACAAAAGTCGAACCGCCTGGTGCCGAAGAATTGAGTTACGAAGATAATAATATTTTCAAAAAACATATACTAACGAGGGAAAACAAATGAGATATGAAGGATATGTAGATACCTTGCTGGAAGTCTCTGCGTTGTCTGGCATTGTAACCAAGCGGCATTGCACCGTATCCACTATCTCTGTCAACTGCCAAGGTTTGGCTTGATCGACCGCTTCCTCTACAGTTCTCGGTTTCTCCAAGCCTCTACCCATTGGATCGACTCCATTCTGGAATAATACAACAAAAATGATGATTCCAACTTGGGCTAAATATGACTCAACTGTCGTAGTAGATTTTCTGATGTCCTGGAATACATTAGAGTGGATAAATTCTTCTGTAATATGTTATGGAGGGTTGTCCAAATGGCTTTGGCAGTAGGGAGATTATGTATAGCTTCAAGAAGATTTTCAGATATGGTGGCGAAGAGCCAAGAGCGGATACACTCATCTGTACGATACCAACTCAAAAAGGCAGGATCAGTAGGAGAAGGAGATGAGATATTGGCATCGACATGATCATAGAGTCCATGGGAATTAAGGAACGTAGAATTAAGGACCAATTGCGGGTGAAACCTGTTGAGATGAGGAAAGAGCAGCCGAGCCATCTGAAGTGTGCTGATCAGTGGGATCAGCCGTGGGGCTGAGATGAGTAGAAGGGTCCATGAGAGCGGCGGCGATCCAAACCCTTCTCCTTCCGGACAATCAGTTCAATCGGATCAATAATCAATAGATCTTCGCAAAATCAGGAACGGAACGCTTCAACGTGCCTCCAGAATATCCAATTCGAGTCAAATCCGAAGGTAATCCACCGAAACACCGAGGCTCTCACAGCCGATTCGATCAGCGACAGAGAGCAGGGGAGACGAAAGCTTGAATCTTCAACCAATCAGCTGGAGATAGCAATCCATCCCAGGGAGCTGGAAATGAAATCTCCTTTAACAGAAGACTCCAGGAGAATTCTAAGTAGAGGAGCGCAGACAGAGTGAGAATGGCTGGAAAAGACGAACGAGGTACGAGAGAGAGACAGTGACGAAGTGGGAGGAAGGGTGAGAAGAGGGGCTGGAGGATGACGACTGTGCGATATCAATTTGGCACATGCCACGTTCATTTGGTCCTACCGTTAAGTGTGAATACTAATCGGTGTTAAATGACGTAAATTATTATACCAATTTAGTTAGTTCTTGTACTACATTAAATTAGTCGCACCAAAATATTTAATCCATCCATCTTTGTTTACTCTTTTTCTTCCTCCTCGTTCTTCTTCTTCGACACAAATTTTGATTACTACCACACACTAAACCCACCTTCAGAACAGAAGCAGATCCCTTTGCCAAAATTTCAAAAAGTATTATGCAGTTGTTTGGGGAGGAGACCATGTTCGACCCATTCAAAATGGCTCCGTTCGGCCGTTACACTCACTCTCGACTAATACGTCGGTAACTATAAATTACTACGACTGATCGCAGATGATTCGTAGACCATTGCATCATATATATACATACATATGTATATACATTTATTTATGTATAGGTTTATTTTTATGGATATAAGGAAAATTTACGGGCGATTTAAAAAAATTAAAAGCCCCCCATAAATGAAAATCAAATCTGAATTTTTTCTTGATTTCTAAGCGAGGATTTTATACTGAATCCACGCCAACCTTCTTATACATATGGAGCTTACACTGATCATTGTGTTAAATGCAATACGGTCTGCATGTATAAAGGTATTCTGGCCAGTTATGTTCAAACTAGACGATATTTGATTAGTTCCTCTTTCTAATGCGTGCAGGTGGTGGTTTTCGGCTCGAAGATCGGCTACAGTTCGGGTTTCTTTCACAAGCACATAAAGCTTCCCAGAAACAATGACACTTATGCAGTGCTCCCCACATTCTATGTAAGTAATATTCATAGAGGGACATAAAAAATTCTACTAGTAAGAATCGAATTTTGAATCTCTAGGATTCAGGTAGGAGGCGATCAAGGCCTCTGAACCCTACCTTCTCAGTATTCATATGTTTTTAGTTAAAATTAGCTTAACCTGAGAATCAATCAAGGGCATATTTGTCGAACAACTTTCAAATCAAATAGCTCCTTGCAGTTGCAGCGTTAGACCATGATGACACTGTTCGATATAGCCTCCTTTTATGAGCCACCTATTAGAATCATTTGGGGTTCATTTTTGTCAAATGACTTGTGTATAGGTATGGAGAAATGAGTCTAAAATCCACAATGGTCGCATATTTTTTTTCTTGATTCTTTTTTTTTTTCTTTTAATTGCAGTTGAAGTCTCAAGCTTCGAATTCGGATGAAATCGACTTTGAGTTCTTCGAGAACGATCATGGGTCATTTATCCTGAGCACCAACATCTTCACACAAGGAAATGGCGGACGAGAACAAGAGTTTTCGCTATGGTTTGATCCAACAATTGATTTCCATTCATACGCAATCCTTTGGAATACAAAACAGATCGGGTAAATAATAAACATCAATATTTTTCCGTGTTATATTGGATACTATGTAAAAATATAGAATAGGCGTCTTCCACTATATTTTATAATTTATAATATATTCTCTTTGAATGCTCATTTCAAACTCACTCGGATTCTTTTCTTTTTCCGTGTAACCATTGGAATAAGATGCTCTGAGATATACATACACATGCAGTATTGTATATTGAATATATACCATCACAAACTAATGGGGTCCTTTCCTTTTACATTTCTCATATGTGTTTTTTAAAGGTTTTTCATCAACAATATTCCGATCAGGGCATTATCGCCAATGAAGGTGCTAACAACTACATGGGAAGCCAAGTGGTTTTCCGGAGGCAGATCGGTAAACTGGGCAGTAGTCCCATTCGTTCGTTGCAACGTACATGGACTTCGTGGATGACGCTGGCCATATCGACTCTCGGGAGCCATGTTCCTCCCCCAAGTTCTGGTGGAACCAACCGAGATATTGGCGATTAGATGCCCAACAACTGAAAGAGTACGAGGACATCAAAAGTAAACATCTAGTATATGATTATTGTCATGATAAATGCAGGTATCCGACAGCAACGCCTCAATGCAGTGTGGCTCCCTAGCTAGGATTTTGAAAGAATTAGTGCAGTATTGCAATTTTATGTACCTTACATAAGACTCCTATTTTGATTTGCGCGACTGGAATTGATTTAGTTCTCTTAATTAGCTTTCTTCGACCGGCCCCGAAGTTGTTTACCTTTCAACCTTTTGAGCACTTACGTCCGTGTTAACTTCTTGAAGAAATATGGTTCATTGGAAAACTTCTTGAAGTAATACGACATCGGATTGTATCGTCCACATGGTGCTAAAGTTGTTCATGAATTGGAAAAAGAAACTTCAACGATAATAATTATATAAAGATTATTATTATTTATATTTTTTTATCAACCTTTGTTTCCTTATGTAAGATATCAAGTTCGAGTATTGTGAATGAAGAAAATCTAGGCAGGGAGAGTTGTACCCTTTAATAGGCCAATATAACTTGAGTTTAATTAGTCGGTGTTTATTGAGATTTTGAATAACAAAACGCTCTCCTACCAATGCATTTTTACATCCCACAGCTTTAGTAGATTACTTAAACCTGTTCATCTTCGGTGCAAAAGCGCTCGATCAACGAGCTATTATGCACTCCTTCAAAGGTGGCTATTTTTAGGCAAACCTCGTGGTTGTTTCTAGAACCCTTTCCTTTGGGGCACACAAAAAAAGAATTAATAATAATTTCATCTATTATTAGACCCGTCTAGCCTTGGGCCAAGCCCGATATCCTGAGCACGGCCCAAGTCCTACACGAACTGAAGACAACGGCAGCGGCCCAATTAAACAAACTCAGGCCCAGCCTGCTGATATTAAATTTTTTACCCAAAAAAAATAGTTTTCAAACATGAAGAAATTGAATGGTATAATCTTCTGTATTTGGCAATCTAAAGATATGAAGTTACCGTCTATGAAGGCTCCTCAGCTATATATATATATATATATATATATATATTGTCCTCTTCTTTAGACTACGCGCCACCAAGTGTTATAAGTGAAAAAGCGGGGAAAAGAGAGGGAAAAGAAAAACGACAATGAAGAGATTCTGCCCGATGATGATACTTTTATTTCTCATGCTCATTGCCGGTACGATATGCACGTGTTAGCCTGTTGTGTTTAGCGTAATTGTGTACGTGTGCTGGTATATTGGTTAGTTGAGGATTTTCACGATGTTGTTATTGCAGGCAATGAAAAGGCGATAGTGGATGGAGCGAATTGCCGGGACCGGCTGCAAGTATCGGACTGCGAGAAGAACTGCGACAGCTCGTGCAAGGAGAAGCACGGAAATGCTGCGACCGGGGCCTGCATCTTCTTTCATGACCCGAACCGCACCTGCTGGTGTTCTTTTCCTTGTCCCTCTCCATGAGATGAGCACGTATGGTTTGCTCTTGAAATAAAATTTGTGAAGCGGACTTCGCATCGTCAAATCTGTCCAGGCGATTGTTAATTGTCCATGTGACAATTTTCTATTGGCTGAAAATTAAAAAATAAAATTTAGGAATTAACATAAGAAATTCACATGGCAATATTCTATTTGGTGAAAACATTTTAAAAATTAAAGTTTAATTAATTGTTCTTTTTTAATAATAAAAATACTTTAGAAAATAAAAATTCTTTTTTGAAAAAAGAAAATCGAAAGGAGGGGCGGAGCGGGTCGCTTCTCACCCGGATTATTCGACACCAAGAGCACCCGAAGGCAAAATTAGTGCAATTGGCATGTGTTTAAAAAGATCAGCAATAGGTTCCTGTTCGAGCAATATTCTGTCAACAGAAAAGAGACACCTCAAGTTACAAGCAGAGGCTCTGTTATCTCTGTATCGACTTTGGTGTGTGATTGCTTGTGGCGGATGATGATCCTGCCTTCCCACCCAGAATATCATTATCGACCGGCGGAGTCGCTCCCCACTTGCCCTCCGACTCTGTTGGTTCCATCACCTTCACGGATCCATCATTCGATCCAATGGCCAACTGATTCGGCTCCTGAGGATGCGTAGCAACTACGAGAGGATAGACAGGTTGGCTTCTGCAAAAGTCATAGAAGAACACCACCCCAATGAGAAATTACCTACCGTTATGTTGAGAATATTAATTCCACATAAAAAAGATGTATTAAAATCTATTAATTTATATGAGACTTGGGTACCACCACTTATAAGCTTGAGCTTTTAAGTGGAAATGGTCTCGAGCCCGTATAAGCTCAAATGGAAATTTAATATGGTATCAGAGCCTAGATTACGCGTACGCGTGCCCAAGTGCATATGCGCATGCACTCACATCACTCCAGGCCCAGTATGTCCAAGTGCAGCCAAAAGAGCGCCTCATGTTATCAGCTTGAACTTTTAACTGGAAATGGGCTCAGGCCCGTATAAGCCAAATGAAAAATTTTATATGGTATCAAAGTCCAGGTTATGCGTAGCGCGTCCACGCGCGTGTGCGCACCCACACCGCGCCAGACCCAATATGTCCGAGTGCAGCCAATAGTGCGCCTCGTGTTAGTCCCCCCTCACCCGAGTAAGAAAGATGAGCTCGGCTCGAGGTCAATTGTTGAGGGTGAGTGTTTAAGGGCACGTGACAACGTGTAGGCAGAAATAGACAACACGTTGCACATGAGGGCGGGTGTTGAGGAGTAAAATGGGATAAATCCCATATCAGAAAAAGAAAAAGAATATCCATGGGTTTATATGAGATTTGGATACCACCACTTATCAGATTGAGTTTTTAAGTGGATATGAGCCCTAATACGTATAAGCCTATGGAAATTTAATATTTCTCTTCTCCCAAAGAGTCGATACTCCAGATGCAAATCTAGTGGTGAACAAAAACTCTTATTTAGGGTGCTACGATCTGAGGCAATAATCAAGAAAAGAACAGAGCCCTGGAGTAGTAATCTTACTTGGGCATCAGCCCCCGAGGAAACCAAAATATTGAGATTGGTGGAGAAGGCCAGACCAGTTATTCGTTTCTGGTGACCCTTGAGCTCTGATTTCACCTACAAAAAGCAAATGCTGAGCTGAGGTTCAACACTGGCGGTGGCCTTTAAAATGCAACTCAGTCAACTTTAGTAATTTTTTCCAAGGAAGCATTGGAAGAACTGAAACGGTTAAGTGATAATTTGGACTGCAACGTTACTTACCTTTCCGTTAGGATTCTGTCCGTTTCGAGCCCACTTCCATAGTTTCTGAACACCATTTGCTCCTAAACCCAACACGCCAACTCCAGAATTTGTGTACAAAAGTCGAACCGCCTGGTGTCGAAGAATTGAGTTACGAAGATAATAATAATTTTCAAAACACATCCTAACGAGGGGAAACAAATGAGACATAAAGGATATGTAGATACCTTGCTGGAAGTCTCTGTGTTGTCTGGCATTGTAACCAAGCGGCATTGCACTGTATCCACTATCTCTGTCAACTGCCAAGGTTTGGCTTTGTCGACCGCTTCCTCTACTGTTCTTGGTTTCTCCAAGCCACTACCCAATGGATCGACTCCATTCTGGAATAATACAACAGAAATGATGATTCCCACTTAGGCAAAATATGACTCAACTGTCAAAGTAGATTTTCTGATGTCCTGGAATACATCAGAGTGAATAAATTCTTCTATAAATACTGACGTTGACTTGTAATATCAGTATGAATGAGAAGAACACCAAAATAAAATGCAAATTATCAAATAATTATTCAATCACAGTCTTTCCATATCAATGATGCTAAATCCAGTAATCATATTTTCTTCTCACGACAATATCCTTAATGCACATGATGACATACAAGAATTGGAGAAGGACTAACAGGGGAGCACCTCTCGACCTTCAAATTTACTGTGCTGGCACTTGTAACGGCAGAAGAGCCAGAAACCTACGTCACAGATGTACAAGATATATGTACGTTTCATTAAGGTGAGGAAAAAACCTCAAAAGTGTATGACGTCTAACCTTAACAGATGAAGATTCAATTGGATTTCGCAGTGCTTCAGAGGGAGGATTCTCATTCACCTTAGCATATCTAAGGCCAACTGTATTTGCTAGTATCTTGAATTCATTATCTGCTGTAGTGACGGCAAGAAGGTTTCCTTCCTTGTTGAACCTCAAACGGGGTAAACTCTGGTCAATTAATAAAAAGTTGTAAAATTATCAGCACATGTAAGTAAATTTTCCTCGAAAAAAGTATTAAATATAATTAGACTTAGCAATACTAATAGCCAATCCGCCTTCTTGTAAGCTCGAGCTGATAAGTTGTGAGATCCAATCCCATATAAACCACTCTAATTTTTTTTATGCTTCCGATGTGGGATTAACCCAATTGATTTTTATATTCCCAACACCCGCCCTCACGTGGCACCGTGTGGTCTTTCTCATGATTTGCCTACATGGGCCACGTGAACCTTAACCGCCCACCCTCAACAACTTACCTCAAGCCGGTCTCTCATCTCTTCCGAACTCAGGCCTTAATTGCCTCGAGATGGTCTTCTTCTTCCACACTCGGGCGAAGGGGATCAACTACTACGAGCCGGGATTCTGCTTCAGTTCTCAGACTTTACTGGCGTGGTTTGGGCTCTTGCGCATATGTGCCCCCATGATCATTACCATTGTCTCTGATACCATAATAACTTTGTAAAAGACGAGATGAATGGACAATTATCTGTCGAATTGTATTACTGATAAGGACGTGTGCATATAGGCCAAGTACCAGAAGAAGAATCCCACAAAATCTGCTATCAACTAGGAAAATATAACTAACTAACCTAAAATATAGATACGTACATAATAACACGAGATATTCAGAATATTCTCAGATAATCAAGAATCGTAATACAAGACCCTTTTTTGTCAAGAAAAAAGAGGTTCATTATTTTTTTTCCAAAAAGAGAGGGGGAAAAAAATCAAAAGAGGTTTCGTGGATTAGACTCCATAGGGGGCCAATCTATTTATCACGGAAAGAATTAAAATTGATCTCCACGATAAAACTCTCCTTACCTACTCCCATCAGCACTGTAAAAGCATTGTAGTACATCAATGACCAGAAGCATCATAATCAACTCTAGAACCCATATTGTCATAAAGCAAGGCCTTTATTTTTCCGTCAACAGCACTAGAAAATATGAACTGAGCACAAGTGAAAATTCCAAAGTCAATGTCACTATTACTGAATCTAAAGCTAAACATTGAAATGTGCAAAGCTTTGGAGAAGTTGAGCAAAAATATGTGTTGATTAGCTTCAAATTTAAACTGCATCAGGGTATACAAACACAATTGCCCAACAGACATCCTACCTGGATATTCTCCTTATGATGAGGACAAGCAGAGTATACAGGGGCTTCATGGCCTTCAAAGTTAAACAGCTTTCGTCCATTTAAGTCCCACACCTGTTCGATATTATTTTATTAAATTCATATGATCTCAAAAGAACGATACCTTGACAATTAAAGATGTCAGATATTGAGTCGACCTTTATCAGCTTGTCATCTCCTCATGTCACAGTGCATAGTTGTTTGTTTGGATAAGCAAACGCCAGTTAACAGCTTACCTCTGTTGCAAGATGTGACTTGTTTTGTTTAATTATATATAGTTAGATTTAATATCAAAATTCTTTTGAAGATCAAATGAAGGGATAAAAACGGAAAAAAAATCAAATTCTATAGAAAAATTATTTAGAATGAGGAAAGAATGGGTAAGAAAAGGAAAAAAAAAAGAGGATACGTTCTTTATTACGCATGCAGTGGACCTATAATAATTGTTTACATTTAATTACATATATAGTTAGATTTAATTTTAAAATTCTTGCGAAGGATGTGAAGAGAAGTCAAAAGAAAGGATAAAAAGAAAAAGAATCCAATTCAAATTATTTAGAATGAGGAAAGAATGGGTAGAAGTGCAAATGAAAAAAAGAAGGGATACGTGCCATATTCTGCATGCAGTGGATTTATAATAGTTTGTTTTACGATAATAATATCATTATTTTACAATATAAACGGAAAAGCCAATTATATATATACATATATATGTATAGTTTTTTTTATGAATATAAGGAAAATTTACGGGCCTTTAAAAAAAATAAAAAGTTAAATTAAAGGGTATGGGTAATCCCATAAATAAAAATCAAATCTGAAATTTTTTCTTGATTTATAAGCGAGGATGTGTGCCAAATACTGAATCCGCGCCAACCTTCCCATACATATGGAGCTTACACTGATCATTGTGTTAAGTGCGCTACAGTCTGCATGGATAAAGGTATTCTGGCTAGTTATGTTCAAACTAGACGATCTTTGATTAGTTCCTCTTTCTAATGCGTGGAGGTGGTGGTTTCGGCTCGAAGATGAGTTACCGTTCGGGTTTCTTTCACAAGCGCATAAAGCTTCCCAGGAACAGTGACACTCATTCGGTGCTCCCTCATTCTATGTAAGTAATATTCTGCTCTGTTTGGATTCAGAGTTGAATTTTAAAATTTTACTTTAACTTAATTCTACTCATAATAAAACAAAATAACTCATACAAAGTCAAATGGTGAACCCCATTTATACCACTCTTTTTCAAAATCAAAATCACATAATTCATACAAAGTCAAAGAGTGAGCCCTATACATAACCATTTATACCACTCTTTTTCAAAATCAAAATATGATTTTAAAATGTTACTTACAAACCAAACGCAATATTCACATAGGGACATAGAGAATTCTATTAGTAAGAATCGAATTTCGAATCTCTAGGACCCAGATAGGAAGTGATTGAGGCCTCTGAACCCCACCTTCTCAGTATTCATACGTTTTTCGTTTTTGTAAAATTAGCTTAACCTAAGAATCAATCAAGGGCATATTTGTTGAACAACTTGAAAGATCAAATAGCTCCTTGCAGTTGCAGCTTTAGAACATAATGATATTGCCCGATATAGCCTCCTTTTGTGAGCCACTTAGAATCATCTGGGGGTCATTTTTGTCTAATGACTTATGTATAGATATGGAGAAATGGGTCGAAAATCCATAATTGTCATATAACTTCTTCTTTATTATTATTATTATTTTTAATTGCAGTTGAAGTCTGAATCTTTGCATTCGGATGAAATCGACTTTGAGCTCTTCGGGAACGATGATGGGTCATTTAACCTGAGCACCAACATCTTCACACAAGGAAATGGCGTACGAGAACAAGAGTTCCGGCTATGGTTTGATCCAACAACCGATTTCCATTCATATGCAATCCTTTGGAATGCAAAACAGATCGGGTAAATAATATGCATCAATATTTTTCCGTGTTACATTGGACCCTATGTACAAATATAGAATAAGCGTCTTCTTCTAAATTTTATCATTTACAATATATTCTCTTTGAATGCTCATTTCAAATTTTCACTTTGATTTTTTTCTTTTTCCGTGAAACCATTGGAATAAGATGCTATAACATATACATATACATGCAATATTGTATATTGAATACATATCATCACAAACTAACTGGGTCCTTTCCTTTTTCTTTTCTCTCCTGTGTTTTCTAAAGGTTTTTCGTCGATAATATTCCGATTAGGGTATATCAGAACGTTCCAAACGTTCCTTATCTCTTCCAGCCGATGAAGGTGCTAGCAACTATATGGGAAGCAAAGTGGTTTTCCGAAGGCAGATCGGCAAATTGGGCAGTAGCCCCGTTCGTTGCAACCTACATGGACTTCGTGAATGACGGTTGCCAGATCAACTTATGGAAGCCATGTTCCTCCATCAAGTTCTGGTGGAACAAACCGAGATACTGGCGGTTAGATGCCCAGCAACTGAAAGAGTATGAGGATATCATAAGTAAATATCTAGTATATGATTATTGTTCCGATAAAAGCAGGTATCCAATAGCACCACCTGAATGCAGTGTGGCTCCCTAGCTAGGATTTTGAAAGAATTAGGATTCTGTTTACCTTTCAATCGAATGAGAACTTACGTCCGTGTTAACTTCTTGAAGTAATATGGTTCACTGGAAAACTTCTAGAAGTAATTCGACATCAGACTGTATCGTTTACGTGGTGCTAAAGTTGTTGATGAATTGGAATAAGGAACTTCAACGATAGTAATTATATAAAGATTATTATTATTTTTTATTGACCTTTGTTTCCTTAGGTAAGGTATCAAGTTCGAGTATTGTGAATGGAGAAAATATACGCTGGGAGAGTTCTACCATTTAACGGGCCAACATAACTTGAATTGGATTAGTCGGTATCAATTGAGATTTCGGATAACAAAACGCTCTGCAATTTTACATCCCACAGCTTCAACATGTTGCTTAACCCTGCTCATCTTTGGCGCAAAAGCGCTCGATCAATGAGCTATTACGCAGTCCTTCAAAGTTGGCTGTTTTTAGGCAAACCTCATGGTTGTTTTCGCACCTTTTACTTTGAGGCACACAAAAAAAAGAAAAGAGTTAAATGTACTTTGCCCTCGACCTACGATGAGAGTTTGGGTTTGTCTCATAACCTTCAATTTTTACAGAACACCTCCCGACTTGATCGGAAAATAAGCAAGATGCCCTATCGACCAATTTCTAATCAAAATTCCGACCAAAAAAGAGCACATGCCACTCATATGTCAAAATGAAAGGGTAAAATTGTCTCCATAAATTAATTACCTAGAAAAAAATAGAAAAATAAAATAGAAAGCATCTAAACTAGAGGAAGAAGAAAGGGACATCGATCCCCCATCCGCGCGTTCTCCCCCGAAGAGCAAAGAAGGTTGCACCATCTCCGGCCGCAGTGACCCATCCTTCTCGCCAACGAGCAAAGATGCCGAAGAAGTAAAAACAAAATGTAATGAGATGATAGGGTGAGGGAGGGAGGGAAAGGGAAAGGGAGTTTGATATACATCTCAGCGGAGTCGAAGAAGTTGATGTCGGAATCGAGGGCCTAGTCGAGGAAGTAGAAGGACTAGTGAAGGGAGTTCTGCTCCCCGAAGGTCATCGTGCCTGCAGGTGAAAAGGAAGAGTTGAGTAGAAGAATAGACCATGTCCATGTGAAGTGGAAAGAAAGCAACCAGAGGGATGGATAAAGATCGAGTACCTAAGCAAAGCCTAGAGACGGAGAGATTGGGGGCAAGGTTAAAGAGAGGAACGGACATCGGACTATCGGAGATGGTGAAGACACAGTAGGAGCAGCAGAGTGTTTGATTGATGGGATAAGGGGAACTCCTCAGGGAAGAAGAAGAAGAAGAAGGCGGGGGAGAGAGAGAGAAGTGAAGCGCCTTTAATTAATAAATCAGCGGCCATACTCGACTCGATCTCCCACTCTCACTTGCATGGTCAGAGGAAATTCCGGTCCAATTTAGTTCATGGCCTGTTACGTACCTTAACCGCTTGTTCGGATCACGGGTTAAAAAGGATTATTATACAAACTCATATTGCAACCCTTCATAACTCATTTGGCCTACTTGTATTACTTGCATGGTGCAAAGAAGCATGCACCATCTCTGGTCATAGCGGCCCATCCCCGGCTTCTTTGTTCGTCGATGACAAGGATGGGTTGCTGCGGCCGGAGATGGTGCAAGCTTCTTTGCTCGTCGGGAGCCTTTGCTCGTCGGGGGAGAAGGCGTGGGCAAGGGATAGATGCCCTTTCTTCTTCTTCTGGTTCAGATGCTTTATATTATTTTTTTCAGGTAATTAATTTATGGAGACAATTTTACCCTTTTTATTTTGACATGTGAATGACATGTGTGTTTTTTTGGCCTAAATTCTGATCGAAAATTGGTTGAGGTGGCATCTTACTTATTTTCTGGTAAGGTCGGGGGTGTTCTGCAAAAATTTGAATGTCATGGGAGAAACCCAAACTCTTTTTTACCCAAAAAAAAAATAATTTTCTAACATGGAGAAATTAAATAGTATAATATTCTGTATTTGGCAATCTAAGATATGAATGAAGGCTTCTCAGCTATATATATATTGTCCTCTTCTTTAAAATCTGCCACACCAAAGTGATTTATAAGTGAAAAAGCAGGGAAAAGAGGGGGAAATGAAAAACAACAATGAAGAGATTCTACCCGGTGATGATACTTCTATTTCTCGTGCTCATTGCCGGTACGGCATGCACATGTTAGCCTGTTGTGTTTAGCGTAATTGTGTACGTGTGCCGGTATTTTGGTTAGTTGAGGATTTACACAATGTTGTTATCGCAAGCAATGAAAAGGCGGTAGTGGATGGAGCGAATTGCCAGGACCGGCACGGAAATGCTGCGACCGGGGCCTGCGTCTTCTTTCATGACCCGAACCACCTCTGCTGGTGTTCTTTTCCTTGTCCCTCTCCATGAGATGAGCACATATGGTTTGCTCTTGAAATATAATTTGCCGCCTTCTCTGTCGATTGCAGCACTTTTACAAATGAAGCTAATAAATTGATTCCGGAAAAAGTGCAGCAGAAATTTAATAAGCTTGAACTTTTTTGGAGTTCGGTCGTCTAAGTTTTAATTTAAATTTTTCGGTCCTATATGCTTACTTCGTAGCGCGCTTTTAGTTCTATCTGTTAATAACCGTTAGGGATCTGTAGACACGGATTTTACACCGTCAAATCTGTCATAAGTGGTTGTGAATTGTCTATGTGACAATTTTCTATTGGCTGAAAATTAGAAAAGGAAATTTAGGAATTAACATAAGAAATCCACATGGCAATATTCTATTTGGTGAAAACATTTTAAAAATTAAAGTTTAATTAATTGCTATTTTTAATAATAAAATACTTTCGAAAATAAAAATTCTTTTTTGAAAAAAGAAAATCGAAAGGAGGGGTGGAGGCCTGTGGTGGGGGCCTTGAATCCGGTCACCACAACTGATTGGAATCGCCGACGCCCTCTCCCTTTCGATTTATTGTTTTTTATTAATCTTTTATTTTCTAAATAATTTTATTATTAAAAATTAATGAATTATATTTTAATTTTTTAAAAAGTTTTCAGCAAATAAAAATTGTCAAGTGGACTTATGCTAATTTCTGAATTTTTTTACTGTTCTAAAATTTTAATTTTCAGCTAATAAAAAATTGCCACGTAAATAATTAATAACCACCTATGACACATTTGACGTTGTGAAGTCCACATCAGAAGTTCCCTAACAGTTGTTAACGGATATGACTAAAAGTGCACTACGGAGTAAACATATAGGATTGAAAAATTCAAATTAAAACTTATAAGACAGAAGTACAAAAAAGTCTAAAACTTACAAGACTTATGTTGCATTCTCCCAATTGATTCCAAAAAACTTTAGAGCCAAACATGCCTATCGATCCCTCAAGAATCCATCGTGCTCAATTCAATTGAGCGTGTCGCTTCTCATAACAACATTAATCATCCTCACCTGAATTATTCGACACCAAGAGCACCCAAAGGCAGATTTAGTGCAATTGGCATGTGTTTAAAAGATCAGCAATAGGTTCCTGTCCGAACAATATTCGGTTCACAGAAAAGAGACATCTCAAATTTATTCCTGCTTTACCGCCTGCTATTCGAACACAACGAATGATGAAAGGTTTGAGATTGAACAAAGTCATTCGTCTACTGTAAGAAGAAAACCTTACAACATCTGTCTCAAGGAACCAAATGATTTGAGGTAAATGAAAAAGGACCGACTGGAGAAAACCCGACTACAACAAATAATAACAGATTACAAGTATACAAGAATATTCCATCCAATCAATCCCGTCCGATTGACGCTTAACTTACCTTTAATATAAGGACCAATTGGGTCAGCCGAGTCACTAACCACCCTAAATAATCTACAGGATGAGAGATTCTCAAGTTACAAGCAGGTGCTCACGAATTCCGAGCAGAGGCTCTGTTATCTCTGTATCGACTCTGGTGTATGATTGCTTGTGGCGGATGATGATCCTGCCTTCCCACCCAGAATACCATTATCGACCGGCGGAGTCGCTCCCCACTTGCCCTCCGACTCTGTCGGCTCCATCACCTTCACCGATCCATCATTCAATCCAATGGCCAACTGATTCGGCTCCTGAGGATGCGTAGCAACTACGAGAGGATAGACAGGTTGGCTTCTGCAAAAGTCATAGAAGAACACCACCCCAATGAGAAATTACCATTAAAATACTGAATGAAAGCTACAAGAGCTCTTGTGTAAGGAGACAGAAAACTCAATAATTAAAGGACAACTTGAAACAGCTATTGACAGTCAGACCAACTGGCGGAACAGTGAAAGGAACATATAATACCATCGAAGAGACAAGATCCTTGTCTTAAAGATGGATTTTTAGTGCCTAAACTACTGTACTGAACATTGGCTATAAGGCATACTCGTCAGGATATTATTAATTTCATGTTGTTGACATCATGGTTCATCGATGACCTGATTGGACTAGAATTATTGACCAATTTAGCCGGAGTCTCTTTCCAGTTTGAATAGTTCAATTTTCGCTCAATTTTTGAGCCGGTTATAGTGGATGATTTCCTTCAAAAACAAAGTACTAACATGCAACAAAAGGTTAAGTGGAGGCTTTACCCATTTAAGACTGATTGCGGTAAATATGCTGTTGGTGCAATGCGGCATCTCAATCGAAGGCCATCGGCATCAAACACTCCAATATTACCATCCAAGAAGGTGGCGTAGATTAACTGGCTGTTGCAGGAGTATGCTGCATAAGATATTGGGGCTGAAAGCGCTTCTTGTGGGACCCACTGAAACGGAAAAAAGTGTACAAAGATTATAGAAACAAGATCCAATCTATCGTGAAATAGACCAATAATAATAACAATAAGAATACATGTAGAGATAAGTTTCGATTCTGTGAAAGATAATTGTAATTACCTGCCGAATTCGCTCCATCTTAGCAGCATCATAAATTGCCAACTGGGTCAAACCAGCAGACTCACATGGAATTAATCTTGCTCTCTGATTCAACTCTATTATTGAATCTATTTATCCCACTTTCCAAACCCACATTTTCGCATACCTAATTGCTTGTGTCCCCATTAGGTGATCGTATTTGGATAGCGACCGATTTCTCTTCTCAAGAATCGATACTCCAGACGCAAATCTAGTGGTGAACAAAAACTCTCATTTAGGGTGTTATGATCTGAGGCAATAATCAAGAAAAGAACAGAGCCCGGGAGTTGCATTCTTACTTGGGCATCAGCCCCCGAGGAAACCAAAATATAGAGATTGGTGGAGAAGGCCAGACCAGTTATTCGTTTCTGGTGACCCTTGAGCTTTGATTTCACCTACAAAAAGCACATAGTATAACTCAATTCAGCAAATCTTGGCTGAAGTAATGCAAACTATAAGAAGGGCGCTATAGAATACCTCATCTACTCGAACATTGTAAATGTGGATAGTTGAATCCTCCATCCCAATAGCAATGATGTTATTATCTTGTGGATGAAACGCAAGGAAGGTTGAAGCAGGTGGAGGTGACATGAAAGTCGTCATCACCTACAAAAGAGATATATCAAACCACTCCAACGCTGGGAATTCATATTCAAAATTTTGAGACAGGACGTTTTTTCAGGTATACCTTGAACGTCATCATGTTGAACAAAGAAATTTTCCCACCACAGGCAGACATCACATAAGAGTCGTTCTTAGAGAGAGCTATACAGGGGACTGCTTCTTCAAGGTTTACTCCAGTGACATCGTTGGACATGAGCTGCCCACTGCTGGGCTGCCAATGCTGAGGTACAACACTCGCGGTGGCCTTTAAAATGCAACTTGATCAACTTTAGTAATTTTGTCCAAGGAAGCATTGGAAGAACTGAAACAGTTAAGAGTGATAATTTGGACTGCAACATTACTTACCTTTCCATTAGGATTCTGTTCGTTTCGAGCCCACTTCCATAGTTTCTGAACACCATTTGCTCCCAAAGCCAACACACCAACACCAGAATTTGTGTACAAAAGTCGAACCACCTGGTGTCGAAGAATTGAGTTGCAAAGACAATAATATTTTCAAAACATATCCTAACGAGGAAAAAAAATGAGGTATAAAGGATATGTAGATACCTTGCTGGAAGTCTCTGCGTTGTCTGGCATTGTAACCAAGCGGCATTGCATTGTATCCACTATCTCTGTCAACTGCCAAGGTTTGGCTTTATCGACCACTTCCTCTACAGTTCTCGGTTTCTCCAAGCCTCTACCCATTGGATCGACTCCATTCTGGAATAATACAACAAAAATGATGATTCCAACTTAGGCAAAATATGACTCAACTGTCAAAGTAGATTTTCTAATGTCCTGGAATACATCGGAGTGAATAAATTCTTCTATAAATACTGATGTTGACATGTAATATCAGTATGAATGAGAAGGATACCAAAATAAAATGCAAATTATCAAATAATTAGTCAAATCAGTCTTTCCATATCAATGATACTAAATCCAGTAATCATATTTTCTTCCCACGACAATATCCTTAATAGCAGCTCATAGATTCAAATGCACATTATGACATACAAGAATTGGAGAAGGCCTAACAGGGGAGCTCCTCTCGACCTTCAAATTTACTGGGCTGGCATTTGTAACAGCAGAAGAGACAGAAACCTACATCACAGATGTACAAGATATATGTAAGTTTCATTCAGGTGAGGAAAACCTCAAAAGAGTATGACGTCTAACCTTAACAGATGAAGATTCAATTGGATTTCGCAGTGCTTCAAAGGGAGGATTCTCATTCACCTTAACATATCTAAGGCCAACTGTATTTGCTAGTATCTTGAATCCATTATCTGCTGTAGTGACAGCAAGAAGGTTTCCTTCCTTGTTGAACCTCAAACGGGGTAAAGTCTGGTCAATTAATAAAAAGTTGTAAAATTATCAGCACATGTAAGTAAATTTTCCTAGAAAAAAGTAAAAATATAATTAGACTTAGCAATACTAACCGCCAATCCGCCTTCTGCATCAGTGCTTGTAAGCATGTTGGTGTTATCCATGTCCCAGAACTTTATGTGCCCGTCTTCACCCACAGCTAAAAAGTGATTCTGGGTCGTGTCGAATTGGACGACACCAGCTGATTTCTTTCTTAAACCCATATAAGTCCTCTTTATTGCTCCTTCACTCTCATTCCATTCCACCAGATGAGATTCA
Source organism: Punica granatum (assembly GCF_007655135.1). NCBI lineage: Eukaryota > Viridiplantae > Streptophyta > Magnoliopsida > Myrtales > Lythraceae > Punica > Punica granatum. The sequence goes on from NC_045127.1 coordinate 52,376,187, forward strand.
CCATCTTTACTTGTTCCACAGGAAAACAATCTGCAGATTTGCACAGAAAAAGGTGAAAAAATGGTAAAAGAGACAAAAGCATCCCAAACATAATCTTGTTTCAGCCAAAAATAAAAATAAAAATAGAGGTTTCAGGACCTTTTATGTCAATAAAAGAGGTTTCATTATTTTATTTTTCCAAAAAAAGAGGGGAAAAACAGAAAAAGAGGTTTCATGAATTAGACTCCAGAGGGGCCAATCTATTTATCACGGAAAGGTTAACACTAATGAGAAGACAAAGGGAAAAGACTCAGCAATGAATTATAAGAATTAAAATTGATCTCCACGATCAAACTCTCCTTACCTACTCCCATCAGCACTGTAAAGCATTGTAGTACACCAATGACCAGGAGCATCATAATCAACTCTAGAACCCATATTGTCATAAAGCCAGGCCTTTATTTTTCCGTCAACAGCAGTTGAAAATATGAACTGAACACAAGTGAAAATTCCAAAGTCAATGTGACTATCATTGAATCTATAGCTAAACACAGAAATGTGCAAAGCTTTGGAGAACTTGAGTAAAAATATGTGTTGATTAGCTTCAAAATAAACTGCATCAAGGTATACAAATACAATTGCCCAACAGACATCCTACCTGGATATTCTCCTTATGATGAGGACAAACAGAGTATACGGGTGCTTCATGGCCTTCAAAGTTAAACAGCTTTCGTCCATTTATGTCCCACACCTGTTCGATATTATTTTATAAATTCATATGATCTTAAAAGAACGCTAACTTGACAATTAAAGATGTCAGATATTGAGTCTACCTTTATCAGCTTGTCATCTCCACATGTTACAATGCATAGTTGTTTGCTTGGATAAGCAAATGCCAGATCATTTACAGAACCAGTATGTGCCTCAATCTGCAATCAGAAAGTACTTAGATGCAAATGCAATTACGAGACTGCAACTCACAAGCGACAGTTAACAGCTTACCTCTGCTTGCTGATGTAGATCATTTGATCCATGGAAGGAGTGTAGGTGAATCAAATGTTTAGTAAATGCAGCCCCTGCATTCCAAAAATGAGGCATTGAGATGTGCTCCAGAAAAAAAGTTAATTGCAAAACCCTGAGTCAAAAGTACATACCTACAAAATTTCCATCTGGACTCCATGCAACCTTGCTGACAGATATAGATGCATCTTTGACAGCACCAGCCTGAAAGAAAAGCTCATTAATTAGAATATTGCCCCAACTTATAATGACCGTAAGGAGAAAAACTTGTAAGCATGCCCAGAAGAGTCTTTGGGGGCTAGTGTGTGATAAGAGATAACTACTAGGTATTATCAATTCAGAATCATTAGAAACTGGCATACAACCTGAAAGGCCATTGAACAAGAGGACAAATCCCATATTTTGAATGCCTTGGACACCAATCTTTCGCGTGATCCAAGCTCCCACAATGTAATCTCACCATTGCTACAACCAACTGCAAGAAGCGAGCAAGAGAATAACTTCTGTTTCAGATAAAGCATCAACAGTGCTACACTGATCCTGAATTTGAGGCTTGAGGGTGTAGAAAGGCAATAATGAGAGAGGAAATACGCAAGAAATTCTGTACCAAGAAGCACTGTCGGATGAGACGGGCGAAAGTCCATGCTAGTCACAACAGAGCCTTGATGAATAGTGAAAGCTACTGTCTTGGGCAGGTCTTCCAGAGACCAAGGAGCTTGGTGTCGAGGCATCGGATAAGTAACCTAACAGTAGGATTAAGAAAAATAATAATGATTGGTGATGCACTGCAAGTGACCTAGCACCATCAAAGAACTGAGAAATTTGATTACCTCCTCAACAGACTGGGCAGGTCTAAGCCTCTTCATGAGTTGCTCATGTTCTGGATTCTGGTAATCAACCATTCCAGGAGCAGTAGGAGGAGTTAATGGCCGTTTCAGCATTGGAACTGCTTGAATCAAAAGATATAGCATTACTACATATATTGGAGAAAGGTGTTAAAGGATAGCTTTTTTTAACACATCCAAATTCCACCTAGGACATGATGGTAGGTTAACATATTTTGGCCTGTAAACTGATTTGTAAACATTTAAGAATGCATACCAACTTCAGCTCAAGTTCTAACCTTGATTAGGAGGAACAGGTATCGAAGATGCAGTCACGACAGCTGCTTGAACAGATGAAGAAGCAGAAGCATTGGCAGAAGCATTGCAGCCAAAGCATATGGCACTAAAGCATTGGCAGCTAGCTGCAGGTGCTGCAGCTGCGGGTAGGTGTGGACAAAAAAATGGCTATATGCACAAAATAATAAAAAGTCAGAGACTAACAAGCATAAATAACCTAGCTAATATAACTAGATTAAAGGTGAAAGAAAGGTTCAAACAAGAAAATAAACATATATACTATCCAATACTCACCTGAGCTCGAGAGCCGGGTAAGCAGCAGGTTTTGCAACTGGAAGGTTGACAGCTGTGGGAGCAAGAGGACCATTTGAAGGTGTACATGTATGATCAGTAAACAAAGTTTTGATGTCTGGATTTGGCCTAGGGTTCTTGCATAGCTGGTGCTGCCAGTTCAAACTGTATATTTGTTGCAAAAGAAAAGAGTCAGATGGAATTGTTGCTAAATTCAAATGAGAAAAGGCATGGAGAAGCAAGCCCAGAACCATGTGTTAGCCTGTGACACATATAAACTACTCCGATTAGAAAACAAAGGTGCAAAACACACAGCATGTGATCCAAACAGAGGGAAGAATAAGACAGTATATTCAGGGAAAACTGCAACAATACCTCTGATTAATTAAAGTCCTCAACCTCGAAGACTTCAAAGCAGGAAATACAAGCTTATCACGGAACAGGGGATTTGCTTCTATAAGTTTCTTCAGCTCTATCAACATTATGTTCCTGGCAGTCTTTGTATCACCATACTTAGATAGCTGCTCATTTTCCCTGCCACAACAAATGTTACATTAGCTAGATATATGATAAATATAATAGTGCCGCAGAACTGGAGACACTTGAATCTCATCAGATCACTTTGTTAACCCATTCTTTGAATAAATCTATCTATTAGTAAAAAGAAGATGACTTAATGGAAAGATAGCTTGGTCAGAAAATAGGAAGTAACTAAGTAACGGATAAAGTGAATTCAGTTTAGACTAAGTCATGTTTACCGATGACAATTGCTTAAGGAGATAATTGTTACAATTTAGTTGATTTCTTTCACTACCATTCCATCATTTAAAACATATTGATCAAATAAGTAGCTGATAGGCAAATACTGAAAGGAGCGTCAGGGGTACCTGAAATTCCCGAGAGTTAGGAGCTGGGTGATTTCTTTATACAATTCCTCATTGAAGGTGGAGAATACTTTCAAATCGCTCACTAAAATCTCCACTGCTTTAGCCTTGTCTTGCCTAAATTATAATTCAAATATAATAATAATAATAATAATAAAATCAGCAAAATTGAAACACTTTCCACTGGGAAAGAAAGGTCAATGTAATGACTGAGCAAACTACACGATAGTAATACCGATCGAGTGCTTCAAGGTACTTCTGCTTCCTAATTTCAAAAAAAATCTTCATTGAATATCTGTTGTCATCGACTTTGGTAAAACCTGTCAAGTACTTCTCGACCTCATCCCACTCTCCAGCTTGAACTTTCTCCTCAAAGTACTTCATATTGAAGTAAAAGCCAGATTCTTTCTCGAGCCTGTAACAGATGATAATTTACAAGGAAGTTTAACCAACTTGGATGAAACGTTAATCAAGTTCAGAGTCTAAAATGAAATTTATGACATGAATTGAGCAAATGATCATCGGAACCAGATTTTTTCAATTAAATAACAATAACAATAAAAAGAACCAAGAATTTATTTTATTTTTTGTTTTAAAAATCATGATATGCAATCTATATAGTATATAACAGCGGAAAGAAAAGGCAAAAAAAATTTAAAACTCATAAACTCATCTTATTTTCTTTTAAAATCAAAATAGAAATCTATCTCATTGACATATACAAAATATATTACAAAATACCAAATACCTCTTGGGTGGGAAAAAATACATATAAAATATTAAAAAAACGTTCCTTTTGCTTTTCCTTATTAACTGTTATTATCGTCATCGTCAACAGAATGAAATCCCGACAACCTTTTGTTCTATGTTTACATCTACCTCTTTGCCATGGAAACAAATCGTCAAAAAGTTCGAGTCCCCCCCCCCCCCCCCCCAACAAACAAGTAACCGACGAAATATGTTTGTTCAATCAACAGGGGAATCTACATCGAGCTTTACAAAGGAGAGAATCAACGCTTAACTGAATCCTAAAATAAATCCCCAGCTCATCCATACAGCTCTGCTTTCGGATTCAACTCCGTACACCGACAAAGCAAAGCTGAGACAGGACAATTAGGGAACGAACTGACTCAGGTAGAAGAGGCCTTACTTGTGAACAGACTCCTTGAACTTCTCTTCCTCGAGGAATTGAAGTATGAGGAACACCAATTCTCTGCTGAGGGACGACATTTCCGGACCTCAAACCGGCCGAACCCGACTCCAGCAACCGATCCGACGACAGAATCCGCAGGGGGAGGTGAATCAAGCGGCGGAACCTTGAATTCGAAGGGCACAGGCCTAATCTCACAGCTCCGGGGCCGAATCTGAGCTCGGAGATGACAGAAATCGGGAACCTTCTAGTCCTCGAGGCTCCTCAACGCACGGACTTCGAGGACGTCTAGGGTTTGAAAGGCTGCGAAGAGAGAGAGAGAGATGAGGGGGAGAGAGAGAGAGAGATAGAGAGAGACAAAGAGAAGATAAAGGAGACTTGGTCTCGCTATCTTCGATGCGTTGTACAGGCGTCTTTTCCCCCACTGACCTATCAGTGATCAGCCACTGCACTTATTAGATAAGCGGGTGGATGCCCCATAACTTATCAGTGGTATAGATAGTTTATCGCTTGGGCTTATCACATCGTGTAGCGATCGTGAAAAGTGGGTGTAACGGACTCGAAACCATGAATTCAAATCTAGTGAATATTCGGCACACAAGTCCAGTCCTTTCCGTTCATTATACTGTCGCTTTCCTGCGATATGTCGTGCCCCAATTTATCGCGAGTCGGCTCCCCCCGACATGTACGGGGGCAGATGTTTCTAGTCCTTTGTCAGCCCACGCGCACATTTACTTGCCATTTGAAAGCACTGTGGGCCCCGCACTCCCTCCTGTCCCTTTCCCATTTCTCGCGTATCGTATTGGCTATTAATGCGGTACTTTGATTTTAGGTTAAAAACTTCAAAACAAATGACGTATCTATTATCAGTTAAAAGTCAAATTTGGAAAATTATTTGGTCCCTTTCCTAATTTTCTCGAGAAATGATTAGGTCACGTCGAGTCATCAGTGAACAATAATAATACTAATTACATTAAATATATTTATTTATTCATTAATTACGCGAGTAATTATTATAAATGGTAGATTTCAGTTTTCGAATCTTAGTTATGTGCATTTCTTGTGCATTTAGCGAAGCACAAGCCTCCTTGAGCTCATTGAACTCAGCACCATTGGCCTACAAAAAGGGAAGGTCTAAAGAGAATCTTGATTTTTCTTTTTGATACTTAAATGAGGATTGCTCGAAATGAATAAAGAATTGGAATTATCAAGGCTGTAGACACACCTGGACGTATTTATCGAGAACCGCTTGATATATATATCGAGATATTTTAATCCTCTTGAGCTATTTGATTATATATAATAGACATGGGATTATCCCATAAATATATTATATAGATATTTATGAAAATATAATATCAAAATATTTAGGATATATGAGACATAATTATGGAGAGAATATTTCCTCTGGGATTATTACCGATGTCGTGTGTCTAGGATGCTAAGTCGAGTTGGCATAACGGGTCAATTTTTCGATCCCTAATAATAAATATTTATTAAGCTAATTATATTAAATTTTTTCGTCACATTATTGTGAGGTGTGATCTTTTAATATTTTCTCCTTCTGAAAGCCATCGGATTAACATTCGCAATGGATCTTGTGCTGATCCATGACAACAAAAGGTGACAGATGGTCTGGCTAAGGGACTATATAAATTCCCAATTGTACTAAATGGAAGACCATCAAATATATTAGGCATGTTTAAGACGTTCTATCATGTCAAGAAACGCATCATTATTGTCTTTGTTGGAAAAGATATATGTTCGCCCATAGGTTTTCATTATTAGAAAGGACATTAAATGTCATTTCAAAGCTAAAATAGGAGAAAACTTGAGAAAATTATTAATTTGGCCCTTGAAAGATTCCATAGTCATCAATTTGGTCCCTTTCTGTCACCCACTTCATCCCTTGAATATCATTCCGTCTACCTATTTGGTCCCGACGAGAATTTGATATGGCATGCACACGTGAACTAACGGGGTCAATAACAATATAAAATAAACAAACCGACGTAATTTTGAAGTTGTTTATATTAAAAATAAAAAATATATATAAAAGAGAAAAAGAAAATGAAAAGAAATATTATCCATCTTCTTCAACATAGAAGTGGACAGTTTCAGGGAGCCCATGGCGACGAGCCAGCCAAGCTCGCAAGCCCCATGGTTTTAAGGTTCGTGCAAGCTCGCAAACCCAGCTAGGGGGTTGCTAGCCCTTCTCCTCGACAAACCTAGCCTGGGGATCGTGACACGGCCCCCTTCATTTTCAATCTTGCTAGTGTCCTTTTTCCTGATTATTAAGGTTGGGATTTTTCGCTTCTGGGCTTTCTAGGCTGTGAAAATTTCGCAAGTTTGGTGGAATTTTTCTTTCGATTTTGTGGTTTCGATCAATGTTTTAGTGGCAAGCAAGTAATGGTTAGGTCCCTTTCGTTCTCTGTCCCAAATCTGCTCTGCCCTGCCATGCCCGTCTAGAACTTTCCAGCTTTCCCAGAAAAAGAACATATTTTGATTGCATCTGTTTTGTGTTATTAGGGAATCTTTTTATTCTCTTAGACATTTGCCGTTCTCGATGATTGCATCTTTTTCTTGTTCTCTTTCTAAGAACCCACGAGGAAGATGAAGTAACAATATTTCTTTTCATTTTTTTTATATCAAAAACTTCAAAACTAGGTCATTTTGATTATTTTATATTATTATTGACGCCGTTAGTCTACGTGTGCATGCCACATCAAATTTCCGTTGCCCCATCTAACGTAAGGACCAGATAGGTAAATGGAATGATCTTTTAGAGATGAAATAGGTAGCAAAAATCTTTTAGGATCAAACTGATGGCAATAAAATCATTCGAGGACCAAACTGATAGTGTTCTCAGAAAACTTCATTCTCCAAAAGAGAGAGTAAGAAGTTGCCAAAGAAAGATTTCATTACCTTGGCAATCAAAGTAAAAAAAGGAATTCTCCAACAGTAGTCAATTGAAGCAAGGGAATTTGCTTGGCATAACCTTACCGAAAAGGGAATTCGTTGTCATAGGCAATCATTATATTATATATCCTTGGCATATAAATAAGATTTATATGAGTAAACTAATAATTTGCCGCTTCAAATATCGATGTTCCATTAAATCTGATCTCAATTAATCTTTTAAATCAGTTTTAACCTTGACCGATTAAATGTACATCATATTGGTACTTCCATCAACCTACCGTTAAATATTGAACGGAAAAATCAAAAAATCATTTTTGGTTCATTTTATAATTTTTTTAATTCCTTAATAATGTATTATATTATTTAATCATATAAATATTAAAAAAAACTGAAATAAAAGAAGTGTTTTCTTCTGCAAATGACTGAGAGAAAGGAAGAGGGAGGGTGTGTGGAGGAAGGTCGATGGCGGGCCAATGCCGCTGGCCCCCCAATCAACTCGCCTGTGACATCCCCGGCAAGATCGCACCTTATCTTTTTGATTCTTACGAAGCATATTGTCTTCAAAAATATGTATCGATAATTCGTTCTTCACATAAAAATTTCCCCAAAAAACAAATATCACTGATTCTATGAATTTATGGTTATATAACTAAAGTTGACTCCAATATAATAAAATGATTTCTCATTAGTAAACAAAGTTTAAAAAAAATAAGAGAGTTGATTTAATCATATGAATTTTATTTATTTAATTGGATGTTAACCTAATTTATATTAGAAGATTAAAATTGTTATTATTATTTATGAACTTATGATAATATAAAAAATTAAACAAGGATGTCACAAAATTTGCATATTCAAAAAATGGGTAATGAAGTAAATATATATGAATTTATCATAAAGGTGTCATCTACAACAAATTCTCTAATGTATTTGCTATTAAATAAATATATAATATAATGATTACTAATTGGGATTGTTTGTTACAATATATATATATATATATTGAACCATGCATAATTAGTCTAATTTTATTATTTAATTATCATATGAAATTTGAATTAATTATTAAAAATATTTTATTATGTTAAGAAGCCAATATGTTTTCCAAAATTCATAGTAATTTTTATAAAAATGATACATGAATGTTTTAAACTCATAAATAAAAATATAATTTTCAAAAAGTTTTGGTTTTATAACTGAAAAATATTATGATATGGTGCTATGAGATTAAACTCCTAAAAAAATTTAAAAATAAGAATTTCATAAATATTGTTTAAAACAATGAGCGATATGAAGTTTTATTCTATTACTAAACTTAATATATGTCAATCTATATAATTAACAAAAATATGATTATGCATATCAATTGAAATAAATAGTTTCAAGATATTATTACAATAATTAACTCATTATGTGGAAAAAAAACTTAATTTACTCTAATTTTTAATAAAAAATGTTAAGATAAATATTTGAAATTATAATTATAATTGATATTTTTTATTATTTTTAATCAGAAAAATTTGCGTTTCAAAATATAAATAATTGCAATAAGAAATGGTATGTGAATATATGAAAATGAACCCGTGCAACATACTTGATAATAAACTAGTGCCTTTTAAAAATCTATGGGAGTGCTACATCATTTTAATTTCATAATAACTCTTTTAATTTCATAATAACTCTTTTAAGAATTTAATGCTTTGTTTAGTTTCACAATGTGATTTTAAAATCACAGTTTAATTTAATTTTACACACAATAAAACAAAATAACTCATACAAAGTCAAAGAGTTGGCCCCATACATAACCATTTATACAACTCTTTTTCAAAATCTGATTTTAAAATATTACTTACAAATCAAACGCAGCATAAGAAACGATAAAATCACGATTTTTAACCTTTTTTTATTCGAGTTAATTGATGAAATCATTCTTGAATGGATGCTCCCGCACTCTATGCATCGGGAATGAAATAGGATTCAAAGCGTGGTGCATGTCAGGAGAACACGTAAGATAATAAAGAAAACCATTTGTAGAAAGATAACATAAATAAAAGTATTATGCCATCGTTAATATGCACTTCATCTCTAATTTCATACGTATGGGGTTGTAGTTCTAATTGTCAGAATTTGGGCACCCGACATAACGATAACAAATATTATCTTAAGTCAACTCCAATATAGAGAACAATTGTATTCATAGTGAAATTTGAACAAAATCGTTTCAGTATATGACACCATATCTGGCTTATTATAGCAAAACTATTTGTATGACATAGGCTTTGTTTGTTTTTCGAATAATAATCTAACTCTACCTAATTTAACTCAATTTTTCCTCAAATTTAATAATATAATAATAATTATTTTTTCTTTTTCTACCATTTAATAATAATCTCTTACTCATATTTTTTCTAATATTTTTTATAATCAAATTTTTAATAATAAATTAACAATCTACTTTCACAGACACACACACACATATATATTCTAATGCATCAATATATTTGTTAACATTTGTAATTATTACACAAAATCAAATTGAGTTGCATTATGATCCAACTCGAAAACAAAACGCAAACTACTTTTTTTAAGACTTTCATAAATAATTTATTTAGAACATCAGAAACATCCAACAAGAATATGTTTACTCATGAACGGTAATTAGCCAATTTGCGGAATCGAAGATGACCCTCTCATTATGTTAAATTTTTTTATTTAACGGCATGTTGTGGTGAAGATAGGGCACGTGTTTTTTAATGGTTTTAAAGGAAAATTAGCATTTGATAAATTATTCCAAAACTATTATTTGCTTAATTATAAAATAGTTACTTAAAAAAAATTGTTCCCATTTATTATCGATTTCAAAGTATTTATTTTAATTTTAATAATTTTAAATATTATTATCGTTCAAATATTTAAATTTATTATGAAATCAATACTTAATTTTTAATAATATAAGTCCCAAATCAAGTCGTAATTTTACAAAATCTATGATTGTTTTTGCTGAAAAATCGAAAGAGAAAATCTTAAAACGCGTTTTCTTCTCCCCCCAACATCTAGATCTAATAGTTAAAACTCATTTTCAACGGTTCAGATTGGAAGTCAGTGCCAATCTCTGTCATCCTCATTTAACTTTCCTGAGCGAGAAACTCTATCTGTCTGACCTTTCACTTCACAATAGGGTCCCACAGCATGAGTTTGAGTCAGCTGATCTGAGAAAGCCACGTGTTACTTTTAGAACCTGTGGAGGACACTCGCCCAGGTCTCCTCCCTGCCGCGCGTGGGGCTAGGACTCTTGGGACAGCAACGTGAGGTGCGCACGTTGTGCGTCACAATAACAGCGAAAGAAAGCTCTCCTTATGTCGTCCACCAGGGAAAAAAGAAAAAAGAGAGAGAGAAAAAGCTCTCCTTATATCGGCGGGTTGTTAAGTTCTCCTCGGCCGTGTCGTGTGGGCATTAACCCCGTCTCGGGGTCACGGGCGTGTCGGCCACTCGCTGTTTGTGTGGGATCAACACGAAACATAATAATTATTGTTATTATTTAAACACAAATAAAATAAAAACTGACATGAGTCACATGATAAAGTTTAGTATGGTTGTGAATGGATTTTATCTGTTGTATACCAAAAATTCTTACCTCAAACAAATTTGGCGTATTGATTAAAAGTGCGTTCATGTATCAATTCAATTCTAGATTCGAAACTCTTTTGACCACTATAACATTTTTAGCGTAATTACCCATTCCGTGTACCGCTGGGATTCACTGAGCTTCGAAAATTAGTCCGCAAAGCACACACATCCCGAATCAAGAAAAAAAAAGGGCAAAATTTCGTGAGCAATTGCATCGCATTACGTGTGTTGAAAGATATAATTTCAATGACAAAAAGAAATCAATGAGTTTATAAGAGGATTGTATTTTTTATAGAGTTAAATGCACTTTGCCCCCTGACCTATGAGGTGAAATTAAGTTTGCCCCCCAACCTATGAATTTTGGCAGAGTGCCCCTTCACCTAATCTAAAAATAAGCAATGTGACTCCCAGATTAAATTTTGGTCATAATTCCGGTTAAAAGAAGGCACATGTTGATCACATGTCAATTTAATGGGGGCAAAATTATCACAGGGAATAATTAATCAAAAATTGGATTTTTGCAAAATTAGGCTATTTTGATTGTTCGTCTTCCCCGATGTCTATAGCTCTTCCCCGACCGCCAGCACCATTGCGAATCTAGTTGAATCCGGCAACCGTCGGCCTTCTCTGCTCGTCTGCCGCAGTTCATCATTCTCTAACCATCGTCCGCCTTCTCTACTTGTCCGTCATCTAGCCCTCTTCATCTAGTGATTTTTCGATTCCTTGCTATTGAGTGCCATTGATTTTCCATTGTTGCATATGATGTTCTAATTGGTTCAATTTAGTGTGTGGGTGTTCTGGGCAGCTCAAAATAATCATTATCCCTCATCGTCTATGTGCAATTTGCTGGTTTTCTGGAATTTCCAAACGCCTACTCTGTGTTTGTGTTGTTCTGCAAACATCGGGAAAGACGAACGATCAAAATAGCCTAATTTTGCAAAAATTCAATTTTTAATTAATTATTCCCTGTGATAATTTTGCCCCCATTAAATTGACATGTGATTAGCATGTGCCTTCTTTTGGTCGGAATTCTGATCGGAATTTAATTCGGGAGTCACATTGCTTATTTTTGGATTAGGTGAGGGGGCACTCTGCCAAAATTCATAGATTGGGGGGTAAACCTAATTTCACCTTATAGATCGGGAGGCAAAGTGCATTTAACTCTTTTTTATATTATCAACTTAAACATTTAGAACACGAACGGACTCAACTCGTTGTCGACCACTGGATATCTAATGATGTGGTTTGAGAAAATATTATATATTGCAAAAAATCAAAATAAAGAATTTTTTCGATGTAAGCACTCTCATATCTGAAAATCAATAAATTCTGATTAATTCAGTTCAAGTTGGGATATATTAAAAGGGCAAAGATTTCCATTATGAATATTCTTTATTCACATGATTTGAATCCGAGACTTTACCATTTAATCACTCATATAATATTAAATTATATTTTATTATAATAATTTTATCAATTCTTTCTCTTGATGTCATTATGAGATAAGATCATACGGGATTTTCTCGTTGTATAGGAGTCTCGTAACCCAGTTGAAGTACTTGCCAGTTAGGACAAATCGTTGATCGATGGAGAACTATTTTAATTTGTAGATTAAACATATCGTACTCTTATCAAGAAAATAAGAATAACAAAATGAGAAAAAAAAAAGGGAGTAAATGACGAGAGCAAACGAAAGGTCGCCTAATGACTGGGAAGAGTCGTGCCGCCGTTGTCACGTTCGACACCAAATTCAGCTAGCATATGAGTAAAAAATGAACGGTTGTTAGTTTTCTAAAACAAAACCAAGACATTTTCTGAAATTTCAATTCAGTCTAACCCTTTCTTACACGACTTTGAACCCTCATATTTTACAACTAATATAAAAAATAAAGGATGTCAATGCTAATTTTTATTAGTCTATTTCCACATCTATATTGTTAATATAAGACCACGAGAAATTTAAATAAATTGTATGAAATCACCGGGAAAAAAACAAATATGAATTGGTTCAAGTGGTTTGACACTTGTTCCGTTTAAAAAAAAGTCTCGTGTTCGAGTTCTTATGAATGCAAAAAATCCATACTATTAGACCTTTATCTCTTAGTGAGTCGACTTGGCTTTACTAGATTAGTCGGGGCTCAATTGGACTTCCGGATACTATGATTCACACCCAAAAAAGGAAACCACGGAAAAAAAAAATTTGTATGAAGCGAGTCAATATTTAACTTAGCTCAATTGAATGTTATGCCAGATTGTTCATGGTATCTCTATGAATATGATCCTTTTTTTTCTGTTTTGCTTTCACGTGTCAATTGAGCATGCATATATCGTGAAAACGAAAATTACATGATACAACAAAGAAATGGCGTCTCTCTCCCTCCTCTTCCTCCCAGCTTCTGTCTCCCTCTGGAGAAGACCATGACATCACTACAGAGGAGGCTGACGAACTCGCGAGAAGCGCCAAATGCGTCAAAGAGAGGAACCTTTGCTCTTCATTCAACTGAATGGATCTTTGTTAACTGTAATGCTTATGAAAAACATTCCTTGAATATCCCATGGCAGATCATTTTTCCTTTGGAAACGAAGGAATAAGTGGATCTTTGACGAAGTTCCTCTTCAACGTCAGTTCCATCGTCTATGCCTTGAATATGCAGTTGAATACTATTCCTCATTAAACCCCCCAAAGCCTCGCATGACCTCTATCATTAATATTTGCCGGTTGCCCTCGTCCGATGGCTGGACAAAACTCAATACAGACGGGTCAGCAGTGGGGTCTTCCGAGAAAGCGAGGGCTTCAGCAGATCTCTTGGCATATCCAACAGCCTTGTTACGAGTGCTGGGCATTAAGATATGGCCTCCTCCTTGCTTATGAAATGGGCATCCAATCTCTCGAAGTAGAGTTGGACGCCAAGGTAGTTTATGATCTCGTTCTTGATTTATCTCATGATAATTTATATCTAACGCCATTAATTTTGGATTGCACGACCTTGATCCAGCAATTCACGAATTTCAAGATGAAGCACATCTATCGTGAAGCTAATATCATCGCGGACTGCTTGGCAAGGCTTGCTAGGGATGATATCTTTGACTTTAATTTTATCGGTGTATTTTGAACCACCAAATTACATGATAAAATTAACATTTAACCGACTTATTAAACGCTAGCACTTGAATTATATAGAAAGTAAATTAAACAAAATTACAGGTTGATCCATAGCCGTGCGAGTTGTTCGTGATTTCGGGGGGAAAAGAAAAAAAGAAAAGAAAACTCCTCTTTTCCAAAAATAAACAAAATCCTGAAAGAATGTAGCTTTTTATAAAGATTGAACTTTAAAAATATTTTCAGAATATTTTCAGCATACCCAGTTGGCTGAAAACCATTTTGGGATGCAAGCTGATTCTTCATTCTTACAAAAGTTTTCGGCCAAGAGAATGACTCGGTTTATGAAATGGCATATTCAGCTGGATTAATCAAGGCCACTACGCGGATCCGGATACCAAGTGCATACTAAAAAATAATAATCGTAAAATGTACTATAGATCCAAACTGATGCCCAAGAACATCTCGGCCGACGTATATCGTTGGATTTCCACAAAACATTGTTGGTGTGTTTGGTTTTAGAGTTAAGTAGAGTTGAGTTTTGATTTTATTTGGGTTGTAATGATTGTGTTGTTGAATTATGAGAAAAAGTAATGAATAGTTAAGAGAAAGTAATGATTGTGTAATGATTGTATTGTTGAATTAAAAGTAATGAATAGTTGAGAGAATTTAGTATTTAAAATTAAATTGAGTATAATGGAGTTATATGTGAGTTTATATATGTCACTCACCTTTTTTAATTAGAAAAGTTGATTTTTGTTGTGTAGTGAATAAAGTTAAAGTTAGAGTTAAAATATTAAAATCATATTGCAAAACCAAACAGGGTGGCACATGTCCCGTGTTTAGTTAATCTTAGCCGTATTAGACTAATAAATCTGCATATTCTAGCTAGTTTAATTTCACTGCTTCCCGGTTTCTTAAGATTTTCAACCACACATAATCTCAAGCAGGAAAAAATCGAATCTCTGACATGATGAAATCCATTCCTAGTTTAAACACAGGGATCTTTTTTGTTATGGTAATTAGGGCCCCCAGCACTTTGCAACTCCAATAAATCGACCGTTGGTTATAACATTTCTGTATGCACGACTCCACGTTCCATTTGTGCGACCGGGACGCTACGAGATTGTTGCTGCTCTGATAATGAGATTGTTACTTTGTCTACTTTTGAAGTTATCTGCAGTTCCATGCGCTTTCATGCATACAGCTGAAGCTTCTCAACATTTTTCGTCCATATTTACAGTTCATCAACAGAAAAAGGAGAGAGCGAAAGGAATGACATGAAGCAGCAACATGATCTTCTCTTTAAAAATTCCTTTAAAGGGGCCAATCACTTATAATCTAAAATATTACAGAGGAATCAGAGGGAAGAAGCCGATCCCGATGACCAGGTGATCGAATTACTCACTACACTGGGTTCTTAACGGGGTGGATCTGATGGGCAGACGGCGACGAGTGAAAGAAGAGGCAAATAGCAGAAATATCGTCCATTGCTATCCCACGCCTATTGTGTTTCCAAGCTCGGACTGCATACTCGACAAGCCGTTTAGCGGACTTTCCTCTGTCGGGTACTGAGGATACGATTTCTATGGCTTCCTGATTCGTCACAACGTCCCACACCTACAGAGAAAAAGAGGGCGCTTTAGCAATTTTTGAACAAGAATTTCAATCTTAAACTATCAGAAACGATCAGGGAGATTCGTCAACCACAAGAACATACCCCATCAGTTGCAAGAACAACAAACTGGTCTTCGCTGGTGATGTTCCTCTGTGTCACTTCAGGTTCGGATATAAGTCCGAAATCTTTCACGCAGTAGTCCCCAAAGGCTCTGGACATTGCAAGGCCTGGAGACTCGCCATCAGGAAGCCAGAGTCGGTGAATCCCGGGCTCGTCGTGTAAGCAGAAGACCCTCCCATTGCATTCGATTATCCTTTCAGCCTCCTCTAAAGACCAATACCAGCATTAGTACAAACGCGTTACACGTCAGATAGCACAATTGGAAATTACATGAGATTAAGAGAGGAACTCACGAGGTAGATTGGGCTTGAAATCTACTGTGAGCTGAACCGGCACTAAGGTGCCATCATCTGAAGTAGTAGCTAGCACAGCCCGGGAGTCTCCCACGTTTGCTATGACAATATATTCACCCTAAAGAAACATACATATGCATCAGTCATTCACTCATCATATTATCCATTTGGTGGGTCCACCCGGATCTCGATTTTACCTCTTAAACTATCAGAATACAGTTGACGATACTCACGACAAGTTTGAGTTAAAAGAAGGGGTGCTGCTGCGGACTTAATTAGTCTTCTCATGGTTAGATGTGAGAGTCGAATGGAGGAACTAACATGCTCATTTATACAACTCTACATTATATTCACCCGCAATGAAGGAACTGAAGGACTGACAAGGCACATTCATCTAACAAGAGATAGAGCCACATGTACCTGTCTGACAATAGTCAAAGCAGTAGTCCCGCTATAGAAGGAATCAATCTTTCGGAGCTGCACGAGCTCCTGATCAACCGCAGCACAGGTCTTGAAGTAGGAGTGCTTCCATATATCGAACCGATGGTGCTTCTTACCGGTCTCCAAGTCAAAATCTGGGTCGAGGTAAGCCTGAGCAACAGTCTCCTGCCAATTGCAGAGCAAAGAAGATGGCATCGCCTGTCTTACCCTCTTCGCTACATAATGCCCCCAAGGGCCGTGCCCGTCAAAAATCCCGCAGAAGATCATGTCGCTTTGGCACCCATATTCCTGCGCACATCAAGCAAACATACCAATATGAATTATGTAGCATCTTAACATTCTAAAAGTTAATAAAAGAAAATGCCCTTTACTGCCAATTTGAACTTTCCACATTTGAGCTCAATTTGTTTCTCGTAACATTTTTCAGGCTTCACGAAAACACAGTTTACAAAATCCGAAATGGAGCCCATGCTCGTTTCTTGATGAGCTTCTTCTAGGAGTTATTCGGTTCATGTGTATACCTCCCACACAATGCAGCAATCCTGATTTACTCCTTTCTCCCCTCTCTTGGAGAAAATGGACGCAAAATTCTTCGAACCATTCACATTTACAGTTCCCGAACTGCAGAGCATCGAGTCGTTTTTCTTCGCTTCTTTCACCATCGCATCCGCAGTCTCCCTCCCATCACAAGATTCGGAAGGCTTCCCTTTCCGAATGGACAGAGATCTCGCCAGCCCGTTGAACATCGAAGATAAGTGCCCCATCAACTCTGCAAATGGCAAATGGCAAATGGCAACAAAGGCTAAGCCCTTTAAATGTCTAAAGACATCCATTTATGGCTCTCAAAACAACTTGCAGCCAAAAGTACATTCGTTTCTGTCTCCGTTTAAACTGCATGTTGCATTCCCCTTTTTTACTGCAACACGGTACCATCGAAGGATAAAAGGACATTGTCTGACTCAGACGATATAAGAATATGGGGATTTAATAACACAAATAACCATAAAAAGTTCGAACCTTTAAGGCATTAAAAAGAGTATTCATGCTCATGCTTACATGGAATTCCATCATAGATGCTCATTACACGGAGTTAGTACAGTTATAATAATCGAACCGGTGACACCCACTGAAAATTGCAGATAAATCCGGAAGCCACTTAACGTGCAATGCGAAAGAATAGACTAGAAAAGTAATTCACAGAACGGAAAGAGAAGAACGAGGACTCCCAACAAATCTTCATCAAACGGACCTGACCACAAATTTTCTGGGTATATTTAATTGTCAATGCACAAATGGAATAAACAGCTCAATTGAACGCAGCCCCGAGCGAAATGAAAAACCTTTATGGAATCCTTTGCTACCCTTCATCGCGAGGATCGTGAACAAATGACAGCTGAAGAAATGCCAAATGCGGAGCTGAACACTGTCACCACTCTCTCACCATCATACCGAGTCAACGGTGGTGATTCAGTGATTCTTCTCTACATACGGATCATGAAAAGTTGCTGACTCTGCTCCTTTTCTCCCGCTATTTTTTCTAAGCGAGCAAGCTGAAATCTCTTCCAAGGGAATCGGGTAGCGTTTGGATTCAAACCTTCTTGTTTGCGGTTGCAAATTTATGATTTTCTTTTTTTTGCCAAAATAAAGCAGAAACAGTCTATTTGAAGTGTTATTTCTCGTGAACACTGCGTTTGATTAGTTAAAAGTTCCAACATTGAAGTGAGACAAAAGCTGTCGGTCACATCCTCTGCATATGCTCTGTTTTTCTTCAAGGAAAGAGTGACACAGGGAGAATTCAAGGAGGGGGAGAGAGAGAGAGAGAGAGAGAGAGAGAGAGAGGAGGACCTCAAAGAACTATGCTGCGACTTCAGTCAACTGCAACGAATGATGGTTGAGACTCAGAGCGCCGGAACCTGATGGGCTCGCCGGAGAAAGGAGTGGCCCCGCCGGAACACGAGGCTATCCCGATGAACAGGGGAGCTGAGATTTCGAGAGAGGGGAGTCAGAGACCGATGACGATCCATGAAAGAGAGAGAGAAGCTCGCTCGTCTGGTTTGGTTTTGTTTGGTTGCCTGCGCTCTTTATTATCAACAGGACACAATGGCGAGGGAGAAGAACACGAAGAAGATACAGTCGCTCTCTTTCTTTGGGCGTGGTGTCCGCATAAAATACGAAGATACCGGTTTTGCCTTTGCCCCGTTCCGCCCTCGTTCTTATCTTCCCGCTTTTTAATTTCTATATGTATAATTCTCATGGAATCAACAAAAGAAATTCAATCATATCCCGCTCGAACCTGATTCGATCGGAGCTCACTCAGTCGCTTCATTTGGTTTCAAGTTGTTCGAAACTTGTTCGAGTATGATAAAAGAATGAGATTTGAGTTCGACTCTTACTAAAATTTCATTAATTATAGTTAGTTGTCTCCTTCGATCCAAATTGCAGGATGTAAATAATTTGTGAGCGTGTCCAAAGGTAATCGAACTGTATATCATAAGTTTTTCGGTGTATACCTCGGTATACGAAAGTCCAATAGACCCCAACTAATTCAACTCGAGCCCAACATAGATTTTCTCCATTCACAAGGGGTAAAACTCTCTCAATATGCATATTATCGATTCACTAAGGGCGTAAAACTCTCACAATATGAATTTTTTCAATTCAAAAGACTCGCTCGAAAACTTTTATTTTTTTGCCGATCCATGGTGTCCAGACTTCGTCCAACTAATTTTCGGAACTATATGAATCCCCGGCAGTACACGAATCAGATAATCACGTCCATGGACGATGCCACGTAGTGGGGAGGAGGGGCGAATCCCCCCTCCCCCCTCGCGGAAGTCGCCTCTCATGTTTTGCCCCAAAATTTATGAGTTTTAAAAATTTAGGGCCTGTTTGGTTTCAAGATGGCATTTTAAAATCACAATTCTAACTTAACTCTACCCACTACAAAACAAAATAACTCATACAAAGTCAAAGAGTGGGTCCAATTTATATCACTTTTTTTTCACAACAAAACAACATAACACATACAAAGTCAAAGGTGGGCCCCATTTATACTACTCAAAATCAAAATCAAAATCTGATTTTAAAATCCTATTATGAAACCAAACGCAACCTTATACATCCATTGCCTCCCAAAATTTATAGTCAGGTTGTTTCGATTTTGCTCCTTTATTTTGAAGATTTTAAGAAGTAATATATGCGGTTTATTACTTTGCCCTCGCTGAAAGAAAGTTCTGGTTCCGTTCCTAATCACGCCAAAAACACTTCGGTAGCTCCAATGGACTTCGAACTTGGGATCGAGTGGATACATGAGCTTTTTTTTAGCCACTAAGTCAAATCTCTTAGAATTCTCGAACTTGATACCTTATTAAAAGAAAACAAGTGTCGAGCTGCTTGAATCAACTTATGTAGATTTAACACAAGCTTTTATTTATTTATTTTTGCAATTAGCCATTGTATAAGGTTTTGCACAAATCTCATATGCCTTTCATAAACTACAACATATATGTTGTATATCTTGTGATATCAAATGTTGATTCCTGCCTTGCCCAACTTGTGGAATATGTAGGCATAAATTATATATGAGGTCTTTTTTAAACAAGCAATGCGATTATAATCTAAAACAAATCTTGATTGTCTTAAGAAAGATGAAAAATAATAAAGCCAATCGTATCATTTGCAAAATATCTTGTCGTGGACTTCGTCTATATACATGGCTGCTTGAAGTGCCAAAAGTTTACGTGTGCAGCGTACCAAGAAATGTTCATCAAATCAAATAAAGACAGAGTAATAATCTCCTATTTTCTTCGTGAAAATTGTCATATGACCTAATAATTCCCTATTTTGTCCATGAAAATTGTCATGTGGCCTCATTTTCTTTCTTTTGTGTGGCTATTCCTTACTTAAAGCGGAGAAAAAGTTGCAACCCTTTTTCCTCCACTAATTGTTATTGGTTAGTGTCATAATTAAAGTGGAATGAATTCATCACCACAAATAATTATGCCCGAGGACTTTTACACACTGCCTACCAGAAAAAAGGAGTGCCCTCCTTCCGAAGACAATAGAATTTTCTGCGACTATGACACGACCAGACTTAACACGACTGGATTTAATTAGACACGTGAAAAAAATTAAAATAAGAGAAAAAGAAGAGCTGCGGACCCTAACAAGTATGTGGCTGTGGCACATTAATAACACAACAGTAACATCGTAGATATCGAACTTCTTTGGAGAATCTGGTAGAGCTCGATATTTTTGCCAAAAAAAAACATAACTTGATTACATATGATTATAAAAATTTTGATTGTTAAATATTATATATGAAAAAATCATAAATGATTCTTCCTCGTAGTGAAATAGCGGGAAGAATTAAAACAAGTGTTTTATTATATAAAATCATGACTCACAATCCATGTGATAATAAGCACATTAACTCGTTTGTTGCAATTCTATTAGTGATTTCTTACGTCATGTAATTAGCTAGATAAATTTAAATTGCCAAATCCAATAATAGAAATGCACCTCTTCCTTTTCCGTTGTAAGGATCTTTCTATACTTCCCAATAGAGAAATTTTTGCTTTTGGTATGGACCCATCTGGAATTTTCTCATGTCGACATAAGGATCTTTATCATAAACTAATCTAATTTCGAATTTTTACGTAATGAACGGGAGACATCCTCATCGGTGGGTCCACAAAAATGCCGACCTCTTCATAATTATTATTATTTTTATCATATATGCGAAATATATATGATTTTACTCTTATAACTACTTTTGGTTTTCTATATATATATATATATATATATACACACAATATTTATATAAAATATTGTTGCGGCTTTCAATTATTATTTTTTGACCCGTTACTGGTCAGCTTCAATATATTTAACAAATTTGTTTGTGAGGTAAGTGTATTATTGATGTCAATTATTACGCCATGTGGCAGAGGGTGTTATTATTTTCGCGATTTACTTACAACACAAAAAAAAAATTAGGATGTTATTTAAAAAAAAAAACATATACGTACAAGTCAACTCACATATTTTCAAAAAACTAACTTGAAGGAGTTTTTTTAAGATATTTGTTAATATAATCCTATCAATGGAAGAACAAAACTTATTTATAGCAAATAATTGATCCGACCTCGAAAAGTTATGCAGGTTATAAGAGGCATAAATATGCTAAATTATAATGAAATTCTATGCAAAATTCGACATTATTATTTTATCTCATATATTTTATCTTATTTTATACTATTATTTAAACGAAAATCTAGTTTTGTAAGTATAGCCTTATTTATAGGATGTAGTTCAAAATCGAAAATACCCCCTTTTAATTTAAATGATACAATTTAAAATAAAATAGAAGAGTTGAGGGTTAATACTTAATATTAGCTACTTAATACTAGAAGGGATATGAAACATATCAATATCCGTACATAATTTTGAAATGCATAGTGCATATACAGTAAATTTTCAATTTTATGGTTATTTTATATAATTGATAGAATTTATGATTTTATATTAAAAAGAAAAACAAATAAAAAAGAAAACGTGGATGAGGAGTTTCTTCAAACAGGATGTGGGTATTTTTCCCTTTTTTTTTAATCTTTTGTTTTTTTTCTAAAAGGTAGAAAATGATAAATGAATTATGTTTATAATAAAATCATACTTTAAAAAATAGAGATTTAGTTACAAAATTACGAATTCTCTTAAATAACAGTATATGATAAAATAAGATAAGATATAAGATTATTTCCCTCTCTTTCTTTCCAGTATCGCCTTATTTTGCTCTATCCTATCAAAAACCTAACCGTACATTGTATCGTATTATTATAAGATTATTTTCCCCTCTCTTTCTTTTTTTTCATATTCTATCTCTAACTCTTACGTTTTATTTTTCTTACCCTCAATTTTTTTCCTCTTCCAAATTAATCCATCCATGAGATTATTGGGGAAAATTATTTACTCTATTTAATAGTAGAAGTAGGTTACATGTTTTAATTATCATGATAGATTTTTTTGAATGAAATTATCATGACAGATTTTGTTTCTCCTTATCGTTGTATAGTCAAAGATTAGTGTTGATTATATGCATCGATTAATTTAAGGGTGATTCTATCACAGTATACTTAAACTGCACCATGATAATGCATAAATCTCATCAATTAGATTTTTCAACAGTCTGAAATTGAGTTTGCTCTCGTGGAACATTTTGAAGCATATCATATTAAATTTTACCTTTAATCTAATCTCAAATATGAAAACTTACCAGTCTATACAAGATAAATTACCTAATAGTTTTTAATTGAAAACCACAGTTATAAATATCCCAAAAAATATCAATTGGGTCTCTCGCTGCGTGCGTATGCATTTTTATTTTACATAAACGTGCTTTTAGTGAAATATAAAATACAATCATATCTTTCATATCATTTTTCTTTATATGGATAAGATCCCCATGTTCCATTGTTAATTTATTTATATAATATATATATATATATATACCCACATAATATAAATGATAAATTGAAAAATGCGATCTCGGGTAAAATAAAGATCTCAACGGAAACTTCTATTGTTTTTCCCTTCTGTTTTTATTTAAAAACCTATTGTATATTAGATTTGTTCTACATATTCTGATCATTTTTGTCAGAAAATACAATTATAAATATCTGTCAAGATTTTTTTTTATTTCTAGCTACAAATATATAAATCGTATGTCTTTTTTGATAGATTATATAAATTATATCACTACAGAAAAAAAAGCCTTAACCCGATGTTTTTGGCCCGACGCGAAGCAAAACGTCAGGAAAAATTGGCCATAAAGGGTCTATCCCGACATTTTGGAGAACGTCGGGATTGACCACCTTTTAGCCGACAACTTGAAAAACATCGGCCTTTGTTAACCCTATGCCGACATTTTTTAAGTTTAGCCGACGCAAAAAAAAAAATCGCAATTTGTTTAGCCTATCCCGTTGTTTTTGGAATTTTTCCCAACATTTCAACCATGAACCTTGTCAATGTTGTTAAAGTCTGTTAACAGATTATCATTTCACTACTGAATATTATCAAAAGTGTTGTCAAAGTACAAGTGTAACAAGTAACACGTTGTCACCTTATTATACAATATGTTGTCATTGGTATTCGTGACTCATAATAAAAATGTGACGTTTTATTTCCTTATGAGAATATATTATCATATAACACAAAATGTTATCGAGGATGATGTTGATCAAATAAATATTCAAAATTAAATTTATGTTGGTCTTCAATAGTTATCGATCGACCCAAATTCACGGTGCTCTTTATCAAAAGGCAAATTTACTTATGAAGAATCTTTTACATAAATTTTGAATATGCTCTATTGAGGAAATTATATGGCTTCGAACCTTTATGGAATTACAATTTTGGCTATTCGAGTACAAGCTCCGATAGGATCGATCAAGAAGGCATTATTGTGCAAACTCATGGTGGTTCTTAATTTATCAAAAGAACAATTTACTATTTTACTAAGAAACAAAATGTGGTGCAATGTTTTGAAAAATATTCCAAAACAATGATTTGTTTAACATTTGCAATTAGTTTATCCACTTTTCATATGGAAACTTGGCACATGTCTGCTCTAACCGAGATGATTTAAGACATAACTCAGCACGTAAATGCTATTTCATGTTTAATTGGATGAAAGAAGATAATCATTTTACATGAATTTCGAAAGTATAAAGTTAATCTAAACGCAATTATTAATGACGGAATTGAGTTGTAAGAGATTTGTTTCTCCCAAACTTGACTAGATCAAACCCAATATTAAAACTCACCGAAGTAATTGGCTGCATTCCGATCATACAATTACTTTTGAATTCCTCGTGGTATAAATTTTCATGAAACTGAAAAGAAAAGCATCCCCGAGAAGCATGACCGCATATTATATAGCTCAATTATCAATATCGTAGTCTCCATAGCCTTTGATAAGGGCCAATCAAAATTTGCACCGAGAGCAATATTTTGTTACTTGTCGAAGCAATTTGAACCACAAAATTAAAGTTGCGTTGGGATAAGATCTCTTGTTTTGGATTTTTTTTTCTTTCTCATTTTTCGAATTGGAATTGTTCTTGGATTTCAATGAAAGATAATATTCATGCTCACAACTTGGGTCACTTTGGGTTCATGTCAAATTTTGATGCCCTCTACATGTATGGAGGTTATCCTTATACTTCGAATTCTTAGTCGCTTATTATTCCATGAACCTATCGAATTAATTACTTCTAACTATAATAAATCCAAACAAACATTAGTTAATGTTATATTAATAAAATCAAACCTCAAACGAGAACCTCGAGAAAAAAATAAGTCGATGTTAAATTTTTGAAGTGTAGTAGTGTGCTATAATGGTTTTAGGCAATATTTTGCCATCTTACATAATATGTTGCCACTAGTATTGGTGCATCAGAATAGATGAGGCAACATGTGGTCTCATTGCAAGGCAACACATTGTTACTTGAGAACAACATGAACAAACGTTTTAAACGTCGGTCCAAGTCTGTTTGAGCCGACTTTTCATGAAACATCGACTAAACTATTTGAGCCGACATTTCATAAATGTCGGCCACTATTTTTAGAAAAGAAACAATTCAAAGGTTAAGCGGGAAAGTTCCCGCCCAACCCTTAAAAATTTTAAAACTCAAGCAAAATTGGAAGATATCCGCCGAACTTAAATTTCAAAGCGCCAAAATTTGAGGACATCTTCGTCAAAATTTATATATACTCATTTTCCTTTCGAAATTGCTTTTCATTTTCCTCTTTCCCTCTCTTTCATTTTCCCTTTTTCTCCTTACCTAAAACCAGCAAGCAGCAATGGAGCGAATAATTCGAGAGGTTGAAGTCGTGGCCTGCAAAACTTTTAAGCAGTTCAAACAATATCTCCATCCTCATCACCTAGAGCCTCGATTGAAGTTGTGACCACGTGACGAAGATTGTCGAAGGCTGCTGTTGGTGAGCTGCTAAGATCGACGAGAGGAAGGGGTTCCGTAGTGTATTCATGGCTGGCAGAGGAAGGAAACCAAGTCGAGAGGTAGCATAGACGGACAAGTCGCGATGGGCAAAGCTCGTGTGTGGGTTGAGGAGAGTAGCAAACTGCTGTTCTTTAGTTGAGGCCAAGATGAGGCGAGAGGTCCCATCAAGAAAGAGATGGCCATGAGATAGGATGAAGGTCTGATCGGAGCTGATTCAATACTCATTTTATTTGTGCTTGAATTCTTCTTCAAAACTAAAAAATTTCAGGACCATTTGTCTGTCCATCCTCGATGAACTTGATGAGCATCTTTGATTAATCTAAGAGGTTGGGAGAGAAACAACTTATACTTTTAGTTTTTTGCTACTTTTTTATTTATAAGGAACTCATAATTCATTGAGAGATTATTAATTTCTACTACTTTTTTTTTTGTTTCTCAATTTTTGTTATCATGGACTCAAATCTGATACTTGTTTCGAGTGACCATTAGCTCATTTTCATCATGTTACCTCTGATAATTACAAGTTTATATAGATTTGTGGTGTGATTCTTTCAAGGATTTACAAATCTTCGTGATTTCTAAGGCAAGACAACCTGTTCTCAAAAAATTGATAACTTGCTGTCAGCAGTAAATGTACCCACTTTACCATTGACAATGGTTATTAATTTGATGACAATGGATTGTCTTCATTTTTTAATAAAAAATGGTTTGGACCGATGTTTATCGCGTTGGCCTAGGCCTATTTTGGCTGACGCAACCCACGTCGTCCTAGGCACGGTTTTGGCCTCTCTTTTTTTTTTGGCATCAGTTTAGCCTTGGTTTTGGCTGACATTTCCATTGCATCGGCGTTAATCCGAGATGGTTTTTGTCGACGTTATTCTAAACGCGTCGGGAAGCCTCTGCCAATGGGGTTAAGGGCAATTTTTTCAAGACGCCGAGGACAACGTCGGTGGGGTTTTGGCCGACGTCTTTTGCATCGGCCAAAGCCGAAATAAACGTAAGCCAAAACCCCTTTTTTTCTATATGTTATGTTCATATATCCTTTGGAAAACGGCAAGTTAGTAGATTAAACAAGGACCTTAATCTTTTTTAAAAAAAAAATATTTTTCCCGCTATACCAAGCTTATCTATTTTTAAATACATTATAGTCTATCACATTCATATTCTATACGCATCTATATAAAATTATGGAAGGCCGAAGGAAGTGCCCGAGAATGCCATGTAGAACATAACTAATTTGTGGTTGAGTAACTTTTAAAGTTCTCGCCAATTACAATGCGAAAAATGATGTAGTATTATTAAGTCACATCATCATTATCATAAAACTCTAAAAATTCTTTAATTACGGAAGATGAAAAGTCATTTAACATAGTCTTAACAATAAATTTTTTTTTAAAATAATTATAAGTTTATACACGTTCTTAGCTTATTCACATGAATAAAGCACAAACTTTCGTGCCCTACGAACTATAGAAATCTATTATTTTTTTGAAAGCGCAAAAATATTCAATTAACTATTTTGTTACACATCATCAACCTATTTGAGAATCAAAATCAAGAACTTTAATTGAAATAGGATTAATAAGAAACAAACCATAGCTAAGATATGAAATATGTTAATGCGATCATGGACAAATCTTTGTTAATCGTGAACATTTTAATATCATTTATAAACTTATACTATAAATGCATCTTTTTAATACTAGCACGGCGCATACGCGCAGCCCCTACAGCTATTTCATATTTATTCAACTACAGTCTTGTATTTGTTATTTTATTGCATTTAAAATATGGGCTCTTGGGATTGGCTAGCCTATCATGCAATGCTATAGATAATAAATTCTATTATTTCCACGCCATCTATGTGTTTTGTATATATTATCAAAACCAAAGGTTCATAATTGCCTTATAATTATTATATACGGCAAACTAATTATGATTAATTATGTGGTCATGATTATTGTCGGCTACTTCATTAGTCGCCGGCTGACTCAGCTCTCCTTTCCTATTGGATGGTTTTTGTGCTGTCAACATTCCATTTGTATACTTCCCGTTCCCTATATTTGAATGGCCCTACGAAATTTTGTGCTTGAGTCAATATTAATCAATAAACAAAGCTTTACCGCCGAAAAAAATTAATAAGAAAAAGACCTTTTTGTACAGTATTTAATTAGATTTTTTTACAATCACAGGTATCGTATTCAGTGTTATTAAAATCTGACCAGATGATGAACCGATTGAAGTAAGGGTTTATGATGAACCGATTGAAGTAAGGGTTTATAGATTCATGGGTTCGATCGAGAATTCTATGGGTCAGACAACATGTCTAATTTTGAATTAAAATTACATATGCGTTATTAAAAATGTATGATAAATAGAAATATATGCACAATTATTAGAAGATAATATTAGGATTCGATGGGTTAGACCGCATGTCTAATTTTAAATTAAAATTACATATGCATTATTAAAAATGTATGATAAATAGAAATATATGCACAATTATTAGAAGATAATATGAGGATTCGATGGGTCAGACCGCGGTCTCATGTTGCTTCGTTGACCGTTTAAGAAGCTAAAATATGATGAACTCGTAAGAAGCCAGGTGTTTTGGTCCAAGTTTTCTACTAAGAAAGGAATACTAATCAGACTAAAGAGACACGAAGACGAAATGGTACTGCTGGGGAGATGCATGTCATAGGTTCAGATCCCTACAAGCACAAATAATTTTTCTTGAAAGAAGGACCTACAGAAGGGGGCGGTTGATTTGGTTTCTAGGGGGTTCGTCGAAAAAGTGGCCGGTTCGACAGGTTCACGGGCCTAGCTATGCATTTCTGATCTTGAAGTAGAACCGGATCGGACAGGGTACCGGTTCCCGATCGAACCGAGTCCAACCGGCCAATCCAGTCCCATTATAATAATATTAATTTTAGATTCACCTAAACCAACCAATTTTACCAAATCCTTTCTAATTGAGTCCTAAGGATAATGAGTCATGATTAGGCGGACCCTAATTAACATGCGCACTCACCCCATTTGGCTCAAATTTTGATTGGTTCCCTTCATTCACCCCGTGACGGCATCCAAGATTTGAAAATCGGCTGATTGGGACCCAACAAATGATCCCATAATCTCGTGTTTAGATTTCCTTTCTTTCTAGTCATTTCCATCCACAAAAAAAAAAAAAAACAAAAACAAACAAACCGACAGAAAAAAGACAAACCTTATAGAAACTATTAAATTTACAATTTGCGCTTGCAAATTATTTATTTCTTTGCTGACTACATAACCTCAGAAAATGAGATACAATGTGAATTAATCCCTTCATTTCGCCTCTATGTTGTCTCTTGTACTTTCTTTTTCTTTTTTTGGGTAGAATCTCTTGTAACTATGATGTGCGACGATGTTGCTTTAATCAGTTCCAACTACAGTCTTTTGAATAAAACAGGCGACAAAAGCACTGTGTAAGAAACGTGAGTCACATTTGTACCGACGCGATATCGACGCGCAAACAACAGTACTAAATGGGACAACATTCGGGACACATTAATACGACCCGGTCCCGAGCATGCATTTGAATCTCATAATAACGTTTGATACATAATTTAGCTGTAATGGATGGCCCACACGTGATACACGAATCTAGTACGTTGGAGAGGGAGGATCCTATGCATGATGAAGTCGGTTTCCCGTGGGGCCCGACCCGAGAAGGCGAGTCCGAGTCAGAGAAAGATGAGGTCCACTGTTCCCGCAGTAGACGAATTCAGCACATCCACCAGTAAGAACCTGACACGTGTCGCGCGGCGCGGGCCCCACGATCACATGTGGGGCGGTGCACCGGATAGCGACAGCGCGGGCGCCCTCGGGAGTGGGGAACTGTTGCGACCATTTCCACCGTTTTAGGTACGGCTTTCCACGTGGACCAATCATAATTCAGGGGAGATCTGGTGGTCGTTTCCCATTGGCTGTTGGGGAATTGTGAGTTCCACCCGAAGTGACGTGATCCCGTCAGGGGCATTTTGGGTATTTTGAGATAGGCCTTGTGAACAAGGCCAGCTTGTTCATTAAATGGACGGCAGCTTTGAAATGACTCGAAGGCAACGTATGGTATGGACATGCCATGTGAATCTAACCAACAACAAATCGATCTCTTTGTAATGGTCTGATAAAAAGTTTTGTTGGGTATTAACCCTTTTTTTTTTTTTTTTGGGAGGTTTCATTGCGAAAGATGATCCGAAAACCGGAAAAGCCGAAATCGATATCTTAAAATGTCTGATAATCTTCTAACAGAACAGTTGTAGTTCGAGATGTTTCTTCAATGTTTGGGACCTTTCCTTTTTGGTGTGTTGAAGGGATTTGAGGATAGTTTGAAAGTCACAACCTACGACAAAAACTTACCTTTCTTAGACTATTTTACATAATGTTTTTTAATATAAGCTACTTGATATTCAACTAGTCTAGAAAAATTTAAATTCGAGTTAAATTGACCCACTAAATCTGATTTTGACGTAAATAATATTAGATGAATCATCTGTATAAGCATGTTTTATGTCTACGGACTTTGATTCTGTCAACATGAAATAAAATGTTGCCATGTGTTACAGATATTCATCATTTTCAATTGGAGTTCCATCATGGTCCCAATCAACCATCAAAATCGAAATAAAAATTCTTGGACTAGAATAAACAACTATAATTAATAACAATTGTCTCATTCGAAGGCAAAAATTTAATGCCCGGTTTCAATTTTATTAGGCTTGATTAAGTCCGAGTTCTCATGCTTGAACTACAAGAAAAACACGTAATAAAATGAAAAGAAGAAGAAGAAGAAGAAGAAGAAATTAGGATAACATTTTTAATTTTACTCGGAAGTTTTTAATTTTAGTCAAGATGGAAAGAGCGATTTCATCATTTTCCTCGAAATAAAGGAATTTCTCGGTAGGAAGATGCCATAGCAAGAACATTAGTCATACTCATACAGCCAACAAGATGGAGAATAATGGAATGGAGCTGCCTAAATAACATGTGGCCCATATGGAGGAATCTCAACGATTAAATGCGAAAAACAACATCTCTACTTCCGACCATAACTTTATCTCGATAGATGTCTAATGGCCTTTCCCTTTCTATCTTATGAATAATGCCTTTCAAGGTGAAGGTCCTTAATTCATCCGTGGAAGAAGGAAACTCTGATCTGGACGATAAGGGAAATTTTGAATGTCGCTTCAGCTGTGCCTGCAAGCTGTAGTATCTGCTACTCCGCAAATATCAATGTCCCACCGAGCTACGACGATTGCTGCTGCCCAAAATGAGAACTTTCGAAGCTCGGCAACTCTCGTCATGCGAGCAGGATTCTTTTGATTCGCGTTAATGGTTTCCAGTGAAACGGCTAGCGAAAAGATAGTACACTCTGTTCAACTAGAAAAGTATGTTATATTTTCGGAAAACAGTGACTTAATCTTAAATCGGGCTAATGTCCCCAGGCCCAGTACTACCTTGGATTCGGTTGATGGAGGTTGATTTAGGACCTTGAATTGGGCATCTACTTGGGCCAACTGCAGCCACTGGCAGCACGTTTGATCGAGCACGAGAAGCGGTTTTCATTTTTGCACGACCAAACACAAGAAATTTAACTGGTTTCCCAGATGAAATACTTCCTCCACCAACATTCTTCCCATGCGGAAAATGAATTACTTGAAGCGAGTGATGCGAAAATTTCATTACCGGCCTCAAAATGAGGTATATGATATATGTTGAAGCTGTATCACACAGCTGGAGCCAATTGGAACATCGCATCCAGGAGAAGGAATGGTAACAAGACTTTGCAGAAACTTGTTATAATTATAATGCTCAGTGCTCATCTAATTCAGTAGCTTTCTTCACAAAAATCCCACCAGTCATCACCCATTGCAGTTTACAGCTTCATTGGGCCATGCGGTTGCCCGTTCGCTCAGCCTGAAACTGTCTCACGAGCTGTAGAGACTGATGATAGAGGTTGAGATCGATCCCATCCACATTCCTACCCACGCGAGCCTGCAAGATTGCCTGAAAAAGAAGCCCCGTCTCCATGACTGATCACTCCATGAAAGTTGTTTAGCTGACACTTAAGAAAAAGCAAAAACCTCCGATACAGTTTCAAATTCTTAAGAAGAATAAATGAATTAAACCTCATTCTCAGGTTGGTGAATATGAAGTTCACCGATGAATTGGTAGATTGAACCGGCTCGAAAGCTGAGGTCCCTCAGATGGTTTGTGTTCACCTTCAGCTTGGCACTTCCATCAACTATAATTGCCAAAGCCGTTTCCGAAGAATACTCTTGTAGCCTGAGGGAACCATGACAGATATATATCAAACCTTAAAAAGGATAATGCACTCTCCAAACATATCAGCCACTAATGGATATAAACATAGAATAAATGCGAACACAACTATTGCAGAATCATCGAGGTTCACATATAAACAATTCATAGATCAGATGTTCGATCATTAAATCTTTCTAAGTGCTGCAGCTTTCATGCTGACTGAGCACGTACCAGTTTCTTTTGCAAGAAACAGTAGATTAATCACGGTATGAATGCAGCGAATCCCAATCAGCAATGTGATGGACCGAGATAATCCCAACCGATGAAAGATTGATCTTTTGTTAAATATTCACCCATCCAAGTGACCTTTACCGGTAACCTGTTTCGTTTCATTCATACAACTTTCAAGCGTGCGAAGAAAACCGATAAACGAAGCAGCATTCAAGATCGAGACCAGTATCACTAATAGATGACAACATCCAATTCCATCATAGTCAGGCTCATGCCCATCAACATTATGAGCTCGACCTGCTCTGTCTACACTCTCGCTGTCCGATTCTCAACCCAAAAGACTAAGCTTGAAAGATTTTCCGGAAAGCAAAATCCATCACCAGACTTATAAATAAAGGGACAAACTCGTAAAGCAATTGGCTTCTCATACTGAAATGATAACAGCTGGTGAAGCACTAGACAGAGCTTCACCATGATCATGCCACCCGAGCTTTCCAGTGAGGTTGCAAGTGGGTTTGTTCATCAACTGCAACCCAAGTTGGGATGTGGGGAATGTGAGCTAACAGTATATGCATTGAGTAAAGGGTTGAAAAGGGAAAGGAGAGAAGCCGTGCTTTCCGATTACTCTGAGCGACGACCCGTCGGCGAAAAATGGGGAAGACGGGTGGAGGTCCTCGAGAGATAGCAGTGCTCCTGATTTCACCGCAGACTCCATCGCTGAGCTCCAACCCCCTCGACGATGGCAGCTTTCACTTCTCCGCTTGCGTCGTCAGGAGCAGAGCCCCTCCACGTCAAAAGCCCGTTCATGGCAGGATGGCCCAGTGACGGAGCCCACGGGCTTTTTGCTCTTTCACTTTCCCTGGCAATGACAGTGATGGACTTAGACCGATACTCGGATGGAGAGATTCGGGACTAATTCTCGAAGCATATGCAGTAAGCTTACCGAAGCCAAGTGCCCCGGATGACTACTGCATCGTCTTTCTAATTCGGGTATATATACTCGAAACCTTTTATAAATGAAAATTCTCTAGTTTGTGATATATTCGGTTGTTTTCGAATGGTAGACGGTCCGACTTAGTGTTCCCATTGCTCCCAAAGACCAACTCGGATGCCCATGCTCGCTCCTCAGACTTAGGATTTGGCTGCAATTGTTTGAGGCATGAAAGTCATCATCATATGTCATGCTTGGTGAGTTGTAGATCAAAGAAACGCTATCCATTGGATGGACCGGGATGTAATCGCGACCCTTAACCCCAATGAAACCTTGAGGT
The DNA here is from genome assembly GCF_007655135.1 of Punica granatum. Lineage (NCBI taxonomy): Eukaryota > Viridiplantae > Streptophyta > Magnoliopsida > Myrtales > Lythraceae > Punica > Punica granatum. The sequence continues at coordinate 52,409,572 of NC_045127.1, forward strand.
GGAAGAATAAATACTGATGTTTGCATATATACAAGTATAGAATATACTTCTAATTCCTGTACATAAATATCACGCCAATGTGGCCTTTGTTGTGTTAAGTCTGGCCCTAATATCGATTTCCTGTTAGCGTCTAATGTTTTCCTCAATCAAGCCAATCAATCGGTCAATCCTAATCCGTGCTGCTAAACAATCGCTGTACAATTGCTTCAACTAAAATAACCTATTGAATTCTTTCTTTCGGACCCACGGGTATAACTTATATCAGTGGTACACGTGAGGGCCTGCGTAGAACTCGCTCTCATTGAATACTGGTCTCAAGTCGGATTCTTGAGACATGAATTCCAAGGGAAAGGTAACTAGATGTCCCCTGACCCTTCTGAGTCTCTCCATCGGGTCGATGCCTTCAGTTCCTCCTCCGTGTTCGGATTCTAGCTTCTCAGGGGCTATTCCTAGATCGATGGTTGTGTGCCCGATCTTCTCCTTCCAGTATGCCATGCTTTGTCTCAGCGCAGCTCTGCAGGACATAGTAAGTGTCAGAAAACACGAAGACACTGCAAATATTGCCTGCAGTGTTGGAACATGCATGGCGTGCAGCGCGTAAGTTATAGTTTATACCTCGAACGGATGTTATCATTGGGAATGCAAGCAAAGACATCATCATAGATGTCGCTATTTGCCTGCACGAATATATATTTCATTGTTAGTTAGTCGCAGAAATCGACTAAAGATGTAAAAGACTCATGATTCTTGATTTTACATGCAATACCTTAGCAGTTGACAGCCACAAATCTTTGTAAGTTGCATCAGCTATTGGATCCCTTATTTGACAAATCTGATGAAATTACAACCGAGACATGCAAGATCAGTAGCGAATCTCGTAACTGAATGATCGAACGATTACGATTCAAGTCGACAAATTCTCATTGCATTTCAACCAACCTCTCCACCGTTGAGTCCCAGATGTTCAGCCCACAAGGAACACCGAAGACTGTGGGAAAACATCCCTGCCTTCCAAGGCTCTCCATTCATTGATGACTCAACAAACTCTTTATCTTCGACGATCACCCCAATCTGGTACAAACAGCGATTTGTTAAATATCAAGCACCGGGAAAAGCAAACAAGAGGAAACCTCTGAGTTAGAATTTACCTCAGAGTCTCTTGATCCAAGCAAACTCCGATCATTAATGTTTGATGATCCAACATAGGCAGCTCGATCGTCTATTATCATAACCTTGCTGTGCACATAAACCTGCATTGGGGACTCCCTTTATCAATAACAATCAAATGTGAGAAGGAAAGAACTTCGATGCAACAATAAGGTACCTGACTAGTTGCGACGGGTCCACCTTCACAGAGTCTGCCATAAGATCGTAGACCGTAGAAGGATATATAATCATGTACTTTATCTCCAAGCAATATTTTAAGGTGATGCAGTATCGATGTTTTCTCCCTGCTGATAGTTCGATATTGCCAGTGAATAATGGCTCGAACTGTCGCGGCCCCGCTATCATCAAGACCCCCCTATTTATAGGCATCCTAAACTAATCAGGGACAAAGTCTTTTTGCAAAGTAATTTGGTAAATTCGGGGAAACTAGTCGGAGAATATATTAGTACCTGGAAGCCAGGTAATAGTGGAATGACGATAACTACCCTGAAACACCTCTGCTCTTTGTGTGCTCTCATGATGCGCTTGTATAGGGCATCTAGGACACGATTCTGTATTACTTCATCTCCCGAAAGGCCTGAAATGAAAAATTGGTTCTGCAAGCAAATAAGAATTCGAGCATTAAGAAATCGCGTTATCCCATTACATGTATTACTGTTGCATTAGGAAATTCCTCATCACACATCTGATTTGTTAGTTGTTACCTCGATGTAGATGAAGTGCTCTGCCCTTTCGATGAGCAGACAGTAAGCCTTCTGAATGCTGTCTTCAGTTTGACTTATTCCAGCAGACCACTGGCTTGAGCTTCTAACGACCTGCAAATAAAGGCATTCAAGTCACGATCGAGAAGCAAGGACACCGTAACAAACTCTTAAACTCATTGAATGAAAAAGATCTCAATGAGTTATCTGACTTGACAGCGACAAGAGGTCCTCGGGCCTACTTCTTTCAACCCGCCGCTGAAAAGATCATCATCATCGCTTTCTTTGGGTGTGCGCAAGCGCTCATCCTTTATTTTCATCCTGCACTCTATGGATTCTTCGGGATCGTCGCATTGATCTTCAACATCATCTACAAAGCCTCTCAGTTGAGTATTGTGAACTGCACCCTCGACTTTCGACTTCTTGCAGCTCAGCAAAAAGCTTTCACAGCATGCAGAAGGTTCCTTGTGATGGTTCAACTTATGGTCGGAATTTAAATCATTGTTTGGGTGCTCAGCTTCCTGAGGTAGAAGAAGCGGGATGCCTTGCAGGAGGGATGGCGAGGAAAAAATATTTGGTCTCATGATGTTGTCCTGGTTCTCTTCCGTGTTGTTCTCACTTTTAATGTCTATCTCAGTGGTTCTTCCCATGTAGTGAGGGATGACCATGTGGTGCTGAGGAATGAGAAGCGGGATTGTTTGCTCGTTTGGTGCTTTGTTTCTCTGAAATAACATAAAAATGCGTGAATTTTCTCACACGTGAAATTCCAAGGATCGGAGATATTGAATGTGGCAAAAACCAGGGAAGCAGACCTTCGCATGATTCCAACGCTGAACAAAATGCCTAGCAACGTCACGACAGGGTGGCCCCCATAGGGCACAGTGAACATCGTGCCATGGCATCCGTGGATATTTCTCCCGGTCAAGTTCATCTGTTGCTGTTTCCTCCCAGGAATTTGGTTCTGATTCTCTGGCAATAATGAATAAAGAAGAATCTCATTTCTAAATCCTATAAACTAGGAACCTACAGTCAGTCAAGTTCTGCTTCTTCATTTTCTCGCCTTTCAATTTATGGAATTCCCGGGAATAGTGTAGATATTTGATAACGCTCAAAGTCAAGTACAGAGAGAGTAGTGATACCTCGGATTGTAATAGTCCTTTCCTGGCCACAAAACTGGAGGACAATCACCCACTTTGTGTTCTGTCGTATCGTGACGCCCGAAGCATAAGTCTAGCCCCCCAAGAAAGCATACCCGGTAATCAACAATGACTAGTTTTTCATGGTGAGACCTGATCAGAATATTAAATATCCCTTGTAAATAGGAAAATCTTTTCGAATGGAGAATGAGGTACTCTCAAGAACTTATGTGCATACCATAGATAAATGCCCGTGGAGAAATGATCAGGGCATCGCAGTACCCTCACGTTCTCATGAATTCCGAGGAGCTTCTTCTTACTGTAAAAACTATTGATCTTTAGAGCAAGCGGGACCTCCTTGTAGAGAAGAATGTAAATCTGCAATAGCAAGATATTTGCAATATAAGCACGACATCAATTCCTTTCAAATATGGTCATCTTGTAACAGAAAGAAAAATACTGTATTCAATGCTATGTGCAGATATATCATTAAAAAAGATCCAAATTAAAACTGAATGAGTTCTTAACGAGGACATATCACTCGTATTTCCACCTGAACTCCCTGCTTAGCTTTTGCTTCGAGCAAAGCATCTAGTCTCACGGAAGACTGACTTTGAAAAGGACGCCTTAGATAGAGTTCCGGGCAAAGCCACCAGCCCGTCACGAAAATCTGCGAGCATTTACCGATAATATGTGTCTTAAGAACATATCATATCTTTGTAAAGAAGAAGATAGAGAGGGAAAGAGAATACCTCGGATTTTGCTTCTTCTATTGCAGATGCAATGGCTTCGAAAGCTGCCTCCCCGTCTATATACCACTGAGCTTGACTTCCATCTTCAGTCAGGCCCCGAGGTGGTGCATATGAACCGAACCGATGAGGGTTGCACCATCCTTCAGGAGGCTTCTGGGCTGCATTATTAATTGCAGAAACCCAACTCTTCACTTTACCACTACTGGTAGTTCTTAAGTTTATGCACCGATTCCCACAAGAAACCTATAAATAAAGCAAATGTAAGACACCCAGCAAACTGAGGATCGAGATCAAATAGTATCAATAAGCGTACAAGTTAGCATGACATTATTAGAGAAACAGAAACATGTTACCTTAAAGTAATAGTAAAGAGGATTTCGTTCCTTAATCTGGTCCGCTAAGTAAGTCCCAGACATTTCTTTTCCATTAGAACCTGGTAATATATCGAAAACAACTATGTCCAATGGTTCTGGATCAAAAGGGTCCGCAAGAAGTGCCAGAAACCCGGATTTCAGTACTGCCCAAACCTACAAGAGAGATATAACCTAGAAAATCTTATCGACGAAACTGATTGAGGCTGTCATGTCAAAGAATCTCGAATTCTGAATTTAGGAGAACTACCTTCTGCCAGTTGTTACTGCAGAACCCAAACCATAGACAAGGTAAACAACCGACATCCTCATTGACTCGGGAAATCTTTCCCAAGTGCTTCACAAACACATAGCCTTCTTTTAGCTTTGGGCCATATTCCAATGAGAATGAGAGTTTAGAGACCTCGAGGAATTTGCAGACCTCCCGAGAATTCACGATGTCCAGGTTCCCGAGAAAGTGATTCAGGTAATTGTGCATTGCCACCTTTGCCCTGTCTGAAATTGTTTGCTGCTTCCCCAGTGATGGACGTATGATTGGCAAAGCAGCCCTTGATGGAACATACCTGAACGAACAAAACCGATTTGTAAAGACCAAACCTACAATTGAAGTTGAAACACGGCTTGTTCGATTCAAATCCCTAAAAGAGCACAAACCTGTTTTTAGTCCTTTCCGCATGATTCACCGGTACAGCGCCATCATCGGGTTCATCATCATCTGGCACTACTGCCATCTGATCTACAATTCCTAAGCTTTGGAGCCATTCTTTAACCTGCCTCATTGAGTCCGGATAAGAGAACACAATATAAATCCGCCATTCCTGATTTAGCAAACGACAAACGAGGATAAAAGGATACCTGCTCTTGCTTCTCATGAAGTTCCTCGATAAATGCACGCTTCTTCAAAGCGAAGTGCAGAAAGAGGACTTGTGAAGCTTTCTTGTAAAGGCACCATTTAAACTGCAAAAACAGAAAAACAATATGGCGGATTAAGATCAATAACCGATCCAAAAGCTTAAACCTTGTGGATTGTCATTCAACAATCAAATCATATACTGATTCTTATATCTGCAAAAATATGAACTTTTGCAGGTTTAAGCTCATCCCCTTCTCGGGGCTCGTCATTTTCCCGTCCCAAATCATGAAAGCTACCCGTTCAGTCATTGATCCTAGAATTTCTACTAATACATCTTAAAAAGCGCACGGAATGCCGAGGAAACAGAGGGCTATTACCTGCTTGTACTGAACTTCGATGGTGTAAGAGAGGAGAATGGGGCTGAAATCCGCCGGGTCGGGCTTGGAGACGGACAAGATGGTGGCCTTCGGCAGCTCATCGAAGATCCAGTTAGACTCGGCGTCGGCGGCGCAGTGGCGCTGGGAGCTGGCGTGCGGCAAATGCATCGAGTGTGATTTGGCCATTCTGTTGGGGATGAGTCTCTCCGTCGACATGCCCTTGAATTCTCGGACGAGTCACTCCGGCCGGCCCAGCAGCTTCGCATATCCTCTGGCCCTCCGGCTCCGCCCGCTGCGTGTTCTACGTAGAAGAATCGTATCTGTGTATAGAATTATACCAACAGAAAGAGGGAAGGCTTCTGGGGAGAGAGCGGAGGCAGTTTTTATAGTTTGCAGAGGTGGCGCCGCCAGTGCTGCTGACGTGGACACTCACTCATGTGGGATTCCGATGCCGTGAGGGCGGTAGCACGGGGCATCTCGTCGGACCGGTCCCAAGTGATGACGTGTCTTGACCGTAGGCCGGATGTACGGATATTCCATGATGCTGGGGATCAGGGAATGCGGATTCGTAAGTGGCATTAGGAAGACGATAACTAGTAATTTATTAATCAAATTAAAAGGGGAAATGACTAATTTACCCCCAAATTTGATGGTGAGTGGTGATGTTATTCTATGCTTGCAAGTAACCTCAATCTTTGCCTAATAGGAAAGGGAAAACAACGTCTTTGTTTTGTTTTCCCAACTTTGCTACGCAAATGACGTTTACCGATCCAGCGATAGTACCCGAGAATCGCATTTTTTTTTACATGAATACACCCCACATACATCAGCAATGTTGAAGCATGTAGTAAGTTGAAAGCTTGTTTCCAACTTGCTCGGGAGGAGGGCGATTAGGTCATTTGACACCCCTGGAAGTCATTTATGGAGAGACTTTGTAACGAAGCCGCAACTTGCCGGGAGAAGGAAAGTGGCATATGCTTGGTGGGAACCAGATGAGAGAATATCCTATGACTTTGTGCTTTAGGGACCTTAGAATATGCTGACAACCTAAATGATTGCTACCTCCCAATGATCGAATCAAAGTACATGTCCGTTTATAGTAATCTATTCAACAATGTTCAACTTGAGAAGCAAACGATATAGGACCAGTTAGAGAAGAATCTTCCATGGGCTTTGGTGATTGATGCTTCCAAATCTTCCGCCCAAGAACAGAAACAATAGGGAATGTTAGTCGGGACTCGTCTTATTTTATGATAAATCTACTGTCCGCTCGACACGTAAAGATCTTAAACAAATCGTGTTAGATTCATTATTAGTTAAACACCCAGAAGACAGCTTGGGTTTCTGCGACTCTCGAGTTGGATTGTGCGTGACGGAAATGCTGCCAGGTCAGAAACCAAGAAAGAATTAAAGAAGTAATGATCGTTGTTTATTAATCTGAAGAGATGATCACGTTTTCAAAACGAACGGCTAGAAGCCATATGATAATCTTTTCGTACACGTGATTGTGAGTTTGCATGATGATGAGTTGTGTATAGCTGAATTCCACATGTTCTATGATTAGGTTATAATTGAGAATTAATTAAAGAAAACATAAACTGTAATGGGCATTCTTCAATAGTAAGTCAGTTGTATGCAAGGTCGCAACAAGGGGACAAGACTAACTTCAGAAGAGGATAAGAGTTACTCTCAAGACATTGTACTGGAACATCACAAAGAATCGTCGAAGAAGAGCTTATCCTGTCGATTACCAGAATAAAATCACTCTATCCATTGTATTTGCGTATGTAATCCATCCGTTGGTGTGACCTGTGGCGCTCCACCATGGATGCTGACACCGAGAAATGAATAGGAAAAGGAGCATAGCGTAACCTTTTCCTGTCACTGCCGACTCGCTTTTTAGTGATCGCGCCTGTAGTGAGTTGCAATGCTGATTGCCAAAGACGTAAATGAGAGATCCCACTTTTATTGAATCACTGGGATTACAGACAGCGCCAGGTATCGTTCAAGATGAAATCCAATCTCTACAAAGGCAGTGAACTTTAGCGAGCGAAGCCATGTAATCGTCGGACCTGAAAAATATCACATGACAGCTTTATATTTCTCGAAAGATTCCCATTTCTCAAGAACAAGAATGGTTGGCGCTTAGGCCTGACCTTTCCCCATATGGAGATCGATATGCATCGAGTATCCATCGTTTAGCCTCATCTGGTTTCCTCTGTAAAAGGAGGAAACATTTCGGATTAGGATTTTGAAGTCGAGGCCCTTGATCATCAGCTCATAGCTTAAACAGATAAGTTCAATCTGTTTATTCAGTTAGGTAAAATACCTCAGATTCATAATAAAGGCCTGCATACAAAGAAGCGTAGAAGTACTCGCCTGGGCTTCCGTTCAGAAATAGAGCAGCGAACTACATAGCCAAGTTGGATTTCTCTTGTCAGGACATTCTTTTGAATAAAATGCAACTACAGACATGTTTCTTTCAAAAAAGATCCTCATGAGTTTTAGGAATTTCAATTGCAAATGTTTAAGTGAAACACCTTTTCTGGATCTCCTCCGTCCTTAAACATGTTATATGCTTCCCTCATCACCGGCCGTGGGTCCCTTCCTACCTGCATCCAGTTATTAAGATGGTCAGTGAAAATTCGGAATAATTTCCATGAATGGTATAAGCCATATAGTTGAGTTTATAATAATATTTGTTGATGTGCTTGTTGCTCAGTTTAGGGGCAATGCTCGATGGAGCGATCAATGGACTAACCTCGAGAAAACGTCTCCTCGCTTCATCAACTCCACACAGTTGAGCTTCGCACAGAAAGCACCATATTGACTCCTCTGTATCATTTGGATTCTGGGCTACATCTATCCGGAACTGCTCTGCCCCTTCTTCGAACCTATCCTGACGAATGATGCAGCACGGGACAAATCATGTTTTATACTTTAAACCATAGAAGATGTAATTGTTTGCATAGATCATAAATCCTCTCACCTATTAAGATAGTAGAGAGATAGACCTCTTTGCCAAAGATCTGAACATACCAAAGAGTCAATCCTTCCTTGTATCTTTAAACAATAATTCTCTCTAGGGAAAAAAAAAAAACTGGGAGATTTCACGAATCTTTTGAAACGTACATGCCTTCTGCCGAGGATCCAGCTCTATTGCCTTGTCGAATTCTGTTAAAGAGCCAGCAATGTCACCCTATACGAAACACATCCACTTGAGAAGCTGAGAAAGGAGAGGTAAAATCTTTATCCCCTGCTTGGCGCTGGAAAAGTACGAAAATTTCACCTTAAGATTGGCTTGCCGACGACTACGAGCAAGGCATCATTTGTTATTCATGGTGAGTCTATATCTGTACGCGTTTGTAAATCTATTGGTCTGAGTCGGAGACGATCAATCACAATTTATATCCAGGAAAATCAATAAGATGAGCATTACACTCCCACAATACATTATAGACACAACCAACGGTTCAATTGTTCGTCAACTAGCTTATAGGACGTATGTTATTCAAACTCTAGACTACACTCAAGGATCTAATTATATCGAAAAGGGTGTGCACAAGGTGGTTGTTAATATACTCCAGAGAAGCCAAAGCAAGACAGACACAGCGCTGCAAGAACAATAACTGCCGCTATACCTGTCTGAAGAGTAACATTCCCCGGCGAATGGCCAAGACCGCCTCGCGGGCATTGTTGCCGCCGCCAGTTAGAGCATCCCAGATGCCCGAAACCGAAGGGAGGAATAGTCTCCGGGAGATGGTGTGGGCTGCAGCGGAGTTCAGGTGGTGGCCGTGAAGTGTTGAGTGATTAATGGAGCTTGAGAACAAGCAATGGGTTCTCTTGAGGGCAACCGGAGAAGTATTTGGAGCTGAGAGGGGGAAGAGGGAGTGAGACTGAGAGAGTAATTTGCAGGAGGAAGTCATGGATTTGTAGGGGGGGAGAGAGAGAGAGAGAGGACAAGTTCAAGGGAAGTCAACTGAGGTGCGTCTTTCCAGTTGTTGGGGATAAGGTTCCAACTTCCAACTGCCGACGGTTCTCATCGGCGCCAAAGAAAAACATGTCCAACGGTTCTGTTGGGGCGGTAGCAAATTACGGGGTTAACCATAAACTTCCAGTAAGGTGCACTATTCCCATGCCGCTAAACTTTTTGTCAAACTTTTTTTTTTTTTTTTTATTGACAACTTATTAGATAAAGATCACCTCCTCCGGAGGCACGATTGATGTAGTTCGTTGTAAAGTTGACGCGCTTCCTCGCCCAATCTCGAGCACACGTGATATTATAGTCTTTTAACAGAGAAGGGGCTACCAAAATTTTCTAACATATTAGGGCTTCCTGCTAATAAGTCAACCAGTCTATCGGAACAGTAGGGTCGTTGTATGTTACTAAACTTGTTGAAAAGATGAAATATAACCAAAATATATTTTTTTTAGGCGTGACTAGTAGTATCCGGAAGCCCAATTAGGCCACACCTAATCCAGTCGAGTCGGATTAGCCCACTAACAGATATAACTCTCCTAGCTGGATTTTCTCCATTCATAAGACTCGAATTCCGGACATTGCTTAAGGAGAAAAGATGTCGAACCGTTTGAATCAATCAACGTTGGTCAATGTGTATCTTTTTTATCGAAAACCATTTGTTACCAATGAGGAATTTTTTGCATCTTCAATGCAGTTGCTTGTAATTACCAATGAGGCGTTTGAACCATTCAAACCATGAATGGCTTCCACCCCGTAAAGGTGATATGTGAGAAAATCGAGTTATTTGGGCCTTGAAGGATTATGGTGGTCCGCCCTACTACCCGGATCCCCTTCTTTTAACCGGGTCCAATAACGGATGAGTGAGTAACGCGTAAGAATGTGAAAGCGCCTCTTTTTCTATAATAAGGTTGCATTCTGAGGTGTGGAGGGATTAAAAATCTTACAAAAACTGCTCCTTCTTTATGCTATATGTATCATGAGAAACTTTAGAACCCTTTTTTTGGGCTGAGTAGAAACTTTAGAAACTTAAATGGGCTCATTATGGGCCGGTCCAGAATGGATGGGAAACTTGTTGGGCCCATTAACAAACTCCCGCTCACACCCAACCCATCAGGGTAAAAACGGAAGCAGGGAAGTTCAGCTCCCGCCACCGCCACCAGAAGGGACCGCTAACCCTAACCCTAAAGCTCCCGCCTTTAAATTCCCAAGTTTCTCTAATCCATAGCCGACGCTGGAACCTTCTCCTCTACACTTCTTCCCGCTTCTTCGGGTGATACGATGGATCCTCAAGTAGTTGCTATTTTCGCTAATTTTTGGCTGTCGGGTCGTTGGAATGTGTCCTCTGAGAGCTGTTGCTGTTTCTTGATTAGATTTTACATTCTGAGGTTGCAAAAGCTTTGTCGATGCTATGATGATAAATGTTTATCCCAGCTCATTACGAGACCTGTTCCCAGGTCCGTGATTAGACTCGTTTCCAACGTTTATCTGAGCATGATCGTTTGATTTCCGCGCTTTTTTATGGTTCGAAATTCCTGACCTTGAGCGACTAGTTTGTGTTTTTCCGTATTTTTCTTTGACTTATGATTCTCATCGACGCATAGAAGTTTTGATCTTTTGATGATTTCTGATGGCTTATGCGGATGCAAATTGTAAATTTAATGTGTTTATTTATTTTGCGGTCAGAAGACAAATTAACATTGATTATTGCGTTCTGTAAATGCCAACCGCAAGATGTTCCCAATGATGTTTAATATCATACCATGCTAATGCTGATCAATTCAGTGATTGATTCTTTTCTCTATTGATTTCTGAGGGAACTCATTCTCCGCGAGCTGAGTCTTCTTTGCCTTCATTCTTTAGCAGTAATATCGCGTGTTTTAATGTGTCAGTCTTCATTTTGTTTCAACTCAATCAAAAAGTTTGCTTAAAAGTTAGTTACAATTTAGTTATAAGGGAAAATGAATAGAAGAAAGAGGGAAAGGTAGGAAATGTAGGAAATGATGTTCTAAACTACTTAATTAATTATTAAGTCAAAAAGTACTGAATGAGTTATGTAAAAATATATATTTGACTTAATGGAATAAGTCATTTTTCACTTTCTCTTTCAAAAAACATCACATCATTCTTATCATATATCCATTCTTCCCACACATTTCTTTCCTTAATTTATCAAACGCAAATGTGTCTTCTTTTCCTTCTTTTCTTGGGTACATAGAGAACTGTGAAATATCTAAATTGTCGCCATTTCATTCTATAGATAACAGGTCAGCATGGTAAAGGTGGTTGCACGTTTAATTGCAGTTTAGATATGCTGCTACGACATACTAGGGTATGGTCATAAAGATAGTATGAATTCTTGGTCCATACTCCAGAATTAATTTAAGAATGGCCAGTGGTCTATTTTCTGCTCCATGAAGTCTAGGCTGGTATTGTGGAGAAATATATTTTGGCTGAAAATTGCCCAATGCCTAGACTCTTGGAAATATTAGATTTTGTCATCTTCAGGGGATGGAGGAGGCTTGGGTCCATTCATTTTGATGCATTACTGTACCTGGTTTTGCTTATGGATCTATCACATCATTATCTAGCAATGAGGATAAATGTTTATCCCAGCTCATTACGAGACCTCTTCCAGGTCTGGGAGTAGACTTGTTTCCAACATTTATCTGAGCTGAAATGTCTGCACACACATATATATATCCTCTGAAATGTCTCCAACGTTTATGAGACTTTTTACAGGTAGCACCCTATGAAGGATGTTCTCTGTTATATTGCTCGATGCTGCTGCTGCCTCCGAGCATATAAACTCTGCATGTTAACGTTTTCTTCTCTTTGCCTTCTTAGAGGCTACCTGTAAAAAGTCTCATAGCCGTATTCGTGCTGAAATTTTTGCTGTTTGTGATCTGTCCACTTGCACGGTCTGTAATTCTGGGAAGACTGCAATTAATTTCTTTTTGATATATAAGCTCATGAGAGTCAAACAGCTAAAATAGTAAGGCTACGTTTGGTTCGCTGGATTAGAATAGACAGGGAATAGAATAGATAGGGAATAGAATAGACAGGAAATATAATAGAAATTCTAATGAAATTTTTTTGTTTGGTTGGAGGGAATAGCAAAGTTAAGAATTATAATTCTGATGTTTGGTTGAGTTGAATAAGGAATAGAAAGAATAGGAATAGGGTAAAAAGACAGAAATCCCCTTCATGCTAAATATAATGAATTTTATAATATAAATAGATAACTTTAATAATGACAATTTTTATAATTAATAAAAAATAAACATTTTAAATAATTTAAAAGTAAATAATTTGAAAAATTAATATAAATAACTATTGTGTTAGCAGACATAAAATAAGCATGTATATTCCTCGATAAAATTGGATCATTTACCAAATGATAACTTTCCCGCAATTGTCTTATACATCATAAAGAAAAGCACTAAAAAGAAAAACAGGTTCCAAAGCCACAAGATGGCTGATTGTTAAACAACTTTCCGAGGATTAGCAAGACAAGAAGCTTAGTCAAGACTTAAGAACACTATATTAACACTCTGGACCGACCAAGCAAAAAACTATTATCATTGATGCTAACAGCCAAAACTTTAGGACCTGATTTCACACATAACTGTCAATGAGCGACTTCCTCATCTCATCAACAATAGTGAAAAAAGCTAGTCCTTGAAGACGCTCGATAACGGACAACTCTGTGGCTGTGGTGTCGGACCCGCAAAAGGATGTCCAGTCGTTCACGGTCATGCCCGCGGCTATCACCTCTGCCACGGTTCACTGTCCTAGCCACTAAGGGGACTTGGAGGAGAGTTGAGAGCTCATCCAAGTCTTCAACGGATGTGTGGGGATGGACCTGAAGAACAAGATTTCGCCATGTGTGAGTTCTCCCCTTTTTTTCTGGTTGCAGAAGTGTTGGGCACTGCTTTTTGATTTCTAATCAACGTAAAAAAAACATAGCATTGCATGCCAGAAGATGTGTTTTGCCATGACAGTAGGGATGGAGAAAGAGGTGGTTCAACTTATTTATTAAGCAAGAAACACCAAAAACTAGAATAATATTCCAGCGAAAGTGAAAAAAGCTGGTCCTTCAAGCTTTAGCAGAGAAGCTTTATCACGAAACAAAGTGATATCGTCGACTTTGCCAGGCCACCTCTGTTGGAGAAAGCACAGTAGCTTCCCACGGGAATGTTGCCAGCGATGGTCTGCCTGAACACTTCCACTCCAAGGATATCGGCAATCATCTCCCCTGTTTCATATTCAAAGTGAAACAAAATAGAGGTGAATAAGCTTAACTGCTACACGGGAAAAATCCTTAAAAGAGATTATGATACATTGCTGTGTTTAGATTTGGAGATGAAAACCGAAAATTTTCCCCAGTTTTATCAACGGGTATTTGAGGTAGATGAAAACTGAAATTTTTTTCCCCAAATCTGCCCCTCAGAAGAATCAAAACCGAAGCTATGCCTTCAAGACAACCTAAAACAGCAAAACCAAATCAAAACCTACAGGAAATTCGAAAATCCTAACCTGAAAATCACTTGCCTGAACTTGAAATTGAAAACCCTAACTTGATAATTGACTACCCTAGAATCAAAATTGAAAGCTTGGACTTGATAGGCAGCGGGAGAAGCCTAAATTATAACGGATTCGAGGGGTAAAAACCGAGCACATTGCCTCGGCAGAGCGCGGGAGATCAGTTGCTTCAAGTGGGGAAGTGGGTGACGAGCGACCTTCGACTCGCGGAGTGGAGTCGCCGAGTGGAATGGCATCATCGAGGCGTTGAGGCGCTGAGCTTCGATGGAGGAGTCACTGTCGGAGTGGAGTTCTTCGACGGAGGAGTCGCTGTGTTACTGAGAGGAGTTGTATGGGTCGGATTTGCAAGGATAGAACGATGGCACATTTTGAAATTAATGAACAATGTTGAGGGTATTTTAGTATTTTCAGCATCAAGTCCAGATGCCCCTTAGCTAATTCGGATCTTCACCTGAGGCTTTCCTCAATTCGGGTGAAAGTCGGATTATGGGCCTGTTCGAAATAGGTATTTCGCATGACCTGCGAACCAAACGTCGGATTGTGTATTCCTTGCGGGATACGTATTGCGTTCTTGATGAAATCCTGCGAACCAAACATGCCCTTAAATAGTAGAAGTGTTTCTATGGGGGCTGACCGCTTGGTAAATTTTTTAATTTTGTCTGTATTCGGCTCCTCTCATTTCGGCCTTCATCTTTTCTTCTGGGAAACATTGGTATTTATTATCAAGTTAGATTTTGGTAAAGGTTCTAATTTCGTACTCAACTCTCGTTTTATCTGATGCAGTGGCGTCAGGGATCGAATAAAGATAGCCGAGTAAACCTTTGGAATTTGATTCAATTGTAGAGACTTGTAATTGTTGGGAAAACCCAGCTTTGATCTTGTGTCAACTTTTCATGACTAATGGTCTTTATTATGATGTTGAAGAAGCAACCATGATGAGAGTCTTTGTCTAGCGAAACCGGTTATCAGAGCAATCCACTAATCCATCTCGCTGCAGAATGGCCTTCACGGAGTTGGAGTTTAGGGCAATAGATCCTCAATGATTCATATGTAGGTTTCGGAGAACTGATCAGCACAAATCATGTGATGCCTGCTCAGTGGAACTACGGAAGGATCAATCTTGCCAGCTTGAATTAAGTCCACCTATGTGTATTTTCACAACACTCAGCTGAGAACTGATCAGCACAAATCATGTGATGCCTGCTCAATGGAACTGCAGAAGGATCAATCTTGCCAGCTTGAATTAAGTCCGCCTATGTGTATTTTCAGGACACTCAACTGAATTTGTGCTCTGTTTCTCCGTCGAGTTCAGGCATGACGATTTTTGTGTCAAATAATGCGAGCAATATAATAGATCAAGGCTTGCATTTGCTTGTGTGGATGGTTTTATGTGGGTACCATCAAGGTGGTAACTCAGCTGATAACGAATTTCGTCTTTCAAAGGGGGAGGTTAAGAAATCGAAACTCGACTTAAACACGAAAACGCTTGCGTTAGTAAATCACTGTCCTTTATTCTATGGGAACTGCTCTAGTTCATTGTGCGCTTTGGTGGGGTCACAATGATCTAAGTAGGTTGTCTCACCGAGCCTTTTACCTATTCGAGCGAATGGAATATTTCATAGCGATTGTGGAGTCCTTCTGGTCTTCAAAGGGGATTGCTATGTTAGTCTCCCCCTCCCGGTCTTTATTTAGGGAATTAAAAGATGGTTTTATGTGGGTGTGGAACGATTGCATTGTTTTGTTTGACACTTTTCCCCATTTTGTTCGTTGGATCAGCTTACAGCAGGATCCAATGACCTGACTAAATAATTGCCGGAGTTTTATATGCCTAGATGTGGGTTGTACGCCTTATGAGGATGGTGACTCATCACATCTTTAAGCCAAAAAGCATGTCATCTTTCTATTGAAAATCTAAATAAACAGCAATGAAAGTTCGGCAAGCATCTCTGATGGGATGGGATGGGATGGGATGTTGCTTTCTTGCCTCATCCTTTGCTGTCTCAATGATGGACAGCCTCACTCCATTTGGACGTAGTTCATCATCGAATGTCTTAATTATTATGAATTTGATGTGACCAGAATTTATAATTGATGCCGTGCTGGACTACTTCTATGCCTAAGCTTTCCCCATGCACGGAGAACTCCTAGATTCGCCTTCCTTTGTAATATCGGTCTCGGTCCAGCTCATCTACTCGTCATTCGATACTGGGAAGAAGCCAAACTCTCTTCCTCTCAAAACTAATTCTATGGTCATTTGGAGCAGTACACTATACTCCCATAACCATTGGATGGAGGATAATTTCTCGCCGAACTGCCTACTTCGTACTTACTGTCTATCCGTTGATACGTCGTGGAACTAGAACGTTCAGCCCGAAACATGAGGGATCCCATTAGTTTAAGCAACCGTAGACACACCCACCTATCGGATCACATGGTCTTGTGATTAAGCTATCGATTTGATCGGGCCACGAAGAAATTCAGATAACCTGTCTTACTCTTTTTTATATGTCTGATGATTAATTAAAGCAACGAATAATCTAAACTGTTCTTCCACCTGCTGCCGAGAGCCGTTTCATACCCACTGTTTCGCCACGTCGCCATCACCCTTTACGTCTGACTGCTTGTCTGTTTCTGTCTCCCCTTTGTCCGTTCTCAAAGTTTATTCCTTTCTCCGACCACCCTCTCTCTCTCTCTCTCACCGTTCAGTCAAGTCACCGGGTCAAACATTCCGAAGACCCCCCATGTAGAGATCTTCCTTCCTTCCTTGTCTACCATGTCGTCGACTACTCGCCGCGCTTCCGTGTCGGACAGCATGGTCACCCGGACCCTCAGCGAGCTGTCCGAGAGGGACACGACACGCGTGGGGCTCGACCTCGTCCCCGCGGCGAGGCGGACCATCGGGCTCCTCAGGACGGTCAACGATTCCCTTTGGCTCCACGACAGACCAGCCATTGTTGAAGCTGTCAGGAGGTCTGAGATTAATTCTTCACATAAAGTCCTTACCTTTGATCTTTTTTCTGTGAAAAAGTATCCTCATCTGACACTGATTCTTCTTTTTTTTTTTTGGGGTTGCAGGTACGAGGAACTGTGGATGCCGTTGATGTGCGGGATCACAGTGGGGCCCAATGCTCCGGTTGTGCTGCCTCCGATTGATGTTGAGTGGGTTTGGTTCTGTCACTCCTTGAATCCGGTGAGTCTGCTCTGCTCTGCCCTGCCCCGTTTGGTCGATTATACTCATACCATATTTTAAGCATAGCTGCTGACTGTTATCCGCGTGACTTCCAGGAGGGTTACCAGCAATACTGCGAGTCGAGATTCTCGAAGCTTATCGGCAAGCCTGCCATCTTCGACAAAGAGAACGAAGAGTATGCACTGATAAGATGCAGGGCGATTTGGTCGCAAAGATACCCATCCGAGCCTTTCGAGAACGAAGCCGATTTGGATGTTCCATCCCCGTCTGTTGTTAATGAGTCCCTCTTGGACGAAGTGATGAAGCATAGGTTCTTGTACTCCAAGTTCTCGGAGCCGTACATGACCGAAACCATGTACCTGATAGCGGCCAAGCAGAGATACAAAGGGTTCTTGTACATCTTGGGGAAATTGTCGGGTTGGAGTAGCCGGTTCGTGCCCACTTCTGATATTCTGATCATGTGGTTCACTCATCAGGTGCACGCCTTTGCAACTTTGACTGTTATTCGTGAGCTGCATGTGGTCTTCATGGATGATTATTGTTTGGTTAGATTCACACAAATGATGCTCTTATGGAACTATAAGTAGATTAGTGATAGCAATTCGATTTTTTCCTCGGTAAGTTGCTGGTTTTTCAACATGCTTCGGATATTTGGGGTTAGGAGCAGATAAGACTCCTTCATCTTACGTGCTGTATTTCGCTTGAATTGAATGTGATGAATCAGAGCTACCCCACAGTATATGCAGAGGACTTGAAAGAGATCGAATGTGATATGGGTAAGTTGGGAAGAGTGTGGGAGACTGTGAAGCAGGAAGAAGTTGAAGCGACCAAGAAGTTGTGGCAAAGAACTTTTGATCAACCTTACGAGAAAGCTGGCGGCCATATTGCCTTGAAACAAGAAGGGGTCCCATCCTCAGTTAAGCCGCCCATTTATTGGGAAGCATTTGATGCGGATGTTAACACTAAATACAAATCGATGATTCCGAGGTTCTTGCTCGAGGTCAGCTTTCCCTTCTTGCTCCATGATATTTTCGTAATTGCTATTTTTGTTAAAGAAATTACAGTACAAATTGATCCTTTCTACAGGTTTGCATTTTCTCGAGGCTCAACTCAAGGACGAGGTCAATGCAGGATGCAAGACACGAGTTCTTGCGTCTTCGGGTTGTAAGATGCCACAGAGAGCTCAAGTTCGACACACCAATAGAAAGCATCTCCCACAACCTGTGGAGAAAAGCTTGTCATCTCTATTGCGAGTTTGGGACAAGGGGTATCGTTCTCGAACTTCGAAGTCGGGCAGGTCTTTGTCTGAAAGGAAGTAAACTTGTGGACACGGTGACGTTCTATTGGAATGATTTGCTAAGGGCGCCGACTTTAACTCTAGGGAAGGAAGTAGAGCAGAAAGTTGGCATTGTTGCTTCGATAACTCCGCCGGCCCAGGCACCTTATATGCTCAAGTGTGTGCCTGATAGAGTGACTGATGATTCAGGAGCAATGATATCTGATGTGATCCTAAGAATGAATCATTATCGGCCTCAAGAAGGTCGATGGCTGTCAAGAACTGTCCTCGACCATGCAGGAAGAGAATCTTTTGTCATTCGAATAAGGTAAAGATTGCAGTAATTTTTTTGGTGATTAATGAAGTTTGCTGCTTATCCCCAAAAAGGAAAAAAAAAAAAAAGAGAGAGAGAGAAGAAGAAGAAGAAGAAGAAGATTGCAGTCATATTTTGTTAATGTCACCCTTCTAGTGGAACGGATGAAAAAAAGGGAATTTAATATCATTGCATTCAAAGGCAGGCAGTTTTATATGGCAATTCGTTTTTGTTCCTTTTGTATGGGTAAAGTTACATTATAAGCATTGTAGCGTGCCGTTCACCGAGAGAGAGAGAGAAGCAGGGGGGGGTGGTTGGTGTGGAATTGTAGCGTGCCTTCCTTTACATGACATTTGAGTTTTTCTTAATGAAACATAGAGTGGGAGGAGGATTTTGGAGAAGAGGCGGTGAGACTCCTTCGAACATCCAATGGGAGGACCGAATCATAGAAGTACGCGAAGGTTCTTGGTCCTATGTTGCTGGTTCCATTGGTAGAGCCCCTGGTATGTTCTGAAAAACTTCCCATTTGCTGCAAAGAGTATAAACAATAGACAGATCCGCATATATTTCTTACTATGTCGGGACAATATTTGATACTTTAGCTCGAGTTTCTTGACAAAATCACTATGCTGGTGACTGAGACATGATGCTCTATCTAGTACAGAGAAAGTGGTTGGAACCGCGATACCAAAAGAACCCGAGGAAGAACATTGGAATGCAATGTGGCACTTTTCGACGGGGGATGAACTGATGCTGAGGTGGCAATCATCGCCCTCGACTCCAGGCCCTACTTTTTGTCTAAGAAATCAGTCATCTTCTGATTCATCGGTAAGGTGTAGTCGTGTAGATATCTGTTTTTTTCTTCTGGGAGAAAAATATCATGACTTAAAATGTGTTTCCTTAAGGATTGCGATCGATATTACCTTATTGTCAGGTGAAGTTGTTGGGAGGTAGGAGAATGCAATTCCGAACAAATGAAATCGATAGCAACAGATCACAGTTAGACGAAGATGTTGAATCAGAAGGCGAATGGGATGAGGATTTTGTTACCCTGGTTCGGTACACAGAGGAGAACCCAAGTGGGAAGGCAACGGCCCTTATAAACTGGAAGCTGATGATTGTGGAGTTTATACCCGAGGAGGATGCAGTGCTCATACTTCTTCTGTGTGTCTCGATACTGCGAAGTGTTTCCGAGATGAGAAAAGAAGATGTCGGGAACTTGCTATTCAGGAGAAGAGTGAAGGAAGCGAAGCTCGGGGACAGAGACTGGGGATCAGTTATATTGCATCCTTCTTCATACTCTTCATCGTGCTCGTCCTTCCTTCGGCCCTGGCACTGGGATGCTGGAGCTGTGATGGCTAATGATGGGACCCAGAGCCTCACTAGGCAACCTGCTGGATTTAATTCGTCGGCTGTGGAAGGTGGGGATGTGTTGTACAAGAGAGGAATCATGAGTTGATGATAATTTGCCCTATGTAAAGGTAATTTGTTTGGTATTATTGGCACAGATAAATCATATATATGGACTATCTTTGAATACCAGTAAGGTGCATGCTGCAGGTTACAAAGTTCATTTCATCGGTATTGATCGAGTATCGATATTACCTATCGCGATTTGTGAATAGTTCTTAAATTTTTTATGAATTATATCAATGCTGAGCTATATATGTGCTAAGTAACAATATTCCCTTCATTCATCTCATGAAACCACCTAATCGGATTACCTTATTAGGCTGTTTGGCTTTCATCAATGAATTACTTGTCTTTATTTTTGGCTATACATCGTCGAAACCGCTTCATTTTATCGAATATTTGCAGATGATTTTTTCAATCAATATTTAATAAGAAAGTAGATTGCCACTCGGCAATTATCGTTTTCATTTGCAAGTGTTAACATATGCCATTGCCGTGTTCGAGCTCATAAACTTTCTTAAGGACAGCAGGATGAATCGTTGAATCTGTATATTCACTTCATTTGTAAATGATAACAAAATAATGGTTTAAGTTGTGGAACATATAAACTAAAACATAAAATTAAATTAAAAAAGGTGTAGTGCAGTAACGTACGTTTTCACTTGATAATCAAAATATTGCGGGTTCGATGTTTGTTATGGGACTAGATGTATCACTTTATTAATTATTAATATTTTTATTTCATTACAATAGATCAATATCCGTCATCCGTTCAAATAAAAAAAACTAAATACTTATAAAAAAGAAACTAGGTGGTAGGGCTATAAGTATGTATTATATATTATAGTCCCTAACTTATATTCATATCAAAAAATTAGGGTGGAGATCGGAAAAAATTTGAAAATTGAAATACATAAAGAAATAATATTTTAGTAATAGGTAAAAAAAAGTTTGAGAGTATAAAAAAGTGGTCCACTCTCTCCCTATGGAGAAAATGGACCATTTTTTTTTATTTATGAAGAATATCTGTATTTATTATAGTCTCATTAATACAAATACTTGAAAGGCACTTTGAGAATAACATTTTTCAATTAAATGATATTATTTGTCAGGATGAATTTATAATAGTTTTATATTTTTGAATTTATATACATCAGATTCAACCTTCTCCTTCTTGGTTATAAATACAAAAGGATTATGTTCTGTTAGTTTGTGTCGTTCGGGGTAATGATTAGATAATTAGATCTATGTATGTGTAAATGACCATGTTATCAATTAATAGAAGAAACTAACCAGTAAATGTTTTCTTTACTTTGGCACTACGAACAAAAAATAATATTGTTCTCTTTGGCAAATGCAAATTTCAAGTGTAGTATAATTAATTGTCTTCTTTTCATATTATTGAGTTCTTACGCATTTTTAAATTTATCATGAGGAATTTTAATAAATTTTAAATACACAAGAAAATCCTGGAATTTATGACTTTTCATTAAATCAAATATACTTCAGAAATTTTCATGGCATTCCAAACATAAGATTTGAATGTGATACTACACTGCTATAATGTCTATATTCATGCATTTTCAATTGGCGAATGTTAATTTTCTCGCATTCTAATTATACGTTTCCTTAAAGACTAGCTATCTAATTTTCTAATTTATATAGTATTGTTCTTTAATTGTTTTCTAGGCTTCCCAGACTTTAACTTGAAACTCTTCCATATAGAATTGCTACGCATCTTATATTATTTTCGGTAGAAATCCACATCTTATATTATTTATAGCTGCCAATTTAGGATTTTTCTAATTATAAATTTCTACTCGCATCCTCAATTATTTAAATATTCCGTGATAGTAATTATATTATATGAAATAATAGTATATATTTATTACCTTTGATAATATATATGCGATATTACATATAGAGCATTTAATTATTATTTAAGTTTTTTGGTATAGTATTAATAATGTCTTAAACCTGTGCAATATTACACTGGTAAATTATTACCGCAATTTCCTTATAAAGAAAATTAACTCTTCAATGTTACGGTGTCATTGCTTCCTGGAAGGTGCCCCTCCTTTAAAATTTGACTAATATATGACTGGCAAATCACCATATATACGTAGTAATTATTACGACAATTCCTTAATTAGGAGCAATTAAAATCTTATCTCTTGCACTTGGAGGAACTTTAATTTTGATGACTAGGGTTAGGTATATATTGTATTAGATAAGCATTCAATCATAGGATAGCAAAATATAGACCAACCAAATGAAATTCTTCATATTCAGCGAAAAAAGAAAAGAAATTCTTCATAAATTAGTGGGTTGAGTGGATTGAACTGAGCTAGGGTCTTTGAGGTTTCGAATATTAAGGAGCATACCGATAAGATTATCTAGAAATTAAGTTTATATGTATAAAATAATTCGGCAAACTCTAATGATATAATTGACCTAAATCAAACGTAATTCTTTGTAATATATATGATCGATTTCATCGATGTACTTGCAACTTTTTATGTAGATCAGCATTAAACAGATATGGCTAGGCTTGATAGGTGTATACTATGGTCCTTCGATGTCGGTGGTTTCCCCATAATTGGAATCCAAAAAATATCCACCGACATATGCGCACGAGTTAAAAATTCTCTCAAAAATACCATAATATATATGATCATCGATCGATCGATCATATCATCAAGGTTATTTCTATTTTATAATAATTATCTCACCATTAACGATCATGTTTTACGATCGGTCAATATATATTAGTTTCTTTTTACATAATTAACCTTGATCGAACTGAAAGCAATTATACATGCCATGAATAATCTCAAACTATTGATTAAGTAAAATGCACCTTCACAGAAGATAAAGAAACTAAATATATATTGATAACAATCTAATTACATCTAAAGAAAATATATGTTTCCCTAGACATAACATGTGCACAACATATATATCATAACAATGTAAATATGGAAAATAAATAACTAGACATGAATACATAAAATATAGCTAATATAATGCATGAGACCAGGCAAATTCTACATGTGATAATGAACATGTATAGGCTAATCTAGATCCCCAGCTTAAGAGTAAGGTCGATCCCTGAAGGGTCAGTTTCGGGGACTTCTGCCTTCTTCTGCTTAACAGTGTCGTTGGATTGGACCATCGTCTGCCTGTTGTTTGTTGCCTGATAGCTATTATATTCGCTCGGAACCTGAGGAACCCGACCAAGCCCGAGCCCTAGCCCTAGCCCGGGCCCGCCTCTCATGTGAGCTTGAACTGGTGCATCCATCCTCGGCCTATTGAAGGGATGTGGTGGCGGATTACTACAGCCATGCCTGAAACCCCCAAGCGGGTATGCCGCCAAATTGACAGGGAACATGTAGGGTTTCGGCTTGTGGATCATCGAGTCGTACCTAACCCCAAGGGGAGACCGACCAAATGATCCATACATGGCAGGGACCTGGACACCTAAGGCTGAGGACAGATAGGAGAAGGGCGGGCCCAGAGAACCGAGCTCGAGCCCTCGCCGCTGCTTGTCGAGGGCTCTCTCCTGCTTATGGGCATTCTGGTGTCCCCCGAGGGCCTGGGATGACGAGAACACCCTCTGGCAGTAGTTGCACGAGAAAACCTTGGGCTTACCGCACTGGGACCTCTCCTCGGGAGGGGGCGGCGCGGGTGCCGGCACCCTCTCGTCCCGGGGCGGCTCGTGCGGGCGGTTAGCAGCCAAAGGGCCGGCCTTGTTGTACAGCACGAGTTGAAGGGACTGCCCAGGGTTTGCCTCGCGCCCCATCGAGCCATTACTCGAAGGGCTGGCGGACTGCTCGTGGGGAACGACGAGAGTTTGGTCGACTTGCTGATCCATTGGTCGAAATTCAAAAAGGTTCAAACTAGTTTGAATGAGAGATTAGGGAGAGGGAGAGAGGGAGGAGCCTTTGGTTGGTGCGTATATTAATGATGATATAATCTGGTTTATAGAAGAAAATCTCCTCTTGTGAGAGTTACAAACTATATGCTTGCATTATATATAAGCCAAGCATTAAAGAGGGCGAGTATGCCAATTTTTTTTTTTGGCCGACACCAATATACACTTTAATGGCATTACTAGGTTTTCCACGCAAACTTCCCATGTATAGATTTATGCAAATCCCTATGCCACTTCAAAGTTGCCGAAGTATAAGTTAAAGTTGTGGGTCCAAGTATGGTAAAAAATTTCGTAGCACTCAGTCATATCCTTCTGGATTAAATGAGGGTGTTTCATGCGTGTCCATGTCTTCGAGTTGTACAAGGTCTCGTACATGGTAAAATTTTGAACAGCTAGCTGGAGCCTCATAAAAGAATTTAGGACCAAGGGAAAACGATAACATATGTGGAAATATTATCTAGATATTGTGTAATATATGCAAGTAAGTCATGTGCATACCATATATGTCTACGCGGAGAGACTCCTATAACGAGGTATGTTTGAAGTGTAAAAAGGTCAAAAAAGAAAAGGAATTAAGTAAAGAAGCTATATATGGAGTCAACCTTGACATACTTGGTTAAATTGGAATATTTTGTATGTATGGTTTTTATGGAAGGAGGGTAAATAAACAAATTAAAAAGGTGTCCAAGAGGAAGTTTAATTTGTTTGTGGACCAATTCGTACATTGTTGTCTTCGTTTAATATATCATGTGATATGCATATAGATATGATGTGTAATCATGATATTTAGGACTAATCTCTGTTTTTTGTTCGCTTGGCAAGTGAATATATCTTCTAATATGCTCCTTATATACATGTAGATGATCAAATGTTCGAATAAGTTTGAGTGAAAATAGCTGTGAATATTAGTTTTCATGCGATCTGGTGATCGGATTTATAATAAACTAGATGGAAATCATGGTGTAGATCGATCAATGGATGTGGTGGATGTAATCGATCGGTTACTTAATTTATCAATAAAAAAAAATAATGCAGGTAGGCGTTGTTTTAGATTCCATTTTTTTTTTGTAATCAAGGGTAATTAATATCAATGCTGAGATTTTAACATAATTAACTTGTTCGAATAAATACAAAGAGTTTGAAATTAACTTGTTAAAGTGTTGATAATCACTATAGACGTACACGCTCTCGATATGAATAAATTAACTTATTAACAAGCAGGGCAATGTGTTGTTTTTATCTAATGAAAAATATTTATCGGGTTTTCCTAGTATGTTATTATGCCAATCCGAGGAACAAGGTTTTCGCGGTTCCTGTATTACTTAGGAAGGCACCGATATTGTTTTATTCTTTTTCTTTTTCTTTTTTTTTGGGTGGAACATTGAGGAAGCTAGGTTAATTGTTCATTTCATCTGTTAATTTCTCGTCGATAAAATTTGGGTGATGGAACAATTGCCTATATACCATTATTTAAGGTGAAATAATAATCAAGAGTAAAAGGAATAAAAAGTCTCTCAATTATGCAAGCGCATTTATTATAGCAAAACATGTGCCATATATTCAGCAATTGATGGCTCTATTAATTTAAGTCTCAATATCCATAAATGAAAAAAATACCGAATCCCATGCAAATACGGATTGAGTTAAGTGATTCGACATTTATTTCGCTTAAATAAGATCTTTGATTCAAGTCTCAAACATTGAGAAAATTCACGATTGTGAGAGATTTATTTTTTAATGGACTAACTTTACTCAAATTGAATTAGCAGAACATATTGAACTTCCAGAAATCATGATATCAAAAAAAAAAAAAACCAAAATCCATCTTTATATTTCTTAATTTATTTCTAATTTTGAGTTTTGGCCCGTAATTTTCCACCCAAAAAGAATGCCCAAGCGGGATGCATAAAATCCTTATTTGTAATTAAGGTCTATTTAACTAAACTTATATTGTTTTGCACATTGTCTCGTTTAATTTTGAGGAAGAAATATTGTACTATTATGGGAGAATTATTATTTGATGAATTGCAAGCAAAATTTATATCAAACCAGCGCTTATCTATCTATCTATCTATATATATATACTCTTCCAAAATGTCTGCACTTTGAAATTATAAGGAAGAATTATTATCAAACTAAAGTAGATGTGGATCAGACCTAAAGTCCAATGACACAGAATGTATCCATCTTCAACTATTGATTAATAGAGTTATTATAGATTCTTTTATTTTAATCTATGAATAACAACACTTCAATATATGTGGCTAGCTCAAGCCTATGTGATGTATCAGAATACATATCGTTAACTAGTGAATATGTAAAATATAGTCTATATACATAGTTTCTTTTATTTTCTCAATTTGTGGAAATCTTATTTATATTAGTATATTATTATCATGATATCTTATTAATTATGTTAAATTCTAATTATAGTTATGGATATGAATTCTTTTTTTTTTGTTGGAATTAGGGAAAAAAAAGCGAGAAAAAGAATGAGAAATTACGAAAAAAGAAAAGCTAATAATAAACTGATATGATGGAGTTTTTTGTTTTGGAATTGATAATGGATTGAACTGGCAGAGGGACAGCTTAATCCTAAATTTGGATATGAGTCGAAGTGTTGGAGACAGAAAAAGACACAAACGACAAACAAAATCCTCCTAAAATTCAGAGACTGTCCTAATTAAATTCTTTCTTATTTTTAGAAAATTATTACCAACCTCTACCTTTGTCTTTCACCCTCCTCCCCCCAAATCCTTACACCTAACTAACTTTTTTGAATTTCAGTTAATTTCTTCTCTCGTATGTGTGTGTATATATAAACTCTTCCTCGATTTCTCAAAGATTCAAACCCGGAGGCTCTCAGGGTCATACGAGGGCCTAATCTCAGCTGATAGACTCATTTCCCAATCTGCAACTCTTAGATTATCGACGTTTTTACGTTTAGCTTATATCGATTAATATCAGATAGAGAGTTGCTTATTGGAAAATGGCAAAGAAAAGAGTCGCGATCATCGCGATCTCTTCCATTGTCCTTGTGGCCATCGGTGTTGCAGTGACAGCTGGTGTCACCAGGAGCCATGACAATGAGAAACCCGAGTCCACGGGCAAAGATGTGTCCGCCAGCATGAAGGCGGTCGACGCCATATGCTCGCCGACTGACTTCAAGCAAACGTGCATCAACAGCCTCAAGGGCACCAACAGCACCGACCCGAAGGAGCTCATCAAGGCTGGGTTCAATGCCGCTGTCAAGGACATCCGGGAAGCGATCAAGAAGTCGAGTGTCCTGAAAGAGCTGGAGAAGGACCCGAGGGCGGAGCAGGCCCTTGAGATCTGCAAGGAACTCATGGAATACTCCATCAACGACCTCAAGCGCTCGTTTGAGAAGGTGGGCAACTTCGATATTAGCAAGATCGATGATGTTCTCGATGACATCAAGGTCTGGCTCAGCGCCGCCATGACATACGAGGAAACCTGCTTCGAAGCATTCGAGAACACAACCGGTAAATGTTTTTTGCCCCACATCCTTAATTAATAGCCTTTGTTTCTTTCATGCATGAACCTAAGAGATACATGTTCATTATAAGATCCATCTCGTCTACAGGTAACGCTGGGAAGAAGATGAGGGAGGCACTGAAAACCGCGACCCAGATGACAAGTAATGGCCTCGCCATGGTCACTGAGATCTATGCCACGCTTGAGAGCCTGAACCTCCCGATCTTCAACAGGCGGCGGCTCCTGAGTGAGGGGGACAAGGTCTCAGCTTGGACACCCGACGAGTTCATCACGAGGAAACTCCTGAGTGCAACACCGGCCCAGCTCAAGCCTGACATGGTTATTGCCAAGGACGGGAGTGGGAAATACGGAACCATCAATGCGGCTTTAAAGGATATCCCAAAGAACAGCAAGAAGAGATTTGTGATCTACATTAAGGAGGGTGTCTACAAGGAGCAAGTCCACTTCAATAGCAGCTGGACCAACCTGATGGTCATCGGAGACGGGCCAACCAAGACCAGGATCATATACAACCTGAACTTCGCCGATGGAACACCGACCATGAGGACAGCGACAGTTTGTAAGTTATATGATTCAGTACATCACCCTCCTCTCCTTTATTTTATATAGCCGTGGACAGATGTGAATTTTCTTGATTTATGTAGCTGTTCTTGGAGATAACTTCATCGCCAAGGACATCGGCTTTGAGAACTATGCCGGCGCGCAGAAGCATCAGGCTGTGGCACTGAGGGTCCAGTCTGACAAGGCTATATTCTACAATTGCCACATGGATGGTTACCAAGATACGCTCTACACCCACGCCATGCGCCAGTACTACCGTGACTGCACCGTGACTGGGACTATCGACTTTGTGTTCGGCAATGCACCCGTGGTTTTCCAGAACTGCACATTCCTGATCCGTAAGCCGATGGAAAACCAACAGTGCATCGTCACCGCCCAAGGCAGGAAGGAGAGGCGCCAGCCAACAGCCATCATACTCCAGAACTGCAAGATCATGCCCGATGCGTCCTATGTCAAGGGCGGTGTGGTCAAGTCGTACCTTGGAAGGCCATGGAAGGAATACTCCAGGACGATCATCATGGAATCGTACATTGACAATGTGATCGATCCCCAGGGGTGGCTGCCGTGGATGGGGACTTTTGGCATCAACACATGCTTCTACAGCGAGTACAACAACAAGGGCCCAGGCGCCGCCACCAATGCTCGGGCAACATGGCGTGGTGTCAAGAAGATCACTCCACAGCATGCAGTGGATTTCACTCCCGGGAGGTTCCTCCGTGGCAACACTTGGATTCCTCAGACCGGAGTACCATACAATGCCGGGATGTTCCACCCTTAATGTGTCTGGCCGTTGATCTCGAGGACATGATTGATGGAGGTTTTCTCTTGATGTAATTCACGACGTGAGAATTCCATAGTTTTTCCTTCTCATTTCTCACATTAATCAGAATGGATATTAATTAAGAAAGATACGGATGCACTCTTTGGTGCCATGTATACTCTGAAACATCTTTGCAACATCGATACGAGTTCGAATGAAATGCCACATACAGTCGTTTCTTGTAATTCCGATTCGAATATTCGCCAAACAGTTTACTCTACGGCAGTAAGAACCATAAGGACCGGCAAATAGAAATCCAACTCTAGTTCCATCTGTCCCAACAGCACATAATACACTATCCAGTACATAAGACTCATCAAATCGAAATATGTCAAAGACAGCACTTATCTTTCCAAGAACTCTTCCATTAGGTTGCTGAAAGCTAGTTGAAAAAAATAATCGACGTGCTTCTGATCGCCGATTATGTATAAACCCCGGATGTCGTCTTGATCATCAACTGAAACTTGTTGTCCTTACCATCTAAAAGTCCGGCCCCTTTCACCTTCTCCATAGTGGAAACAGTGTTTTCTTGCAATGAGGTTGGAAATTATGTTAAATATATCTTATCAAACGTTCATCGAATAAGATTCTTGGATATTCAAACTGAAATCCGCTATCCCGATCTTAAATTTGGCCCCAACTATGGGCACCTAACTGGCAGTCCGATCTGAAGTACTTCCGATTGTATCAACAACAAACATAATCTTTTCTTCTGGACAATGTATACATATATGTACCCAATAACATGCGAATCCGAATAATGCGTATCCGATGCAAAGGTTGGTGCCTCCGTATAATATCTTCTTAGCTTATACATTTCGAAATGATTTTATATAAGAAACCTTCTGTTATTTATACAATTTAGATAGGTGTAAATAATTTAGCAATAATCCCTAAAGTTCTTTTTGCAATTAAACTGTAAATGTGACAAAGTATGGCTTACCAAATAGAAATATCAGAACTTCAGGGATCATATTGAAAATATATTTTTTACAACGTTGTACAGCTGGATTTTCTTTTTCTCGTGCCCTCTCCGCTTCCCTTCCTCTTCTCAACGAAATCTCTCGTTGGATCGATCCATGGCGGCTTCAGCTTCGTCCTCCTCCTCTTACGACTCATCTTCTTCCGATTCATCCGATTCATCATCCCGCCGCCACCGCCGCCGGCGCCACCGCGTCCGCCGCGACAAGGACAGGGATGACGCCCTTAAGACCCGGAAGAAGGAGCGCTCGGTCGGCAAAAGACGCCGCCGGCATCGCCGCCACCACTCCTCTTCCGATTCTCAATCTTCTTCGGATTATTCCAGGTATCCTGTTGGAAATGAAATCCGCGTTGCTTTGCGCAGCTGATAATATAGGCTATGGCTATCTGTGGATTCGGTTCTAACGTAGAAGGCGATTAGTTTGATGTGTTCTTGCCGCTTCTGTTTATTCTAAGCTGGAATTGAATTCTCAATTAGCAAATAGCCTGTAGTGTACTGTGTGGCTGAGGAATTTCATGCCAGATGTTTACGATTGATTTTGGTGATGTGTGCTATTGTTGCTCCCTCTCCCTCGGAGACTTAACATGGTATCCTTTTGCAGTGACGCATCCGAAAGTGAGCGCGAAGCTCGGTCGGTGAAGCGCAGGAAGAATGATAGGTCGAAGAAGGTAATGTTTTAAAAGACCTTATTTCATGTCGATCTGTTATCCGCACTTCTCATCTTTTTCATTCGGGTTGCTTGTCCTGTCAAATAGCACAAAGAGAAGGAGAGAAGCAAGAGTCGGCGCCACAAACATGACAAGCACAGAGTCAAAGAGGTAAATAGATGATTTACAATGGAATGTAATGAGTTTCAGTTTTTCATGGACCGAATCTGTGTGATGTCGGAATAAATGTATGGGAAGCTTTTGATTAAGTTTTGCATGTTTCTTGTTCTGTTTCATGTTTGGTTCATGGCCGCTATATGCTGTTGTGTCTGCCAGTCTATGTACCTCTTGATTTATTCTTAACATGGTTTAGTTTCACAATTGGAGGTGCTTATGATACTTTCTGCCTTTTTTGGCTCTTTGAAATTGGAGCTGGGTGCTGTGACATGATGGCTGGGTGCTTGGTTGGCTTGCCTGCATGTTTTTCTGGGGCTTCTTCTGGCATTGTGAGCCGTATGCAGAATCAGCAGGATGAAAGAACTAGCGGTCCCGTTCAGCTTTCTAAAGTACTCCACGCTCTCTTGTTGCTTTTGTTTGTGATTTCTTCCTCCATGTTGATTTTTAGCTAACTATCTAATTTGGAAAACTATATGCAGTTCCTGGGGCGTGACCAAGATGATGGTGTCCGTCGTAGTGCTGTCTCTGGCAAAAAGGTAGGCCATCCGTCATTGTATCATGTCCAACAATATTTTCCTCCAAAAGACGATGCAAACTTGCAACTCATAATGATGCCTACTTGTTTCTGTGCTGTAGATTCTTTTGAAAGTTGAGAAGTCAAAGGAGGACAAGCTGGCTGAAACTAAAAGAAGCGAACTGCTGAAGTTCTTAAATGCTAGTTTTGATTGAATATGAAGGGTGAGGATCAAAGTAAGAGCTGAATCTGTGAGCTGATATCTTGTTCCCCTCAGCTTAAAGTTGCTTGGTTTTGCCTTTGGTAGAGCTCCGATTGGTCAATTTCTAATGTCTACCCATAGAGAAGGCTCCTGCCCAGATTTGCTTGGGGTATGAGGTTAAAATTTACATGATGACTGTTGAAATGGTGATTTTGAGCATATCTGTTGAAACAATACCCTCGTGGCTCTTCAATTAGCCAAGCCTAGCATGTGTACTTCATTCTTCTGATCTTTTGGTTACGAGTATGATATGTTGTCAGCATTTCCTACTCTATTGAGATGCATTTATTTATTTTAAAAGGCCTCCTTTACCGATTTAACGGCCTCCGATTCAACTTGAGTTGGTGCTTGTAAAACCAATAACATCCTATTGCTTGAAGCATTACTCATTGTACGAGAAGCTAAGTCGAGTTGAGCGATGAATCAGAGAATGGTTTGTGAAGTATGTCTCTGAGATTGTCAATCTGCTGACATTTTTTGCATCTGCTCGCTTTTCGCGATTAGCATGGAATCATCTGAAGGTCATTCTTTTCTTGCCTATGGAAATGGTAATCAAGCACGAGTCATGTAACTCATGTTGGACCGAAATATATAGCTAATTTGGCATAGCTGTTTTTGAAGTCTGCACCGTCACTGGCAGTTGTTTCTCGTTACTTCCCTTTCTACATTTTCTCGTCTTATTATTGTCAGTTGTGATGCTGCTTGACAAAATTCAGGATCGCACATAGTTCTTCCTGGAAACCAGAGGCAATGGATTCCAGGATTTTATGCGTGCGTATATAAACAACATCCGTCCTGCTTGAGCCTTCCCCTTCACCTTGCGAGCTTGATGGGGATGTGCTCCAATGTTACCGGATGACAGAACTTTACAAGAACTCATCCTTGCAAGGATAGAGTCGGAGTTTTGCGTGCAATAATCATCCTATACAGATGATTGATACTTGTGATATCTCTTCGAGTAATATGCGTTGACAGTATGAAGTAAGGAACGGTGTTCGACACCCTTCATGGCTGCACTCGCACGAAATTCACTTCCCCCGGTAGGTTTTCACAAACATGTCAATCGGTTTCTTTTTTTATGTATAAGAGAAATCCTGCAGTAATACATGTCTTATGAGCTCAATCACCTTACAGAATCTTCACTTGGAGCCAAGAATGAGTAAGGCCCTTACTGTCCACGAGAGCCACTCTCAGTTCAATCCAAAAATATCGAATGCGCCTCGACACGACCAAGGAACTCAAATAGACATGTAAACGGTCATTGCCTGGCTGGCCTACGTAGAGATTCCTTGACCCATTATGCAACTGGCAGGACTCGAACTTGCTCATCAGTCAAGCCCATAGTCATGCCTAGGGTTGGCTGGACTTTGACACAGACTCTTCGGGATAGCATTTAGATGCTTTCGCCCTTGTGTGTTGAATAAAACCAGTAGCAACTTTGGGGTTAAGATGAGCTTTCCAGGTCCCCGGACTAAGACCATAGCAAGCTTTCTATTGGCCTGTCACCTATTAATCCCCCTCGACGGAGACTCGCTCTTCTCATCCACATTACCAGGAGAATAGTTGTCTTCTACAAATCTCCATGTCAAAATTCAGTAAGTGGTCTGAAAGAGAACCACCAGGGGAGCCAGAAGACCAGGTTAATAATTAGTAGGTGATGGAATGGGCCAATAAGTTCACATGGAGCTGGAACCTAAGATGAGGCTTTTGGTTGGCACTATCGTAAGCTAGGTGAGCTCAAGCATCATCAACACTTACTTGGAACAAGTGAGATGCTCATACCAGTTCAAATCACGAAATGGAGTCAAAGGGTTTGTGACCATATTAGGATCCAGCATCCATGCCAACTGCAGCACTGTAATTTCGGAGGAGACTATGGTTCAAGCTCGGGGAATAGATCGAAGACAAAGTAGTGCTAGACAAAAGTCAACCAAATACTTAAAAAACACAAAATGTAGTCTTGAAAATGACATTATATCAAGTCGGATCAGCATCAGAAGTACCAGAAAGACATCGAGAGCATTACAAGATATTCCACTAACAAAATTTGAATTGTTCTGCCTCATAAAGTATGAGAATGAGCTTAAACTCTGAACCCTCTGCTGTTTCTCCTGCCTCTTGCCCTCTCGAACTTCCTTCCCTTCGATCGGACATAGGGCTTGGTGTGGCTGTGGGGAACACCAGGAGCAGGGCCAAAGTGCTTCACAGCTTCACGTGCATTCTTCGGACCTCTAAGAAGAACCTGCATGTGCAACCCAGAAAATACACGATCAAATCTAAGGTACTGTACAGCCATATCAATTGACCTAAAGAGGCATTCAATTTTGCCTAGAGAGGAAGAATTAATAGTATGCATTTTTATATGCAATGTTCGGGGTTGAAAGCCAACAAGTACTTAAGACAAAGAGCATCAAATGACAAGCAGTCTACCAAGATACTAATCACATACCGTGTTCTGTCCAAGAGGAGCACGCAGAGCAAGCTGGTCGAATGTCAAGCATTCACCACCAGCCTTCTCGATCCTTGCCCTCGCGGTCTCCGTGAACCTCAGGGCAGTGACCTTCAAAGCTGGCACTTCATAGACTCTGATATCATCAGTCACAGTCCCCACTACCACAGCAATCTTATCATCCTGCCCAGAAATAGCGCATATGCCCATAAACCACAACGCAAAACTAATCCGGGATTCATCCAGTGGTCAGCAGAGATTGCAATGTCACAAACCTTTCCACTCATGTAACGGATGAGCCTGGAGAGAGAGAGCGGAGGCTTGTTGACTTTGCTCATGAACAAGCGCTTCAGAATCACAGCATTGAACTTGCTCCCGGTCCTTCGGACAAGGAACCGATATAGCTGTTACAAAACTCCAAAGAATTACTACTCCATTTAGTCAGAAGTCAAAGTTCATATGGATAATAGATACAGACCCAAATGTTCAACTGAATCACCAAGGATTGCAAAACAAACAGGGAATCTGCATCTAAATTTCCTCGTGAGCACACACCAGACATCAACCAGAGAAAGGTTTCAGCATGATTTGCAGTCTATAAAATCAACAAATTCTAGCCCATTTTGATGTGAATGTAGAGAAGGCAAGTATCAGCACAAAGAACAGTGAAGCAAAAGTGCCGCAAACGCATCATTCAGGATCCAGCGGAATGCTCGGATAATGAAGAACATACGCAAGACCTCTGAGCACAAGGAAGCTTCAGCATACCTTAACGAGAAGCTTGAGATAGATATCATCGGACTTAGGAGCGGTCCTCCTGGTCTTCTTGCTCTTACCTCCGGCTTTCAGATCAATGCCCTGTGATTTTCAACACACACATACGCAAGAATGAGCTCAATTCACCATCGATGAGCCAGATAACAGTCGGAGATAGAGAGATAGAGAGGGGGGAGAGTAACCATTTCTGCTTCAAGGATGAGCTCACCGCTTCGTCGCCGCCCGATGCTGAGGAGGAGGAGAAAGTGGAGGCAGCTAGGGTTTTTGAAGAGCTCTTATTAAGGGAGGGGAGAGATGACCGTACCATTTTTCTTTAAAGCCCAAAATGATTAATCCTATTGGGTTTGAGGCCCTGAAGTCTCAGAATCTTTGTGTTTTGGGCCTCTAAGCTGAACCATCCCTTAAAAAGTTTTACTAACTACTCCCTTCACTTTTATTTTTTCATAATTTAGCTCCCCCATGAAGAAAGTATTCTCTATCAAGATTCACGCTCTAATAGTTATACCAATTATGCTATGCAAACTTAGAGCGCATTTGTTATTTGGGAATCTATCCACGTTCCTAGGAATATAATTTAAATTATTTTTCCAGAGATTTTCACGTTTGATTGAGTCATAGTAATCTGAATTTTCACCTTCACATTCCTACCAGAATGATGATGTAAATTCTCACCAGGAATGAGAAAGTAAAATCTCATTTTAGTAAAAATGTACATTACCAGTAATCACTTTACTAGCAAATTGTCAAAAGCACTCTTAGGACAATAATTTTTCGTATAGGTAGCGTTCCTTCCTTTTTTTGACAATCAAGCCTATGATCATGATTTTCCTAAGGTCACGTTCCTTCCTTTTGATAATCAAGCCTTCCGTTAATCTATGATCGTGATTTTCATGAAGTAGCGTTGCCTCCTTTTGACAACTTTCCCTACTGACAACTTTCTTAAATGATTCGGCTTCCTGATTCCGACAAAGGAGTTATCTATCCATATAAAAAGAGCTGATGTTCTATACAGCTTCCGAGTTATCCATAACTATCAATTCCAAGCAAAAAAAGCAAAGGAGAAATTACTTATAACCAAAGTAGCAAAAGACGATCCATGTTCAGTCACTTGTTGCCTACCAGATCCAAAGGAAGTAAAAAGCATCCTATTAAGTTGAGCAAGGAAAATATAAAAATTCTATACAGCTGACTTCACAACTGCATACAAGCGAAGAACATGCCGGAGTAATTTCCTCGAACTTCTCCAGCTGATGAAACTACCAAAATGTATATAATTAAGATGCCCAGAGGCATAGGGATGGTAAAAATCCTCCAGTTTGTCCAAAAGGCCGCTGCAAGAAGTCGTGCCTCTCACATTATCAAACAAGACGCTCCATCTGTGAGGAGAATCAGATTATTTCGTGGTTAATCTCTTATAGTATATCTCAGTTTATTTACAGGTCCAGTGCGTCTGACTTAGTAGACAAAGTTACCTTCCAGAGGCCATCATTAAGGTAATGCATGTTGTCGACGCCAATGCCCTTGTTAACTGCCCGACTGTTTGAGATATAAATGGCATCACTTAGATAACATTTAGAGCAATACGAGGATAAACCAAGCTCCATTTGATGTAAATTTCACAATGGGCATGGATTAGTATCAACAGCATAACCTGCTAACCTGCCATTAGTAGGCATAATGCATGAAAACAAAATACACAAATGTCTAAATCAACTTACATATCTTTTGCTGACATTTTTGTAAAGCCTATAGCAAGAGCATGTTGCTTCCCTTCAGCCATTATAGCCTGAATAAATAGTGAAAGAAATCAGAAATGATTAACCAACTCTAACAACATCAGACAGCCGAAAGAGCCTATCGAACTTTTTTTGGTCTATAGTAAAAAATAACAAGA
This sequence comes from Punica granatum, assembly GCF_007655135.1. NCBI lineage: Eukaryota > Viridiplantae > Streptophyta > Magnoliopsida > Myrtales > Lythraceae > Punica > Punica granatum. Next base: position 52,446,178 of record NC_045127.1, read on the forward strand.
GCCTGGGCAACTATACAAGTCCCTTCAAAGCAAATATCAAGCCACAGGGAGACCAAAAAAAATTCACAGTATAGAGATGAACAAAGAGCTATTCTTACCACGGGAGTTTCTGACTCAACTTTATCATCCAAAGCACCACCTGGTGATGTGAGACCAGGACACATTATGTTTGCACCAGCAAGAACAAACTTAATTGCACCCCTGTCTACCTGTAGTTTTTTCATTATGTTCGGATCTGCGGCAAATAGACTTTTAAATATCAGAAATTCGGCCAGGTGATAAATAGAAAATAAAATGTAGACTGATTTCAAGGTGCCTCTAGCATAGCATAACTAAGATGAAGTCTGTTCCATATGTATTACTTCATCAGCATTATTATTTGATGAAAAAAAAAAGCAATATTGAGGTGAGATACTTCACATTGATGAAGCAGTCGTAAAGTTGGCATGTAAGGCCCATCACGGATGTTGAAGAAGAGCGGCACATTGTTCACCAGAACAAGATTCAAATGGTTTTGACTGAAAGAAAAAAATCAGCAAAGAGCAGTCAGAGAAGATGACTTGAAAGCATCAAATCAATAAAGTGTCTATATCAAATTACAATTGGCGTCAATAAACTAGAGCAAGGAGGGTTTTCAAGATGGAAGAAACAGATAGGAGATCAGCACAGACCATTTGGCAACAATAAGTGGGGACTTCTTTGGAAGCAAATCCTCCAGCACAGGCTCTAATCCTGGGTACTGCATCAGAAACAGGAGATCTATATGAAACACAAACATCATTCAGATAAAAGAACAAGAAATTAATATGTTAACAACCAAACCTCTTCTGCAATACTCTGTCGAATTTTACGCTGAACAGAGGCCTTAACTTGGTTTTGTGCAGATACATCTTCATAAGAAAACCTGAAATAGAAATACCAAGAGAAGTGTCAATGAAGCAATTCTTTCTAGGCATTGGGGAACAGAGAAGTAGACCATATTTCACTGATAGATGAGATTTTGAGATAAGAATGAAATCGGCCCTGCCTCACATTCCTCGGAATAATCCCAAAATGTTCATATACATTGCAAGTTAGGTGTTCAGAGATATTGTGGAACCCCATATAGTCACTATACCCAAAACCATGCATGATCTGGAATCACGGACATTACAAAATCATTGCAGCCTCATCAAGACGTGAATTTCACATTAAGCCAACATCACCGCACCAACTAGGCACCCTCTCTTTCTCTTGCTAAAATATTAGCCCACTACAGAAGAACTTTCCTCTGCAATTGCAATACAGCACCCCTACATAAGCTCGGGTGGTCTCAAAGTTCAGGACCACCTTGCCAGGAAATCATACAACAATGCGAAACCTCAGCACTCAGCGTTAAACATGTTCCCATGAACAACTCAGGATTTTCATTTCATACAACCTCCAATAAATGGCGAACTCCCAACAGTAAAAGCTCTTGTTCAAGTGTCTACGGAGCCATATATCAAACTACCAATCGTGTTCCGCAGGGAAAGACTATAACACGCAACCACAACGTTGAAATTCGCAAACTTGCTCGATCTCCGAGCTCAAACCACGAAAATTCAAACCAAACATGAGCTCATCCTACCACACAAACACATGCATAGACAACCGAAGATTCATCGAACAACCCGGGAAAAGGAAGCTCACTTCTTGAACATCGTCGAACGGCGAGACTACTGGAAACGGAAAGGATCGAGGGTTTCGAGCTCCAGAAGACCTAAAACCCCCTGCGCGTCGTTGTCAAGCTCTTCCCTTCAGATTGGAACTGCTCGAAGGAAGGAAGGAATGGAAGGAACCTACAAACGACACGCCGCGCCTCCGGTCGGATTTTCCCTCCGGTCCCGTTTCTAACCGGTCCGTCTCTTGTTTTGGATCCGGACCATTTCGGGCCGAAGGGCCCAAGATTGTTTCAGAAAATGGAGCCCATTAGGTGAAATCGGCCCATGGACAACCCAATAAGGGCTATTGTGGAACACGTCACGAGTCGCGGGTCCCAATTTCCTTATTCAGTCCGTGTCAGCGGGACAATAGCGATGCCGTCGCGATCTCGTCGGGGAAATGTACGGAGAGGGAGAGGGAGAGGGGGCCGTATCGTTAGCAACATGATAAATCTTGCATGGTAGGTCGGATTGCGATCGATGACCATCCCAAGTTCCTAACACTTCAGCATAACTAAACATCCGATGCCAATGATCTCATTCCTCAGCATGGGCCCCCCGTCCATGCAATGCACGCGTGCAAATTCGTCCGCCGAAAAGCCAAAACATGTGAAACGAAGTGACTCAGCTTTCTGCCAGTAACCACGCGGGGAGAGGCCCCACAAGACCCGTCATGATCACGTCGATAACTCGCGTCGATACCTTCCGTAAGACGATCCAAGTCCCTATAGGAATGTGGACTTTCAAGAGGTATTGCCATTCGACTCTTAACTTCATTCTATTATAATGGAAAACAGACAAGTAAGAGGTCGCGGTCGGTCCAATAGAGCCGGGAACTCGTCATAAGGTATCGTGAAAAGAACACTGTTACCGGAACAAGAAAACGAAACCAAATTGACAAGCAAATGGTGGAATCCTATCAGAGCCTAAACTCAACTAAAGGCCTCTCACCCGACGCTCCAAGCCAATTTGAGGACGTGGATGGTCACCGGAACAAGAAAACGAAAGCCTTCCGGTAGTGACAAACGTTTGATGTGTTGTGTGGACTGCTAAACAACAGAAAGATGTAATTTCAGATAAAACACAGGAGTCCGTTTAGCAAGTCAGTCGATACAGAAGTTCCATTCTCGATGACTGTTGGACCTCCACCTCCCGATCTCGAGCTTGAAGAAAATGGAAGAACGGAAAATGACGGACAAAAAACGAAAGTTTTCGAGGAAAAAGGAAATCACATTATCGGCGTGCAAGAAAAACGTCTCCAAAGCAAATGAGAAAACTAACGAAAACGTGTCAGGAATCCAACACAGTGATAAGGGAAAGATACGGACATGAGAAAGGCAGAGACGACGGATCCTTATATATAGCCTAAACTGCTTCGTTCATGCACCCAACACAGGCCAACTGTAGGTGCATATTCCGCTGTCCCTTCACCTCTACCTCTCCACACTCACTCTCTCTCGCTCTGTCTGTCTTCTCTCTTCATCAATGGCTGGCCTGAGCTTCATCGTTGGCATTATTGGTCAGTCTCTAGTCAGAGTGGCCTGCTGGTATTCTCATTCTGCTTCTCTTTCGTTAATCTCTGCTAATAAGTTCTGTTTTGTTTCCTTTGCGTCTTGCTATTTCTTCTTCTGCAGGCAATGTCATCTCTATACTGGTTTTCGCTTCTCCCATGTAAGCCGAAAAAATCCCCGACTCCGCCGTTCTGTTTCTGTTTGTTGAACGAAATTGAAAATACTAAGCCAGTGCTTTTTATTTTTTTGGCCTAGAAAAAAAATAAAAGATGCAAGATAAAGGGGCTAATTTCGAAGCATGATTTTTTGTCATGAGAGTTGGCTAAGTGGCAGAAGCACAATCCGAGCATTAATCAGATGCAGCTAATGCAGAAAAACGTTCGCGCGAGTCGTGAAGAAGAAATCCACTGAAAGTTTCGAAGGAGTTCCATACATAACAACCCTGCTGAGCACGAGTCTATGGACTTTCTATGGCATACTAAATCCCGGGGCTCTGCTGGTCATGACAGTTAACGCTGCTGGCGCTATGCTGCAGCTGAGCTATGTCACTATCTTCCTCATATACGCTCCCAAGGAAAAAAAGGTGGGACCTATAACGAGTGAAAATGTACATTCTTCTTAAAGTGTATGACAAGTAGCTGATTAACTTGATTTGCTTATATTGATGTTTGGGCAGTTCAAATCGATGAAGTTGGTGGCCTTATTGAATGTTGGATTCTTCGGAACGGTTATTGCAGTTACTTTAATCGCACTCCATGGAAACTTAAGGCTAATCTTTGTTGGGATTATCTGTGCGTGTTTAACTCTAGGAATGTATGCGTCGCCTCTAGCAGTAATGGTACGGCTCTCCGAAGTCTATGGCTCAGTAGGGTAGGACTTGATGTTGATGGATGCTTTTAGCAATCAATTTCTCGAATTTCACTTAAATTTCTATTTTGATGATGCAGAGGACTGTGGTAAAGACGAGAAGCGTGAAGTACATGCCGTTTCTGCTCTCGTTTTTCCTGTTTCTCAATGCAGGCATTTGGTCTACTTATGCGTTGCTCGTCAAGGACTTCTTCGTCGGAGTAAGTTTCTACCTTGATCCAGAAAGCAGTCATGAATGAGTCATTTTTCATCCGATGGCTAAGAAACCATTGTGATACTACTGTGGGATTATTTTGTTCCGGATAACAGTTCCATGTTCCGACAAAGACCAACTTCACCAAACTACACCCGCAGAACTGCGAAGGCTGAACATGACAATGTCGCTTCATCATATGTGCATTAAGATGTAGGACGAATTCCAAAATCAAGCTGAACATGACAGCCCCATCTTTCAATTTGCAGGTGCCGAATTTTATTGGACTCGTACTAGGTACTGTGCAACTTATTCTCTACACAAAATACAAGAACAAGTCGCGCTCGGAAAAATCCGACAAAGACGTAGAGAAAGAAGAGGAAGGGTCAGCCCACCTAGCGAGGGAAGGCATAGAGATGCAAGGGTGTGAGGAAGAGGGAGACAATCAAACCAACACCAACAGTCGCACTCTGAGGAAAGGAAGCAGCCTCCCGACGCCGTCGATCATTCGGCAGTACAGCGTAGGGAAGTTTTCAAGGACACTCTCTGTAGGCTCGTACGAGCAACATTGTGACTGGTACCTAGATGACGAAAATGACCACCATGGTGATCTTGAAGGTGGGAAGAACGGCGGATCCTGATTTTTGAAGCAAAATCAAGCAATGGAAGTTCTCATGGATCGACTTCCATTGTACATAAAGAACCTCGAACTAGACTTGCTTGGCCACATGTCGTTGTAGGCTTATGGAATGAAAAGTTTTGGGGAAGATGCAAATATTGTGGGGATCATACTATTCATAACACTCAATGAAATATGGCTGTTCCTCATGATGCTAAACAAACCTCAATTGCAAAGCTACGAGACCAGTTTTGAGGCCGATATCTCGCATTGATACCTTCGAAAACACGATTGCTGTCCCGATAGGAATTTGGACTTTTAAGAGGTATCATCATTCAACTCTTAACTGCATATCATTAATGAAAGCAGACAGGCAAGGGGTCCTGATCGGTCTCATCAAGCTCCTTGGAATGTATCATCAAAAGAAGCCCAAGGGAGCAAACAAGCAAATGGTGGAAGCTGGAATCCAACCAGAGCCTAAACTTGCTTGACTAAAGGCCTTTCACCCGCCGCTCGAAACCAAATTGAGAATGGGGACCAGCACCAGAACAAGAAAATGAAAGCTTCCTGGTAGTAACAAACGTTTGTGCGGATGCATTGCTATCGAGCCTGTATTTTCCTTTGAAGTGTTCCTGTGTATCCTAAACAACACAAAAGTTACATTCTCAATGAATGTCTCGGAAGTCCACCTCCAAATCTCGAACTAGACGTCCTGGATTCTTCTCGTCCGGCCCCAGGTCGGACCCAAGCAACCAGTATAGGTAAAAGGAAAACGACAGACAGACAAAATAATTAAAAGAAAAAGGTGTTCAAGAACAGGAAAGGATTTTTCCCATTATCCACGTATGCATAAAAGATCTTCAATGGAAAACCAGAAAAACCAATGAAAATGTTAAAGATATTTTATTCTATGCTTAGAAAATCAAATAATATTAGAGCCCGAATACATGTCAGGTGATAAGGGGAAGACACGGACACGAGTAAAGGCAGAGATGGATCCCTACAACTTAAACTGCTTCATCCAATCATGATCATTCTCCCAACACAGACCACACATACATATTTCCCTGTCCTTTCATCTTTTCTTCTCCACACTCACTCTTCTTCCTCCCATCTCTCTCTCTCTTTCTGGGTACTATTTTCTCTTCAATGGCTGGTCCAAGCTTCATCATCGGTATCATTGGTCAGTCTCTAGCCAGAGATTTCCAACATCTTTTTCTGTTATGGGGCCTGCTGGGTTCTGCTTCTTTTTTATTAACCTCTGCTGTCAACTGATGTTTGCTCCCCTTTGTCTTGTCTCTTCTTCTGCAGGCAATGTAATCTCTATTCTGGTTTTCGCTTCTCTCATGTGAGTCAAAGTATCCACTTTCATTGTTCTATGGCCCATCTAGTTCATGGCTTTGATTAGGATGTTCGTTCATGGCTGCAGACAAGCATAAAACCTCCGTCATTCTGCTTCTGTTTGTTCACCCAACTGAAAATATATACTTAATTAGATTGCTCCTTTCTTTTGGCCAAGAGAAAGTACAAGATAAAGAGGCCTAATCTCGACCCACAATGTCGAGTTTTTTGGATAATCGGGTTCACCAATATGGTGTTAGAACCTTATTTTCTAGTACACAATGTAATCCGGTCTAATCTGTACTTTGGTCACCATGTGTGGTCCATTGATATATTAATTAACTAGGAAAGACAACAAAGAGATTTGGCTAAGAGGCACAATGTGGATGCTGCAGAAAAACGTTCACGCGAGTTGTGAAGAAGAAATCGACGGAGAATTTCAAAGGATCCCCATACATAACAACCCTACTGTGCACGAGTCTATGGACATTCTACGGCATACTGAATCCAGATGGTTTGCTGATCACGACGGTTAATGGGGCTGGTGCTTTGCTGCAGCTTAGCTACGTCATTCTCTACCTCATGTACGCTCCCAAGGAAAAGAAGGTGGGACCTACATACATCGACAGAAAATGTTCTTGCTTCCTAAAATCTATGACAAGTAGTTTGATTTGCTGCTATGATTGATGTGGACAGATCAAATCGATGAAGTTGGCGGCGTTGCTGAATATTGGATTCCTTGGCTCAGTTATTGCAGTTACTCTTCTCGCACTCCACGGAAACTTGAGACTAACCTTTGTTGGGATTCTCTGTGCGTGTTTAACTATTGGGATGTATGCATCTCCTCTAGCGGTAATGGTACGGCTCTTCGAACTCCACTAGCTAGCTCCGCGGTGCAGGACTTGATGGATCTTTTTACCAATCAATTTTTCAATCTTCACTTTACTTATTTATTCATTTATTTTTTGCGAGGATGCAGAGGATTGTGATAAAGACGGAGAGTGTGAAGTACATGCCATTTCTGCTCTCGTTTTTCCTGTTTCTCAATGCGAGCATTTGGGGTACTTACTCGTTGCTCGTCAAGGACTTGTACATCGGGGTAAGTTTCTGCTAGTTTTGGATGGATATAGGAATCTCATCATAGAAATAACATGTCCTGGATCTTTACTCCGACTTACTTCAGCCTTGAGTTGATCCTCTGTCTAGGCATTAGGATCTCAATCAGTTCTAGCTTGATGCCGTAAGCAGTTGTGATTGAGTCGTTTTTCATCCAACGGTTAAGAAAACATTTATTCAGGAAAAGGGCTTAATGTTCCTTTCAGTTTGTTTGGATTACGATTACGATATGATGGGTTATGTATGGTTATAAAAGTTGGTATAATGACCATCCATACCCCGCCATAACCTGCAATTAAAGTCCAACTGACCGGACCACACCATAGTAGAACTGCAATGGGACCAAAAATCCTCTGGCAGATGGCCAAACTACTCCATAGTAGAACTGCAAGGGGACCGAAAAATCCTCTGGCTGATGGCTGACTAATGTCACTGCATCATATGCACATATATATGTACGACGAATTCCAAACTCAAGCTGAACATGACAGCTCCATCTTTTAATTTGCAGGTGCCGCAAGTTATTGGATTCGTATTGGGTACTGCTCAACTGATTCTCTACGCAATGTACAAGAACAAGTCACCCTCGGAAGAATCTGATGAAGACTTGCAGAAAGAAGAGGAACGGTCGGCCCACCTAGTGAAGGAAGTTATAGAGATGAAAGGGCGTAAGGAAGACGGGGATGATCAAATCACCTCCAAGAATCGTGCACTGAGAAAAGGGAGTAGCCTCCCGAAGCCGCCAGTCATTCGGCAGTCCAGCATAGGGAAGGTCTTGAGGACGCTCTCTATGGGCCCATATGAGCAGCAGCATTGGGTCTGGTTCCAAGACGAAGAAAATGACCATAACAGGGATCTCGAAGGTGGGAAGAAGAGTGGGTCCCAAATTTGAAACAAAATAAATAGAGCAATGGAGGTTCTTATGAGCGAATAATTTTGCTTGTACTGATGAATGAATACGTACTCAAGAACGTGCCTGCAAAACTCCGTCACGAGCTCCTCTTAAAGCTCATCACGCGGCACTGTCAAACTATCTTTCTCATCGTGCAAGTGCCATCTACTCAGTTTGCATTCCGGTTCGGATGAAGAAGCAATTCAACAAGAAAGATCTCCTCTTGGTCTCTACCAGTTGGTGATATTTTCGCTGGCCTAGGAAAGAAAATTCAGTTAGATCAGCACTAGGTCTTAAAATTTCGGTTCCAGATTTTCGCAGGTATACACGATCAATTCGGTTCCAACGTTATTATTGTTTATATATGTACGTAGGCTCCAGGAAAAATTAATGTACCTAATTTCTTTTAAATCAATTAACCCTTTTCTCTAAAAAAAAAATAATTCTCGAAATTTGCAGGATCTCTCAGTTGTGGATGTTGAGTTCCAACAGGTCTAGAGCCGGCCTGCCCTCTTATTTGCCTCCTCTTATACCGCACCCCCTTATAAAAATCCTGGACCTACATATTATGCATAGCATGTATAAACTCGTAAGATACCTTGATCTTTTAAATCAAACTTTTCACCATAAAGTTCTAAAACATACGTAATTTAAATGAAATATATATACGTTCCAGTTATATAAGGTTTTCACCACCACGAATGCGCGCGATTAGGGATTGCACATATTCTCTACGTATTTAATTAATTAACAAGGTCCTCCAAGTAGTATATATCTATGTTCTTATAAGCTGCATGCATAGGAATATGGAACCAAAAAGAAAAAGAAAAGTAAATGGAGTTTCATTTTAAAATATAGTTACATTTATAGTGAATGAAGACTAAATAAAATGAAACCGCAAAAGAGCCTTAGATAAAATAGAATAAAAAAATTTCGGTTACAAAAAATAAAATCAATTTAAGAAATTGGAGGCTCCTGTTAATATATGGGGAATATAATTGATCAGAAGGGGTCATCTATATTAAGTACATACTTTTTTTTTTTGGTTTTTGGGATAATTGTCATTTAAGTATATTGATTAGTTCTTGACCCAGCTAAAACTTATTAATCTGTACTATACCTTTGATCTTCTTTGTAACCGGAAAAAACTTATCAATTTAAGAAATAAGAGAGGTTGATGCAGTGGCACTAACATAGATCTGGGATAAAGAGATTCTGGAATTTAATTTTCACCCATGGCAATGCCCGTGGTCGTATATTTCCTCTCCCTATTTATCTCGTACTAAACTTCATTTATAATGATAAAACTAATCTTGGTCGATCATGGATTAATCCTTAAAGGAGGTTTTTACCTAAAATAGCCCATGGTTTACCCGTTTTGTCAAATCTATCCTATGTTTTTTTTGTCAAATCTATCTCATGGTTTACTTTTTGCATCAAATATATCCCAACGTTACCTTTTCCGTTAACATCTAATGGCCGTACTGATGTGGCATGTGGAGGGATAGTGGGCCACACTTGCCACGTGGGCGCCACGTCAATACGGCCGTTAGATGTCGACGGAAAAGATAACGCCGGGATAGATTTGATGCAAAAAGTAAACCATGGGATAGATTTGACAAAAAAAAAGCATATGATAGATTTGACAAAACGGGTAAACCATGGACCATTTTAGGTAAATTCCCCTACTTAAAGTAAAAATTTATTTGATCTTATTTTGAAAGCTACTCGAAGTAAGATCTTTTTTCTTTTCCCAATCATAAAGAGGCTCATGATCTTAGGATGAGTATAGAAAATAATTGCTCGATAATCGAAGCTGCCATAAGTTCATCAATAAAATCTCTCATTTGGCTCTTGCCTCGTTTACGTACCGAAAAGAAAAGATCTCTCATTTTCCATTATATGAAAAGCAAAGAGACTCAATAAGGAAAACATATGAATTCATAAATAAAAAAATGAAAAGGAAAACATATATGACTATAAGAAGTTTTATTGGCGAGAACTAAACTTGAAATGTCGTGATTCCAAGCGAGAACATGTATACTATTGTCTTATTACACACTTTACTCAATATATTTATATTTATATTATTATTATTATTACTACTACTACTACTATTACTATTATTATTTTGTTACATAATTGTTATAAGGGAGGCGAAAGGGCTTACAAGATTATGAAAAGTGAAATAAAGGACACAAAAGTCCTACCCGCGTGAATCAAACCCGCGATCGTTCTTGATTTCAAATTGACGATTTGTGACTCCGCACGAGCCCCTCCTCATAAAATATGTCATCAAGCTGAAGCAGTTGATCTCTCTTCTCCCTCCCCTTCCCCTTCTATGTATACACGCCTGTGCGTTTGTAGAGACTGCTGATCAGTACCTTTCCCAGTCCAGAAAGGAGACCTTTTGCTCAGCAAAACATGGCTACGTTGAGCTTCATCTTTGGAGTCCTAGGTGATGATCAAAACGGACTCTTAACAATGACGACGACCCTCTTTTCAGTTTCCTCTGTAATAACGAACTTCTCTTTTGGACAATTTAATTTGTATTCTTATTCCTAGGTAAAGTCACGTCGAGGCTAGTCTAGCTCGCTTCCATGTACGTAATCATGCTCCAAAGCCTATGTCACGTGTTTAAATTCCATGCATGCATTCGAACAATCAGTTTAATCAGTCCGTGGCAAACTACATATAATGTTGATTTCTGGCATATCGTGAAGAAGAGATGAATGGAGGAATTCAAGAGCGTCCTATACATATTCAATCTCCTGAACGCATATTTCTGGACATATTATGGGATTGTGAAGCCGAATAACATCGTTGTGGCCACCGTCAATGGCCGCAGTGTTGTTCTTGAGATCATTTTTGTTAGCATCTTTCTTCTCTTTGCTCCACCAAGAATGAGAAAAAGCTTTTTCTTCTCCATTTGTTATATTCCTTCTGTAAGGAAGTCATTTATATATTTCGTTCGAGGCAATATATCTTAATCTCTTCGTTATATATTAAAATACAATAATAATAACGGCCGGTGGCTTCATTATGTTAATTCTCGGTTCACCACAGAAAGATAGTCATGGTCATAAATGGTTGTATATGATATGCAGCGATTATTAAGATGATTAATGAATTGGGTTTGATAGTGATCAAATCAGTAGAGCACCTTGTATATATACTCTTGCAATATTGGAATTTCATCTTTTCGTGTTAGATGGAACCCACCTTTTTTATTTTTTGGTAAAGAAAATATTAATAGAAAATAGGAAACCTTAAGCTGCCAAGCAGTGGGAGGAGACCAGGGCTCTAACCGCTTGCCTATTGAAGAATGAGTCGGCGACTTATAGGCAGTGGCTTGGTTAGGGGAACTCACCAGAGCCGCAGCGGAATCTCTTAATTTTTCTAGAGCAACTAGAAAGAGATTCTTTAACCAGAAAGAATGAGGGTGCGGCGGTGGGGTTGGGGGCGAAAGATGGAATCCATCTTTCAATAAATATAAATATATATATTTATATATATATGGGGAATTCTCAAAATTCGTATATCGTTTCATGTAGATATTTGTCACTATCTTAAGTATGCTCGTCACAATATAATAAGTATCCCACTGGTGAAAACTTGACGTCTAGAACATTCAAATTAATTACTTCCAAAGTATTATTCAATAAACGCAAACATCTAATAGTTGACATTCACTAAAAAATTGAAGTAATTTTTTGTTTTAATAGGTAAGATTTCATAGCTCAATATGGTATAATAATTTGTTTAGAACGTAATGTATATTAATTTTTTAAAAATAAAACCACTAATATTCTAAACTTATTAGCTAATATTAATTCCATTAGAATTCGAACACTGTCCTCCAGATAAAATCTCCTCATTAGAAATCAATATGCCATTATTCAGCAAAGAAATCAATATGCCATTTAGCCAAAATAAACAATCATACACACATGAACCATTAATCAATCTCATTCTTCCACTTCGGCAATCATCGAAAGAAGACGATCATATAGATGTGTCTATTTCACATTAAATCATATGATGTGTTATTATGACCGGAAAATCATATGATCTGTTATGATAAAATAATAATTTTCTCATATATTGAACCAATGTATTGAGGACACAACGGATGAATTTCTTGAAATGGGAGAGTTCATAATATATCTTACCTTAATTTTCCATTCGTGATCTAGTAATTTTTCATTTTTTTCTTAATTTTCAGTTAAAAGGAAAATTTATGTACCTAAAACAAAAAATATATAAATTTACTAAAAAGGAATGAAAAGTTCTATCACGAGAGTCGAATATGAAAACTCTAGCCTATTATATAATAATATATATGTGGAATTGCATTATATGTATTTCTTGGATGGTTGTGAATTTTTTTTTTGTTTGGTGGAAATGGTAGTGAAATTATATAGTAATTAGTAAAATAAAACATTAGTTAACTCAATAGAGTTGGCATGGTGATTAAAGGGTGTGACGATCAAGGAGAAATTCTATGTTCAAATCACGTCCCGAATGCCATGCAAAAGAATACTCCTTGTTGGATCCATCCACCGGTCCCTTGCAATGTCAAATAAAAGCCAGAGAATGCAAAGTCGTCCCTGTTGAACTTCAGCTCACGACTCTGATCCAATTATTGGAGGGGTACGCACTACGCAGCTGTACTGATCATATGGCCATATGGGAAGCAGAACCCACTTGGAGCTGAGTCATTGTTAGTTAGGCCGAAATAATGTTGTTATTTTTTTTCCGGCAGTCTATTATCTTAATTTTTTAGTGAATTATTGTAGTGGAATATTCATCTATTAATTAAAATATCGGCCTAGGCCACCATATCATTCACGCTTTCGAATAAAACAAGAGAAGAAGATACACACTTAATCATTGGACTCTTAGTGGTAATGAACTAACATGCACTGTCTTCTAATTATTCCTGCAGGTGACATCACGACCGGGCTAATCTACCTTGCTTCGGCGTACGTAATCACTGTATATATGAAATAAAGTATCACTGAATGGAAAGCGAGGAAAGAGATGCACGGCATTGGCACAAATTTGTCCCAATCATTTAAAGATCTCAAGTTCGGTTCTCATGGTAGAATTACTTGTTCCTTTATTATGTTTTTTTATATTTTATTTTCTTATATTATGTATGACCTCCCTTATTATAATGGGAATTTAAAAAAATAAATGTAGGCTCATTTGAAGTCAAAAGTACATCTAGCATTGCCTAGATATATTCCATGGAGTTGGTCGGCATGATGATTTGAAGGAACTAAACTATCGAGCATAACAATGCATGACCTAGCCATCGAACATGTAGCTGACCATTTCAAATTTCGATCATCAATCCCAGGCCAAGGGATTCATCCTAATGCCCAAAGAATAAAATTGTTTGCCTACTATATGGTGGGTTAAAAATGGAGTTAAAATTGAAATTCAAATGGTTTCAATATTTTGAAAGAAATCATAATTGGGAGTTTTTTTTTTTGGATAAATGGCCCACTATGCCCATTCAAGTTATTCTTTTAATTAAAATAGCATTTTTTTTATATTTTATCAAAAAACATAGATTTTTTCTTTCGGTGTGAGCTATGGTATCTAGAAGTCCAATTCAGCATCGACTAATCCAGTCGAACTGGGTCGGTCTACTAAGAGATAATGTTTTCCCTGCATGGATTTTCTGCATTCACAAAAAACTCGAACTCGAGATCTTATTTAAACGAAACAAATACCAAACCGCTTGAATCAACTCACGTTGGTAAAAAAACATAGATTTTTTATAAGTCATTAAAAAGGGTTTAAAGTTGCTAAAATTAACTAGGATGACTGATAAATGCTTAATATATATATATATAGCACAAAAAAAAGTTCTCACAACTTTCACACCGGTTTAATTGGAAAGAATACTCAGTTTTCAGCACCTGGTTTGTAATTTGGGCTCTATTGCAAGCACGTGGTGGATTGGGATTCAATGTTTACGACTTATTCCTCAAATAGTTACGATATTTGAGTCTTGTAAATGAACATAATTCACGTTAAGAAAGTTTTATTTCATAGTGGGCCAACTCCGCTCGAATTGAATTAGTTGAAATCTATTGAACTTCCAGATACTAGAATATAGACCGAGAAAATGATTCTAACGTTGCCATATAAGAGGAAAGGTACTCTTACAAATGGACATAGATCAATTTGCCCAAGTAATTAGGACCCCATTGCATTTATTTATTTATTTATTATTTATATTTATAAATATGCATATACATGCTCCACCGAATATATTTAATCCACTTGAATCAATGAACAAATTTATTTGAAACTTAAAATTTTATTATTACTTATTGGTGATTTGGCGCTTATTCCCCTTAAATAAGGTTCGAATTCGAGTCATACGAATATATAAAATTTACTTTTAGGAGAATTTTATCCATTAATACCCCGCCCTTGCCGCCGATTCAAACTTGAATTAAATTGGCTCCATTAAAATTCTAGATATCAAGTGGGAAAAAGAAGAAGAAGAAGGAAACAACATGTATTGGTTGAAGTAGTTCGACGGTTATTTTCCTTAAATAAAATCTCGGGTTCGAGTCTTGTGAATGAAGAAAATTTAAGTTACGAGAGTTTTACCCCTTAATGCACCGGCTCGGCTCGACTGGATTAATCGAAACTCATCAAGTTATCGAATATCAAGATGCACACCAGAAAAAAGAGTATGATGGTCAGATATAGTTTTCCTCTGGATCCGGATCCGGCCCCTATTCAATCATTGGCGTACAAAAAAAATATCCCATGCATTATATATATTAATTTGGTTTCTAGTATGAATTGACTCATAGAAATTGTTGCACTAACCCTATAGAAATTTAAGAATATTTCTACTCGATTTCAATTTAGATCCGCCGTAAAGTTCTTTAATGTTATAGTTATATAAGTATATATATATATATATATATAATATAATGTAGGAATTTTTTCCATGAAAGTGAATTTACTTGTGATACTATAGTATAGGAGTTCGAAATTCAGTGAAAATATCTCATCATAAAATTGAAATCCGAGCCTGATGCTTACTTGTCTTATGACGATATTTCATATATTTCATTAATGAAATATCGTCATAAGTTCTTTCTCTCAATTCCTTGATTAAGGATCAAGGGATTTCGAATTTAATTCTCATTAATGAAACAGTGTATGTTCCTTTCTTCTATTTTTTTTTAGGCCAATAAAGAATCTTTTGTAGTGAAAAAAATATAAATAAATTCTCTCTCCTAAGCTTATGGTGAAGCCCTCTTGTCCCTCTCTCTCTATATATACTTGTGCGGATCTGTGTGGAGAGACTGCATGTACAGAGTCCTAAATTCTCCCAGCTGTCTGGGAAGAGGGAATTAGGCACACTGTACACACAGCTTTTGTACCTTTTCTGTCCGGACCAGAAAGGAGAGATCTTTCCTTCAGCAAAACATGTCGTTGAGCTTCATCCTCGGACTCGTAGGTAATGAAAACTGACTCTTAAATGCTTACAATGAGGCGTCAACCGGACTATCTTCTTCAGCTTCTGCATGCACTGACTAACTTCTTCATTTGGAATTCTATGTACGACATTATTTCTGCAGGTAATATCACGACCGGGCTCGTCTGCCTCGCTCCTGTGTACGTACACTAATCTCCAAAGCCTTATATACTTGCATTGTATTTGATCAATCAGTTGCGCATAATGTTGATAATGTTGATGGGAACTTATGTATAATTTGATTAATTTTCAGGCCAACGTTCTGGCATATCGTGAAGAAACGATCGACAGAGGAATTCGAGAGCATTCCATACATATTCCAGCTCGTGAATGGGTGCTTCTGGACTTATTACGGGATCGTGAAGCCGAACAGCATCGTTGTGGCCACTGTCAATGGATTCAGTGTCGCTCTTATGACCATCTATGTTGTCATATTTCTAGTCTTTGCTCCACTGAAAATGAAAGTAAGCTTTCTTCTCCTAATAAGAAATTAAGCAATCTTGAATCAACACAGCTTCGTTACATTGATTAGTACAGATCATCACCAGAAGAGATCTTCTTCATCATATGGTTTCTGAATTGACTTTCAGTAAAAAATTAAATGAAATAAGAACCAGCTATCCAACCATTTTTGCAAGTCATCTATCTTTTTTCGGGCTATGTGTTTTATCTTCCTTTTCTCTTCCCCTTTCATAATGATTCAGGTGAGGACGATAGTACTGGCGGTGACATTCGATATAGTGTTCCCGTTAGTAGCTATTTCATTGTCGGTGTTGATTTTAGATCGGGAGATGCAGATCAGCACCGCAGGCCTTCTAAGCGCCATCTTTAGCATGATCGCTTATGGTTCTCCTCTTTCTGCCATGGTAAATATATAAAGATGTGTGTATATGTTTACGTGTTTCCATATATGTATATTATATATAAACGCATTCTATAATTCTTTGACTTTCATTTCCCAAACCTTCCAAAAGAAGTAGTGGCCTCACGATCCCAAGAGGTGGGCTGTCCTAATTTTTACATACATTCCTAAGAGGTGGAACAAGTTGTCGGCAAAAAAAAAAAAGGGGGGTAGAATTTACCCATCGTGATTTTTCTAGTGAATTATTGAGTGAAAAATAGGTGAAACAATTAGTTGTCTATTACAAGAAATGAAGGGGATTCAATGTAGAAACATTTATAACTTGTTTATTAGATCGCCTGTTTACAAAGAATTATGGGGAGATATTTGGGTTATGGAAGGGTCCATAATATGTCCCCCAATCCAAATAAGCTGTTGTTATTAACACCTTTTTTTATCATGAACATCCTATTTTTATTGCCCACTCTCAGCTTCCTTCTCTCTAATCCCCTAAGTATGCAAAAGGATTAGAAAAAAGAAGAATATATATAACTAACTATTAACTCTTTTGCAGAAAACAGTAATTATTACGAAGAGCGTGGAGTATATGCCATTCACGCTTTCATTTCTCCTATCCGTAAATGGAGGTGTATGGACAGTCTATTCCATCCTCACAAAAGACATCTACATTGGAGTAAGTTGCTTTTAACAATATATATATATATATATATATATGTGTGTGTGTGTAATTACTGATTATATTGTAACATGCCGCTCATTTATTCCATTGATTTTTTTTGGAATAATAAAATATGAATAAATAAACATGCCTACAGTCACATACATTATGGAACACAGCACCAGAGACCGATACATATTAAATTGTTATTCTTTGTATACAAAAAAAAAATGGAAATAGCCCTCCATATAGGGAGAAACTTTTCTTTTTCTTTTTTTTCTTTAGTCGATGGGAGATACATTTAATTTTATTAATTGTTTGCATGCTCATGCTCATATTTATATTACTATTTGCAATATTTTCTTTCCTTGTCTTTCATATTAACTTTACAACCTAATAAACATAATTATAACATATCTCATCAAGTGCTTCATGTATGCTCATTAATTGCGTCGGTGTCCCTAAATTGTTTTATATACGTGTTTTAGGCACGATGTATACACAAGTGTCATTCTAGTATATACACGTTCATATAAAAACGTGAATATTAAATTCCTTCTTTTATGCAGATATGTTCCCCTGATCTAAGAAACTTGTAACCTCTGTTCAGCTGCCTATAGTTATATAATTATTAGTTCACTCCAGCTAGCACGTCAGCCCTAATTAAGCTGTCAAATATTTCTTAAATCATGAGAGAGAGAATATTTTGGTTTCGTTAAGGTGGGTTGGACATGGAATCAATGGTTAATCCCGACAAAATCGAAGATACACATATTGCAACATATAATTAATCTTTCTGGCAGAATTTGGCGTTGACCGCAAGAATGGTATGTAGACATATATCGTTTTCTTATTCTGCATGTATCCATGTCCAAGATGTCCATCCTCCTATCATGGCATATTAAATATTTTTAATAATAATTCGCCCAAAAATTATTTATAATAATAATATAATACTCCTCAGAGGTTGAGGAGTATGATTTCTTTGAATAAGTTCCAAACATGTTCAAATCACTTCAGAAATCATGAACCACTGGGACTGTATGTATAGCCAAACAGACATGTCTTTTGAGTTTGTAAAGGTGTTCATTTGAATCGTAAATTTAAGGGCGAAATCCAAATCCCCTAAGTAGACTGTGTAGTAGTACAAATCCTCTTTATTAGATTTTTTTTTTAAATTTCACTACTTTATATTGATGAATGGGTCTCCCTTATAAATATATATATATCTATATATACACGTATATACACATGCATATATATATATATATAGAGAGAGAGAGAGAGAGGAGGTAAAACTAATTTATTTATTAACTAATTAAATTAAATATTTGTTGCAGATTCCAAATGTGACCGGACTTGGCTTGGGGATATTTCAGCTGCTTCTGTATGCGATGTATTGGAAACCGAAGAAGGTGTCATCCATCGATGGAAATGGAATTGCTGTGGGTGCAGGAGATCTCGAAGATGGAATTGCTGTTCATGAACCTCTCCTCCTTCCAAATTCACCCGCCACTCCTAAACAAGAGAATATCGACGAGCAATGAGAAAAGAACGGAATCCCGATTCGATTCTACATGTATTATATTTTTGCGTCTCCTCATTCGAATAATCTTCTAGATATGTACATGTATGTTATGATTATGGTTTATTGAACAAGTAATATGATTTAAATGTAGTTCGACCAAGGGATGGAACGGACATTACCTCTCTCCCTCTCTCTCTCTCTCTCTCACTCTAATTGGAGACTAATTCTCGATTCTTGCTTCATGTATACGTGCGTATGGCAAAAGTAAAATATGAGAGTAAGAGTATCGTTGTACAGAAGTAATTAGACTTTCACTAAATATTTAAACTAAACAATTAATTTTTATTCAAACGATCATTTTTGAAAGAGTGGATTAAAATAAAATCAAAAACTAAACTAAAGCAAGAAGCAAACACTATTAGTAATCAATGATTATGAATTTAAGACTATCAATTTTCTATAGCACCTTATACAGAAATGGATCATTCTCTCTCCATGTTGTTGAATACTCGAATTATTAATCTAGGGTTCTAAAATCTCCCTACGCCTCTCCCAAGTGCCGTAGGAATGCATTTTCTGTATCGAATTAATTACTCTATTCGTAAGCAATTAATCAGTAAGAACCCCATATTAATCATCAACTCTAATTGGTTGCCTAAGATGATCATGTTTATTCCTATATCCATATCACGAATGAGTCCGGTTTTCCAACACAAACTCAGACTATTCAATTTTCCAAATTCATCTAGATTTCCATATCAAATGAATTGGTGGCCAAACAATTGACAACAAGAACAAGATACGACTAAGCAAATCAATTGAATTCAATAAAAACATTAAAAAGAAAACAACGTTCACAAATCTATAAGAAAAATATTAGGTTTATTGCAACTACAAGTATTAGAACCTCTTCTCCTTCCAACAATTTTCATTTGAGCACGAGAGAAGATCAACCGACGATGAAATACTCCACACCCGATTCCACATATCTACTTTTTGTGGTGCATTGAGCAGCAGTCGCGTCTCATTGTTCTGAATATATATAATCTTCATAATATGAACATGTCTGGTTTCAAATTACTAATTTAACACAGGTGATATAAACATGGTTCAACCTAGAGATAATAACGTACGAATTCTCTCAATTCTCTTATAACGGAAACCAAATATTCCCAATGACACGCTAAGGCCGCATCGACTCGACTACAGCTAGAAACTGAAACAACCACTAGTAAAATCAACCGAACAAAACAGGATATCAAATCCGAGGGCCTCTTGCCATCTCAATAAAACCAGACAATGCAAATTAGTTGTCCTGGTCGAACTCACTTCACTACTCTGATCGAATTATTAGAGGGGTACGCAGTTGTACCGATCATAGCATAACCCACTTGGAGCTGAGTCATTGTTGACGCATTTTGGAAGCCAGGTCGAGAGAACGGCATTTTCATGTAATTATTTTCATTTTTCAGTAGTCTATTATCTTTATTTTTTAGTGAATTATTGTCGTGGAATATTCATCAATAATTAACTAAAATATTGGCTTAGGCTACCATATCATTCACGCTCTCAAATAAAACAAGAGAAGATACACTCTTAATCATTACTCTTTAAGATGTAATGTACATGCATGGACTGTCTTCTTATTTCTGCAGGTAGCATCACGACCGGGCTAATCCACCTTGCTTCTGCGAATGTAATCATGCTCCACAGGCTACATGAAATAAAATATCATCCTGCAGAAAGAGACAAATTAATAAGAAAATTCATTGAGAAATGAAGTGCAGTGGTGCACACTTTTTCCTAATTATTTGAAGACTTCAAATTTGATTTTTATACTGAGATTACTTATACCTTTATTATGTTTCAATTTTTTTATTTCCTCATATTAAGTGTATAATGAGAATTTATAAATTATTAAAAAAAACATTTAGGCTCATCTGAAGTCAAAAGTACACCTAGCATTACCTAGGAATATTCCTTGGAGTTGGTCGGTATGATGATTTCGGAGGAATTTATCCAGCATAACAATGCATGACTTGCTCCTCGAAAATCTAGCTACCATTTCGAATTTTGACCATCGTTTCCAGCCAAGATTCGTCGGAATACCTGAAGAGTCAAATTGGTTGCCTGCTGAATGGTGGATTAAAAATTGGAATTCAAATCCTGAAGTTCTTGCGACTTATTCCATAATTATTATTTTTTTATAGTGGACGATTTGGCTCGAATTAATTTAGTTGAGGTCTATTGAACTTTTAAATATTATGGTGTATACCAAAAATAGTAATTTCAACGTTGCCATTATTAGATATGGTGTGATTTATATATTTTTTACTCAATAGCCACTTAAGCAGTAAGGTACTCGTACAAATGGACATGGATCAATTTAGCCCCAGTAATTAGGCGACCCCCCTTGCATTTATTTATTTATTATTATATATTAAATAATGTGTATGTATATAATAATAATGTATAGTGTTGATTTCCTCTGTCCAGATCCGGCCTCTATTCAATCATTCACGTACACAAAAATATCCCATGCATCACGACCGCAAAGAAAAATATATCCCATGCTTTATATTGATTTGGTTTCTTGCATATTAATCTACATGAATTGACTCATAGAATATGTTGCACCAACACCCAATAGAAATTTACGAATATATATACTCGATTTTGAATTTGCTTCAACTTTCACCGTAAAGTTTCCTAATGGTATATATATATATATATACATATATATAATGTAAGAATTTATTCCATGCAAATGAATTTTACTTGTGATACTGTAATATGGGCGTTCGTATCTCATGACCAAATTGAAGCCCTAGCGTGCCTCTTACTTGACCTTATGACAATATTTAATGAATTTAATTTTTATCAAGGGAACTGTTGTGTCACTTTTATTTCCCTTTCTCCTATCCTTTTTCTAGGCCAATAAGCCTCTTTGTTCGCCTATTTCCCGGCAGGCCTTTTTAGCGCCATCTTCAGCATGATCGCCTATGGTTCTCCTCTTTCTGCCATGGTAAACATATGTTATATATATACATGTTTGATTGTATGTGTACGTGCTTTCACATATGTATATTATAAACAAACGCATTTTATAATTCTTTGACTTCCACACCTTCCAAGAGAAGAAGTTGGCCTTCGACAGAACTGGAACGAATTGTCCGCCAAAAAAAATAAATTGTTGAGAAAGGAGGTGTAGTGCAGTGACTAACACTCTCACCTGATAACCTAGAGGTTCCGGGTTCGATTCTCATCAGTGGGACTATCTGTGCCCCTTTAGTTTGATTTCCTTTTAATTTCCTTGTACTAGAGCATGAGCCTCCTATTGTAATCGGAAAAAAAAATTGTTATTGAGGGAAAAATAGGTGATACAAGTTGTCTATTATAAGAAATGAATGGAATTCAATGTAAAAACATTTTATATCTTGTCTATTAGATCGCGGGTTAGAAAGAACTATAGGGAGATATTTGGGTTATGGAAAGGGTCCATATATCTCCCAATTCAACTAAGCTGTTGATTATTAACACCTTCGTATCATGAACATCCTATTTTTATTTTTCATCTAATGCCCTCTCTCAGCTCCCTTCTCTCTAATCCCTAGAGTCTACGAATAGATTAAAAATTATATATATATATATATATATATGATTACCCTCTATATATATATATTATTAACTAGTAACTCTTTTTTTTCCAGAAAACTGTAATTATAACGAAAAGCGTGGAATATATGCCATTTCTACTTTCATTTATCCTATTCGTAAATGGAGGTGTCTGGATTGTCTATGCCATCCTCACGAAAGACTTCTTCATTGGGGTAAGTTGCTTTCAATTTATATATATATATATATACACACATTTACTGATCATATTGTAACATGCCGCTGATTTATTCCATTTATTATTTCTTATTTTTGGAAATAAATAAAATATAAACACGTTATGGAATGTACTATAAGCCGATATATATTAAATATATATATGTGAAAATAAAGCACGAGCCGAATTCTCATACCTTCACATCATCAAAAATAAAAAACGAAACTCTCTATCTTTGCCACGTCATTACTTATATATTAAGGAATTTTCTTGTCATTAATTATGCGGTAGGATATATATTATTTGCATATAACCCAACAAGATATATATAATAAAATAAAATATACAATCGCTCTTGCAAGACCACACCGTCACCTTAATTATGTAAATATTATATACATTGGAATCTTTGACATATTCAATGAAATATGTAATGAAATCTACGTATTAATAACCCATCGAAAATATATGTATTAATAGTTGAAGATAACATAAACACATATTATAGGAATAAATATATGTTTTTGATACAACTGAATATTTAGTGTATTTTTTATAATTGCATATATATATATATAGCCCTTAAATATTATTGTAACGGTTATATCGTATACAAAATAATGTTGTCAATATATAAATAAAAAATAATATATAGTGGGGATTTTGGCTATTGTATAGATCCCATATCAATAGAACATATATTGATAATTATAGATCTGTCAATAGGAATATATATATATATATATATCTATATATTGATAATTTGATACATGTATAATATATCGTTGATATATACAGAAACATATATATTGATATATGTAGTCTTATTCTTTTATGAGAGGCAATGGGAACTTGATTTGGGATATGTAATTTTTTATTGTAATTTTATTTCTGTTTGCAAAGACATGGCTATCTTTCTGGACTTGATATATATATATATATATATATATATATATGCAACATAAACACTGATATTTCGTCAATTTGGTCTAATCCGACATTAATTTGGTCTTTTCATAATGGGTTCATCAGACTTCACTTGGTAAGTTCATTAATTGTTTTTATCATTATATTTTCTTCATATATTTTCATTAATTTTTTCACATATTTGGATGACACTTCATTTTTATTCATATTTTTATTTCTCACAGTTTAAAGTGCCACAATGGTTTATCATATGTTAAAAGAATTGGATCAAAAAAAGATATATGAACAATTAGAGTGAGGTTAACATGATTGTGGAATGTCGTCAACATAAGAACTAATGAAGTCATCAATCTCGACATGATATTCTTTGATGATGAGGTATTTCTTTGTACGCTTTGAGTAAATATATTATTTTATTTATGTTAAAATTTAATTATTAAATAAATTATTTTTCTAATGAAATTAGGGTTCATTGATGCATGCAAGTGTAAGAAGGTCTCAAATCGATCTATTTATGTCGTTACTTTGTGAAGAAGGAGAGTTATACGCTATTAAGAATTTCAAGATAACGACCGCCTCAATCGAAATATTGCCCAAATGTTAAATATTAGTATCACGAATGTTATTATAAAACATGTATTTAAAAAAAATTCACCAAAAAGCACTAAACAAATACACAATATAACATATATATATATATATGTTTTCTCTTTGAAATATTGATAATTATCGGTAGGAATATAGTTACATATTTTATTTATGGATTCGCCCACGCATTGCGCGGGTAATCGCCTAATTTTTATTGTTTGTATACAAAGCAGAATGAAACGAAAGATGGAAATAGCCCTGCATATAGGGAGATACTCACATTTCATTAATCGGTTGCATGCATATGCTCATATTTATATTGCTATATGCAAGATCTGCTTTCCTTGTCTTTTATATTAACTTTACAACGCAATAAACATGACTAACATATCTCACCACATGCTTCATCTGCTCATAATTGCGTCGGTGTCTCTAAATTTGTATTGTTATACGTGTTTTAGGGACAATACGCACGTATTGTTCTAGTGTATATATATATACACGTACACACGTACATATAAACGTGAATAATATATTCCTTCTTTTGTACAAATGTATATACAACTTATATCGTTCTAGGAAACTTGCCAACCTCTATTCAACTGCCCATAGTTATATTACTTCAGTTCAGGTAGGCTGTCAAATATTTCTCAAGCAATGAGAGAGAATATTTTCATTTCATTAAGGTGGGTTGGACAAGGAATCAATGGGAAAATCCCGACGAAAACAAAGATACACAAGTGAACATAATTAATCACTTTCTCTCGCAGCTTCCCAATATGGCGTTAATCGAAAGAAGGGTAATATAGACATATGCGTGTTCTTATTCATGATGTATCTGTGTCCAAGATGTCCGTCCTCCAATCATTGCATATTAAATATATACAATATATGTTGTCTCATAAGTTATAATAATCTCGAACCCCAAATATTAAATTTCTTTTCCATAACATAAATAAAAAAATAATTAATTACGTAAAAAACACAACCGTTACACTTTTTTCTAAATATAGTATGACTTTTAGAATGAAAAAAAAAGGACCTTTTGCATTTTTTGCTAAATATATTATAACATTTGCAAAGTAGCATATAAATGTACTACATTTACACTTTTTTTTAAAATATATCACAATCTTTAAAAAATAGTACATAAATACATGACTTTTAGGTTGAACTGCAATTCTAACACAAAGTCAATTATTCCATCAAATGTAAAGATAACAGCTAGCGGGAGTTAACGATACAATGTGACACAACATGATTGAACAAGCGGCACTCATCATCTACATGTTAGTTGTTATCATCCAATCATATGGAATCTACTCATCCAATCATGTTCTATCACGTGGCATCGTTAGCTCATGTTAGTTGTTATCATTACAATTTTATTGAATAATTTACATTATGCTAAATCCGCAACTAAACTTAAAGGTCATGCTATATTTAGGAAAATGTGCAAATGTCGTTTTTTATATGTTACTCTCCAAAGGTTGTGCTACATTTAGAAAAAAATGCAAAGGTCGTGCATTTTTAAATTATTTTCAAGGGTCGTACTATATTTAAGAAAATGTGTAAAGACCGTACTTTTTTAGGTAATTAAGTCCAAAAAAAAGATGCACTAGCACATATATCAAATACAATTCTAGTGATGAAATTACTCATATCCTTTCATTTGATTTCTTATTTATTTTTTTATATTAAATGGATGTGTCTCTCTTGTAATTAGCAAAAAAAAATAATGCCCATACATACACGTGCATTTATATATATATATATATATATATATATATATAGAGAGAGAGAGAGAGAGAGAGAGAGAGAGAGAGAGAGAGAGAGAGGAAGTGAAATTAATTCACTGATTAACTAAATTAATATTGGTGGCAGATTCCAAATGGGACCGGACTTGGCTTAGGGACACTTCAGCTGCTTCTTTATGCTATGTATTGGAAACCGAAGAAAGGTTCATCCATCAATGGCACAGCGGTGGATGCAGGAGATCTCGAAGACGGAACTCTTCATGATCCTCTCCTCCTTCCAAGTTCACCCGCCACTCCTAAACAAGAGAAGATTGACGAGCATTGAGGGAAGGCATGGAATCCCGATTCGATTCTGCATGTATTCTATTTTTTGCGTCTCCTCGTTCGAATAATCTTCTAGATACACATGTACATGTTGTTACATTTACGATTCATTAAACAAGTAATATGATTTATATGTAGTTCGCCAAAAGATGAAACGGGTATTACCCCTCTCTCTCTAAATGGGAAACAAATTTCCCGATTTTCGTTTCATGCGTGGTCATCACTTTCCGAGTCATTAATTCGGCGAAAGACAGAAAATGACCACCTCAAATTGGTGAAAGCATAACAATATATGATGTATCCCATATTCGTGCCTTCGGGTTGTATATTGTGAATTTGAGAGGGGGGTCATGTGCGAGGCGATCTCCATTAATAAAACTAGGCAAGCTGTCCTGGGCGAATTAACTACTCCCATCTAATTATTTGAGGCGTACGGTAGGGTGTACTGATCATATGGCCAGATGGGGCTGGGGAGGCATGACGACCCCCTTAGAGAGAGAGAGCTCGGGGTCGCCGGCATGACGATCCCTGAAGCTCAGGCCTCCCATATCAAAAGTAACATTTTTTTAGTAAATTAGCGAGAAAGAAAAGGTTTGCGGTAGCCAAATCAGCCAATATCGCGTGGGCTCTACAATCGGAACGAAAATGAAATGTAAGATACTCCAATATATTTATTTACCAGACGAGAGCGTGTTAAGTAGTCTCTCTAGTTGATCGGTCATCACAATAAGCGGAATGCGCACATCGATTCGCATCAATTTTTCTTTTTTCCGTTTAGTTTTCTTTGACGCAAACATAATGCATGCTGTTTGCAGCACTCATTTGACATCATCAATCTCCTCCTCCTCCTCCTCCTTCTCCTCTTCTTCTTCTTCTTTAGAAGGATATCGACTTCACAAGAAATCGTTTCTCGGGACTGATCCAGTGGGATTTGAGCTCGAGGATATGTCCCAAGATGAACAAATTCTCTTAGCTTATTAGTCGATTTTTTTTGTTGGCATCATGAGCATGGCTTTCAAGTCACATGAACTTACAGTTTTATTACTTCTTCCAAGCCCAGTACCAAGAGGGCCCATTAGATCCTCTCAAGAAGCGCGGCCCAACCCAACAGCTTCCTCAGTATTCACGAAGCCTGTCGGGTGCCGTGCTGAGGGAGATGGGAGGAAAGAGATGATGACAGAGAACAAAACAGAAGTCTTCAACTACCATTCAATTTCCGCGAAAACGCACAGTTGAGCCTCAACTTTTCCTGCGACATCATCACAAAAATTCAATCTTTGCGAACGACTCAGACCCACCCCAGAGGAAGAAGAACATGGCTCCAATCTGCCCTCCAAGATCTGCAATCCTGTCAGCGATCCTCTGCCTCGTCCTGGTCTCGGCTGCCCAATCGAAGCGATCGGCCTACGACGTCCTCGGTGACTACAACTTCCCGGCCGGAATCCTCCCCATAGGGGTCCGAGACTACGACCTTGAGTCGTCGTCGGGCCAGTTCTCCGCCTATTTCAACGATACCTGCAGCTTCTCCCTCGAGGGCTCGTACCAGCTCCAGTACAAGTCCACCATCAAAGGGGTCATCTCCGAGAACAAGCTCACGGGCCTGCAGGGCGTGAAGGTGAAGCTATGGTTCATGTGGGTCGACATCGTCGAGGTTAGTCGGAACGGAGACAAACTCGATTTCTCGGTGGGGATCGCTGGTGCTGATTTCCCCATTGATAACTTTGAGGAGTGCCCGCAGTGTGGGTGTGGGCTGGATTGTGATAGTAGGAAGGTCGGTGGGATTAGGAGGATGAGCCATCTTGTTTCTTCCTCTTGATTGGATGAGCTGTTGGGATTTTTTTTGTAATTGAGAGTTACCCTGTTTTAACTGTGTTTAATGATTGGATAAATATTGCTCGCCATTCATTGCTTAATTATCTGTTGCTTCCGTTCGATATGGCTTTAATAATTGTGCTCTTCTTATGGAGCAGCTGGAATTTGAGCTGGAATGACTGGGAACATAACTATTTGATTTGTCATGTTCGAGAAAAAGCAGTATCCAAGTGATTGAATGTACATGGGAATGATGTTTTCTCGGTTTAATGCTTTAATATATTGCTGCTCGCATCTTGTTTGGCTTGCTTTAGGTAATGCTGCAGATATAAAACTATCTGACAGGCAGAATTCATTGACATTGTATACCATGATGTGATCCTTGGCTTTAGTTTGGGAATCGTGTGGGCATCGAGATTCCAGTTTATTGATCTGGGCTTCCTCTTCTTTCTCAGTTATTATCTGTCATTTTATGGTACCCAGCAAAAAAAAATAAAAAAAATCTGTCATTTTATAGATGATTCTGTCCAGCGTGTGAGTATCTACCTGCCGCCATTGACAGTATCTCAGTACGGCTCAAATAGATTACATTGATGAACAACTGCAGTTCAGAATGGTTTTTGTTGATTACGTTTTCCTTTTGTCATGGATTCTTCACTGAGTAAGAGTCCCGGGGAAAGCTATTGAGTATGGAAGTTAAATATTCATTCCCCAATTAAGCTATTGTCGAGCATTCATTGATCTTTTGTAGCCAGTTGCCATGGGGGACCCTTTGGCCTTTTGCATTTTCGTCATCCTTTGCTTGCACGCACGCTATTACTAGATCATTTATTCTTCATCGCCATGAATTGGGCTCTGTTTCTGGATGTCTCTACCTGATGATCAGTCTTGCCCGCGATCTTATTAAGATCTTCTATAATCTCGTACATGAGGTGTTTGGAGTTACTGCCTCATCACTTGTATCAGAGATCAAAGGCATCGTTGCCGGAAGTTGCTTGGAAGCTTACATATCCCCCGGAAGATATTGAACCAAGTGGCCTGAAGTACATTCTGCAACAGATGCAGTGAAAAGCAAAGAAGTGGAGCCTTTTGAGACCACCTAAGTTTCCATGGCTTTCTTTCCTTTCTTCTTGTTCAGCTCATGGCAGCACTGACTTTTAGTTGGGTCAGGTTGATGGAGAAACGCCGGTGGCCATCATCTACTGACCTTCTGATTCTGTGGGACGATGGTTTCAAACTCAATTTCCTTCCCCAGTAAACCATCTCGTCCCGAACTTCGGCTCGGTCAAATCAAATATGGGCCCTCAATGCCAACCAAACTTTTGGAAGTGGATCCATTTCTAGGAATTGTTTCAACTAGGGAAGGTAATTTCGATCCAGCCTGTAGGGATCCGCCTTGGCCCGACCCATTTGGGCCAGGTCAGACCCGATCTCTACAGGGCTCAGGTCGGGCATGGATCTTGCGTGGGACCCACCCGTCCCGCCCTACCGTGTATGTTTTCCATAATATAAAAATTTATAATATATTTACCTAATAATTTGTATTAGCGAAATTACTTTTAGTATTATTTTAACTTGTGTATTGTTTGTGTTAGCGCCCTAACCTAACTGATCATTCAAGTCTGCTGTTTCTTTAAAAAAAAAAATGGTTTTGTAAACCAGTAGACAGAGCAGGGCACAGCTCAGGCATATCCCAATTTCAGCATGGAATAACGGTGCATTATGTTTCTCAATCGAATCAACCTTGTTCTTGGCATTGTCTCTGGAACGATCGAGGGCCTCCAAAACTGTGTTATAGATACTCGACAATCGCGTTTGATGCATGAGCAACCATATATGGAAAGGTGAAAATTCGATGAATAATGGGGAGGAATCTCGAGTAGTTGGAATTCATCGCTATTCCTGATAGGGAACCACGATAGGTGTCTATTTCTGGATAAAATCTATGGATGGGGTCAAAGAAGTCAGCAAAAGTAAGCCATGTCTGTTGCTTACTTCTTGTGCTTCTTCCTTTCTTTCCAACTTTTCCTTCTTAGCTTTCTAATGGCGATTGTACTTCTGGTTAAGCAATCGAAACAGAAACTAAGGAAACTTCGTGACCCCAGAAAGAGTCATACCACCCGTGTCTGTTTTCCGTTCGTTTAGATAATTTTACATAGGCACGGGTTCGCGATCCCCGCGACTCATGTTCCGGTCCATAGCGGAATCTCATTTGACTGTCTGCGACAAGATAAATACCGAATGATTAGTGGTTTAATCGAAGTGGATTGGATTCAGCCCAAATTCAACATGCTAGCTAAAATGGTTGGACTTGGATATGGCAGCACTTCATTGGTCAACCATATAACTGAATTTTCGGTTAGTCATTGGGGTGGGGGAAGCAATTGGGAAACCAGAACTCCGACATGGCGCGCGACGATTGGGCGGGACACTAAAATATTAGGGCAATAATTGAGAGAGAGAATGGGGAGAATGACATGAATTCCATGTTTCTGGTACACGTAATTATATTCTTATCGAAGCAACTGTTCAAAGTACGCGGTTTCATCAATTTGGGCAGCACGAAGGAGAAACAAAGAACATGTCGATTTCTAATTAACCCTCCTCTCTTTATTTACCAAAAGCCTCCACTCGAGAAAGTGACCATTAGTCCCACAACCCTTAACCATCACTCTTTCATCCAATGATGTCACCATCATCTCCTTGGATTCGAATCTACATTTGTGTATGATCCTAATTGAAGCAACTCTTATTACACAATCATGGCACGCACATAAGAAGTACTACTATATGACTGTCGCACCCACAATAGATGAAAAAAAAAAGAAGAAGAAGAAGAAGGAGAATATACATATGAATCGATTTGTATCAATGAGAATCAAACTCAAATACTTAAAAAAAAACACAGATCCGTCTACCTATCAAGAGATTGCTTTGCTTACCGCTCTTGTGACTTTTGACATAACTTGCAATGCATGTAAAGAATGCGTATATGTTTTTGTTGAAGGTCATATAACTGAGAATGAAACTCGATCCCCGACCCTAATTTTGAAGGGATGTATTTTATCACTGGCAACACTGTCCTCATTGCACATTTGTACGATATGAATGGAAAAGAAACATTTTCGGTCGATCGAATCCATTGATACGTACTTACCAAACATGTTGTTAGATCATCAAAAATCACACTTTGTTTTGCCCATGTCAAGTCCATCGTTTAGACTTATTAGAGGTAAAAGAAAGAGGAGATGATCAAGAACCACTTTTGGTTAATTACCCTTCTCAATTGATTATTATTGACTAATTGAATTAAGAAAGTGAGGGGTATTAGTGCACCTTTTGTGGTTCATGCAACGCGCCAAAGCAATTGCAGTGGAGAAAATAATAAGTGAGACTAACACACACTGTGGTATGAATCTTCCCATTAAATATCGGACATGTTATCCTATGGAACCCGCCACATTTTCTTCTTTTATAATTTTCTTTGCATTTGATTGGAATTAACACGTACCATCTCGAATTATTAGTCCCACCTAATATTTTCTCAACGCAATGAGTATATAGTCTTCTTGCATTACACTTCGTTAGAGTACCTTTTTTATTTTATTGGTAGAGTACA
This sequence comes from Punica granatum, assembly GCF_007655135.1. Lineage (NCBI taxonomy): Eukaryota > Viridiplantae > Streptophyta > Magnoliopsida > Myrtales > Lythraceae > Punica > Punica granatum. The sequence continues at coordinate 52,477,825 of NC_045127.1, forward strand.
TTCATCCTTGCATATAAATATCGCTTTAACTTATAGAAAATCCATACTTTAAAACCTTAATCAATTAATTAAAGATCTCACAATACCCCATTGTTCATCTCATCTCTTTTCTACTTCTGTCTGTATGTGTCTGTCTGTCTCTCAATCTTCAGGTGATGTACTTTTATATATTCTGGGTTCCAATTCCAAAGCTTTCATCAATGGCGTCCAAGTACTTGAGCACACGCCCCCGTTTCTCTCTTGCAGTGGGGTTAGCATAAACTCTGACAGAGTATCAGCATCTTCATACTTTGAATCCTCGTATTCCTCTTTGTCTCTCTGTCTGTCGCTCTATCTAAACTAGCTGGGGATAAAAGAGGGGAGGAGTAGCAAAGATGATGAAGCTGACGATAGAAGGGATGATGGAGAAGGGTATTTTGGATGATATCATAAGGAGGCTGCTTGAAGGCAGGGAAGGTGGAGGGAAGCAGGTTCAGCTCTCCGAGTCGGAGGTCCGGCAGCTCTGTGTCAACTCCCGCCAAATCTTCCTCTCGGAGCCAAACCTCCTCTGCCTTCGCGTCCCCATCAGAATCTGCGGTGACGTACATGGACAGTACCAAGACCTGCTCCGGCTGTTCGACCGCGGCGGTTACCCTCCCTCGACGAGCTACCTCTTCCTCGGCGACTACGTTGATCGCGGGAGGCAGAGCTTGGAGACGATATGCCTGCTCCTCGCATACAAGATCCGGTACCCCGACAGGATCTTCCTCCTGCGGGGCAACCACGAAGATGCGAAGATTAATCGGATTTACGGGTTCTATGACGAGTGCAAGCGGAGATTCAATGTCAGGCTGTGGAAGATATTCACCGACTGCTTCAACTGCCTCCCCGTGGCTGCGATCATCGACGACAAGATACTCTGCATGCATGGCGGGCTGTCTCCCGAGCTGCACAGTTTGGACCAGATAAGGGAAATCCAGAGGCCGACCGATGTTCCTGACAGTGGGCTCTTGTGCGATCTTCTCTGGTCCGACCCCGAACCAAAGATAAACGGATGGGCAGACAGTGATCGGGACATTTCATGCGTGTTTGGAGCAGATAGGATTGTCGAGTTCTTGGACAAGAACGACCTCGATCTCATCTGTCGGGGCCATCAGGTGAGAAATTTCCATCACCAACTGTCATGGCAGTTGCAGGTCATATGATTTGGTGACCGATCCTAACGGTACAAATTTTCTTTCTATATATTGGATATAAAAGGTGGTGGAAGATGGGTACGAGTTTTTTGCTAAACGGAGGTTGGTGACGATATTCTCAGCCCCAAACTACGGAGGGGAGTTCGACAATGCCGGTGCACTGTTGAGTGTCGATGCGAACTTGGTGTGCTCGTTCGAGATTCTGAAACCGGCAGACAGGAGAGGGCCAACAGGCAGCTGCAGCTCTTCTAGTTCATCGAGAGGGACAATCGATAAGGTAAATCCTTTTTCCTATTAACCCCTTGTCCAATTCCTCTTTTTGTATGTTATTCTTGAAATGGTTCCTTAACTTCATTCTCCATTGATCAGCCCCCAATATCAGGAAACATCTAATCCCCAACCGGGATTTTCTAAATCAAACTGGGAAAAACCCGAGCTAGGTCACTCGAAGATTACACTTTGGTATGCCATTGTCGTTAGACGAGGCCTCAGGCTTTTCTTCATTTTTTGATGTAAGTTATGCACTTGGTAGATACTGCAATAACACTGCAGAATCGGGGGTTGGATCAACAGAAGATAACATCGATGTCTCAATCGATTGACTCTTTGTTGAGAATGTCTGTAGTTTAAAGTGTTTTTAGCTTTGGCTTCTTTTTCTTGAGTGAATTCTAGTTGTTGCTTTGTCTTGTTAACGTTGTCAAACAGCAAAGAGACCTTTGCTTTGAAGGAAGACTAAACCCAAAAAAGGCTACAATCAGCAAATCAATGATCATCTTTGTTGGCTTCTGCTGGAAGACTGCTCTTAATGCTTATCTTTCCACATCTACCAGGAAAAGAAAACAGTTTCCGATTCTTATCTTTCCACATCTACCAGGAACAGAAAACAGTTTTCTTATCTGAATACAACAAGCTTTGTTGTTGATAAATCGGAGAACCACCAGCAAAGGTGGTCACTTTCGAGTTCAGGGAAGCACTGTAAAGAAAACATCGGCATTACATTGTTGAAAAACCCATCCAATGACCGACTCAGAAAGATCCTGTGGGAGTATTGATTATATATGGTATCCTTCACAGGCATATGCAATGCATTGAACTTGGATTGATCATCAGATCATACATCTACTTGAAAAGTCGAGAGAAGAGGATCGATTCTACCTATAAGAGCTGTTTCACTCACGATAGTCACCCTTTCCCAAGGAAATACGAGGATAGAGGCACCAAAAGACCTGTACTCATTCATCCATTGGAACAGAATTACAATTCCACATACATTGACACCAACAGGTTCTTCTCTTATCAGCATCCAGGACCAGCTCTACACCTGAAATATAAGAATGAGGTCACCTTAGGACCGTAATCTTACGAATGACTTTTGATATTGAAGAAATCTGATGCATGAAATTCAATGTTGGATAGCTCATAGACTTTTCCAGGTTCTCCTGCACAACTTGTAAGTAAGAGTTCGATAAACTCGATATCTCACGAGTTCTCATGAGAGACTGAACTGAGATCATCTCACCTCTAAAAGAAACCAATCAGTGGGGCAATGTACAAAAAGTTAATCAGTAAGGCGTCTTCCTTTCCCTTTCCATTTTGCTGAACTGCCAGATTTCTGGGAGTCCATTTTCCGTGCAGCTTGTTGAATAGCCACCAACCTCTTCCGCTGGCTATGGCCCTTTCTTTTGCTGCAGAAGAGATAGTGTATTAAAAAGGGAGTGATATAAAAAAAAAAATGGGAATTCCAGCAAATTACACCAATTTATTGGTCATTCTCAAAGACAGCAAAAATTCAACAGAGCTTCTGCAGATAAATTCCCAGAAATTCGGAGAATTTTAGCCCAACAAGAAGGGAGAAATTGTGAAACTTCATTTCCTCAAATTTTTTTAAGAAATTTACCGATGTCACTGACATATTTTCCAGCTAAAACCAAGATTCCAGGAACTGCTGTTAACTCAATCCTAAAGCGAAGTACCCACTCCCTCCCAGGTAAGTTGAATGAACTTACATAGTGATGCTTTGAGGAGCAACAAGACTGGTACCGATACATTTTCACATTCTAGAAGGTAAAAGCACTTACTATGATAATAAACTGGTCTAGTACATTCTATAACATCTACACATTTACTCAGCATTTATCACATATTCCACTAAAGCTTTAGTTCAGTGGCAATCAGTGCTTTGACATAAAAGAGCTGCTCGTCAATGAACCGAAAAGACAAAACCATCAACACTGAAACCAAGCAATACAATCTTATCCCACAAAATGCAACAATAACCTGCTATATTTTACTCACCTTATGACCAGCAGTCCTGCAGTAAGAACCATCCCTCCCACTGCCCAGAAAACCTTTTTCCTTAATGGCATCTCCTTCATCTGCTGCATGAAATCTCCTAAAACTGCCTCTTTCTCGAGTTTTTCAGGAACATCAGAATTGGAATTCCATGAATCAGCTATTGAGTCCAGACTAGCTTTACTACCATAGCAAGAAGTCTCTTCTTCGCCGGGGTATAGTGGCACTTTTACAGCAAAGCCTGCAGCTTGACACAGGTCTGTGCCATTGGAGACCCATTCCGTTGCCCTTGCACATATTATTTCAGTTGTTCCACATGGTGCCAAAACCTACTCATATTCCACACAGAGCATTCCATCAATGTCATGCTTGGGAGAGAATATTAAAAAAAAAAAAAAACGTTGTATCATGAATAGATCAATCTAAAAAGACAAAGAACGGCCAAAAGAAAAAAGGAAATAACATATTAGTTTCCTGAAAACGCATGATTTTCGTGAATGACTGAGTGAACAGCATAGCACATGCATGATGCATGTGGATCCTATTATGCTCCAGTAGTATAACTCAAAGATAACAGGCACCAATTTAAGAAAGTATCCTTTAAAATCAGATATGGTGAATTTGATACAGAGATAAAATTAAAGAGTAACCACCCGATGCTCATTACAGGCAGCAATATAGCCACAGGAGGGTAGCGTCTCCGTCTTTCAGAACACTGAGGAGATTCTCCCTATATTTTCAGCCAAGCTTCAACTTCAACATGGTTTAAGGTTGCCCCATAATTTTACCCTCCACAACTTTGGCTCCATCAATCCAGAATCCGGAACTTAGCACAGGCTTAACAATAAAAATACAGAAAAGCCAAGAAGAAATTTGGGGCTCACCTGGGTTATAGCATCTGTAGAGAAGTAAGCCGAAGAGCACGCCTGGAAAACTCTATCACAGAAGGAGGCACAAATGCGGGGAGGCCCGGGCTGAACCCCAACACGAGGGTCGCAGATGGAGCATTCTAACAACTCCCACAACTGCACGCACTCATCGGTGGCATCTCCTGTTAAAGCAAGCTTTCTAACGGTCACTAAGGCAGCATGAGTCTGCGCCACATCACAGCAGGTCTTTCTGCGGAACACCCTGCAAAGGGTCAAGTCCTTGGGCCCTTTGCTCACCTTTCTAGGAGGCCTCCCTTCGGATGAGTACGGCGGGAACCGACCCCCTTTCGAAACACAAACTTCTTCAGCTTTTGCTGCATCCAAAAATAAAAGCATAAATGAGCAGAAGAGTAAGGACAGGCGTGGCATAATACATGTGAGCAGAATGATTCGGCCATCAAGAACTCAACCTCTGCTACCATACACGCTTTATCATTTCAATAACCCGACTCAGATATCTAAAATATAACTTTTATAGCTCCAAACGGGGGGAAAGGCAGATTAATTTTTTGGCTTCATTAGCAGACGATCAATGAACACATTCGGGTGTTGAAAGATTCGCAGAGCTGCAAGCTCTCCATGAATGAAAAGACCGATGGTTTGTGCAAATTCGTAACCAAGTATCAAGAAAAAATTACGGGTTTTCGAAGACAGCAACAAACGATTGGATTGACAGGCAATAAACCCGCACGGCGGTAACAACAAGAGGCTGAAATGGCTGCCCAAACATGGAAACGGGATTTACCAGGAGAAAAGAGTAGCAGCAGACTGGCGACAAGCAGAGGTGATGCGACCCGGAAGTTCTTTCTACGGGATCTCTGCATCTTCCGGCTCCGTGGGAGAGAGATGCTCATTGTTTGCTCAACTCGCAGACTTGACTGGAACCAAAAGCTTCGAGCTTCGGGGAGCCCCCTCTCGAAGCGCACTCTATGCTGCGGACAAACGTTCCGAAAGTCAATGAACAGATGGGCCGACCGAACAATTGGGCCAACTGTTGGCCCATTGTTGTGAATAGTGTAGCGAAGTCCAAGCCCAGCCCATTCAGAGGCAACAATGCATCATAGGTTCTCCTAGGGCTGACAATATTTCACGCGACACGATAACACGACACGGAATTAAACGGGTTTTGGTTGAACATTTTTGATAATCGGTCTAAATGAGTCCAACCCGTTTAAACACGGTTAATAAGCGTATCTTATCGAGTTGAACCCGTGTAACCCGATTATACACTATTAAACCTGTTTATTTAGACAAGTTTAATCGTGTTACTATAATCATGTAACCCGTTAACCCGTTTATGTATTTGAATTTACCAAAATATCCTTATGTAATCCTAACTTCCTAAGTCCCTAACCTAATTTCCTTTCCTTTCTTTCACCAAATCCAACACATGTCGTGTTAACGTGTTGGGGAAAACGAGTTAATGTAAACATATCGTGTTAATGTATCCGGGTAACTGAGTTGATCGGATAAACAAGTTGTGTTAACGTGTCCGGATAACGTCTATAATCATGTCGTGTATACGTGTACCTATTATGACACGTTTCGATAAACAGGTTTAAACGTGTCTAAACAGATTGACACAAATATAAACGTGTAGTGTATGAATTTTCAAAACCTGACCCGTTTAATAATCGTGTCGTGTACGAATTATGACTTCAATGACACAAATCCGTTTAGACACGACACGTATAAACACGACATGACACGAATTGTCACCCCTACGGTTCCCCGAGATAGGATGGACCAAGTGGAGGGCAGAGGCGTAGTTCGATCGTCCTGATCTTTTATTTTATTTTATTTTGTTAGTGTGCACTTAATATTCGGAACCCCAATAAGCTCAATAGACTCCCGATTATTTTAATCGAGTCGAATCGATTCACCGAAAATAAAATTCTCACTGCATAAGTTTTCTCCACCACAATAGTCAAATCCAAACGTCCTAACCTTTTGTTCTCACTGTACTCGGTTGCATATATTCCAACTTTACCGGTTCTTCTCATCAATCACCCTTTTTTGTTTAAAGAAAATTACCCACCATCCCACCGAAAAGGAGATCTTACCCACCTCTTACTCGAAATTTTAGGTCCCTCCTATGAGGCAAAAACGTTATAATATAGTGAGTGAGGAGGAGGTCCCTTGTTAACATTGATTGCGAATATGGTTATGGCTAATATAATGTCGACTTTAGCCTTTACTTCATCTGCTGTTTCGCTCATTATGTCCCGTCTCATCTCATGACTGAGATATGATGCAACGATCGTAAGAAAACTCGATACAGTTATAGGAACGTCCATACATCTTGACAAGAGAGAAACTTTTTCATAGTAAACGGAAGTCGAAGAGCGGGAGAGGTACAATACTATTCACATGACACAACCCTTGATCACTTATACACACCGGTCGCTAGCTGGCATACGTACTAACTAGGTGCATACACAGAATTACAAGAACTAGTTGCACGACATGATAGCTTCATACGTCGTCCTGGGGGCGGGATCATCCTAAGGTTTCTCGTGGCCAGTAAGCGGTTAGCTAGATATATCTTGTCTTGTCTCTCATATGTCAAAGGGACTCCTGGGGATGATCTCCCTGGTCTTCTCGTATGCATCTGAGGTCGATCTCCTCCGGAACCGAGTCAAACTGCCCGAACCTATTCATCGAGATCAACAGCGTGAGCAAACCAATAATTGGTATCAATTTGACAAGTTCAGCAGCATGCCGTACAAAGAACAGCCCAACTATGATGCAGCACGCCCGTAATTAAGAGGCATCAACAGAGCATGCACTGAACTAGAAGATTACTAGCTAGCTGTCTCTATGTGCCGCAATCCATTCAATTATGAATATAAATAAGCATCCGTAGTGGACGTACCATACTAGAATCTATAACTCATTCATGCATGAACTGGTCATCCTCGGTAGATTGCTAAGCCAAGGTGCCCGTGCTGTTATGTACCGAGTGTAGCTTTCACGAAAGAAAGAGCCATGCGGGAATGGATGTCAGATATATATTGGCCACAAATGTCATTTTCCAAGGCTATGCAATCTTCCAATTTTAGTACCCCAACCTCAAACGAATTTGCTTTATCATGTATCCATTTTGACATCGACACGATCGATTGCAGGGGGATAATAATGCCCGACCCATCACATTTCAACATCACACGTATAACTTCCTGCCATATTTTATCTATCTTAACAAAAGGTGGCAGAGATACTTTAATATTCAGATGGTTTCCCTCCTATATAGAGAATGGTGAGAGCGAATGTTGAAGGTAATCTCACATGAAAAAATTCATAGATTTATAAGAGATAATGGCCTATCAACTCATTGATTTAAACTTTTGAGTTACGAATGGGCCTGAATCTGAAGTAGGCCTATGAATTTTTCATAACAAATGAAATCAGAACCCATGTAACGATTCTGTGAAAGTGCACATGCTATGTGTGGAAATTCACACTGCACCAAAACCCGAATGTGAAACTCGTGACTAGTGAAGGGCCTAACAATTAGTATCCGAGTCCGAAAGTGAAAGTCGGCTCGAAGTCCTCCACATAGTCGAGAAGGAAATGAATTGTTAAGACGATTTCTCTCCTATATGGAGAATAATGAGAACGAATGTTGAAGGTAATTCCACATAAAAAAAATTAAAATTTTTTTTATAAATTTACAAGAGATAATAGCCTAGCAACTCATTGACTTATTTGAATTACGGATAAATTTGAGTCCAAAATAGTCCTCCGAATTTTCTCTAACAATACCGAACCATCAAATGGAAATCCTTAATCAACTGTGTCTAGAATGGATCGGTCAGAGTTTCCGAACTACGAAATTGTGCATTAAATCATGAACGACACTCAAAAGAACAATCGGTAACATATAATTGTACATGCACTCTTCGTCTCTCGGACATATGCCGAAGTTGAGAAGTAAGCTTCGGAGAAGACGAAGCTCAGAAACTTACCACCAGAGAAAGGAGATACCGGAGGAGTTGAGCCAGCAGGAGACGCCGGAGTCGAACCAGGCTGGTACCCCGGCGGTTTGACTATGGTAATGCTCCGCGAGATCTTCACTGCTTCATTGGGGTTCGACTCTGATCAAACGCCACAAATATCAAGATCAACCAGTGAGATAAAATACGAACATATATCTAATGAAAGAATAATTAGAAATTACCAGTACACCGATTATTGCGAGTGTACGATGAGGTTTAGTTAATAGTGTCCTTCTAACACGGTGATAGATATAAGGTCCGTTAGCGTGTCGTGGTTTCAGTTGTATGACAAGACGGCGATTCAGTTCAGTTAGATGATCAACAATCAATTTCAGTTCAATATTGTAGCCGTTAATGCAACCGAATCAATTTCAGTTCAGAGATCCGGCATACCCTTGCCGGAGTTGGCTCCGGAGCCGAAGCTTTTCAATTTACGGAGCTTCCCGAGGCCCGTCTCCGGCGGGGGACCGGCGACGGTGTCGTCCCAGAGATGGTCCAGGAGGCCCATGGTACAGGCGCGAGAGGAAGCCGGAGTAGGATTCCACAGCTCAACGACGACTCGCTCTGTCCGAGCAGTTAGGAACAAGAGACAAAGCCAGCGAAGGAGATTTATGGACGGGCGGGCGTTAAAGGTCGAACGGTTCAGGGGGCACGGAGGGGGATCAGCAGCCGTCGATTCTGATCCGCTCGATGGATCCAGTGGGTGAAGTGGCATGTGGATAAGATTAGTATGGGGGAGAGGTGGGCCCCAGCGAGTCGGGGATGAGCTTTGGCTGATTGTCGGGAGAGGCGTGACACGTGGAGGGTGAGATGGACCCTCCGTTATGTCAAAAGTACAAAAATGTCCTCGGCTTATCCAAAGTGCCCCGGGCGATATTTTCCGGTCCGCGGGGCGGGAAATCTCTAGAGACGGGGAGATTTTACAGGCGTGGCAAAACGGTCAATATGTCATCTCCACCTCGTGTCATTTTTTAAATGAAATCAAGTCAACGTAATGCTTAGGTAACCTGGTCGATACGAAATTAAATAAGTGGAATCCTCGTGATCATTGGCGGGGCTTAAACTCCAATCACGAGCCTTTCAATTCGCTCCTGATTTTCCCTCTCGATGCTTCGAGAGAACGATGCTGATGGAGCAGATGGACCAAAGCAACGAGACACATGTGATAGGAATTATACTATTAGCTAGATTAACTGTATCGTGCTCAGTCGAGCCCGGATGGATATGTTAAAGTTGTCCATATGCCAAAAGGCATTGCCAGTGGGCCATTTATTCACAACGGAAGTAATCTCTCGCACTATATATATTCGAGTACTTGCGAGAATTACGCAAAAGAGATAAGAAGGAAGCTTTGCACGTGGAACATGAAATGTTATTTTAGTTACAGAATATCCTGCAAGGTGCAGGTTCACGTGAAGAAGCACTCCGATACCAATTATTTATGTAATTTTTCCTTCAAAAATTGACCCCCCGATTCATGGGCACATTCTGGCATTAGATATGGAGAAAATGGAAGGGGAGCTTCGCAATTTAATATGGGCCGGCCGCCAGGTGTACCCGGCCCAGATCATGGGGGAGCCAGTCAAAACCGGGCGGGTTTGAATATTGGCCTTTGTTTTGGACAATACGCTAATCTCCCAAAATATTCTATTCTCACTCTGCACCTCTGATATTCGAAAGTCTACGAGATCCCAACTCTTATCCACGTCCTTAAGTAATTGTTTTACTAATGCTCTTTCAATATGCTTTTTATGAGATCATGGAATATCTTTAACCGGTTGCGAAAACTGATTTTATTTTAGCTCCGGTGCTTTCTTTTAGCCCTGATGCTCTTAGAATGATATTGCAACCTTCCATGAACTTAAAAGTGAATATCTTTTTTTCTTTAATTTCTGGACAAAATGTTGACAACATCGGGGAATTTTCTATTGGGTTAACGAGCGATTTGACTCATTTCAAATCCAAAAACTCGAAATGATAGGATGGTGAGCCCAACCATCTTATGAACCAATAGTTTTTTCATTGATATTTCATTGTAGAATTTCTAACTTTCAACACTCACACTTATATGGTATCTCATGATCCTTTTTCACGTTTCTATGCTCAGGCGAGTGGGGACTAACTTGAGGTGCACTTTTCTACTCTCAACACTAGGTCTGCGCGTGGTATGAGCCCACATGACCTCTCGGATACATAACCTACTCTAATATCATTTAAAATTTCCGTTGGTCCTATAAACGATTCGATGCATCTTCAATCCAAAAGTTCAATATGATAAGATGGCGAGCCCAATTATTTTTATAAATCCATGATTTTTCTATTAATTTTTTATTATGGGATCTACGTCTCTAAAATATCTTAATCATAAACATTAAATCATACGACTGCATGTTAATATTCCATTCAATATGGTCTAATCTAATCCACGAATGTATCCATTTGAACTTAATTATAAGTGGTAAAAACTTAGGACTTATATATAGTTTAGGTGCTTACAAAAACAAATGCTTAAAACATATTAAGTAAAACTTCTTTAATGATCCTTCAAAAATAAAAGCGTCCTTTATATATACTTGATAGCCCCATACTTTTCGTTTCTTTCACTTTTGGCCAAGTAGAAACCAGAGCAATTGGATATGGAAGCGGCATCGGAGCCATCATCACCTGCGGAGTTGCATATCCTCTTTCTTCAAAATCAAAAGAAGAGAAAGGGCAAGATAGACACCGGGCCCTCCACCGTGACTAGGTCATCGATGGCCTTTGAGGTCGTCGGTGAACTCATCAAGTGCCCTAACCACCGCCGACGCTCGCCCCCTACTTCGATCTTACCATCTCCCTCTCTCTAATTTCAAAGAAAGGTTCGTGATTTCGAACATAAATAAAGTGGCACTGTTCTGTAATTAGAAATGCATAAGTATACTACTACATATATTGTAAAATTACCTGATTAACTGAGGGGCATTTGGTTCGGTATAATCTAGGGGAATCCAAAATTCCCCTTAGATTACACCTGAGTTTCTTGTATTTGGTAGGAAACTCGGGTTGAGATTCCCGGGCCTTATTAGATTGCACCATATAATGCAATATGAAAATAACAAACATCAACCGACGTGGGTTGATTAAAGCGATTCGTCATTTGTACATGGTCTGAGTTCGAGTTCTTGTGAGTGCAAAAAATCCACGTTGGGAGAGTTTTACCCCTTAGTGGGCCGACCCGACTCAACTTGATTAGCTAGGTGTCTAATTGGATTTCCGGATATCAAGGTTCATATCGAAAATACCAACATCAAATTTGGTATTTTGAGATTACACTGTTATATATATACATATATTATATTATATATTCATATTAAATATTATATTTATATTTAGATAAATATTAATATAAACATATAACAAATACTCAGATATAAATATATTTAAAATACTAAATAATATTAAAAATAAACTTTTGGCATAATAACCATACAAATAGGGGGAATATTTGTGAAATTATTTTACTTTCCCAGCGATTTATTTAATATATTAAACTTAGCAATATTACATTACCATACTATAATAACTTACCAAATACAGTAATATCATATTCATTTAATCTGATATTCTCGGGCTTATTTTTCCTACAATATAATATTTTTTGTATTCTAACAATTCGAGAACCAAATGGGCCCTGAGTGATTTTTTATAATTATTTTTTTTATTAATGATTAATTGAGTGAAGAAGTTAAAGAAAATAGTTCTCCATTACTTTTATCACTAGGCTTTTTTCAATGTGCGTAACCTCGTATTTGGAAGCCCAATAGGTCTCAATTTATCCATTTTCAAGTTAAGTCGACTCCCTATGAGATAAAACTCTATCAATTAAGGATTTTATATATTTACAAGACACGAACTCGATACTCTGTTTAAGAAGAACATATGCTAGGTTACCTGAACTAATCGAAGTTAGGTGGTGTTTGATAAATTAAGTGATTAAAAATTTAAAACTTAATTAGTTAAGGGAAAAAATATATAGGAAAAAAGTATGAATGAATAAGGATGAGAAAATTTTTGTGAGAGATAAAGAGTATCAATAAATGAAAAATGACTTGTTTTATTAAGTCAATTTTTTACTTAATGAATTAAGTATTTTTTTACTTAATGATTAAGTAATTTATACTTTTATCTCTCATTTTTTTCTCTTTCTTACATTTATTTTTTTCTTATAATTAACTTGTAATTAATTTTTAAGTACTTAATTAATTAAGTTGCAAACACACCCTTAATATCATACATTTTTCACTTGATATATATCAAGCCATTTTATTACATTTTTACTGAATAAATTGAGTCGAATTAAGTGCTGAAAAATCTAATTTTAACGCTTGATTGGAATTATCAAGCAGCATCACCTAAGACTTGTGATATGCTTGATCCACAGTCCAAATCGTGGTATGAAGGATTTTTTTTTTACCCAAGACAAGACTGAAACCCACTTTTTTTTTTTTAAAGTACTACCTTCTCCTCTTTCGTTTATCAATTCTGAGAGTAGGATTTGACCGCAATGTATGTCAAAGAAAGAAAGATGAGTTAGCTCACAAGACACCCAAAGGAAAAAGGATGGGCTTTGAGTTGGTCAAATAGTGAGAACCACCATGAAATATGGGGATTCAAATCCATCACTGTGATAGTGGATAATCCATCAGACGAACAGTGAGTGCAGAGTTAAAAAACAGAGCATTAACAGAACAGAAACAGAGCATTTGAGCAGACCAGACCAGAGCAGAGGGTAAAAACAAAAACAAGAACACCAAACTTATTCAGTCCCGCCCTGTATCGCGTGGGGCTCAAATAAACACAATCAATTATATAGTATACATGGTCGACTATATCGTAAAATCCTTAACTACAATTTATTATGCTATATTTTATAGTCGACTGTGTTTATTTTATGACGGAACTGAACCCAATAAATTTTCCCACCAAGACGGGAGAATTGCCCCGAGACAGCATTCTTCCACTTCAACTTCAATTGGTACTGTACCACTAATACTACTAAAAAAGGGGAATCACATCATCAGTCTCCCCCTGCTCTGCTCTCCCGTTTCCCAGCACTAACTTTTACTTTACTTCAGAGTTCAGCCCTCTCTCTCTCTCTCTGCATTTCTAATCAATACTATTACTTCACTTGCTGCCCTGCACGCAACCTTCCTTTCAATCTCAACATGAACTTGCAAATCTCTCTCTCTTAACGCAAGCTCGGTTTTCTTCTGTGCATTTGTCCCCCCCGCATTCACGCCACATCTTCAACCCTTGTCCCACTTTGGGAACAGCGGAAGAAAAAGTCTTCTCACAGTTCACGAGTATTTTTACGTTACAAAATACTTTCAATTAGTTTAATTTATTTCTGTATTATGATTTTGCCAATTACGTCACGCCGTTCATTATGTTAGCGATATATCCTAAAACTTAATTTATGTATTTAGATAATTCTTTTTATGACAATAAAGTTTATTTTATTATTCGTATATTATCTATGTTTATTATAATAAAGTCCTTAAGATATTTTGAATGCTTCATTTTTAAGAGGTAAGAATATGAGTGACGAAGTAATTCAATAAAAATATCTTTAAACTGTTCACGATTATAGGAGACTTAACTGGACATTATTTCTCCAGATATATCGTCACCTCTGTCTGTTTCCATGATTAGTATACAGATACTAATGAAGATGGAGTAGTGAGTCTTATGCTAGCTGATAACTGTTATCATGACATATATGTGGATACTTATATGATACGTAGTCAAACGTGACGTGTAGATACTATTCATACTGTAATTTACTAATGTCAATTAATGTTATATAGATCGTATTAATGCATATAGTCATTAGACTTGAGATCGGACACCTAACTCCAAGTATAACTAACTATGACCACTATCTGCCGAATACTAATGCTAAGCACAAATATATTAGCATTAGCAAATCCTAATCACATATACTTGAGATAGCGTTTCATCTCAGGTTTAAGAATTATATATCAAAGCTTTCGGTGTACATCTTGATATTACAAAGCTTAATAGATTTATTCACATAATTCAAACCTGAAATCAAGTCTTGCAATGGATCCATGGAGGAAAAAAAATAGATTTAATAGAGTTTGACTAATCTAATTCGACTCGAATAGACGCACTAAAAGGTAGAATTCTCTGCATCATCAACTTTTCTTTCCACTCAAGCTCGAAACTCTCCTTTTAAGATAATTATAATGCAATGTTTGGTTTTAGAGTTTTTTTTTTAACTCTACTCCACTTAACTATACTTATCTTCAATTCAACAATACAATTATTAATTTTCCCTTTTATTTCAATGTTTTAACCATTCAACTATTGATTATTTTTTTCATAATTTAACAACACAATTATTATTATTTTTTTCAATTTTTTTAATTATTCAATTCAATTTTTAATACTAAATTCTATCGACTATTTATTACTTTTTTTTTTTCATAATTCAACAATATAATTATTATTTTCTCTAAACTATTCATTATTTTTTCATACTTTTTCTCATAATTCAACAATACAATTATTATAACCAATTAATAACCTATATATATATATATATATAAAGTTAAAATAGAATAAAATTAAACTCAACATAACTCAATTCTAATTTTAATCGAGCCATAAACGGCTCGAACCACTCACGCTCGTAGAATAACTTTGTATATATGAACTCCCGAATGTGGCGGCAGAAAATATTGTCTTGTTCACAACCAGAAGCTAGAGGGAGGGGCTCATCACGCTAACGTAATATGGTCGTTAATCAAAAACTGCAACTGCACTTACACACTGCCAGTCTGCCACTGCCACTGCCGCTGAAGAGTCTCTCCCACATGGCAAGAATAAGATTCAGTGGGCCCCCATGAAGCATGTCATACTTTCACTTCAGTTCTCACCTCATTTAGTACTTCTCTCTCTCTTCATCTCATCTCATCTCATCTCTCGCGTACCCCTTCGCCATTGCCTCCACTCAACTCAACCCTCCCTCCCTCCCCTACGTACCTAGCTAGGCATTATTAGCAGCACCAAAACTATTAATTTCCATGCACCCCCCCCCCAACCACATGAAAAATATATTAATCGTGAAGGTTGCAGAAGGAATAAGGATGAATATACTCATTGGTTTCTTTTCATGACATACGTACGATACGATTGAACGGGCGTTAAATATTATTATTATTATTATTATAGCTTACGTAAATTACAGTAAAGTTGATCTTTTACATAATACGTATATATATCTCTCTCATAGTAATCAATCACACCACAGGTAAAAGCGAAAAGATAAAATAGCTTTTGCTTTCACCTAAGCTCATACCTTCTCCTGCTATGGATGGAAAGAAAGAAAAGAGAAAAAAGGAAGAAAGAGAAGAATCTGTTCTTCCTCTCTGCGGCATTGCATTGCATTATTTTGATTTGAAGTTGGTTTCAGAGGAAGAGAGTAAATACTGGGCGTGGAGGACTGACTTAGGTTAACTTAACTTAAAGCTAATCTCATCTTCTTCCCATCCTATCCCATCCCATCCCATCCCATTCCATTCACATAAATTGCCATTAGGGTACTTCAAAGATTTGCCTACTCCAAGACTCAATCCCCTCTCTCTCTCTCTCTCTCTCTCTCTCTGTGTCTCTCTCTGAAAGTTTCTCTATTATATAAACGCATGAGCCGGGCTCTCCAAAACTCGAACTTCATCATCTCTCTCCATTCCATGCAGCAGAGAAGAGAGCTTGAGAAGTGATTATGAGGAAGGGGGTGAGCAGGTCTTGTTGGAGAAGCAGGGCACGTGCAAGTTATCAGCTCTCGACCTGTCCGGTCACCCTCGATCGGCTCTGCACGTGCTCCCCTTCTCCAACACGGGTTCCTCACCTTGTCTATCGATATCGGTCTCCATGACGATAACGATCGACGTCCGTATTTGAAGCCTGACCTTCATATATCCAGTTTTTGGTTTAATAACATATTATTATTATTACTATTATTATTAATTTATATGTGCAGGGTGTGGCCAGCCTCTGCATGGTTGGGGTTGACTTTTGTAGCAAGTAACAATGAAATATTCATGCGTCGTACAGAGGAACTAGGCGCATAAATTGGCCAATATGTATATATAATGCATACGTAGTTTTTTTTCATATGAACATTGATATAACATTATGGCTGACCCTTATAATCAGGGCATATAGTGTTGAAATTAAAAATATACATATATAATGTAATTATGTAGCTAAGTGAAAGGCCACGTATAAGTTAATATCTGAAACTGTGGGGTGTCGTTTGGAAAAATGGACTTGAATTTAAGTCGATGGAAAATGCAGCTGTTATTTACGATATCTTTTTGTCCAGCGAGATACGGCGGTGGACTTATCGTGGTCGCTGTCACCGAAGGAAAACATCATAGAAAATGGAACCGAAACGCTACGCAGGCATGTTGGCAGGAGACGCAAGACCCGCTCAGCTCTTAAGTTTATCCTGAAAAGAGGCAAGAAGGATATATCATTCAAATTCCACGAACGGCATGCACGATATTTGTTGATTACATTTAGATTTGCTTGACTTACCGGGTCTTGCAACCCAGACGTAACATATGTGCTCATGATCATCAGTTCATTATTTGAGAATGTGCTACTGTCGGTAATATATCTATACATATCAAAGTTCGTCTATTTCTTCTACTTACTGCTGTTGTAAGACTATAACTAAACGTGCAGTGACCAACACCTATTATAATGAGGTGTTTAGCATGGATAAATAAACCGCACAAAGTATCATATCATAGTTTTCCACCGATATATACATGCATAAAGCTGATCATCAGTTCTCCTGTATTTTCAAGAAATACTTCACAGGCTGGACGAACGTGGGGTTTTAATGAAATCACTAATCTCACAATAAACGGCTCACTATTCTCACTAATTCAAAGTAAACGAATAATATTCAATAAATATATTTTTCGAAGGGACAGTGCCAAAAGAGAAGGAACAGCGAAGAGGTATGATGATCTGATCTGAGCAGCAAGCAGCAAGCAGCAAGCAGCAGCAGAGGGTTTGGCAGTTTTGTACTCTTTTCTAATGGGCACTTTGCCTAAGAAACCGGGGGAGACGTCTTCACAGTTCACTCTTCACACTACCCACAGACAACTCTCTCTCTCTCTCTAAAAAAAAAAAAACCTTCTCTCTCCGTCTATGTTGTCTGACATATAACGTTGGAAATTGAAATTCTGGGAAGGGGGCAAAGTAAAAGAAGAACAGTCCCAAAGGGTGGAACCTTCAGTTGCAAGCAAAGCAAAGCAAAGCAATGCTCCCATAGGGAAATGAGCGGACAGTCCCCGTACGTGTTTTTAAAGAAATTTGTATATCATTTTTACATTGTTATAAAATTACTGCTATTCATTTTTCTAAATCGAAAAGTTTATATATATTTATTGTCACCTCGCCCCCCTTAGAGCTAAATCTTGTCCCTGCTCCCATGTAATAAATAATAACAACAGTGCAAACATTATTGTATGCTATCTTTCACACGCAAACACTTAATTAGTGCCATAATTTTCCTATTCCAAATACTTTTACTACCGCGACAATTTGTCAAGGTGACAAAACGTACAAAAAGAGGTTGTGTCATATAATATGTCATAATTAATCATATTTACTTAGCCTGTAGATAGCATACATTATGGCCTCCTTGAAAGTACTATACTTTACCCGCTTTTTCTTCAACATTTCTAGTTGACGTACAATATCGTCTTGATGGCGTTACAGTCTCTTTGAAAGTATTACAAAGTTCACCTTCTTTTTGTACCTTTGTCACCATGACAAATTGTCACATACGGTAGAATTCCCCTGAATTAAGACATTGATTCATATTCATCTTTCTAGATAATATTTCCTGATTAATTATGTAAATCTAAGTGGATACATAGAGAACAAATTAGAGAAGTGTAAGGCCAATATATAATTGGTATAATTTAATCAGTTACCTGCTACATCCGAGTTCTCAACCAGGCAGTGATTGATACAACAGCAAATCGGACCATGGGTTCAAACTTCCCGTCACACATCTGTCTCCATAATGCATTACTTTTTTTTTTTTTTTGTATATATTGATATCTTAAAACCCCAATGACTTCCTACTAATCAAGTTCGAATCGGATCGGCCCACTAAGAAGTAAAGTTTTTTCGATTAAGTATTTTTTTCATCTGCAAAATTCAAATCCAAGACCTTACTTAAATGAAACAATTGCCTAACTGTTTGAACGTTGGCCCATAATGCATTAACTAATACTCTTAAAGCCACTCCCAGAGGTGATCGAGTTGCCAAACCCTGTCTGAACCCCTCTTTTGCCCTTAAGGTACCCGAGCAAATATACCAAGTCAACGAGGATGAGGTGTTCATAAACCTACGAAGGATCATCCTCGATCGACGCCTCTATGTATCCCCTTTCGTACTAGAAATCAACGCAGAGGAACTTAATAGGCTTTTAACGATGTTCTTAGCCCAAGGATATCGATGACATCCTGGCGCTGCTCCCCATCCCGAAAAGATTTAAGCTCTTCAATAGCTTTTTGATCTCGAACTTATTGATCACACGCTCCGAACCAATGAGACAAACGCACTTCGACTTGATTGATAGAGGTATACTAGAGCAGAGGCAAGTAGAACAGTTGCTCAAGGCAAATGTCGAATGGATTAAAAGAAATCCTCAAGTCTCAGATAGGAGGGATTGGACTTGGTTGAAGCTAAATATGATCTTCACCAATGCATAGACCACATCTGAAGTAAATCTGTGCAAGTAAAGAGCGAAGCGAGTATTTTACATGATAGATGGAGGCCTTATGCTAAGACTATAACTATAGAATGGAATGGATGCAAATGGCGCAAAACATAGCACAGGCCACGAGTTTTTGCCTGCAAAGGTGTAAGGGCTCAGGAGGACTGAGCCTAGTTAGTTGACTTTGTTGAGCCAGATGTGTCATTGAGTTCATGGAATGGGATCTGGTGATTCGCAGATAGGGGACCACTTGTGATGGACAGCCCATGGGGTGGTCCACCGTGTCGCGACAAGGCCGTGAAGTGAGATAAAGACCGGCCTCTGTGGCTCTCACTGAACAAAATTAGAAGCAGCAGCTCAAGCAAACATAGTCGACAAAGGGTCCTCTATGTGAAATCAATACTTTGCACTCATGCCTGTATTGTTTTTCCATCTCCCAGAGTTCCACAGCTACAATAAATCTCTATTGAAATTGTTTACTCAAAAATATGAATGCCCCTTTCAAAAACTAGAGATGTCAAAACAAACTGTCATCTGTACGTACTTTATTGCCCATAAAGAGTTCGGGAACAACGAGGCTGCCGCTTCATTTTAATCCTTATGTGAGAACCTCTCCATTGGAAGGTACTTCGAGTACCCGTTGTCCTTTGCTCCAGCCTTACGGTCGTAATACTCGACCGCTGCTGCCCCAGCTAGTGCTGCCAGTGTAAGAGCCTGCGCATGCAACCTAAACTCGGATGGCATAGAAAGTAAAAGGAGTTAGGCAAGGGGGGAAGCCTACTTTCAAGGAGTAGAAAAAACAAATATTAAGGCAATCACAGAACTGCATCATCGATGAACTATGACGCGTGAGAACTTCAAACATATGATTGATCATTGAACAGACCAGAAGTCACAATCGTTAACATTTAACAACATGATTAGTAAATAGATGACTGCAGATAAAAATACAACTTTATGTACAGGATGTCTGTTATGACTCCTTCGTGAAGAATATCTATGTACACAATCGTACAAGGCAATGCAAGTAGCGCAACAGCCATATAATCAGATTAAGAATCAACGCACTACCATCACAGATTGATGATTTATAACACAATGCATGATATCCACTTGAGGCGATGCTGAGGCACAAGTCTAAACCTGACCGATGAAATCAGCATTCCTGTCAGCTATCGACCGGTACATCAATACGTACACTCATGATTCCATCAATAGCCAACCCCTAGCCTAATACTAAAGATGATCGTGTTGAAATACAAAAATATGATCTTTATGGTGACATCCTACAATAATATGCAAACAAACATGAGGGCAAAAGCATATGCATAAATTGTAATCTGACAGCCCACTTCCAACATAACAAGATGACATGAGCTCCCCGGAGGGGTAGGGGAAGGACATTAAAAGGCCGATCAAAAATTGGATTTTTTTTTGCCAGTATCTCTGGAATCGAAAGCCCAGAAGTTTGTTTCTGAAAAGCCAATTTTTTTTTCCTACATCAATCCCAAAGCCGGTGGATTATGTTCTGACTCAAAGTCGATGTGATTTGACCATTCTGGACTCAATGCGAAATGAAATTGAAATGATCTAACATCAGCCCCAAATCCACACAAATTACAGCATCTATTTATGCAGCAAGGCGATCGGGAAAACCCTAATAAATACCTATAACATCTACAGCTGTGTTTGTTAGCAAAAACAAAATTTGTTAGCTAGAAGAACAGAAATTATGAATGTAATTCATAAGATTCTCTCTGTTCTTAGAAAACTAATGGAATCCTATTAATACCGCGTCACCCGCACGAATAAGAGTCAGCCCAACATGATTGCAAACAACAAATTCGCAGCATTGATTGATTGATCCGATCGGAGAAAAGTACCTAGCGTGAATGATCTTGACGCTGGTCTTCATGGCGGGCTGTGACCAGTTGTAAGCGATGGAACCCGCAATACCGCTAAGCCATAGACACCCTTTTCATCAAACATCAACCCCAACAAAACGAAAACCCAGAAATCAAGAACATGCCCAGAAAGATGAAAGCTTGAAAACCAAATGACGGCAAGAAATCATATGGTCGGCGGGGATCTATAATTACCGACGGTTCTGAGCTTGTGCTCGACGATCCATTCACGGACAGATTCGATGTTGGACTTAGATTCAGCCATTGCAGAGACAGGGGGCTGTGAAACAGAGGACAAGGGTCGGCAGGGAATCAAATAGAGGGGGTTGGTTTTTGAAGATGAAGGGTCTGCCTTTTGCCGTATTTGAAAGGAGGAAGAAGAGGCGGATACGAAGTCTGATTTGTCAACCTCGGAAAAACAATGGGCGCTTCGCCTAGATTAGACAAAAATTTAAAGAGCTGTTTGAATTGTTAACCTGATTTTAGAATTATGACTTTGATTTTAACTCAATACATTACATAATAATAATAATACACGTTTTCCAAGTCAAAATTATGATTTTAAATCAAAATTAAAATCAAAATTAAAATTATAATTCTAAAATCACACTAACAATTCAAACGCAATATAAAAACACTCTATTTTTATTTTTAATAATTATAATAATGAGCAAAGGCAAATAATAAATGAGGTGCTTTTTGCCTGCCAGCTTGGCGGAACTGAGGGATGACACGTGGCAAATTGAGGGGTGAGAATCTTTGCCGCCGCCTCTGCTGAATCCACGCCACCAACCCGAATCACTTGGGAGAAAATATCGGGAGATAAAATAATTTTTTCCTTTATTAGATAAAAAAAGGGAATTTACTAAAAACAAAAATGATTTTACAATATTCGTTCTGGCGAGATGCATGTTGTTGGCAGGGTGATTACTACGATTGTAATCTTATTGTAGAATGAGAATTAATTTCATGTGTTTTAAATGTAAAGTTTGTGCTAATTACGGTTGTAAAATTTTAATTTATGAATTATTACAATTATCAGTTTTGTAACCAAACGTAAAATTTGTGTTTTAAATTGCGTAAAATCCGAACTTTATATCGAACTACAAGCTCTTCACATTCAAAATCTATCCTTTCTCTTTTTCTTTTTTTTTCCTCTCTCATTTCAATGAGAGATGTTGTATGAAATAATTAAGGAAAATTCTAGTATGAGATATTAAATAATGTCCCATAATGGAATATAATTTTTTTCACCATTTAAGTATTAAAACTTATATTTTAATTCACAGTTTTTTCAATCTTGTTACAATATCATCGAATAACATTCCAACCCCACGAAATGCATCATCGGTACTCATTTATCCATCCGTTCAGGCACTCGTTTAGCTTCCCAAATACCGAGGACATAAAATGGTTTTTTGGTATTTATGCAACAGCTATAATGTTGGATTGATTATGTGTCGCAAGTATACATCTACAAGTGTCACAATTACTATCCGACCCACGACAAAGCCGACCCGACTTTTTTGAACCAAACAGATTTTCAAGAAAATCTATTTAACACAAAGTTGTTCATAATTAAATCGGCTCAGATTTATCGGTCTTATTCGTACATTCGATTTCAACATTTAGTTATTCTTCTGAAACAACATCACCGGCCATGGCATCCATCATCGCCGGAGAATAGAAAGACGAACTTAGGTTTTCATTTGGAGAATTACAACCGAATGAAATGATACATAATCACGTGGATCAAACGAGTGAATTTAGTCATTTTATAACTAAGTTTCATGAACGATTTATGTTTGGCCATGCTCGTATGTGCTAAAGACGAACATTGGCGGTTGTCTTGTTATGCAATTGGATGAAGATCAGAGTTGGACGAACACAGCATGGCGGAACACAAATTTATGAAACGGCAATGAGATTGTGGAAAGGAAACAAGATTGTTGCAATAAGGCTCAACATATTTTAAAGACGATGAACGTTGCTGCCAATGGTGACTTTTGGTGAATGATTGGTTGTCTTTTCTTTTCAGTTGTCCGAAAAAAAAATCGGGAAAAAAATAACTTCCCTAATTTAAGTTTCTAAAAATATAGAATGTTAATTTTTATGGGGATCAGTATCCCTAAAATTATGAAATTTAAAAATTAAATTAAATTTAGGAAAATAGGTTTAAAAAAATCTAAAAAACACGATTCCTCTAACTGCCATCTACCTTTAACCGTAAAATAACTTCATGTTATCATTTTAGTTAGATTTGCTTAAGCGGATTACAGAATTTGCCAAAGTCAATATATAAATATACGAACTTATTTGTTTGTCATCATGGTCTTCCTCATTGATGCCTTTGTTTTTCCTCCTAAAGAAATTTATATTCCAATTTATAGCAAAAATGAGCTATAGCAGACATAACAATTAGCTTGAGCTAATATAAAGAAACAAAATGAAAGTTAGCTATGTTCCAAATATTTATTTCTTTCAGATGGTCGCCAGCATTGTTGTATTCATCAATAATTGAAACTATAAGCAAGAATAAAATACGAAGGTTGCTCCCAATTACTCGTTGTTATTCCTTTAGTCAGATTTGCTTAAACGAATTATAGAATTGATCTAGGCCAATATATAAATACACGAACTTATTAGTTTTTCATAAGGGTCCTCTTCACTGATGCTTTTATTTTTCCTTCTAAAGAAACTTATATCCCTAAGTCTATTTATAACATAAATGAACTATGGCAAACATTACAATTAGCTTGTGTCAATATAAATGAACAAAATAAAAGTTAGTTATATTTCAAATATTTGTTTATATTAAATGGTCGTCATCATTATTGCATTCATCAACAATCGAGAATATAAATAAGAATAAAATATGAAGGTCGGCCTTGGCAAGTCATTCAATCAACCAAAATTGTTATTGCCCAATGTCTTTAACAATTACTCGTTGTTATAGAATTCCCTTAGGCCAATATATAATTATATGAACTTATTACTTTTTTATCATGATCCTCTTTACTGATGTTTTTGTTTTCTCTCCTAAAGAAATTTGTATTCCTAAGACTATTTATAATACAAATGAGCTCTAGTAGACAAAATAATTAGCTTGAATCAATAATACAAAACAGCTTTAAAAAGAGAAATTAACTTAATTAATGAACGAAATATTTTTGAAAAATATCAACTTATCGAAAAAAAAATTACAAAATATCCCTCAATATCAGGGAATAACATAAGGAAATTATCGTTGCAAAAAAGAAAAAATAATTGGAGGCTCGGAAAAAAAATGAGAAAGATCAACATGGCCGGCATCGGACGAAATCTTCGAAATACTACGGCAAGCCTTGAGCAATGACGCGATTTGACGAAGTGAAGCAAAATATGTCGATAGGAATTGACTATCATAATCGAAACTAGTTTCCCGTCGCAACGGCGAGACGTTCGGTAGGGAACTCTTTTCATATTGAAAGCATCGCAAAATTGATAAGGGAGTTGAAGTTTCAATTCCGATGAACAAAATTTTCAAATAGGTACAAAGAAATGTGAAAATCGATTGTTTGTGGAAACAATTTGATGATCGAAAAAGGTTGAAACCTCTGTATCAATTGCTAGATAATGATTGAACGTGGTGATCGGAATCGAAAACGATAGAATGAACCAATGAAAAACCCATCAAACTATTGATTCGGTATTAGTCCGATTAATTAGGGTCGGATTTCGCCCATTACCCAATTACATTTTGTCTCGCGTGCGGACACGTGTAATGGTGTGATTGGGTCATATGTTGAATGAGTGAAAGACGAGTATAAATTATTGTGGGCAAAAATGGCTAATGAATAGTTGATCGACTCCGATATGAGGGGCAAAACATTCAAGATTTCATGTTGGAATATTTAATGGATAGAATTAGTATTTTACCATCGGACATTATTTAGTATCTCATGCCAGAACCACTCAGTAAATAAATCTTTTAATATTTATAAATACTTGGACCATGTGCAAATAAACACAACTGTCTTTGCTTCAACTTTCATCGAGTATTTCTTCATTCAACAAGATGAGATAGAGTTACCGAAGATTTTATCACGCGTAATTATTTATCTTTGAAAGCCCCAGTCAATGGGGATCCTCGAACCATTCATTCCAGGATTGTTGGAATTGAATTAAAAGTATCTCTTAAAGAGGGAAAAAAAAAACGCAAATTTTCTTCTCAGCCTCAATAGTTAACTAACTGAATCATAAGGTTTCAAGTAATTTTAATCAGCATTCCATCTGCAACCGAAATTCAGAAACTCATTTTGCCCCATTTCTTGTAATCATCTATTTTCTCGAGCTTCATGCTAGCATCGCACAACACAAGCAGAAACATAAACCCCTCATACATATGGGAGCCGAAAGCTCGTATTCATTTTTTAAGTACTGGAAAGGCAAGCTGATCAAAGGCATTGAAGTCCATCACCCTCACAGCCAATTGGTTGCCCAAAGATTGTTCCCGTGGGCACCACCGAGTCTCAGGTCCATCAAGGGACCACAAGCATCATGTACAAGTTTGTTTCTTAATCACACATACTTTATCGTTCCATTCAAATTTTTGCCATACGAATAGAAAAGGGGGAAATGGATGAGGACTCATGAGCGGTTGTTCGATGCTATACCCTCTCGAACCCATGCCTTTGCCGAAAGCTTCCTTGTCTGATTCCTGGATCAGACCCGCCTGGCACTGCCCGAAATCTTTCCCGGGCAGAATCTCTATCGACCTGGCTTAACAAGAAGGAGGGCAGGTGGTCTCTTTCCCACGAGTGAAATCGACTAGAAGATAAGCTCTCGAGTTCTTGAAAGTTATGGCTCGAGGAACCTGCTGGGAAGAAATAGAAACCACTTGACTGGTCGGATGATGAAGCTACCGGGGCCATGCCTCTGTGGTTTAGAGCTCTTCGGTTGGCAGACACAATGGGCCCACGTGATGAGACAGAATGACTGGGCCTTTGCTGTTGATAGTAAGCTTGGAGAGCTTGGACTCTATCCCGAGTCCTAGCATTGCTTCCCGGGTAAGGAGGTATCAGAGAGGTTGCAATGGAGTTCACAGCTCTAGCCCCGGAACTGCAGAAGTGATAAATGCAATGTGAGCTGGACAATGGAGGGGGGGAAAGCTTATTCGACAAGCAAGATTATTTGTACAAGAACATAGAGCACTTCATCTACGAAAAGGAAAGCATGAAGGATTGGGTGATGATATACCAACACATAACAAGTTCAAATCAGGAGCTCTTGGCTTCTTTCCCATGAATATGTGAAATGTTGTGCAGTCGTCTTACAAACTATTATCTACTTTCATAATGATCAATCCACTAGGTTATTCTTACAAGATGGTACTACCCAAGTTTTCTTTCTGAATCTTAAATTTTAAACTAAGCTAAGATCGCATTTTTCTGATTTTTGTCAAATTTTAGAAAGTTAAAAATGACCTCCTTATTTTGTAGATATCACATAGCTGTGGGCCATTTAGGGTGTGTTTGGCTTCAAAAATTTTTTTAACTCAATTCAACTCAACTCCACTTATCTTTAATTCCACAACACAATTATTACTTTTTTCCCTTTTTTTAAATTTTTTTAACCATTCAATTCAATTTTTAATATTAAATTTACTCAACTATTCATTACTTTTTCACAATTCAACAACACAATCATTACTTAATCATTACTTTCTCTCAATTATTCATTACTTTTTCACACTTTTTCTTATAATTCAAAAATACAATCATTACAAATTAATTAAAACCAAAACTCAACTCAACTCTATTCTAAAACCAAACACATTCTTAGCATCCAAAAGCTTCCCAAAAAACCCAATAAAATTTTACTGTGAAGTTCCACAGCTTTTAACTTTTTCCATAATATAAGTCCTAATTTAAATAATAATTCCACTTTGACGGAAAGCAGATCAGTGAATATAAGACAGTTCTAACAGTCCTTGAGGACATACCTGTGGCCAACAACAAATGGATGCACAAAAGTTCCTGAACGAGGAAGATCAGGATTGGTCCTTGCAGACCTTTGAGCAGTAGGTGCAATTGATGGAGGATCAGAACCTCCGGGACGACTGCGGCTTGTAGAGAAGGGAGGGGATTGGTGCTCCCAGCTGTGGTAATGGAGATCAACGGCAGGAAAAGCATAAGAACCTGGTACTTCACTCTGTACTGATGGGCCATTCCAGTGATTATTCAAACTAGAAGCATCTGAGATGCTTCCATTTGAAGTTGATGATGAGGGAGGAATTGGTCCAAAATAAGCAATGTAAGGGCAGGGGTGAGCAGTTGATGAGACAGCTGAATGTTCAGCAAAGAGAGCATGCTGTCCCAGAGGATCATGATCTGCATTATGAGATTAATCAGTGAGAGGTCCCGGGCTAAAACTTAAATCACAAAATCAACACAGCTGCCCAGAGGATCTCACATGCAGTAGGTGTGAATTCTCCATCTCTGCAGATGAAATGAAGAGAAACATATAAGAAAGAGGGAATCATTGAAAGAAAAAAAAAAAAGTTTACTACTCCTCCAAAGAGGATCTGAGGACAAGTCAAGGCCAATGAGACTCGAGAGGGTAATAAATAACATGAGGACAGAGAGAGGATCTCAGTAAGACCACAGTATGATAAGAGGATAACTCGATGATCTTGATAAAAACACAGTCCAACTCACTACATCAAGAGGTGGCACAAAGAAGACTCCTAGATTTTGTTTCCGAGGGTGCTTTTAAAACGTCCTTTCCTGACATGAGTAATTCTGCAGGTAATGGCACAGAAAGACAAAGATGATAGCATTTTGTTTTGTCTTTTCAAGTTGGAAGTGAAAGAACACTACCGGGTGAAGATTCAAAGCAAAAGCTACATGTTTTCGAACTCTGTGATATCATTTAAGTTATGAAGTGCTTTAACAGGGTTTTGGAATTACGTTTCAGGACAAAGCAAACAAATCTACCAATAACCACAAATTTACACAGTCGAAACTGCAAAAGAAATATAAGAGGTAAGATCATGCTTACTCAAACGATGAAGGAAGCCTCGCTAGTTGACCAAACGGACACCAATGGACACCAAAGGACTGCAACCGGTTAGAAAGAAAGAAACTTGAGATGGTAAGCACAATGCAGCCTGGTAGTATTCTCATTTACATATGTTTATATAGCCATTAATTCACAGAAGGCTTTAAGCTGTACAAAAAGCAAACACCAACATCTAGAAAGTTACTGCCACAACCTTGCCTGTTAGCTGGCTTAAAACATTGCATACACAAGTATAGGATACTCATCAAGACATGTACAGGTAAAAATCAGCTTCTTCACATGACATATACGCAAAGAGAAAAAAGAATATGTGAAGAAAGGAAAGCTTCTTAACAGAGAGAAGACCAGAATGTAGAAGTTCCCTTGCTATTAGAACTGTCAAGAAATTAGAGAATTAACACAATGTCTGGGACTTTTTTCGGGGGGGGGGGGGGGGGGGGGGGGGGAGAGGAGGGGAAGGAGAGGAAATGGAGGGAGGGAGAGGAGAGGAGAGGAAATGGAGGGAGAGGAAAGGAAATAAAACAATCATATATCACTACCCATATTCCTTCATTAGATATTTATAATTTTTTTTGGGTGAATAGATGTTCAGAATTTTCATTTCATTGTATTAGGTCCATGGCTTCCCTTGTTAAAAAAAAAAATGTCACCAAACATTTAAATAGTAATACTGTTATAGCAACCATTGTCCTTTTCTTAATTAGGTAAATTAACTATTTTCTTATTTTTTTTACAATAAAAAAAAATGTTCATGTAAAAATGAATTTAACAATATGAAATTTAATCCATAAGAGACGTGGTAAATGTAAAAAAGTTATTTTTACTAGTCAGAGCAAATTAATGTTAACAAAAATTAACAAAACAAGATGCGGCTAAAGTTCCTTCTGCAACGAAAAGAAAAATAAAAATATATATTCTCTTTCAGAAAGGAATCTTTTGTAACGTGAAAATGAAAATTGATATTTTCTGTTATAGAAAATAACATAAACTATTAGTTTTTTTTATAGCCACATTATACTAAAACTGGAAATTAGTGAAAGTATTTTTGAAATAGTTTCAAGGTAATAGTTGTTTGCTCATCAGTCAGTGTTACAGCTCTTGCTAATCTAATATGGAGGGGAGGGGGGGAACCCTACTGACATTAATGAGCAAAGCTATTTTTGTTATTGTTTTTAGAAGGGGTAGTTAGGCCAAATGACACAGTTTATATTTTTTCAACATCTCTATCCTTCCAAATTCCCCCAAATTGGAGGGTTACATGCTAAATACAATTGCCCTCCTTCCATCTCCCTCCATTTCCCTTCATTTCTCTCCCCCTCCAAAAGATAAATCTCTCAAACAAGGGAATCCCTCTCCCTCCTAATTTCTACTCCCAAACAGTGTAAAGGAAGGAGTATTGATGTCAAAAAACTAGTATGGCACATTTCATACGCGAGATTCGTACAATTGGCTCATGAATTACAAACCTATAACACCTCATCTGGTAGGATTATGCAAACTGAATTGGAACTTGGAAGAATGTGCATTCTCGGCAACCTCATTAGCTATGAAATGAAGCAGTATGGAGTTTCTCGTAATATTTTTCAAACTAGACTCTACGAGATCTTAGAAAATAAAAATTAAAATAACAGAAGACTACTAATTTGAGGAGTTTAAGAGGCAATATCAAAAAAATGAAGACGGTTTAGCTTCATAAGCCAGGGAAATCTGATTACCATCCACGTATACAGGTTTTACAATTTCCAAAGTCACAAGACTTGCCCAGGTGCTCTTTTTTTTTTTTCAAGATAAGCAACTTGCTCAGGTGTTTGAACAGTTTGTGATCCCTAGTTAAGTCAGAAATATTGATTTGTTTCATCAACCACCTGCAAGATGCAAAAGGTTGAAAAAAACATTTTGCACTTTTCTTACCATCTATGCTTATTTTACTGGATAAAGTAGTTCTACTTGAAAGGGGTTCTCATCTGAAACAATCAAATTTAACTTCCAGGACTCCATAGGAAAATCAGCTCTTCCATTAAGCCACAGGGCAGACAAACAAAACCTTCTCAAATTGAAAATTTGTCAACTACCACAAAATACGAGCAGCAAAGCAAATTACGATCTATTTGGTTACCATTTCAGAGTAGCTTAAGTCATAAACATCCTCCTCATGAGTCCAGTCATCCATGCTAAATTCTGGAACGGTACGACAGCCATTTGCAAAAAGCCACTGCCCTTTCTCAATCTCCCGACAATTGGGGCATTGCATGGAGCCCTTCACGTTGAACGCTGAACCAATGCAATCTGAAGTGTACGTGTATAAAATGAAAATAATCAACTAATGAAGAATGAGCGAAAGCAAAAGGAGTATAAGTAAGAAGCAACATGTAACATCAATGGACAAAAACAATTAATTTGTTGAATGTCATATTTAAGTCAACAGATCTCTACTAGAATTTCTAGTGCAATATCATGTTTCAGAAGATGACTTCTTAACCCGATTACTATAAGCTAAACAAGCTTGGCATCGGCGATCAGTAAGAACACTTTTAGTGAGGGAACTTTCACATTATTTTTCAAAGCTTCGTGGAGTGTTGCCTAATCCATTTCACGTCCTGCAACTTAACAGCTACCAACTGAAAAATTCAAGCTTCTGCAGGTCGGCCGAAGGAGCTCTGCGCTTATAAGCCGAATCGACAGACAAGTTTCTAAACCACAGATCAAGTCTCAATTTCTGACTCCATATTTTCCTTTTATAACCAAATGCCTTCGCCGAACCAAGGCATCAACAATGAAGTTACATCAGAAGCAACCGATCGCCAAACAAACAACAAGCTGAACCTCAGAGCAGATCCCCAAAAACTCACGTCCCATAAGCTCAAACAAATCCTCAATGCCGACTCAACCACAACGTGAAACGCAGATTCCGGCCACGCCAGAGCTTACCAAGATGAAATTGGTGGCCGCATTGAAGCTTGGCCCAGGAGCGATCGCCATTGTCAGCGACGACCTCGAGGCAAATGGAGCAGGAGACGCACTTGCCCCCGTCGTCGAATGCCACGTCATCTTCGCCACCCTTGAGCCCCATCGCAGCTCCTTGAGAAACCCTATGCCGAGGTCAGAAAGATCCACATGAACCGGCCACCAGCATCCGCTCCCGCAGACAATTAATCGAGCAGCTCCGGAAGAACCCAAAGCGAGGAGGGAAAGGAAGGGAAGAGAGGTATGAGCTGATCAGATGAACGGAGGGAGGAGGCCGAGAAGCGACGATGATGCTTCTTCTTCTGCAACAGGGGAACTAGCTCGGGAGAGGTGAATTGAACGAAGATGGAAGGAAGAAGATGAACTTCTCTCTTCTCTCTCTCTCTCTCTCTCTCTCTCTTTCCGACGATTGGGTGGTTTATTTTGGTTCTCTCTCTCTCTCTCTACTGCGTGAGGATGGGGGGATTGGGGCCGTTGGATTTGGTTGTTAGGAGTGGACAGAAGCGGTTGTCCAAACGGCGAGATAGAGTGAATGGACGGTGATAGATCGATCGGCCCGTTGCTCATGTTGCTTGCTTTCTTTCTCGCATAATATTATTCCTTTCCTTTCCTTTCTAACATTTTTTTTAATTTTTTCATTTATTTTGTCACCTTAGAAGGCAAATGGGAGTTGGATTTGTTTTCTAACCTAGCCTTTTATGGCATTGAATAAATTGCAAAATTTACCATAAATACGTATGTATGTATGTATGTATGCATCAATATGAAGAAAGAAGTACATATCTACGTTTAATTGGTAAGAATTTATGAATGCAGTTGCAATAATATAAAAATTCACTTGGATTTTAGTACGTAAATAGAAGCATCTAAAATTTTCTTCCAACAAATCATTTCTAAAGACTTACATTACTCATCATAAACCGAATCGTTATAAATTTGAGAATAATTTATGATTTCATCAGTCATTTACGGAATCAGCAGTGTTATCCATCATTCACGGCTCCCATTTTTATTTTTTAATAGGGCCACCTAATACGCCATTATAGACGATTAGATATCTTTTTTTTCTTGTCCCTCGACACCATTGAGTACACGGACGAACTTATGTATTGGGCACAATGGAGTTAAAAGTAAATTCATGTGGGGTTAAACCCTCATGCACATTCAAAATACCTTACCATAATGAAACATAAACATATACGGAAACCAAAACTACAAATATGATTATGAGTTCGATTCTCAACAATTTTCCGTCGGTTGAAATTTAAGGAATTCGTACCAATAACTTCCAGTAGCATTGTTCGGGGTACTCGCGAATCAACCAATGTATGCCCTCCAAGTGGGTTGGCCCAGCTGTAGTCTGCACGTTCTCATTGGATTGGGATTATCCAATTATCCACATCCAATGTTTCATATTTCTTTTCATTTCATTTCATGGTGAGCCCACCAACACGAGTTAGCTGTCCTACATTGGACAAAGTTTATTAATTAATTAAATTTTCCTTCTTCTTTTTTCCATTTTTCTTGAAGTTTTCCTCCTATATAAATTAGTTTTTTTTATGTGGTGACACAACATCACTATGACATGTTTGCGGTATTTTCCTCCATGTGATGTGATACTTTCTCTTCAAAGGCATAATAATTACAGTACCGTTAGAATGTCCAAAATACTACTCGAATACAACGCATTTGAATAGAAAATACGAAGAAGACTACCACACATTATCAATACGGCTGATTCAAATGACTTGATACTTGCTTCGTTGAAGTAAGATAGCGGGTTTGAGTCATTGTGAATACAGAAAATTCATGTTAAGATAACTTTACTCCTCAACGGACCGATCTGACTAAACTGAATTAGTCGAACCTAATTGAACTTTCGAATATTAGGGTTCACGCCCAAGAAAAAAAATACCGCACATGTCAAGATGACTTTGTATCATCATATAAAATCCCCTAAATCTTGTGGAAGCAAGTGGGTGGATTGGTTTTCGTTAGGAGTTTGGGCACCCAACTTGGAACAATTGCCATATATTGAATTTCCGAGTGGGCTGAATGTTGTGAGTCAAAAGTCAAAGCCTCCCAAATCCAATTTCCATATGGTCTACATGAAATGAACGTTATTCTTTTTTCCCACTTGTAAGGGCCAAATACCACAGCTCATGGGGATGCAGGAGAAAGGGGCTAAAGATGGAATAAACCGTAAATCATCCATCATAAAAGACGATAGACAACTGATATTTACAATTTCGAAATTAAAGGAAAAATGCATATGTTGTTCCGTATTATGGTATTCAGAAATCGGATCAGAAAAGAACTCACCTACAATGTCAGCATTCGAGATATTTGAGTCGGTGCTTGCTGCAAGTCCAATACATCCACCAACCTCTGAATTCTGTCAACGTGGTCCGCTGACATTAAATGCTTGTTTGGATTGCGAGTTATTTGGTTACGGAGGGGTGGGTTATGAATTATATAATCACCCTCCACAGTCATCCATAATTCCCGAATCTGAACAGGCTCTAAAGAAAGACAACCTACGAGCATTATTGTTAGTAGCGAAGTAATAAATTTATCGGTCACTTCATCTTTCTAACTGAATAAGGTATCCGACCAACCTCATTCATTGCCCCATAAAATCCAAAAAAATTGCAGCACGTGACCTGGCTATTCCTATCTAATATTTCGGAACGTGTGCATCCGGGGTCCGTATTTAAGGGGATCAAATTCGGAATGTGTGTACTTGGGGTCCATATTTAAGGTGATCGAATTCAGAATGTGTGCACATGGGGTCCGTATCTAAGGGGATCAAATGAGAAAGGAGTCTTAATGTAGTGACATAGGACGACGTCCAGAACCAAGAGGTCCCGATTCAATCCTCACTAGTGGAATTTATATACTCCTTTATTTGACTTTATTTCTTTTCATTGTACTAGATCTATGTGTCTCCTTTATTGCCAGAATGAGAATATATAATTTTCCGAGAAAAACGGAGGTCGGTTGTACATTAATTTCCTTGTAATGGACCCGAGTAACAGTGAAATCTCAGCCCATGGGTCTTTTGTCCTTTTTTTTTTTGGTTGGTGGGGTTTTTCTTATGTCGGTCAACCTATGAATTTTTTTGGATAATGCAATCACCCTATGAATTATTGTTTAATAATAATTAATAGATATTTTAGGAAATCCTAATTAATCCGGGAAAGAGAAAAACACGGAGCATCGTTCGGCTCCTTCTCTTGCTATATAACCCCACCGCCACTCAACCTCACCCCCGCCGACTTATCCTCACCGTAGTCTCAGCGTCTCTCTCTCTCTCTCTCTCTCCCTAACATCTCTGTTTATTGCTTTCTGGGTAAAAGCTAGAAGAATCGAACAGGGTCTTGCAAACATGCTCGTCTACCAGGATCTCATCACAGGTAACCCGACAGCTTTTGTCCCCTGCGACACTTCTTCTGCTGTTTGGCTTGTTAGTCAAAACACAGTAGCGTGATTATTGAGCACAGTCTTGTTGGTGTTTCCGAGACGGAGTTATACGTTAAAGTTTCCAGCTTTTCTCTGTTGTTGATTGATAAAGAGACAAGGCATCAAGGAATAAGCTTTCTGGGTTCTTGTGGATTTGCTGATGACACACAGGGAGAGGGAGAGGGAGACAGTCTTTTGGATGATTAGATTGCAATATTTGAATAATGATTTTCATGCTTACCCCAAGTGACACAGATAGTGCAGTGTCTATGCCTGCGTGCTTATATGTAATATTTATTGTATTTATATAGAAGTATGCATGTGTGTGTGTGTAATATAAGCACAAAGACCGAAGGATTCTAATGATCTTGATTGATGTTCTGGACATTTATTTATGTCGGTTGACTAAATCTGTTCCTTCCTTTGGTATGAATTCCAGGCGATGAGCTGTTGTCTGACTCATTCCCTTAC
The DNA here is from genome assembly GCF_007655135.1 of Punica granatum. Lineage (NCBI taxonomy): Eukaryota > Viridiplantae > Streptophyta > Magnoliopsida > Myrtales > Lythraceae > Punica > Punica granatum. Next base: position 52,512,893 of record NC_045127.1, read on the forward strand.
AAGGAAATTGAGAATGGGATGCTCTGGGAAGTGGAAGGAAAGGTTAGTATACCCTACACATAGCGTTCTATCTATGCATGTGCGGATGCGTGTTATTTGTTATATGAACAACATAACGATATCGACTTGTAACCCATAACTAGCCATGGATCGCATGTTGCACTGTAATGAACTGCGGATGTATACCTCATGTTATGTGTGTCTGTAGGTGTGTAATTGTTATCTCGATAGAAAGCAGGGCAGATTGGTCCTGATCGGAATTATACATCTCATAACCGGTATGAATTTCACTCTTGTGCAGTGGGTTGTGAAAGGGGCAGTCGATGTGGATATTGGGGCAAACCCTTCTGCGGAGGGTGGTGAGGAAGATGAAGGGGTTGATGATCAGGCCGTCAAGGTTGTCGACATTGTCGACACTTTCAGGCTCCAGGAGCAACCTCCCTTCGACAAGAAGCAGTTTGTGGCGTACGTGAAGAAGTACATCAAGCTGATCACGCCAAAGTTGGAGCCTGAGAAGCAGGAGCTGTTCAAGAAGCACATCGAAGGAGCAACCAAGTACCTCCTGTCGAAACTCAGCGACCTCCAATTGTAAGCATACCTTCATTCACACACTCACTCACTCACTCACTCGATCCAGTAACATGATTCCGATGGGTTTCGGTTTCCACCACAGCTGCTTCAGCTATAGCTAACTATGGTGAATCTCGATTTCTAATCTGATGTTGATTTCGTGTACGTGTATCTGGCAGTTTCGTCGGGGAGAGCATGCATGATGATAGTACCCTGGTGTTTGCCTACTACAAGGAAGGTGCTACCGATCCCACGTTCCTCTACTTCGCTTACGGGCTGAAGGAAGTCAAGTGTTAAAAGGCCCCGGTAGTCGAGTGCAATATGAAGTCTCAGGATTTTACGTACAGATAGGGAACTTATGAAATTTTGTCTGCTTTAACTTCTTTAACATGTTCGGTTGCATACGTAGGGAACTTAGGAAATTTCTCTGCTTTACTTCCATGCAGTGTTTGGTTGTCATGAATGTGATAAGTTTCTTTTTCTCCGTCTAATCTAGGCATATGCAAAACTCGTATATATATATATATATATATATATATGTGCGCGCCGCGCGCGCGGCATTCAAGTTATATTACCAGTCCGACATTAAGCCTGAACACTCAGCAATTTTGCGTGCAACATTAAGCATGGCATGAACGGGTAGAACTAGGAGTGTGCACGGATACCGGATATACCTGGAACCGATTGGAAATTACCTGTTATGGTAGGTCGGGGTAACTCTAATTGAAAATGAGGTAGGTTCGGATAGTAATTTAAGGAACCGGTGAAAATAGATTTCGATTCTAACATACAGGGTATCCACATAACTTGTACACGAGACTTATATTTTTTCTAAAACAATTATTGCATATTTACATAATTTTTTGCGTGCGATATAATAACCACAGAACCTGAAGGAGAGCTCATTTGTTTTGTTTACTAAGAAGAACTACATCATTTTTTTTTGCTTAATAACTATATAATCTTTTAGGTTGCGTTTGGTTTAGGAGTTGAATTTTGATTTTAATTGGTTGATTTTAATTTTAATTGGATTGTAATGATTGTGGTATTGAATTATGAGAAAAAGTGTGAAAAAGTAATGAATAATTATGAGAATTTAATATTAAAAATTGAATTGAGTATAATTGAGTTATATGTGAATTTATGTATGGGGCCCGCCTTTTTTACTTTGAAAAATTAATTTTTGTTGTGCAGTAAATAGAGTTAAATTAAAGTTAAAATCTTAAAATCAGATCCTGAAAACAAACGAAATATTAGCTATTTATTTGCTTTATCTATTATATAATCCGCTTTAGTTCTATAGTTCTATGTTCTATAGATTATTGTGATCCGACTAATCTCTGTCTGCCGACATTTATTCATTTTGCGTAATTGTAAATTAGATCTTTTCGCTTTTAGTTATTTATTTCATTTATTGTACTTGAAAAAAAAAATTACAGATTCCAACATGATACCCGAAATATATAATATAATTCAGGTCCAAGGTAAGTGCCAATTTCATGTTCCAACATAATATGATTCAATTTTAAAATCTTGAAACGTATCCCCTACAGGACATGGTCTGGATATCGTAAAAAAAACAGGATACCCAGATCCGCACACCCCTAGGTAGAACTGCTGCTGTTATGTAGCACAATAAGCCTTCTATTGCATCCTAAATTACTGTCATGGTCCATTCACAGACTGAATGTGATCCATCGGTTTCCATGTAGCATATGGTGCCAAAGTTACTCACCAGATGGTTGTCACCAAACCGCAAGTGCTAGTACGAAGAGAGAATAACACAACACAGATGGAAAGATGCACAGGGGTAATAAAAGCAAATGTGACCATAACAAACGAGCTATAAACAACGGCGAGGATTAATTAAACTTATAAACAAATGGCGAATATGAACCAGATGCCAGTGCAGAGACGATGGCAAGATTCATTCACATACATTGCAAAGATGACCGCCAGTGATAATTGACCACAAATTTGAATCCATACAACGGTGATGCTGATTATCATGGACAGAATCAAAAGGTTTTTCTTGAAAAACTTGGCTCGAGGTCATTCATACATAAGGGCTGAGAGCAGATAGGAAACTGACACTCCGGCAGATGAACCCTATATTACAGGGTTCACTTTGCCCTAGAGATTAGGCATAGTAGTTCAAGCTTGCCTTCTTCTTTGCCTGGACCTGGATGATCCCTTCATTGAAGTCCTCATGGTTTACCTAACAAAGAGTAGTGACAACGTGACCCTTATTAAAAATGAAACCATATCCAAGTCATCAGGATTTTTTTTAATTAATTAAGGGCAGGATTTTTACCTCTGTGGCATCTCTCCGAAGAGCTAGCATTCCAGCTTCCACACAGACCGCTTTCAGCTGAGCCCCGTTGAAGTCATCTGTTGATCGTGCAAGCTCCTCAAAGTTCACGTCAGGGTGGACATTCATCTTCCTGGAATGGATCTGAAGAATGCGGGCCCTCGCTTCTTCAGTTGGGTGAGGAAACTCAATCTTACGATCCAACCGACCTGAACGCATTAGAGCAGGGTCTAGGATGTCCGCTCGGTTAGTTGCAGCTATCACCTGAAATTTACAAAAGTTACAATGCAAGTCTCACAAATCAGTTGACTTCCATGATTCGAGTTACCTTTTACCATGCCAATCAAAGTTCACAGTGCAATAAGGCATTAAGTTAAATTTCTTAGTGCTGAGATCTTTTAAGACAAAAGGCAACGGAATCCATAGACAATAAAGAAAGCAAAAACAAACCTTGATCCGATCATCGCTACTAAAGCCATCAAGCTGATTAAGCAACTCTAACATAGTCCGCTGTACCTCCCTATCTCCACTCACTTCACTGCAGTCAAATAACAAAGGAGTGTAAAACCATTAAAATTTCATCGAAAAATCTCATTTAATCTGCTGAAGCTAAGCTTGCAGTATCCCTTTTCTAATTAATAAATAAATAAGAGTCATGACAATAAAATAAAAATCCAGGTCTGCTGCAGAGAGAACAGAGGGGAAAGAATAGTGGTACACGATAGACAGATATCAATCATACCTATCAAACCGCTTCGTACCAATGGCATCAATCTCATCGATAAAAATGATGCAAGGAGATTTTTCTTTTGCCAGCTGGAAGGCATCCCGAACTAGTTTTGCTCCATCTCCAATGAACATCTACAAATGAACCAAGTTCAATGACATATAACACGGGCTAAGGGCTTTTAAATTCCTTTCATATATTTTGTAAAAGAGCTTCTATCTGATGAGAATAGACACATATTGAATAGAATAGTTTTCAAAAGGTGCTTCTTCAGCATAAAAAACTTGTCTCCTGGAAATCTGAGTATTCAATGTCAAAATTGAAAATAACGTAATAAATAAAGCTTTGATATCATGAAAAATAGACATAGCAACATCAACCTATCATACCTGGACAAGCTGAGGACCTGCTAGCTTTAAGAAGGTTGCATTTGTCTGAGCAGCACAAGCACGGGCCATCAAAGTCTTCCCAGTTCCAGGAGGTCCATACAAGAGTACTCCTTTAGGAGGGCGAACTCCTAACTTCTGAAACCGTTCCTTGTGGGTCATCGGCAAAACAATAGCTTCTACAAGTTCTTGAATCTGTTTCAGGATCAAACATTCTTAAATAATAATTTGAATCATTGAATGGAAGACAGACCACAAAACCACTCCGCAATGCTTGCCTAGAGTGAAAACTTGCCTGCTTTTCCAGGCCTCCAATATCGTTGTAATCTTCTGTTGGTTTTTCATCAACCTCCATAGCTTTCACTCGCGAATCATATTCAGAGGGCAGTGTATCTAAGATCAGGTAACTATCCTTGTTCACACCAACCAAATCACCAGGCTTTAAGTTATCAGGGTCAACAAGCCCCACAACTGGCAGAAAAATGGTCTGAAACAAGAGAGTCTCAGGTGAGAGTTCTTTCCTTGGGGAAACATAGCAAGAACCGAACAAGTAAACGGACAATAATATTAAACCATAAACCAAACTCCTCCTGAATAGATCAGATGAATGAGCTCAATTATTAAATATAAAATATCTAGAATCTTCTGCCAAGATATAAGGGGGCAACGTTCGTGCTTACTAGTACACAGCACTCTCAACAAATGACTCTCACATTCAGATTATTTGACTTGTTATGTAAAAGATGACTGACCTGACGTGTTGATGTCTTCAGGACAACACATTTCCCCTTCCTTTGGGAATCAAGATCAATATTAGCACCATCTTCTTCAGCTTCATCCTCAGGATTCATCTCCAGGATCTAAAACAGTATGAAACTGTACTTAGGGCACCGAAAGCTTAGAAATTCAAATAACCAAACGATAAGAACACAACGAAGAAACATGACATTCAGCCACATTTTGCCTCCAATCATATGATTGGATGAATCTCTAGGATCTACAATAGCAGGCATTCTTTGAAGACAACGAACTAAAGTTTCTGAACATATGGAGCTGTTGAAGTTCAATAATCTGAATTGCCAAGTGCCCAGTATAACCAAGTTAATGAAAAAGGACCAGAACAAAGAAATCGAAAAGATTGCTACCTCAACAATATTTCCGACCAAGTAAGGCAACTGCTTGTTGAGCTTAATCTTTTCCTGGTTCTCCTTTATCTTCTCCTTGTAAGAATCGAGCTCGAGATTGGTTCTCTGCAACTCCTCCTGCACCCACACAAGAATAAAATGTTAAAACTATAATAACAAATGGACATGATTTGCACGAATTGACAAGTCAGTGCGGGAAATACAACTGATTCTACATAGAACGCACAGAAGAAGCAGAAATCACTGGAGAAGAAGCAATATAACAGAAAAATCAGATAATTCCGAGGAAAAGGATAGAGGAAGACCTTGAGGATGCGAATCTCGTTGTCGAGAAGACGAGTGGCCCTGACGATGTCGTCAGTAGTCATCGCAGCCAATTGATCATCCTCAAAGTTCGCATCTTCAACCATGGGAGTCGCCATCGCGATCTTCTGCCGGAATGAAGCGGGTCTAGCTGAGCTTCTCTTGGCTTGCTCTCTAGGGTTTCTGTTTCACGGAGAAAGATGCAGAGAAGATTTGACGTAAGAACAAGAAAGTGGGGGGGGGGGGGGGGGAGAGAGAGAGAGAGAGGAGCTTTCGAGCTCATAGGCTGAACTTGCAGGAGAAGAAAGACGAGACCGATGGGCCAGATGCTGTGGGCCTTGACGTACTTAATGGGCCGAACAATGTCAGATTAGACGCAAGTAAATGGACCGCATGCGGGCCATGAAATTCTCTGCCAGCCCTCCTTCTATGCTTTTACTGCGGGAAAGTCCTCTTTGTTTGAAATTCTTCACAACCTGACCCCAACTTTGGATTTTTTCATCCTTTTCGGTGTTACCCTTAGAATCTCAGCAGACTTTTTGACTTACGGTAGCATGTAAAAAGGGAGACATTGCAAGTGTGGATCGACTCATGGTCCCGTCATCTAATCTGATCTCCATTAATGTGCTAACCTATGAGATGGAGAATTGGTTGCTTGCCGATTCCGAAGTGGAGAGGGTTACCAAAGCTTATATCCGATACACGCATAAATATCTCTATATGATGACCCAATTTAATTACAATTACATGTGAACTTGCCTACGAAGCTCAGAAATTTACTCGGTTCTAATAATAACAGTAGAAATATACACTGAATTTATGCTTAGCAGAAGATGAAGTGACTGTCGAGTGGTGATTCGAACAGCAGCTACTGCCACTAGAGCACGGAGTGTGTGAAAGGGATGTTTCGAGAAATCAGAGCTTCCAATGTATGCCGAACCGATGCAGAACGCCTGCTACAATGGCCCAGAAGAGGATTTCCGCAAAGATGACATAAAGTAGAATCCCCACTCTTCTCGAACGCCACACTCCGATGAACACATGCTTCTGAATCCAGTGAACCTGCACATCGTCAGTGCTGATTGATAAGGATGCTTTTGCCCGAAATAAAACAGAAGATGTCAAAATCATGAAAGACTCCAGTCCCATCGAGGTGTAAGAATAAGTGTGAACTGCAATGTAGAATTGTTCTTTGCTCATGCAGCATAACGAAGAAGGTATAGGTGCAAACCAGTGTGTTGTGGGGATCTTTGTAATACCACCCATTTATGAATCCTGCAAAGATGCCTTCTGCTGCCATTACATAGACAAGCATAGCATTCATGCCGATCCACTTGAGTGGAAGGAAAGGGATCTTTAAGTTCCAAATATCCACCTGCCACAACAGATAAAAGAGCTTCATCCTATCAAGCTTCGACAAAAGTAACACTCATACAATGAAGTCTCTCCACACAGCACGTAATACTACCACTCAGCTGCCGTGGACCACGATGAAGAACAAACAAGAAGATGGAAAGTGAAACGTTCTACAGCGGAATATGATCATAGATCTCGTGCACGTATATACCAATACAGATAATAGAAATGGAACTGCTTCTAAGATCAAACCAAAGCACACATACCAGAACATAGAATGCTGAGAACAATAAAGCTGCAGCCCCCGCTGTTACACAAACATAGCTGAATGTGTACAGCTGCTTATTTAAAGGGATGGCTGCATTGAGAGAAACATGTCATTTTCATAAGCAAAAAGAAGACATGAAGAGAGAGAAACTAAAGTAGATAGAATATCTAATGCTCTAAAGACACTCACCGTGAGTGAAACACAAAATTATTCCCAGAATTAGCAGAGAGAGCCCCATGAGAACCCACTGCATCAATCTAGCTGTATGATTCTAAAAATGGTAGTCCAACGAAAAAGTGAGAAAAGCAAGTTACATAATTGACAGGTAACGTAACTTTAAGCAATACACCATACCTTAAAATGTACAAGCACATGACCAGAATGCAGACCGATGATAGTGGAGAGAATAGCAGATATTGAGCTGCACAAAGCAACATAACTCGTTGAAGTCAAGGGTAGATAATCAAAAGTAACACTCGTGTGGTATCAAAGCCTTAATTTGTACTGTGAATGTTGAGTTATTGTGCATAACAGACCTCAGAATTCCTTCAGGTTCGAAAGGGGCAAAGCACCATTTGGGTGCATCATCCCTGAATGGTCCCTCGTATGGGGAATTCAAAGTGCAATCCTGCAAGACTTTTAGAGACAATGAAACAATTATAACCACCACCAATGTATTGGTCTGCAGATAAGTAGGAAATCGAAAGAGGAAGGTCTACTATCTGAACACCTTCGATCTCTTCCATGCTGGATGTTGATACATATGGTTAATTCCCAGAACTGTCCGGTCCACGTATCCTGCTGCATTACATGGAGGATCCAGTTTTCCTCTAGTACCACAAGCAACCTAAGAGGTAACCATAGTCCGGAATGAGATCTATCTTATGCTTTTCTTTTGCAGCAGTCAAATTAATTTACCGGGGGGGGGGGGGGGGGGGGGGGGGGGGGGGGGGGGGGGGGGGTTGGGAACTAAAGATTACAGAAGAATGTCCAACTTCTACGAGGCCTCTGTAGAATCTTTATTGCGTGCACTCTCCTTTTCGCCCTTTCATTATAATTAAATTTGCATAAAGGATGTTTGTCATGTCTACCCCATAGAAAGACCAAATTAATTCACAAGGCTGTAATTGAAGGGAAAGCATAGCTACTCTTGTCGATGAAACATGCAATACCTGAATGTGCATGAAAGATTATTATTTTAAGAAGACAGCAATGATCATCAAAGTTGGATGTGCTAGCGCCTTATTCTTACCTTGTATATCTTCCCATAATTGACGCTTTCTGTATCAGTAACTGCAAATTCCCAGTCAGGTACATATGATCCGTAAAGGACGGCAGAGTAAACAATAATAACACATGCAGCAAACATCCTGTCATTTGAAATCAAAAGGGCAACGTTAACAAACTGAGCATATGTTCCATGCATTACTAATGATACGAGCGTGGCATATTTCATTTAAAGACATTAAATTTAAACTCAAGATCCTACCAGTGACACCAGTACATCTTGAAGACAGAGAACCAGTTCCGTGATACATCCCTTGCTTGTCCATCTTTCGTTAAAATTTCTATCAGCGCCACCACCAGATAAGCAAGAGCAATTCTCTGGAACATAGTAAAGTGGATAAGTGACTGAATAATCAAGAAGTAGACTGTGCACACGTATCAATCTTCTGCAGCAGATTCTCTAAGCTTGAGATGAATTGTTTTGTGTGATAGCCTGAAGAATCTGTACTCGGGTATGTCGATTGTTACGAGAGTCCGCACTTGGGTGAGTGGTTGTATACTTTGATTGATATTAACAGAATTACAGCTTGTCCAAAAAAAAAAAAACAAAAATTCTCCTGCACAAATCGCACTACATTTACCTGCAGAATGCCACACCACCTTATCATTCTCATGTCAACACCATATGTCAGTTTGTCAGGAGCATGCGAGTATCCCCCTGTAGAAAAACATGACTAGGTCTGTTTCATTCTGCCACTACGAACTAAGCACCAAGTCCCGCTATTTTCCCGAGACTGAAGTGGTAAATTCCATGCTGATTTAAACATTCTAAGGAGAATAAAATGCTACATGATGCAGTTTTCAGATCCTAAAGTACAGAAATCATATCATATCGCCGATTCCGTGCAAGAGAAGAAAGAACAAAGCAAAGACATCCGCACCTTGTAGCAACACACCCCAAAACAGGAGCTTAATAGTTCGGAATATCACCTTCCAAATGGCTCTAGGCTTATCCGGTATCCTCTACACCAAGAAAAGCAAATATATAATCTTTATCAAGTGAGACGTCTCCTTCTTCCTCGCTACTGAACCTGCTACGATTCTCCGAGTTCGTATATGCCCAAGACTAGAACAACACCTTACCTTGAATGCAAGTGGAATGGCCATTCCTACTATGAACAAAAAGAAAGGCATCACGAAATCAGCAAGATTGCAACCATTCCATGGCGCGTGCCCAATCATCGGCCGTTCTCCTCCAGCATCGTCCACCAAAATCATCAACTACAGAAAGCAAAAAACGAAGATATTATGACATGAGTACTCTAAATCTTCATCGACCAAGTCGAGCTTTCCATATTTGTAAGAACTAATAATACTAATATGTCGGAAGAGAGAGCTCAGCTCTGTCTTTCGCGTTGGAACAGAAAGAGCAATGAGAGTGAGTACCGCGACAGTGAGGCCTCTGAAGATGTCAAGCGATGCCACGCGCCGGCTCTCGCGGAGCTTCTCGCCGGGGAGGTCGGGATCGGGGACGATGAGACGGAGCTGATGAGAGGCATCGGCCTTGTTAATCTCCGTCATCGCTGAGCGCTTCGAAGAGCTCCGTCTCTCCTCCGGAGCACAGCAGCAAGCTACCAAGATCACTCGAAGAAGAAGATGAAGATGAAGATGAATGAAGAAGACAGCTCAGTTGTAGTCAACAGCGAGCATGGGCTGGCTCGTTTGTCCTCTTTCCGCCATTTCCTCTCTCTCTCTCTCTCTCTCTCTCTCTACTGTTCCGTCTGACGATTGACGACGAGGAAGGATGGCCAAGGAAGAAACTCACATCGCCTTCGATAGCATACACGTGTGATGGGGTGTCGATTATCATTTTCTTTTTCTTTTATATTTTTACTTATTTAAAATCAATTATAATTGTTAAAAAAATCCCTTATAATTAATCAATGAGTTGGTTCATTTTTAAGTGGACCGATTTAGCTTGAACTGAATTAATTGAGTCTTTGGATATAGCTCTCAACCTAGGCATGAATGGAATTTGTGTTGGTTTTGATGCTTCTTTATTTAATGAATGGATATAGGTAGGGGTCCCAGACCTGCTATTAAAGTCTTTTGTTATTCTTTTGTTTTTCCCTATGTCCGTTGATAACAAAAACGGGTACATAGTAACATGTTCAAGAGAAGATTACAAGAATAGAAAAATATAATAGATTACCGAGATTACTATAAGGAAAAAAATAATGTGACAAAGCACAAACAGTAAACACAAATACAGTTGAATAAATCATTCCAGTTATTGTATGTCTATTTTCGACCTTTTAGAAATAAACTGTATATGGCCCCAGCGAATGCCAGGTAGCGGAGCCAATTGCAAACTATATAAAACTACTATTATGCAAAAACAAAGGAGCAAAGTTGAGAGGGATCTTGAACCAGTACTTGGCGCAAAACCCTTCACGAGTCAAAACTCTAGATCTAATCAATTGAACCAATTCCTAAACAAATTCAATCCTAACTCGTCAAACCAAGCAACCACACTTCTTTGATCGGTTCAAACCAGCGATTATCAATCAAGACAATCAAATCAAATTAGTCAGGACACATGATCGGTTCAAACCTGCGACTCAGAAAGGGGAGCTGAGACTTGCAGAAATTCGACAAATAGTTAAGCCACAAAAGGTCGATTTTGCAAGCGAATGTTCAATTTATCAGAGACAAGAGTTATAACCTTTTGACGCGGAGGGCAGGGATACAATCACGAGGGAGGCCGAGGAGCCAAAGACGAGAAGACGCCATATGAGGCGAGGACGAAGACCAAATAGTAAGGTCGGTGTTGAGGAGCTAGTTGGGGCGGGGTAGTCGGGTCGGGTCTGCTCAAGCCTATTGAGTTTGTACATTCAGGCAGTACGGTTTGTTCCACCACCAATCGAGAAAAGCGACATTCTGGCAGTTAGAACTACCTACGTTCCAGAGCTCCGTTAAGGAGCAAGCCGCCGCCGCTCTCCACCACAGGTCGCGGGTTAAGGAGAAACACGAGTTACCAGAGGAGATAGGAAACTACCACTGCAACTTCCGAGATGTCATCTTCACCGCTACAGACACAGCAAAAGAATCTATGGCAGAGAGGCCCAGAAACATAGCCGCTAGGAGGAACATTGGATTTGTGGTGGACAAGGAGGAATGTCGAGAAGAGCAGCTCGGCACGAAAAAGGCAGAGATTGACCATGCATAGAAGATCCAAGCCAATGACTAGATTGGTGGGCACCGATGACACCCGACAGCTCCATAACTTTCATTAATGTTCGGAGAAGGAAATGAGGGAGAGGAAGAAGAAAAGGGAGAAGAAATCACCAGGATCGAAGACAACCGGAGGTAGAGAATGACCATGGCTTCCCAATCCCCGATGGCGTGGCGCCTCGCGTGCCTGGCCGGAGCCAGACGCGCTAGTAAATAGGGCTATTAAAGGTTTTTTTTTGCTTTCAGAGGAGAGAGAATGAAGGGATTCGAAAGAGAGAACGAGATGCTGGGAAGTTTTGCTTTGTTTGATTTTAGAGTTTATTTTTAACACAGATCCACATAACTCCATTAACCTTTAATTTAACAACACAATTATTATTTTTTTAACTATTCAATTTAATTTTTAATATTAAATTCTTAAAATTATTCATTACTTTTTTCATAATTCAACAACACAATCATTACTTCCTCTCAACTATTTATTATTTTTTCTTTTAATTCAATAACACAACCATTGCAATTAAATTAAATATATATGCATATATAATAGAGTTGAGTTTAATCCTGCTTGACATTAAAGTCTTTAATTGATGATTGACGGCTGCATGATACATAATTGTATGTCTTCCGAGAGGCTAACTGTGATGCTGAAAAGGATGGGGGACAATCTTAGCTCTTTCTAGGAATACTATCTGATCGAGCAATTACCGGCGGAGGGTCACTCTTTCACCTCCAATCAATATACTTATAGTTAACTCGTAAAAGTTTCATGAGTTATCGCTTATAAGCATTTTAATTAGATGATGTTGATGATGAGTAATAACTCACTACAGAATCTGAGTACCTAGCAACCTTCACTAGCCATTCACAAAGACCCTAACATTCCTTCCTCATTATAAATGCAGACGAGAACATACTAATCCAAACAAAAGCAAAACACAATTTTCATATGTATATATGTAAGACAACTACAATACCATCTACCAGATGCATTTTGACTAACCTAACTATGTAACAAACCAAAAACTAACCAAACATGTACGTACTAGATCAGACCCTCCAACCAACCCTTCCTCCTTGTGACTGGCATCATCATGAACATCTTCCTCCAGTCTCGGTCCGTGAACTTCTCCAGGCAGGCGTTGTAGGAAGCGGTCGAGATGTCCTCCAACGAGTTCAGGACCTCCATACAAAACTCGATGGAGTACGGGTCGTTCTTCTCAGGAGTCGTGGTCGTGACCCTCTCTGACGTGCCCTTCCCACTCCCGCACTTGAGCCTAGGCACCTCACTCTTTGTGACGGAGGCCTCCACTGTACTCTCCGTCGCGTTTCTCTTCCTGGACCGTTCCTCAACAACGAAATCACACGACCGTTTCCCTCTGGGGTCCGTGAAGCTATCACTGTCACCTTCTCCCTGGCTATCTCGTTCACTGTCACTGATTCTTGTGGCAAGAAATTCTTCCTCCAACTGCCGGTGAGTGGAAGAAGAATATTGGGCAAATGCAGTTGGAGAAGTTTTGCCAAAGATTTGGCCGAGAAGCTCGTAATGGTCACAACCCCTCTTGCGGAAGGCCTTGTATGATTTCCCTTTCTACATTAAAAGAATAAAACAAAAGCAATATATAAGAGCAAATTCTATTAAAATCACCCTGTTAGCTTCTTTCAGGAGATTAAAAAGGGCAGATTGAGGCGTAGGGGCTTGATCAGAAGCTAGATACCTGTGGGCAATCTGGACCTCAGAAAAACCAGATACACAACCCACAGAACGAGCCAGTTTTGGCATACAATAAATCATTTCCGGACTTTCCTTATATCTATTGATTAATATTCTCAATATTTCTGATATGACTTCCGTAACCCAATCAATGGATTTAGCACCAGACTGAACCAATGAAATCCACAAACATATACCTCACATTTTTTCATGTTCAGTCGAGTCCTGCAGATTATAGTAGAGATATGTCACATGTTTGGTGCATCAACCCGTAACTTGGCCTTGCAATGAGGCCTTGTGCGTCTCGAACTCATGGGCTTATAGAGGCCTAGGCTGGGGATGAAACAGCTAGCTCCTCAGCAGCAAAAACAAAAGTCCAATTCCGATATTCTAGTACTAATGAAATTACTTCTCCTTACCAGGAAAAACTTCATCCACACATCTTCTGGAGCGAGAACTTTGTTTGAGGCACGATCCCATACAACATGATTGTGTGCAATCAATTCCGAGAATTCACGGTACTTCTTTCGTAGCCTGTTGAACTTCCCTCGCAGTTTCTCCACGCCATACCTCTCTCCCGCTGCTGCATAGAGCTCACCGTCCATTTCACTCCAGATTGCTCTCTTAAAGGAAATATTTCCCATTTGTTTAATTTTTTCGAGCAGGATCTGAATGAATGCCAGTTCATTCTCCAAGGGCCAGTCCTTCGTATCTTCTCTATACTTCTGTCCAGACATCTAACATAGCAACAACACAAAAGTATTCACCCCCCAAAAAAAAAAACACAAAAGTAAAACAACCAAGGTTTCACTTTTGACACATAAAATGGAACATTATATAATTCCTAGAATCATAAATAAAAGAAAGCTCGAGATAAAAGAGGGTTGGGTTTACCTCTTCAGAAACTCCAACGTAACGATGCACTAACTTTTACAGCAAGACAATCTTTTCCCAAACCATTTTCCTCCCGAACTTCATCAAAAGCTTGAAGAACAGGCTGGAGATCATGGAAGCAACTTCAGTGCAAAAGCCTCTTTAGAACCACAGAGAGAATACCAAACCTCCACCGATCGAAAACAAAAGTAACACCAGCTATGCCTGCACATGCATGGAAAGACTAAGGGTAACCAATTCATTTTAAGTACATTAAGTTTCCATGCTGTAATCGCAGCTCAATCAATTCATTAAGCTTCTCATGCAGATGCGTAGGGAAGTAAAGGCTGCAATCATGGTGGTCCATTGCAGTAAAAAAAGTAATGCCTCGATATCCCACGTATTTATCACAAAGCAAATAAATGAGGATGAGAAGCTAGAGAAATAGTTGGAAATACACTGACTAATCACGTGATGCACACTCGGGGATATATAATCACTATGACATAGCCGCAAGAAAGAGCATGCTCTGAAGTCACAAAAGATTCTTAAGCTAAATTACTCCAAATTTCAAGAAGTACAAGCACCCACAAATTGGAACTGAGCCGGAGTCACTTGAAGGAACTATAAATGAGGGAATTGCCCTATGAAAAGATTATTGCTTACGATCATTAAAAGGAAAGACAAATGGAATTCCAAAGCACACGCATTTACAAGAAAAAAACAGAATGATGTACAGAAAATGGCAGAGTCTAATGACATTATGAGCTATGCTGAAAATTTCAGCTCGTGCACGATTTGCTATGCTGAAAATTTACATCTCTCGACGAGGATGGCTTCTGCAATTTGGCTTGGTGAGATAAAGTATTCATGTAGGCATGAAGGCCGGCCAGACTAGCAAAGACTGAGGTGAAAATGAGTTCAAGGGGACAAATCTCTCTGGTCAGAAAGCAACCAATCTCGATGATATCAACAGAGAAAAACACTTCGACAGAAGGCAGTGCCTTCTGGAGCACATCAATGTCTGATTTGGCTAAATTGCATCATCCCAGAGAGGGAAAGAGAGAGAGCTGAAACCCATGACTATATGCAATTTGATTTCGCTTCTTCCTAACCGTACAGCAACTCACAGCCGAACAGCTTTGTTCGACGAACGAGTAGGACGCAAGCAGAACACGAAGAGTATAACTCCTCGAGAAGACAAAACCTGGGGGGGAGGTTTCAGCTAAACCCGCATTTGCAGTCGCATCAGAGAAGAAGAAAATCAAAGACACGGAATGGAAGGAGAGGAATCGAAAGCTCCGAGACGACAAATTTACGATCAATTGCAAAGGGTTCGATGCTCTCTGATGGAGAAGCGACAGGGGACGGAAGGAATCTGCTAGACAATTGTGAACGGAGAGGGAAGGAAAGAGCTTGTACAGTACCTGTAACCCTCCGATCCGCTGATGATTATCCCTCGGCTCTGTGATGATCTCTTGGATTGAAGCTCTGGCACCACTGTCGGAATCACGTCCCCGTCGGAACTGTAAAAGGGAGGGAAACGGGAGGGAGCAGAAGGACCGGGACTGGTAGGAGGGATTTCTACCCGGCGCCGGCCGGGAAAGGGGTGCTTTGACTATGGGCCGGGCCGAAAATTAGTGGTAACAGAATATCAGTCCATCTAATTGGGCTAAAGCGCCCCCAATTTATTAGATATTTATTATTTCTATTTCAATATACTAGTCCCATTGGCCTCCCTTGTAATTGAAAAAAAAAAAAATCTCATTGTCCATATAAACATGCTGTAAAAATATACGCAAAGATAAATTCAACCATACAGGCTATGCATGTTGTCCGATAAGGACTATTTTCTTGCATTGTTTAAATGACGACTCGAACTCGTATATTTAAAAAAAAAATGTTGTCATTCAAAAACTGGACCAATTATTGAGTTCTCTTGGCGCCCAAAGTTCCATTAACAAAGAGTTATTAAATAGGCTGCCTAAGTTTATCATCTTTCTTTTTATGTATTAATTAATTTATATATGTCTTGTTTTGAAGAAAGGTTAACGCGTAATTTCTCTTTTGTTGTCCTTTCTTAGATAAGAAAATTATAGGCTGCAAGAGCAAAGGTCTAACCCGATGAGATCTTTCAATCAGTTAGAAACAGCAGAACAAACATGACCAACTTCTCAATTGCCGGACACCATGAACGAATTCTTTTAGGTGCAGAAGGCTAACAATCTTCTCAATACTTTCCACTAACCCGATACCAAGCAAAACCATCAGCAGATCTCTATATACAGACCGCTTGTCGAAAAGAATCGAAGATAGATCAATAGTACAAGCCGCCAAAACTGAACAACTCTTCGTGAAGGTAAGAACAATCTGCATGGACGATGACCTACTGACTGAGTGAAAACCATGAGACCGCAGAAAACTCCTCGTAGAGAAAAAAACTTGTGAATTCGGTCCTGAGGTCTCTCCAGGAAAAATTCATTTCTCGATACCAAGCTCCTTCGTAATATCTCTTGTCAAGCTAAACTGCAAGGTGTTGTGCCAGGGGAAGAGGGTGCGAGTCACTGGAAGCTTTCTCCGGAGGTCCTGCATTTGACACATGAATTGAGGAACTCAGGGACAGGAGAGAACAATGATAGTAAACAAGGCCAGACAGGCAGACATTCACAAGCCTTCGGATCGAAATTAGTGCATGCCCAAAGACTAGATAATATTGGCAAACTCAAGATTTAATGAGTATTTAAACATAACAAGTTCATGTCAGTTGATAACGTGACTGACTGGAGGCCCAAACCTATATCCTTATTCTAAAAGTGGCTCCTTCTGTAAATATTCCTGAAAAAATTTCTGACAGAAAATGAGTACCTTGAAGGTGGTATCGGGCAAATTGGTATAGCATGCCTGTCAAAACAAAAGAATGCAACTCAGAAATATTCAGAGACTTAAAACAGTTAGCGGGGTAAAGAGAACTGCTAATTACCTCAAGAGAAGTCAAATACTCTGTTTCATGATGACGAATTATGTTAGCTATTGATAGTGCAGAATCATCCGGAGCCTGGAAGGATGATATGTTTGCAGTTAAGTTCACAGCCCAAAGCAACTATTTCATGAAAATGTAACAAAAGACTACCAAATACGTAGAGAGGTTTTACTTTTCTCAAGCTAAGATATTGAATTCAGAGAGAGAGAGAGAGAGAGAGATTAATGCTACACACTGTCCATCTATTTGCATGCAATAGACACTCAAAAGCTCTCTGCCAACTTCTTTTATTTCCATTCAACTTTTGGCAAGTTACTGGTTTTTCCCATGGTGTCATACTTAGGTACTTCGCTAATGTCTCTTCTTCCTTCTAGTGAAACTATATATATTTCCAGAATTTTATTTACAAAATTCTTCAGTGGTCTTATTTTATTTTTTTAAAAAAATTATGTTTTCAGAGTTGCATGTTCAATGGGGATATAGGGCAACTAATGCAGCGACAGTATTTGTCCATGATTAAATTGCTATGAAGATGTTTTCCATGGAAGAAAAGAGGGAAAAAAAACGAAAGGGTAATGATATTGCAAAAATTGCACAGCTCCAGGCTAAAGACTAAAGAATGTGCCATGATGGCTGATAACCTGAAAGATTGTTGAATCCTTGCATTCATGTTTTGCATCTAGTTGGACATTTCCTTCTTCAAAATAATGAGCACCGACCTGATAGAAGTGCAACAATACAAAATAGAGCACATTATTAAACATTAACCCGATGCTGCCGTAAGATATCTAACAAACAATTTCATCATTCAGCCAACAAGAAAATACCTGCAATTTGCCTTGTAGTTCAAGAATTTGGATATCATCCCTGAACTCAATGTTCCACACGGAGCGCCAACTTCCATTGCTGCAATGAATGCCCACAATTTGAAGATAATTTCAAACAAACAATTATGTATAGCTCTTTTTTTTACCTAGTATTTATATCTAAATGTTGTGAAAAATTTTATGGCAAAATGCAACATTTCCAGCAAGATCATATTCTCTACTCATAGTGGAATAACAATGCATAGCATACAAAAACTACTGATTTCACCCACCAGAAATTCTGTGGGCTATTTCTAGCAGCTGAAATCACTACAACAAGCTCAAAATCCGCTCCTGGTCCTTCCACATCCTTTCCCTTACTACAATAAACTGAACAGACACCTTTCGGATAAGCTTCGCCAACATATTTAAGTATCTCTGCATCAAGAGCACACCTGACAAAATAATGAGAGAATATCAATGCATTTAGATTGTTCTTGAGAAAATAAATTAAAATGGAATTAAAAGCATTTAGCTGCCCCAATTGAGAATAACGTGCTAATGAAGACCTCTGAAAACTCCCTCCAATGTGTTTAACGACCTATGAAGCTCTTAGATGGATGTTTTGATGTTTTTATTGTAGTTCCTTTTTTTTTTTGGAGGAATTGGGAGTCGGAATGGTGAATATGGACTTGCACCTAGTAAAGGGCAGTCATTTAGCAATTACAATAATGGAAGCGTGTAAAGGATTCGATCATATGGCCATGTACTAAATCACCGACACCTAGTACCCCTTTTACAGGTAACAAGTTAACAAATAAGATGGAACACCGACTAAGAAATTAATTTGAGGAGACAAGTATAAGAATTGAGTCTGAAGGGCCCCTAATTGCAGTATATTTTCAGATCTTTTTAATATTAGAACAACAATCAGTAACATACCTAAATTCCTCAATATATGGAGATGGCAGCTCTTCATCTGTTGCAGGTCTCACGTCTGTACAAACCTGAAGCCATGTCATGATATAAATATATTATTTCTGTTAGTTATACAAACTCCAAAATCACGAAAAAGTACCAGTGTGTGAACCTTTATGACCCCATGAAGCACAAAACTCAGTTAACTTGGACGGACAACTATCTTACTGTCAACTGTATATTTTGTATTTGACTACTGAATTTCAGTTCAAGAAAATGCTCCGTGAACATAGCTGTGTCGAGACCTTTCCCGAACAGTTGTATATGCACTATAGAAACTTACTTGCTTGACATGGTCAACAATTGCAACTTGGGCAGTTCTCGGATCAAGAAACTCATTCTCCGCAAGCTCTCCAAATGATGTAATCAGCACCTGAGAAATTATAGAAGCAATGTGCGATGGAGTCTGTAAGTTACTGAATACAGCCTCACATTTTCACAAACTTTCTTTGTTGAGTGGTGGGGTCCAATGAAATCAACACCGTGCATTGAAAAGATAGCAAAGCTTTTCGTAAGATTCATATTCTTTCTTGATTAGTACAGAGATTCCAGCTTATTCAATTGAAGATTCGCTTACGAACCACAACAAATATCGGTATCGCTACGAAAGCCAATTTCCCAGGTCAACAACAATCTTCTACCATCCGTAGCCAATGAAGCTCTGCTGCATGCTTAATAAATATTGTCTAAGCCCCCCGAATTCATTGCAGTAATTCCAAATACCATGACTAACCCAGCCAATAAAGTTTACATAGAGTTAATAAGCAGAAGAGGAAAGATAAACCATTGCATGCCAATCAGTCAAGCTCAGATTGTAAGAATCCATTGAGAGAAGCAAACAGTGCACTGGAATCTGTTCACTATTGAGCTTCGAGGACAGGTTAAACAAAGCTAAGGAGTTCAATCAAGCTCAAGCAAGCAAAGCGATGCTGAGACGTACATCTCCAGTTCGCCCGGGCATCTCGAGGCAAATCATGTGAGATTTGTTGTAGAAAGGGAAGGCCTCCGCTGCCGCCTCATTGTACACTCGATCGTCGTCCAAAACCGACCGCACATCTGCAAAATCCACTCAAATGCAACCGCATTCAGCTCGATCCCTCCAGAAAAACAAATAAACAGCAGAACCGTAAGCCTTTCACCACCTCACACAGAGAGAGAGAGAGAGAGAGAGAGAGAGGGAGAGAGGGAGAGGGAGAGGGAGAAAGCTCAAGGTACCTTTGGCGACGTATTGGATTTCGCCAGGGGGGGAATTGAGGAGGAACCACTTGGCGATCTCCTTCTTCTGCTTGTCGCTGAGCTGCTCCACCTCCGGAGCTTCCTCATCGTCCGCCATGCCCCGGCGCTCGACCGAACGAAGCGGCGCGTGTGGGCCTGCCAACCGATCGGGCGAGTGCGCTCAGAGAGAGAATGCCATTGCCATGGATTTCCGGGGGGGGGGGGGGGGGAAGCAGAATCTGCAGAGAAGCCTTCGATATTCGGTTCGTCGGGTTGTGTGAGTTTGTTAGCGAGGGACAGAAAAAAAGAATGATTTCGATGTGTGGCCTTTGGCACAGTTACTTGTTTTTTAATCAAAGGCTGATCCGCGGGATCAGAGCTCGGCTCGTGCAATCGTGGCCGTTGATTTTGAGGACCATGCCATGTACCATCTCCGCGCAATCATGGGCTTTTGCTCGCGACAGGTTGCTATTATTGGAAAATTTTAGGATAATTTGAATTTGAGCAAATCTCGATTATTGAAAAAAGTAAAATTTTTTGGGGGGAAAAAATAACAAAGGGACAGACCAAGGGAGTTTATAGTTATAATTTAATTAAATTGAATTAAACATGGAAAACAGGTCAGGGAATTATTTGTTTATATATATGATATAATATATATATATATAAACAATATGAAACTAAATAACAAATAGATCAATTGTTATTTTGTCAAGCTCCCATCAGGCACCATGGACACAGAGAACAGGCAAGTCTGTGAACCTTTTAGGACCCTTAGATCACATGTGGAGCCCATAATTGATCACGCTGAGAACGATTTATCAACGAAACGACTGCGCTAATAACGATTCATGAAGGTTTCAGTTCATTAAGCAAAGAAGGTCCCTTTTCGAGCAATAAATTTAAGTTGAGAACAATATCTCGTTGAGCAAAAAGGCTTCACTTTTCGAGTAATAGATTTTAAGCCATCAAAATATGACAACTAGATGAAAAGATTGATTGATCACGTTTGCCACATTTCAACAACAGCTACCTCATTTGGACAATTTATGATGCCACCTGTTAATCGTCTATTGAGACACATTTTAAAAACCGGTACGGTTAGCATTTTATAGTCATACAAAAGATAGAAGTTTACAAGAGATAACGACGTACTAATCTTTAGAATATCACACAATTCCCATCGACCTTACTGAAAAATAAACATTTAGCTCCCACTGTCAAAATAAAAAGTCGCAAGCATGGCACATTACTTTCAAGAGGCAAAATAATCTACGAGAAAAAAGAAGGAACACTTCAACATATGCTGTAGGTGAGTTATCTCTACGGGCCTTGTCAGCGACCATCACCCCCAAAATGAATAGCCGATCACATGGTGGCCAACGGTGAAGTCACCATTGCCAAAGACAACAAAAATTTAAAGAAAGATTTGGGGTTTCTTCGTCCTACTCTCTCGAGGATGATGGCCTCGCCGGCGGCTACCATCATCTGAGATGAGGTTGCAGTGCCAGTGACCTTATCCCGACCGTGGTAGCTGCCAGTAATCCACATTTATACATCGACACATGCTAATTGCATGTTCACGGTGGCTGGAGCTCTCTGTATGTGATTTTCGTAAGGAATACCTCTAAGAAAGCCGTCAGCAGTCTTTTGTCCAAGAACATCCTGTGACTTTTTTGAATCTATCCTGAAACAGGAAGCCGGGGCTTTTAATCCACACGCAATGTTCTTCAGATCAACCCCGGATAGAAACACAGTTATAACATGGAGAAATCCATATTGCTAATTCAGACAATGTCAAAAGAACATTATCTCATTGTTATCAGAGCAGTAGTAAAAAGAATGGACCTGATTCAAGCCAGTATATCGGGAGAACTAATAATAAAATTACATTCATGTGCAACTAAACTTGTAACATGGGGAGACAGACTCGACATATTTTTAGATGATGCAAAGACTAGGAATGGATAAATAGTATTCGGTTTAAGCATTTGTTATCCTTCTTCATATAACTTCCCGTCTCCGTGTTGTGCGTAAGAAGGCTGTCTCGTCTAGCCGCCTGTGCAATAGCACCACCACCTCATAAAATTCCATTGGTCTTTATTTTTTCCAACAGTTTATGCATCGATAGTCCCCACGCCTTATCAAATTCCTGCACCAAAAGTTGCATCACCGTTTTAGGATCAAAGTTTCCAGTTTTCCCACTATTGACATTGCAGAATGCAGTTCAACAAATAAGAGGAACTTTCATAAGCTATTGTTGAGCATCTGCAGATAAAACTGCCAAGGAGGATGATGAAACCACCAACTGGGAATTTTGTTGTAGAAAACGGTTCCACTTTTTATTTTCTCGGTATTTCAGGAAAAAAAAAAGATAGATGTTCATTTGACCTTCTCATGAAACACACATCTGAAGTGCAACCAGACACTCATGAGCCATCATTTTTGTTTTCAAAGAAAAGGAAAATGGAATAATATTCTGGGCTATTTTTCATAACAGTTTACTCTTTCCAAAAGCAAATATATACGGTCCACAAGGCCACCAATGTCGTGGCAGCATAGATAGAGAAAAATTGAGTTCTTCTCCAAACAATAGTCTCACCCAAAAAAATGCTTTGCAGTCACCTAAATAAATTATTAAAAAAAAAAAACACTTCTTGTGAAATATACAACCAATGAAGAAGAGAAAGCAATCGTGATTTTAAGGCAATTCTACTCAAGCAATCGTGAGTTATTCCTCATTATTATGAAGGCGGATAAGAGATAACTTACATACAAGTACATGCCTCAACTATGGTAAGGTTAAATCCCATCTACAACTTTGATGCCAGCATTCCGGTCCCAATCCTCGGGAGATGCTGCATCCGACATAATTTTCTCCTGACCACGCCAAAGAATCTGGTACCAGAAAACCCACCTTAGATTGTCTAACTCCAAGTGTACCATCATAAATACATTAACTCCATGAATCCAATAAACACACAAGCTCTCACCTTATCAATGACACCAAACTCTTTCGCTTTCGTGGAATCCATATAAAATGGTCTTTTCATGACTGTGGCCACCGACTCTTCTGACTGATGATCAAAACACAATCAGTGTCCAATTATCCAATCCGTTTGTCAGTAGTTTTGCTTGTATGAGCATAAACAAAAGATAAAATAAATAATTAAAAAAACAAGAGAGGAAGTTGTGGCCAGAGAAAAAAAAAAGGAGAGAGAAACATACATTGCCAGTGTGTTTGGCTATGAGTTTTACTAGGGTGTCCCTGTTTGTAATGACCTGCAGAGGAAATGCTATACATGTTAACCGTTCCAACAACCACCCTCGTCAATTCACACCTACAAAAGAAAAGAAAAGAAAAGAAAAAAGAATGCCCATCTTGCAGGAGGCAGGAAAATAGACCCAGAGAAAAGGGATATCATGGACCGAGGACAATTTTCCCATCACATATATTCAACTGAATGCAGGGCCTAGACAGGCGTCTTATATACAACTGACTCCACAATTCAGTAGCTCGATGGCAAACAATGACATGGAAATTGGTATTCAGCTAATTACATGGAAATTTAATGCTAGAGTAAATATGACCTTACTCTACCAGTTATGCCAGGAAACATAAGGCCCAAAAAAAAAAAAAAACTTTTTACCTCTTTTGCACGGATTAGAACGTCACTTGCAGGCATCAACCCAGATGAAGGTACTCGAGGTTGCTGTATCATGGCTGAAAAATAAATAAGTTTAATAAAGTTTACACATTATAAGAAGTGTGTAATGGTCAGCAGCCAATAACCCATAAAACGTACCTTTGGCATGAGGCATCATAAACCTTTTGTCTTTAGTTCCAGAAGCAAGTAATAGACAAGCATGCCCTATGGCAGCGCCCACAGCAACTGTATGTATCTATAACCATTAACAAGATGGAGTAAGAGGGTCCATCTTTAAAATAGCAGAAAAGTGCTTCCCAAGAAATTGATGAGATTCTTCATTAAAATCACAGAAGAGCGCTTCATGGGAATATAACCTATAAAAATTCCTCTATCTCATGTTATCACAGCAGATCGAAGAAAATTAAGAAAGCGACTTACCTCATTTTTCAGCTGCATCAGCGCATCATAAATGGCAAAACCCTCTGTCTCCATCCCAACCTGAATAGAGGTTTCAAAATTCATGAATAAGATGATAAAGTATAAGGATCAAGAATCGTTGGAAAAGTATTATCAAAATAGATAAAAGCTAAGTAATGTAAGTTAGCTTATTGGGTTAATTGCCTCTACATTATTGCACATCCACACAAGAGGCCTTTGATGCCACGTGCTTAAATCCTTGTGAGTTAAGTTCCATAGAAAATGTCTGGGCATAATATACACGATGAGCCTTAGCTTGGGTCCAAGTTACATCTTGATCCAGTTGTTTGGGACACAAGAACTCACCGTTTCACCGTCATCCCGAGTTGTTCCAGTAGAATTTATATATATATATATGGGTTCTTTGGGGTCCATCCATTGCAGATACATCAGTTCCGCGATTACGAGCTCTGTGACTGCAGGAACCAACTGAGACACACCAAAAGATTAACTGAGCCTGAAGCTTTAAATAACTTAAACCATAAACGCCATGTACGCACCCAGAAAACCTTGACAATCAACCCAACAAACTTACCGGCATCCCAATATATACAATTCTTCCATGAAGAAGCAGCGAGGGCAAGTCCGGTGGAGGCCGCCTCGGTCTGTGCTCATTGTACGAAACTGACCTTTCCACCTAATTCGACCAAAACACGTTCTCATTATCAAATTACAGAATATACAATAATGCCTCTTAAACATATCGATAATAGCTTTAGTCGAAGAATAGGGTTCGAGCCCAATCTTAATCATATGATTTCGTAAAAATTAGACCTTTTTATTGTAAGTGATAACTTCTTCGTTGACAGAGTCTGACTGCACCGAACACTACAAATTGGAAACTAAAGATTCGGGATAACTTCATCCATATCCATTGAAGCTCTCAGCGATTCATTAAGAAGCTCAGCATACACGAAGCATGGGGGAGCATGCTTACTTGAGCAGGAGTAGCCATGAGCTTCGGAGAATCGAACAGGTCCAGGTACGGCGGCGTATCCGAGCTCACGGGGCGGTTAAGCAACGTTTCCGGTGAGGTCGCCGCGACCGATGCTAACTTGGACAGGAAGGGGTCCTTAGGGTTTATCGGAGGAATCGGAATCTTCGCGGAGTTCTTAGAGTTGACGGCGCAGCAGAGAGTTCTTCTCCTGGTGGAAGGTGAAGATGAAGACGGAGCTAGAGAGCTCATCGTCACTTGCAGAGCGGTGGCCATGGCTTCTCTCCGGTGAGCTTCTGAGCTTCGGAAATGAGGAAGGAGACGCTTCCAGGCGCAGGAGACGACGCAGAGAAGCGATGTAGATTCTCGAACAGGTAAGAATCGGGCCGTCATGGGCCTCCTTGGGCCTCAAGGACAGAGCGTGTTTGTTAGGCCCTGATTGGGCCCGTATATGGCCCATTTGCTTATTCTATTCTCAATGAGAATGTAAGTCCCAATTTTTTAACTTGCACCAAACGGACCTCTAGGAGCCATGAACTTGAACTTTGAAGGCTCAGAGGCGAGAGTACTATGGGATATGTATTGCCCGAAGCTCGGATGGATCGGGCTGGACCTCGGGACCAACGCGAAAAATGGTACGATTGGTCGGATAAGACACTCGATGTTATCCTTTCACGCTGAACCGGGGCAATATATAACGTGTGAGATTGATGACCATGTTGTATTGGGAGTAAAGGACAGTTGCTCACCAAATGAGAGTAGGTATACAAGGGTGCATAAATCGTGCCTTTTTGTGATAAGCACACATTTCGAACGCAATGTCTTATCGAGCAATATCTCGGGTTTCATGATTGACACTAAAGTTTGTTCGTATGAACATGACAATGTTAATAATCACCAGCACGTGGTATGTTTATACATGATGTGAATGTGGAAGAGAGATGAGGGGAATTAACGGTTAGTAAAATTTGTTAACATGTCAATGTGTACGTATGTCAAGGGTTTGACACCACTCAATATGGCATTGACATGGCACATTTAAAAACTCGGTGTAGACACGATGAATTCATGTCTTGCTAATGACAAATATTACAAGCTCTATTCTCCTTCATTTTTGATGTTCAATGTGCCATTTGTGTAACTCGGCATTCATCGGCGAAGCAAAACCACAAACACGACATAAAATTCTATGATGCACTCACTTTTTTTTATACAATGACTTTTTGATCCGTTAAATTGCAATTGTTATGCATAAATAAATCATTTATTAATCGATCTAACGGTGAAAAAACCGATAGCATTATAGACTTTCCTCTACCTTCCTCTCTAGCTTTCTCTCCCACAGAACTAACGACCGCGGTTAAGTGGAAGGCTACGCGTCGATGTGTTGATTTATGCGGGGCCCCCGTGAAAGATTATGCCGGGGAGCAAAAGAAGCCCACCATCAATTATTATGCCCTTCATTAGGGGTGAGATCGATTTATTTTTTTTATTTTTTATTTTTTATAAATGAATGAGGGGAGAGATCGAGTTTAGAATTAGATGGACCGACCCAATCAATCGGTTCAGCTTAACGACCCAACCAAAAACCATTGCCAAAATTCGTCCGACAATGTGGAAAAAAAAAATTCAAATAAATGAGGGAGATGAGATTCCGTTGGAACCCACGTCACGGATATGAATTTGAATTCGACCCAATGATTCCACTTCACGTGTAGATATTTAATTCAACCAGTGGTTTCGAATTCCACATATGGAAAAATAAAAAAACAAAAAAACAATATAAGTAAAGAAGTAATGAGGAATCAAGGAATCTGCTATTGATTTGCCGAAATTCGAATTGCCATTTCACGAGATGAATGCGGATAGCTGGCGCCTACTTTATTAAAAGCAAAATTTTTTTGATTAATCAAATGCCCTAATAATAATTAATCAACAATAAGGTACAAAGTGCTGACAAGAAATTAAGGGTAATAATACCTTCGACAACGACTCCCCCAGAAAAAAAAAAACTTCAAATGTCATATTCGATACGAAAAGAGGAAACCACAAACGTACCAAAATACGCATAACAGAAAGATTATTTCGAGTCGAGAAAGGGTTCTAATATAACGACACAAGCTCTCGAATGAACCGAACGGTACGGATTTGATTCTAACTCGTAAAAGCGTTTAAGGTAAATCGTTCATCGTGTCGGGGAGAAATTTGAAAGAAACCATGTAATGTTAATGTATAATCACAAGAGAGAAGAAGCAAGTAGACAAGGAAGACTTGTGCAGATGCATCCCATTACAACACCACCACCTCGTATTTTCCGACGACACCACCACCGACGGGGGTAGACCCCCATTGTCATTTCATTCACACCCCAAATTTCAAATTTCCCTCCCTATAAAATAAAATAATCTCCAAAAAAAAAAACAGAGAGAGAGATGGAGAGAGGAGATTGATGGCAGTGAGCTGAATTGAATTAGCTGCGGCACCTGGCGATATTGCTGCAGCCGCGGGAGTAAGGGTTGGACTGGGCCCCCGGCCGGCAGTTGTAGTAGGAGGCGCCACGCTGGGAGCACGGCACCGTGTTCCTCTGCAGAGCCCCGTAGCTTATGTAGTTGCTCGTCGCCAGTATCCTCCGGTTCGACTCCGTGTCCATCTCAAACTCCTCCTCTGCTCCCAGGCACTCCGCTATCGACCCGCTGCACCGCGATCCCAGGGCCCACCCCAGCTGCCCCTCGTCGAGACCGCCTGCTTCTGCGACCGAGACCAGAGCGAGGGCCGCTACGACGACGACGCAGACCGCGAGAAGGGCGGTGGAGGGAAACGAGCGGTTCGCCATTGAAGAGGAGGACTTGTGTCTTCGGCCGAATCTCCGGTGGGTGTTCTTTTCTTCTGTCTGTTTCTTGCAATGATTGGTAAGGGCTCTTCACCGTGTGAAGAGAGAGACTGGTTCAAGCTGGAGACGTTCTGGTTTTATAATAGAAGAAAGTAGGGGGGAGTGGACTTTCTGACACCGGGGAGTTGGGGTTATTTACGCGACTGACATCAGGGAGGTGTTTGAAAACCTCTTTTCTGACCATCGCCTCTTTCAAAAAAAAAAAAAAAGAGATGGAAAAAAGAAAAAAGAAAAGCCGTATCAGTATGAACATGAAAATCGACAGCCACAAATTGAAATATTTTCTCCTTTTTTTTACCTCATTTTTCGACATGGGCGAGAAAACAATAAAGCAAATGTTAATTTGCTAAAACTTCCGCAAAGAAAAAAAAAAATATATATATATATATATAATGAAGAATTATTTTTCACCACTTTAACCAGCTGTTTTTTTTTTTTATGTCAATGGTGCCATCGGACTAGCTTTTTACATAATATAAAATTTATGTTAAGAATTGATCGAGATTTATAATCACAATCAAATAAGCTCACATACCAATGCTATAGCATTTTGGACATTAAGCACTTTCATTTCACTCTCTCAATGGAAAATTCATCCTTTAGTTTTTTTTTTACAATACTTCTAGAAACTCGAAAGAATTTCAACCCACCACCGTCAGAAAAATGTGCCTTCCTGGCTCATGCCATTCTATAATTTGACTTGAATTAAGATAATCCATCCACGATATTAAATGATTAGTTTAATCAAATCTGATTTTCCTGACGGAGGAGTAGTAAATGAAGCACAAGAATAGCATGAAATACCAGCTTGATGAAGTCATTAGGCAAAATAGTTAAGAAATCCCTATTGCAAATGTGGATTCCAGCTAGAGTCAAATTCGACTGAGTTGGAACCACGACGTGTGCTGCATGTACACATATATCCAACTATATATATATATATAACAGCTGAGGTTGAGAAAATAGAAGGGGCAAATTTTGACTTCGTGGCATGTTCCTATGATCTATCCCCAGAATATTACAAACCCAACTAAACCCCCAACCACTCAATTATATGCTTCTAGACAGTTTTGTTATAAGGCAGTGGTGGGTGTTCTACTGCTCGAGATAGATCCTCGTTCTCGTGATACCGCCAAATATAATATTGTAGCTAACAGAATTCGGGCACGATAGTGTCCATCATACCACGGCCCTACCTCGATAGTTATACAGCCATCTATCATAGTTTGGCTATCAAATTGTTTGCCACCCCACCTCTATTGTGAATGTTAATAGTTTTGTCACTAATAGCGGTTGGTATGACCGAGTCGAATGGCTGGGATGGGATTTTTTTTTTTCCTCGAGGCTGGGATGGCAGACTACGTAAATAGAACAAATAGAGAGGGATAACTTTGTAACCATAGTATGATAATCTAAATAGTTTGACTGGCTGTCGTAGCCCCTCTTAGATAGTTGGCATAAAGCCATAGAATAGAACACAGGCAAAGAAAAGAACAATATGACAATTGAGGGAGAAAATGATATAAGAAAGGCAGCATCTGCGATTTGCATCTAAATCATATATTCCTCGAAATTCATCCGAGACTTGGTCAAAGTCTCACACAATAAATTATCGAATCACTCTCGGTTAAGGCCGATACAACTGATTATATCGATCACAACCAAAGATTTCGAAACGTTATGTCTTATATTATATGAAGTGATATGGTCGAGCTTCAATAAGGCCGGCCAGTTGCCGTTCACTCTTTTGTGGCTTGCAAGCACGATTATCATTATGTGGAACTTGGAATGAAGAACAATATATTATATATAATAAAGAGAAAATACTTCCATGAAATTCCCTAATCGATTAATTTTTTAAATTTTGACCTGAAAAATCACAACGTTTACCTCCGTTTCCTTGATCTACTAATCCGTTAATTAAATCATCAAAATTGCTGACGTAGCCGTTAGCGGAGCTGATGTGATAGACAGTTGCCTACGTGGATAGAATGCCACAAACTTTCAAACATAAAAATTCACATAGTTTTTTTTTCCTTATCTATTAAAATATCAATAACTTTAAAAAATCACATGGTTTATTTATGTTCCCTCATCAACCAAAATATCACTTCTTTGAAATCACATCTGTCAATATATGACTTCTTTGAATAATTATAACTTTGAATTAGGGACTTATATATATGTGTGTAGATTTGAATGTTAAAAGAATTTTTAACAAAAAAAGCATTAGAACATGTACAAATTTATCATTTGCAAATCAAAAGAACATCTATATCTATTACCGCATTAAGTAATTTAGGAATTTAAACATATTATACAACAAAGATTATAACCATACCAAAATAACCATTCCAACAGAATTAAAGTACACTAACATCTATAAAATTTTAACATGGTTATTTAGCATGGTTGAACTTGTTGGATATTGAGACCGATTACTTTAGCATGGTTCAACTTATTTTGGCATGACCCATATAAATATAGATTTATGGGACCGATTGTTATTAAATTTTGATAATGCCGATATGAGAAAACTACTAAAGATAGAAATTCATCATATTTGCTATCAAAATTGAACACCTAAACTATAAACAAAAAAATTAAAAAATCCTAAATTTCTAAAAATGTTTATGCGTGAGAAAAAAAATAAATAATTGAAGAACTCACATCTAAAAATCTAACTGTAAATGTATCTAAATAAAACGTGTATGTGAGAAAATAACAATCGGTCCCATATAATTTTATATATTATTTTAAAAATAAATCGTTTTCTAAAATATTTAAAAATTCGAGAAAATAATGACCGGTTCCACAAATCTACATTTACTTGTTTTCCAAATTTTTATTTAAAAATAAAAAATAAAGAAAAATAAAAAAAATCAATAAAATAATAAATGGTTTCACAAATCTATATATATGTATTTCTCAATATTCAAATTTTTATCATTTAGAAAAAGCTCAGGAGATCCAGAAAATTCCATTAAAAAACGAAGCGTTCTAGGATCATCTGACCCGACCCACATTTATCCTGCTTTCACACACACACACACACATATATAAATTAAAATATATTATACTGCAAATATAACAACCATGATAAAATAATCATTCCAACAGACGTTAGTGTGCACAGGTTCTGTTTGAATTGTTATTTTAGCACGATTATTATCTTTGTAGTATAATATATATGTATTCCCATATTATTTAATGTAATAACATATATGAATATTTTTTTGATTTACAAATGGCAAATTTGTAATTGTTCTAACACTTCTTTTCTATTAAAAATTCTTTTAACATTATAATCTACATATATATATATATATATATAAAAGTTCTTAATTCAAACTTATAATCATTCGAAAAAGTCATATTTTGAAAGATGTGAATTTTTGAAAGAAGCCATATTTTGATAGATGAAGAAACATGAGCAAATTACGTGATTTTTAAAAAATATTGATATTTTGGTAAATTAGGAAAAAAAAATATATGTGATTTTTTAGGTTAAAAATTTTATGACAGGCCATCCACTTAGGCAATTGTTTGCCATATTAGTGTTGATAAATGACACATCAACAATTTTGACGACTCAATTAACGGATTGATATATCATGAAAACGGAGATAAACGTTGTGATTTTTCATGTGAAAATTTAAAAATTAGTAGATCGGAAAATTCATGAAAGTAAATGATTTTTTAAGCTATTTTTCCCACAATAAAACTATTCAACCAAAAACAAACTATATTATATGGTAGATGCCAACGGCTACCTGCAACTGGAGCCTAAAAAAGCCCAAACGTGGGTAATTAACGGCGTTAGCCAGTTCAGACAGACTACTAATTCCTATGAGAGCTTACGTGACGTACACGAAGCAGTTGATGGGCGGGGCCACCAAGTAGATCAGCACCGTCGGTGCTTGCGCGTCCCGAAAGCCAAAATTACCTTATAGTAGCTCCACCCCAGGGAGGAAAATTTTATTTTAAAAAATAAAAGAAAAAGAAAAGGCCAGCTGTTTTTGTTTTTGTTTCTCTCGTCAACCTTCAGCTCCCCTCCTATTAATTACAAAGAAAAAAAAGAAAATATTTGCTAGCGAAAAAGGAAAATTCGTTGCGTAGAGGATTTTCTTTTTCCTCATTTTCCCAACTCTATTCTACGGAATCTCCCACCATCATTCTATTTTTCCTATTCTCTTTTATTTGTTTTTCTTTTCTTTTCTTTTTTTGGTGTAAGACTTAGTTTTTTTCCTTTTCCTTGATGGTTCTTCGTATTTTCCAGATTGAAAAGGTAATTAACAAAAACGAAGCAAAACAAATTATTCAGCGACATGTATTCAATTTTTTTTTTATGATGAAATCACGTGGTGACAATTGAGTGAAACTAATTCCCTCCTTCCTATGTCAGCTTGGTCGTTACTGCCCCGTGTAGTCTAGGTCGGCCTCTAACCAAGAGTGACCATCTTCTTCGGTAATTTTCGAGACCATAACCAGTAATTAGTAATAGTTGGGCCTGCCTTGCAGAATCACTATGTACCATATGGAATTGACTCCACTAGGCCCGCGCACCTCCATCTAAGCCAGTGCATGAACAGCTACCTACCTCTATATATATATATAATATAATTTATCTAACAAACAAAGTAGGTCTCATGGAAGGAATATGCTCTTACCGCGCGCACAAACTCAAACTAGAAGCTCCGACTCGAGTGGTCTTACTCTACTGATCATCGTAATATGGTGGCGTCGCCTGAACACACAGTTCATTCTCATCCTCATCATCATCTTCCTCACGTGGATCTACCCAGTTACTAGGATGCCTCTGTGAAAACATCCTTCCATTGTCTTCATCCATATCTGGAAGCAGCAGCAGAAACAGGTGTCAGAAACAGTTTTGAGTTGCGAGAAGAAACATTGTGGTCCCATGTTCCTCATTTTATATGACCAGGCAGATTACAGCAACACTCAGAATTGGTAGTGGACACTTGTTAATTGACATATCTAATCATCCGATGGTATCTGCCTAAGCTTCACCAACCGGTACATAAAAAACTTTGTTGTTTCTGTAATTGGAAATTCACTTAGCTATTAGACATGCTTGATGATCAGGCCAAGATCAAGAAGACCGACCACTTCATGGGGCACAGTGATAGAAATGTTTCACTCCTTGACAGTGAGGAAAGTAGAAAAATATGAGGCGAAGATTGTGAATTCAGAGACAGAATACAGACCTGTCTGCCCAATTCCTCTGGTAGGTGCAGCATGTGAGATTTGAATGTTGCTAATCCTTTGAATTTCCCTATCTTCACCAATATTTGAGTTCCTTTTCTCTGGAACCGGCCTTCCATCAGAACCTCTACCACTTCTAGCTGCACTGCCTGTCCATCTTTAAACTAGTCAACTTTGCTCATCGAGCGAAAGGCTTCCGCAATTCTTATCAATGTGAACATACCTGAGAGTTCAGACCAAATTCTAGTGTGATTAGATGGATTCTCGGATCCAGTTGCTTTATTCCTGTCCTGCTGTGCTCCAGAACTACCACGTTCAGCTTGGCCCTGCATGGTGGCAGCGGCAGCTGGAGGTTCTGAAGCATTGCCTTCATGTAGTTGTGAAGAAAGCATAGTTGCCAGTACAAGTGTTGCGTCAAAATTTGCAGTGGCCCCATCATCAACACCACATCTAGGCGTCATCAAAATAGGCCTATTTCAAGATTAAAAGATGCTTCAGTACAAGATAAAGCAATAAACTGAACTGAGTAGAAAGCAGATGTGAAAAGAAATTAGATCAATCTTACTCGCCAGCTTTCTCAAAATATAAGTGAATGTCAACTTCACAACCCTCACAGAATGAAAGGAACGCCTGGAATTAGATGTAAAGAGAAGTGATCAATCAAATGGTCCAAACTGAAAAGCAGGATTATTAAGTCAATCTTAAAGATTAATCGGCTCATCGCCTTTAGATGTTATAATAGCTGAGAAGATAAAATCCCCCTATGAGCAGAAATACGAAATACATGAGTGCTTGTCTGTGTGTCCGTCTAGTGTCCATTTATCTTTCAAATTCAGCCCTCAGGAAGTGGAACTGGATTTGTATACCTTCAACTCTTTGACCCCAAAAGTCACATCCACGGGGTCTCCATTGTGAGTGTATTGGACAAACTCTTCAAGGGGATCTATCCATAGCTGAGTATGTAATGATGAGTCGCTCTCTGCAATTAAAAAAATTGGCTTGTGATACATGTCTGTGAGAGAAGATTGCACTTGACAAGATATCTGTACCTTTGGCTGGATCAAGGTAACTTCTGAGCTCAACAGCTTTTCCACCAATTTCATTTGCAGCATCTGATGGTAATGAGTTTCGCTCAGTAGCAATGATAGTGATTTCCTGAAGGGATGATTGAAAATTTGCCAGCAATCTGTTCAGATCACGAGGCCTCACTATAAAATTGCTAGGGTATCTCTCCTTATCAAGAGATAGCTGCTGAATGTCCGGGTCAACATTGCAATTTATCCGATATGTTTTCCTTATACCTGCAGGGAACAGAACATCAAGCTGCTCTTTTCAAACAGGTGAAGAATAAACTGCAAAATAAAGCAAAAAATGGGACATAAAATGATGCATCATGTGGCTTCCAACACAAATTGCTATAGCTTTAAATGTCTACAATGGGAGACTGACACTGCAGGATGATGGATTAAGTGCATAAACCAAACGTTCAGCCGG
This sequence comes from Punica granatum, assembly GCF_007655135.1. NCBI lineage: Eukaryota > Viridiplantae > Streptophyta > Magnoliopsida > Myrtales > Lythraceae > Punica > Punica granatum. Next base: position 52,547,657 of record NC_045127.1, read on the forward strand.
TTAAGGCACGAGTTTGTAAAATTAGAGGATCAAACTAAGCAATATGAAACTACTAGGTTACCCAAGATGTTGACCAGATATAGTAGGGTGATTGCCGCATCCTGCACAAGTTTCATCTCTGACCGAGGCAATCTAAGCGAGATTGATGTTGATTTAGGTAAAATCATCAGTCGATTCCTTATCAATTGCTATTGTCTACATACTTATTCAACGAACAAAAAAGAGTACATCATATTCTGTGAAATATCCCACTCAAGCATAAAGCACAGAGTAAATGAGGAACAACAAATCTGTAAATGGCACTTACCATTATAACATTCCAGAACCCATTGCAGCCTTGATGCATCTGGATCTGGCAATTGCACATCCAAATGATCGATGTTTGTAATAGGTGTCCTAAGGACCGAACAAACATCCTAAAGTAGAAAGAGTAAAGCAGAAAAACGTGACTCGGACATATGATGAGCAGAAAATGTGACCGGGAGAAAATTTTGAAGGCAGAAAAACACCACACCTTCAGAAGCACACTGCATTTGACTTGACCATCGGTTACTGTGTATACATCGAAGAAATCTGGCTTGAATGTAATCAACTGATAAGCCGATCGTGATGCGTTAAGAGTATGTAAGGCAAGCTGCAGATAAAAGTAACAGAAACATGAGCTCATACATGATATAAGAACAAACCATGCGTAGTAGAAGTAGTAATCATGTCCAGATCGCTATAAAATCTATCCTGGAAATCTTGCTATACTAATGATCCGATCGTTTCCCTGGAGGTCGGAGATAATGAAGTTAGTTGCAAAATACAGCAAATAAGGTGCAGAAGGAAGCCCTAGATCATGTCCATCACCTCAACCACCATATAAATCACTCCTCTACATACAGCCGACTATCAGTTCACGTTTCCTCCGACTCCGGCAGATAGAACAGGCAAAATGAACTCCAGAAATCAGCCAACGGCAGAAAAAGATGCCCTGATTAGCTACAGCTACTTAAACGCTTCAGATGTGTAATTACAGGGACTGACGAGGAGAGATTTGGCAGCAGGGAGCGGGGAAGGTTACCTCGGAGGGAGAAGCCTGAACAACGAGCTCGTTCCCGATGCGTGCGAGGCCGGTGATCGAGCGGGCGAAGGTCTTCAAGGAGTTGCCGGTGAGAGTGAACTCCATTGCCCTCTTCGTTCCTCTTCCGGGAATACCTCTCTGTCTCTTTCCTCTGTGCATTGGCGGGAAGGATGGAGACTTATAGCCTCCTCCCCACCTTGCTGAAACATTGGCGGATTTCTGAGCCAATTGGGCCCCGCCATGTCCAAATTGCTATTGGCTAATGGGGCCATTCTGGCCCAATTAGGCCTCAGGCCGGAAGTCCATTGGATAATCTTTTACCATCGGCGGGGTATTTCCGTCCAATAATATGTTTTGCGCGGGACTAGGGTTTCTGAACTGACTCGTATATAATCCGACGAGCTCCTCCGTCTTCAAGCTCTAGCCGTTTCAAAGTTCTTCTGCAGCTCAGTAAGCTCTCTCTCTCTCTCTGCCCCCGCGTGCACAGCATAGGTTTATGGCTGGGGATGCTATCTGTCTATTCTTTGATGTCGTTTCTCATGTACTGCATGCTCTAGTCTAGATCAATTGCGGTGCATCAGAAGAAAATTTGCTTGAGTGTGATTTAGCTGAATTGTCAGTTGGAATCTATTGCCGGCTCAAGTTGTGAGGGTTTAGGGTTCCGTTTAAGATGAGGATCTAAGATAGGTGAAACTGGATAGAGATTCGATTATGACTTGCTTGCTACAGCATTAATATGCGTGTTGCCTTTGATGTTTTGTAACATCTCGTGTTGTCCTCGGCAGAGTTTTATGCCATCGGAATTTCAGATTGAATTTTTCATGTAATTGTGCCGTAAGACAATTCGCAAGTAGTGGAGATTACCCGTGCAAGTGGCCTTCGCCTTCAGCATTTTCATCGAACATTGGGCATGAGTCTCGTGCACTTGAGCTTATAGGATTGTCTCCATCAGTATATTTAAAGATACTTCATAGTCCCGTTGTCCACTGTAGATCAGCAATGATACTTTTGACTATAACCTTTATTCGGGGGGGCGATGCGCCTCTATCTGTTTGGCATATCTGTGCATATTTAGTGGAGGATAATTTGTGATCATTGATGAGATGCTGTTTTGTACTGTCATGTTCAATTAAGGACCATCAGTTTAAAGGGTCTCACTGATGGTTGTTGATCAGGTGCTTTAGCTAAGTGTCTGAGGTTTTTCAAAGATCTTTCAAGATGCAGAACGATGAGGGTCAGAACATGGATCTGTACATTCCCAGGAAATGGTAAAAACTGTTGTCTCAGTCACTGCAAAAGCCTACAGCTGATCAGTTCTATGTTATTGATTCTAGCATTTTGTTGTGTTATTACACAGTTCTGCCACGAACAGACTCATTACTTCAAAGGATCATGCCTCCGTCCAGATTAACATCGGGCACTTAGGTCCTGATGGTGTTTACACCAACCAGTTCACCACATTCGCCTTGTGCGGTTTCATCAGAGCTCAGGTATCCTTCTCATGGTTTAGTTTAAAGGTCTTGGAGGGGAAAAAAAATAAATACTAGAGCTAAAAGTTAAATAGTGCATATTCTGATATATGTGTCCATAATATATTCGTTGTTAGGAATTTGTTCTCTTTCTTGGGAAGCGGAAATGTGTTCTGCATTTAGTTAGGATTAACTGGGGTCATATCCGAGAATATATGCTATGCATATAACTTTCATTTTAATGACGTCGCAGAGAAGATACTCTGCACATCATAGTACTCCTGACCTGAAAAAACACCGCCTGTAGGCTGTTACATAGTTCTTCAATAATTCTTAGACATTCAAAATGGCAAATTAAGAATTCTGATGGTGATAGCCTTTTATTATCCTACTAGTGTTCCAAACTTTTCTTCTGTTGATATTTCATGGTTTTCCTTGATCAGCATTTGTTAGGGTCTACATGGTCAGGTCAATCCGCTGATAATTTCGAATCATTTTGCAGGGCGATGCTGACAGTGCCATTGATAGGCTCTGGCAGAAGAAGAGAGCCGAGATCCGACAGTAATTTCTTCTCTTTTGTTACCCTGTCTTTCTAATAGGCCCCTATCAAATTATCCTGGCTGGGGACGGGAGATTGTTAGCGAGTGTCTTTCTGTCATCGGTGTTTTGCTTTTGCTCAAATATGTTACGCCTTTATGGCTTTTATCGGGTAGTAGATTGGATGATAATTTGAATACCGCTTACTTGGATCTGTATTGAATTGAGTAATGGGATCACCGGTTCTATTTGTTATGGCCCAACTCCATGGATCTGATGTGTCCTCTGCATCAGACCGCACTGAACCCACCAATTCAGCAATGGAAGCCCAACTGATAACCTACTTGAAGTACCAACCCGTGCTGGGAAATTTTGAAATTAGCCATGATTTTCTTGAAGTTGCCAAACATGGTAGGCCCACTCATTAAGAGGAAGAGAGCACGCCCAATCCATTGGAATGAGTGAATTTTTTTTTCATTTTTATTTATGAAAAATTATCATGTTCGGTTTTATCATGGACTAAATCTTAAAGCCTTGCATTGATAAAGCTTGATTCAAGCGTTTCGGTAAATAAGTTTTTAAATTTGAGTCTTAATGTCATGTTATGAGAGTTATTTTTTTAGTGGTTAATTCGTCTCAAGTTGTATTAGTGGGAATGAAAATGAAAAGAACCAACTTTGCAAGCAAAGATTTCGGGGCCCGGCGAAAGAGACTTGTGATTGCAGCTCCCTGACAAAAAGAGGAGATGTGTTCATATGTGCATTCGGCGGGTCACCTCACCTCAATTCAAGAATCAGAATATATGCATGCAACCGTAACGTGAAGGCCCTTCTAGGTCGACGTTTTCGTTTTCCTTCAAGTAGACACCCTAATAAGTACCGCGGAAAGTAACCGGTTAGCTATCTTTGCTTTTCTCGCGTTCATGTTCTTGCATGAAAAGTAATTACTTCAAAAGGTCACAACGCGACGAATCGCCAATCTGCCCGGCCAGGAAGAGCTTTCCGGAAGATCAAGGGTGGAGGGATGAATAGCTGGCGAGTGAATGGTGGCCTTGTTTATTCCAAAATTCCGATCAAAAGTTTTGCCAGAAAAGATAAGGCGTGATCTTTATCAAGCCATGGTCCCACTGCAAATGGTCTGCTTTCTCAGAGATGAGCCTCCAACCTTCGAGATTCAGTGTTGTGAGAATCCGGGGAATGTGTGATGCAGATTAATGGAGTTTGGCCTCAGCATCTCATCAAATTCTATTTCCATTCGACCATCATCGTAATCATATCATATCTTTGCCAAAAGGAATATGTCCGTACAAGCAGTACATGAAACAGTTAATGTACCCGAATCAAAGTTTAGCTAATAAACTAATTATCTTAAATATTCTTCTAAGCAACCAAAAGAAAAAAAACTACTATACGCTCGGGTCATGGATCCCTCGGCAAGAGGATCTAACTTCTACGATAAATTTGCCCCTTAGGAGTGCATGGTGCTCGAATATATTCTGAACAAGCTCCTTCCGCTATTGCTTGGCGATATTGCCCGGGTTGTTCCCTGTTCATACCCGCTTAATTTCATCGGCTTCGAACTGTAATTTACCAAAAAAGTTATGCTAAACCAAAGACGAGTCCGCTTCCCACGTTTCGCCCTTTCACATGACATATTTACATACAATAGATTAGACTAGTTATGATCATACAACTCAGCCCTAACAAACTACAACACCCCACTCATTAGCTCCATTAGTTTGCATCCTCAGTCAAATGCAGACATCTTCCTCCAAAATCTCTCGCGTAACCAAGCAAGCAATTCAGTCTTCATCACTGAACAATGCTAGTGTATACGTTCGATGCAGCGACATACTCAAACGATCGAGCAAGCATTCGGGTTCTCATCACTGAACAGCTCAAACGTATGCGAGGAATGCGGCGAGTATGTCTCGACATCGGACGGTGGAGGGTGCCCGCCTTCCATGCCCGAATATGGCGAATCATAGTAGTTGGAATACGATACCGGCTTAGGGCCGTAGTACGATGTGGTGTATGTGGTGGTGGGATGAGCCGCATGGTAGCTGACTGCATAGGCCGGGGGCGCATAGTACTGTGGGGTATGGGGAAACTGGTGCACTGGGTATTGACGCGGCGGGCTGTGATTGGCCGGAACGAAAAATGCGCTTGGGCCATGACCTTGACCTTGACCATGACCATGACCAGGACCAGGACCTGGGCCCTGGAGGTCGGCCCACGGAGGTGGCATTCCGCTGCCTACGGGCTCATCACAAGGTGGCTGATGCTGCTGCTGCTGCTTACCGTCCGCGTTAATGTTGCCGTTAACGTTATTGCTAGCGTTATTCCCTTTTTTCTTCTTTTTCTTCTTCTTTTTACCGCCGGGACCCCTACCACCGCCGGCGGTTGCGCCTGCGCCACCCTCGCCTTCAAAGACCACCCCCGTCCCCTCCGGCCCGGTCACAGCGCTCCCCTTCGCTCCTCCGCAGTTCTCGTCGGAGCTCTCCTCGTCCGCGGTCTCGTCGACGATCTTCACGCTCTTCTGGTTGTCGGGCTCTTCGCAGGCCTCGGAGTCACTGTGCTGCTTGTCCTTCTTCTTGGACTTGCTCTTCTTCTTGTCAGCTTTTACGGGCCACAGCTCCGCGTGCTTCCCTGTCTTCACCAGCTTTTTTATCAGAGTCTCCGCGTCGACGTTGCCGATCACCGTCACCTTCTGCTGCTTCAGATCGATGTCCGTCGTGTAAACGCCTGAGGATTGAGGAAAGAGGAACGGTTAAAAAGCTTTGATGTGTTTTCCAAGAAAAGGAAAACGGGTAAGAGGAAACAGTTTTCTGAAATTGAAACGAAGGCATGCAGAATTTTCAATTGAAGAACAACAGGTGAGAGGGAAATGGAAGATACCCAGATGAGATGAAAGGTCTTAAAGAAACTTTAACAAAGCAACATCTCTTGCAACTTTAAGGACAACTGAAAAATCGAAGAGAGAAGAAAAGGTGAGAGATTTGAGCCAAAATGTGGGCATCTAAGAGATATAGCACAAGGCAACAGAGAAACAGGGGAAGAAAAGACAAATATCTGAACCACTTGAGCTGCATGATATGGAAGATGTTAAAGGAGCAACCTTTGACAGGCAGCCAAATCCAACAGACATGGTGAGAAGAAAACATCAAACTGCAAAGCAAAGCGTGTTTTAACCTTCTATGCTGCGCAGGACTCTCTTGACTTTTCTTTTGCAGCCTTCACAGTGGACAGAGACCTTCAAGACCCATGTCTGTAAACAAGAGACGAAGATGTCAGAGAAGACTTGGAGACAAAACAGAAACAAGCGAAGCTGTTCTGCTCTGCTCTGGGAACTACTAAGCTAGGCTATACCTTGTAAGTGAGAGAAGGCTGGGTGCATTTTTCAACTTCTTTTTTTGCTGGCTCTGGTTTGACCTCCGCAGCGTTATTGTTGTTATTCGCCATTGATCTCTAAAGCTGGACTCCAGAAAGTCCTGAGAGAAGAGAGAGCTATGATGCTCGGAGCTTGAGAGAGAGGAAGAAGATGAGGAAAGTGGGGTCTGAGCAAAAATGTAAAAAACAGTGAAACAACAAAAAGGCAATGGCTTTAGAGAGAAGAGAGAGCTCTCTGATGCTCTGATGCAAAAAAAAAAAAAAAAAAAAAACTGGTATTTTTGGAAACTGGTTTAATCAATGGAAGAAGGAACCTGTCAGTTTCAGCATTTGTGCCCTCTGAGCTTTGCCTAATAGCAAATGCCTGCTTTTTCCCATTTGTTTAAAATTTTCATTTATTCTGGGCATTTGTGCCTTAGTTCAAACCTTCATATTTTTATCTTTTACTTTAATGACAATACTGCATATCAATGCTCTTAAATAAGGCCAAAGTTCTATGCAAAGAACCAACAATTATAAAATGTCCTAACGCATTTATCTGATAATTAAGAAATTTTAAATTCGAAAATTTATTGTGAGATTATTATTCATTCTTATTAAATTCACATGTCTCTCTTGTAATGGAAGAATTTGTAAATCAACTGAAAAGAATGTCAGTGTTTGGGTTTTTTTCTTTTTTTGATGGGCATTGTTTGGGTTTATTGATTCCATTGAAATGCATGAAAAATCAGAGGACATCTAGGACAAATGGAGATTTAAGCACCATGAACTTCATCTTTTTTGCGTACAACTGCTTTTTCTTTGATTATACTTGCCCAATATACTCTTAGACCGATGACATGAAGATGTTACCATATCAAGCGCTCTACGTATGCTCTTGATAAGAGCGATCGCATACCACAAGGCTCGTCCACGGAAGGCGAGTTAAGGCTAAGTCGGGAGAATACTTCTGATCGAAAGATAAGCGAAGATATGGATCAACTAGGACAGAGAATAAGCCCATAGTTGACATTCCATTGAGCTTTTCCCCGTTCACATCAGTCTAGCCACAAATCTTCAAGAAGATGAAATTATCACTTACTGTTTGTAAATGTACATATACATATGCGCGCGCGCGCGCGTGTATGTAAAGCTTTTCTAAAATATTCATGGGATAAGGTTAGAAGTTCTCTTTGTGAAAATAAAACTTGGTGGTGGTCCTGTGGGAGAAGTCTTGAGCTAGCCTTCTTAACTCTCCAGCCACTCCTTGCAAGCCGCAGTAGAACACTCCTGCGTTCATTACCACAGCAAGAACATTAACAATTCTCAGCCAAAATGACAGCAGTAATTTTTTTTTTTTTCCCACAGGAAAAAGGCAATTTATATGTTATCGCTTACCGACTCTCTCGTCCGGGTGGTTAACAGCGACATGCTTCAAAACGTTCCTCCAGTTCGGTCGGGCAAAATGCGTCCTGATGCGGGTCCCCGACACTATATCGACCCCGTTCTTGGCGTGGTGCAGGGATTGGAGCATGGCGATCAGGGCGGACCGGGCATCTCCCTCCTCGTACACGCTAGTGCAGTAGTTGTGGAGCTCAATCACCCCATCCAGGTTGTTCTCTGCGACCTCGTTCATGACCCCTCTGAACCACTCGAATGAGCCCTCCTCCCTAGTGACCCAGTAGAAGTAGGCCCGCCTCGTGGCAAAGGGCTTCCTCCTGTTTCCTTTTGCCCCACTCTCGACTAAGCCTGACTCTTCCATCTCCCTCTGCTGCTTGATGTTGTTGAGCACATCCTTCACGATGCTTATCAGAGGGGTGGCCCCGATCCCAAGACCGACTAGGAGGAGAACGTCATATTTCTTGTAGTCCTGTGCTGGGGCACCATATGGACCATCGATAAGCAGTCTCGGTATCCTGTTGGTTAAACCCAATACACAGGCAGGGACCTCATCAGGGGGCATATAAAATATACCACGGAGTTTTCTCGAACTTTTGAATTTTGGGAATTTCCATCTGCACAACGTTGCTTTTATTCCGTATGGTGTGTGACTATGATGCATATATACCTGGGCTTGTTTTCCCCTGGTCCGATGTCTGCCCTCAAAAGCCCGCTTTGATCACCCAAGGGAGGCTGGCATACCTATATTTTTGGAGCATCGGAAACTGCTGAATTAATTTCAATCGATAAAGCGAGAACAGCTCGTACTCAGAACCGATGTACTGTGTGCTTCTACCTTGGAGAAGACAGCTTTGAGCTGTGAGGTCCAATCGCCCAAGGTGCGGATATGAATGCTCAAGTAGTCATCTCCAGCTGCTGAAGTGATAGAGAAGGGATGCCTGTAATAGTAAAATTTCAGTTTAATGGTTAAATTTTGAAATTTTTACCGAATAGTCAATTTCTTTCTAGTTCAGAGGATCATCAATACCATTGAAATGGGGAAACAGTTGCACAGTTGACAGAGATGTATTGTCCACTTGTGTATTTGAATCCCTGAGGCTTTGACATGTGAACGGCCATCACATTTCCTGGGTACACTGCAACCTGAGAAATTATAGCACATGGATTCCGTAAGGATTTTCTAACGAACTGAGATCGATAAGCTCGTGTTTCGGTGGCATTTCTGGAGTTCGGAGGTATTTATGTACCTTCAAGATCCGAACCGTTTTGTATCCAGATCTAAGGGCACGAAGCAAGCGCTCCAGTGCATACAGCAACATGGGCACGGCAAGGTACATCCATGTCTGTGCCAAAGCCATAGCAAAAAGGGAAATCGGAATTATAAGTGATCGAATGAATGCAGCTGGTAAAAGGAATATCATATAAAATTGACTCCGTGGATGCTACTGCTCACCGTTTTCTTGTACCATTCTCGAGAGAGGTACAGAAAGTGTCCATGAACGATGAAGAGAGCGTACACGATCACGAACAGGTGTGGGAGTACCAGAAGGCGTTGAATCCGGTTAGCTTTTTCAGGGGCTTTGGGAGTTCAAGCCTGTTGCGGCGGAACCAAGGCTGGGCCAGTGTGTAGGATATAGCCATGAGGACAAGCATCACCACACCGGTCCAGCCCTCTGTTCCCTTCACAAACCACCAGTAGTTGTTCGGCCTCTTCTCACCGAAGAACTGCTTCATTGGCTCGTATTCGGCATCCGTGGTGTGCAGGAGTCTGGGGAAGTCGCAGGTCAAGTGAGCCCCTGCGTGGAGCCCGATTCCGATCGATATGCCAAGGGCAATTACCTGAAGTATATGCAATACATTCAAAGACGATTAGCTTAAATAATCCTAGACCTGGCAGATAGGGAAGTGACGTGAGACAGTACCTTGTGAAAGTCGATGTTGTCATTGAAAGGAATAACCATTCCTAACTTCTTCCGGCTCCTTAGCCGCGTAATAGTATTCCGGCAAACCGGAAGCAGTATCAGGGCCATGTTGAACTTGAGCGTCTCAGCCCCGCCCTTCGCAGTAGTCACACAGTAGCCCATGACGTGAAACACTGCCCTGTGCCGGTACTGGATGAATTTCCAGGTGAACAGGCCAGCGCAGATCGAGATCCACAGCGCCAGCACCCACATCCGCTTCCAGTTGTCCTCAATGAAGTATGCTATCGACTGGTAGCACCTTTTGACGGGGTTGCGTTCCCTGGTTGGGATCAGCTTCTGGCTTAGCATCTGGCTAAGTATGCGACTGTCCGATGCGGTTAGGTGGCCGGTAGACTGACTTGGAGCTTGCAACAGCAGCATCTCTAGATTTGCCAGCTGAATCCAAGAGATAAAACTAAGATTTACGCAAGAAATTCAGAGCACTATGTTTTTCCGACAAGAAGTTCGTTGTGTGAAACATTAGTTTAAGTAGACCACCACCTCAATGAAACCGAGATCGTTAGGATCCAGCTCTTCCATGATTAGAGCTGCATATTCCTCCGCACGCTCCCGAATCTTCATCAGCTTATTTGCCGAAGCACTTGTCGCAATAATCTGCAAAATATATATACATTCTTATACAGTAAGGTACACATCATCACTAATGGCCAGTTCCTATATATGATATGTAACTGTCTGTTAATGAATCTGTCCATTAGTTGTGTATCACCTCTTTCACCTCCTCCTTGGTGATGCGACCATCCGCATTCTTGTCCACCATGTCGAAAAAGGTCTGCAGCCTCGCATCGAAGCTCTGGTCTGTGATCTGCTCCCAGAAGTCATGCAGCTCGAGCTTTGTTATTGAGGACGAAGTTATACCTCGACGACGGGCCAGTGCATCGAACAGCTCACTTGCAAACTCGGTCGATTCCTTCATGCCTGGTCAGTGGCCAAAGTCCAAATGATTAACATAATCGAGCCTAATAAGACTTTTAAGTCCGTACATACTTCGTAAATATCTCAATGAAGGCGCTGCATTATTGTTACGTTGTACCTATGCACTGGCCAAAGCTCGATTTGGGAAGCACTCCGTCAACTGCTAGCTCATCGAACCGCGACTCGACCTCAGACCAGTCCCCAGTCCCGGCCGTCTTGGTCATGAACTGGAGCCCCCTGAGGGCACGTGCAGCCCCAGACTTGGACCGGTCCATCACGTTGAACCCCCTGCTGCCAGTGGACGCCATCCGCTTCAACTCCTGTGACATATGCCTGAGCCGCCCAAAGGACAGGAGTGAGCCAAGCGACGATGGCCTCAGCTCGAGCTGCCTTGCAAGCAGAGCCATCTCCTGACGGTCCCCGGTGGCCCCGCTGATGTCACATACCGAGACGGTATCATCACGGACGTCCAGTGTAATCTCCACATAGCATTCGCTGCCATCGCCATTGTCAAACCTCGCGCTTCTCACCTTACGGTCACTGTTATTGCGGTCGTTTCTTAGGATACCGGTGGAGCTCAGAGGGCCGCTCAAGGGGCCACTACGTTCGGTGCTTGCAGTCTCGGACCACTGGTCGGGTACATCTCGAATCACCATATCTACTTCGTCAAACGGCAGTGAAAATATTTTATTTTCTCAACAAAAGGCAGACTTTGTTGTCCTGAAAAAGGCGAATCATGTAAGGGTAAGACAACGTTTGATGAAAATTAGCAATGTAATTATAATTATCCGTATAAAAGCATAATATGGGTAATGCGAAATTGGGAATTTATTGAGACATTTTTCGATATAAAATTACTCACTTCGAATCACTTTGTGAGCAGGACAAATCGACGTTCAGGCGGCTACGTACGTCAATACACTAAATACACCAGCTCGCGTAGTATGACCGATCGAGAAAAATCCGAAACTCAACCAAGACTCTCTGAAAATTGCCAAAGGGATGCAGTGAATCTGAATTGCATGTGCTTGTGAGGACAGTCTTTATATATATACATCCAGACTTATATGATATATGCATACGTACACACACACACACACATATATATAATATTAGTACTTCCAAGTGGGAGAGTGGGTTTCGAGGATCTGAGAAACGGAAGTAGTCAAACTTAAGAAACCTGGGGGCGGAGACTGTTGGTTTTTGATTTGGAAAGACGCAAATTATTGGGTGTCCGGTGGCCATCGAGACTCACCTATATCCTAATAAACACCAACCCCGACATTATTCTTAAATTCTACTGAATTTACATGCGCTTGAACCCCACTTTCAACTCAGAAACTCGAACTGATAAGTTATGAGACTCAATTTCATATAAACCATTCTATTTTTTTTTATACTTCCGATGTGAAATTAACTTTTCACAATTGACTTTTATATTCCCAACAATTATCACATTGAAGTTTATTTGAAATGTGGACAAGATCAAGTAGACATACGAACGTTGAACGGAATTAGTCTCGCTCAATAGGTTGAGGACATGTGTAATCTCGCTTGAAAAAAAAAATGTATAACATTGTGCATGCACTGCGGTACATTGTGTGAATTACGTTCCCTTTTTATTATTCCATATCATACTGTTATATTGTTAAGCGTGTTACAGTCTATAGGAACGAGAAGGTGAAAACACTTGAAAGATGATGTCTTATAACAAATGAACCTACACTGCCCCGCATATATAAGATAGAAATTTCGACAACTATAAGATAGAAATTAATAAGCCCGTCGCGGATATAGATACATCCGGTCCCATGTACTTTGAGATGCTACCGTGACGGAGGAATAAATCTTGATCGTAGTTGAAAAAAAAGAAAACGGTTGATTCAAGTGGTTCATAACTTATTTTTCTTAAATAAGATCTCGAGTTTGAGCCTAGTGAATCGAGAATACTCATGTTGGAAAAGCTTTGCCTTTATTGGGTTGATCTAGCTCGAATCGAATGATTAGTCAAGGCCTACTGAATCTCTGGATATCACAATATGCATCGAAAAAAAAAAAAAGTAGCAGACATCGGGTAGAAATTGCAGGGAGTGGAATTATTTGAAAAGGATTCATCGGCTGAAATCTTATTGGATGGTTTTATTTCTCGGGTTTAATTTTGGAGAATAACTGTTTTTCTCTTTGTTGGGAGTTGGTGGAAAGCTGTCAAACGCGATTTAATCTTCCGTGTTTTTGGTATGGTTGATTAACTTGAATAATTTTTAGCCAACAAAAAAGAAAAAAAAATCAACCTTATGAATATGATAGTACATACAAATGCATTCAATTTGAAGGCTATCCTCTAAATGATTTGCACGTTATAGTGGTTAGACTTGCATATTTAATTCATTCATCTCATATTATTTTTATGATCACATTGACCACTTGACCCCTGCCCACGGTTTCGCCCATAACAAATCAACTCTCCCATGCACGATACATGTAAAAATCCGTTACATTGCTCATCTTTGTCGTGTCTTATATTATTATATGCATATAATGAGCAGTTATTTCCTGGTAGATGTTGGAGAGAAACCGAACACATTCGAGGTTGATAGATACATTTTCTTCCTCGGGTTCTCGAATCCATAATGTGATCTTTGACATTTCATGCGTTGGATGAGAATTCATGCGACTACATAATAGAACTATTGTTCTATTCTAGGCTTGATCTCCTTCGACGTGTTGCACGATAGGCCCGTGCAAGTCTGGATGCTTTTTTTTTTTCACGATATTCAAATCCTACCATGTAAGGAACATGTTTCGAGATTTTGAAACTGAACACTGCTATGTTGAATCCCGAAACCGAAATCTACCTAAAATCTGTATTATACCATAGATTTTCGGTACCATGTTAGAATCTGTAAACAACACACCACATATCACGCGAGAAGAGGCATGCAGTCGAATTGAACCTCAAAGAAAAGCAACAGTCGGCACTGGTCACACCACACCACAAACCACACCATACACAGACCACAACACTGGCTTCGAATCAAACCTTAAAGAGAAGCTACTGCCGGCGCCACACCTGAGGAGAAGAAGCAGCAGTCATTCGAAGCTCAAAATCTAGCGAATAAGCAAAAGAAAAAGCAGCGGTTGTCGCCGTCAATTGGAAATTTGGAACGGAAGGCGATAGGAGAAGGAGAAAGGGAGGGGAGTCATACTGTACTCGTCGTCGTTGGAAGAAGAACGATGGAGTTGAGTCGAGGACAGTTCCAAGGGAGTCGTGTAGCTCATGCTCGTTGGAAGGAGAACGGAGGAATCGAGAAAGGGGAAAGAGAATTGAGAAGACTAAAGAGATAGACAGAACGATAAGATAGGGTTAGGTTTCACATTTTTTTAAAAAAAATTAGTGACTATATTATCCAGGTTTAGATATCGATATGGTTTTGGTTCTAAGTACCTTATATGCAAAAACTGGAATCGAAATCGGTTTTCACCGGTTTTTTATTTTAATATATAGATCCTATCCAATTTTTAATATGAGTTACCTAAACCCTACCTTAACGGGTATGTTCCGACTGATTCCGAATATAGCCGGTATTTGTGCACACCCTTACTGCACAAGAGAGTTAGTATTGAGTTCACGGATCATATAAGAAGTTCCAATGACATAAGGAAGCCCATAAGATTGGCCCATAAGGCGTATGTACTTTTTAAGTTTCAAGTGGTTATAGGCCTAGACAAAGCCCGACAAATTTTTACATTTCTTAGACCTCAAGTCGACAAGACATGTATTCGATCTGGTGCGATTCATGTAACGGTAGATGACCGGATGAACTTACGAGGGTCATCGTTGGTTGATCCGTAAGTTCGTCAAAAAGTTAAAGATCCATTCTGATTGAATTCGAAATTCAACCAGACGACTTCAAAATTATGAAATTGATTAATTTAATCTATAGAAACTTACATAATACATGTGATCACAATAACTAATTTAAATCTTAGACGATTCAAAGCTTTTCTAGTAGATATAAAAGGATATGAAATTATCAATTCACGATATGCAGCGTTTTGAAAGTCATCGTTGATTGCTCGGGATTTAATCCAGGGGAAGCTGAGGTGCAATCCTTTGCTCAGATCCTTGGTGGATGACATTTGAAGGCTGGTCTCTAAGGGGCGGGAAATCTCGATACAATCTGTTCTTCGCGAAGGAAACATCTTGCACGGATTGACTTGTCCGACAGGCCGTCTCTCTTCCTTTTGGTGTTCATGCTTTAACTGCACTTCCCAATGGCTAGTAATTTGTTAGGTAATATTTCTGGTGTTGTTACACCCCGTTCCTGTAATCTCTAATTTTGCTTTGTGCCTTGGCCCGTTAGTCTACCGAAAAGGCCAAAAAAGAAGAAGAAGAAGAAATCCGTTAAGCTATTTTCATCGAAAAAAGAACAAATAGAGGACCATATTTAAAAATAAAAATAAAAATAAAAATATAAAAGGGATATGATATGCATGAGGCGGTGTCGTATATATAAGCCTCCTTGCCGGTTCTCCAACCGTTAATCCCGCCATCACGAAACTTCCGGATATGTCCCATTGAGTTTTGTTCTCGTCATTTTCTGACGTGTCAAGCTACTATTGGGCAATTGACGCGATGAATTACAAAAGCTTTAGCAAAAAAAAAAAACCGCGGGGATTCGATAGCAGTAGAAAGCTCTAGCGGGAAGAAGCGAAGGAGGTGGCCTCATCGCAAGCTCTATATATTAGCCCAGCTCCCTCCCCATCCTCTTCCATCGGCAAGTCGAAGTTTCCGAATCCGAGTCGGTGAATTCGAAACGTGATCGTAAGATGGGGTGCAAAAGCAGAGCTTTGGTGTTCCTGCTGCTGTTTGTTTCAGGTAATGAGTCGGTTTTTTGATGAGTAGAACGCCGGATTTTGATAATAGCGTGGTCTTTCTTGCAACTGGTTTTCGATGATTGGTCGGTTTTTTCGGCGCGTTCATACAGAACTCATGAAAGCTCTAGATTTTTTGCCTCCTTGCATTGTGTGATCGCAGTACAATGCGCCCAGTGGTGAATTTCTGAGAGCTTGATCACATGCGAGTAGAAGGGTCGGTGTTGTTTCACCGTGTTATGATCGGATTTTTTCAGTTTGAAAGTCGGAAAATTTGAGTCTTTTCTGGAGAATTTAGGGACCTGCTCACAGTTTTCATGTACACGGCCGGTTATGTCTCAGTCATTTAGTCTTTCTACTGCTCCTATACAGATGATTAAGGTAGTATTGGATAATTCGTTGATTTTGTATTGTGATCTCATGCTAGTTCGACTTGTTTTCGATGCTAGAATTCCTTTTAGGATTGGCAGTGGCGGCTGATGATAACACCCCAAAACTGGGGACGGTAATCGGGATCGACCTTGGGACTACTTACTCATGTGTAGGAGTTTACAAGAATGGCCATGTGGAAATCATCGCGAACGACCAAGGGAACAGGATCACTCCCTCATGGGTCGCTTTCACGGATACGGAGCGTTTGATCGGAGAGGCTGCGAAGAACCAGGCAGCTCTCAACGCGGAGCGCACCATCTTCGACGTTAAGCGACTCATAGGGAGAAAGTAAGCCTATCCGCAGTTTTGTGCTTTGATTGATGTCAGAATGGAATGAGGTTGGAGTGTGAAGTTAGTTTTGTGATATTTTGGTTTGTCTGAGTGCAGGTTCGATGATAAGGAGGTTCAGAGGGACATAAAATTCTTGCCATACAAGGTAGTGAACAGGGACGGCAAGCCATACATTCAGGTTAAGGTGAAGGGCGAACAGAAGGTGTTTAGCCCCGAGGAGATCAGCGCGATGATACTGGGGAAGATGAAGGAGACCGCCGAGGCCTATCTTGGGAAGAAGATTAAGGATGCCGTCATCACTGTCCCAGGTTCGAATCTATGTCAATGGCTATGTACTTAACATGCATCTTTATTAACAGGTTACTAGAATTCGGGTTCCTATATCACGATGAAGGTTTGTTCTGATAAGCTGGCATGGCTGTGTTGCGGTATGTGGCAGCTTACTTCAATGATGCCCAGAGGCAGGCAACTAAAGATGCCGGAACCATTGCCGGTCTAAATGTTGCTAGGATCATCAACGAGCCCACGGCGGCAGCAATAGCCTATGGTCTAGACAAGAAAGGGGGAGAGACCAATATCCTCGTCTTTGACCTCGGTGGTGGGACCTTCGATGTCAGTATTCTGACGATCGACAATGGCGTGTTCGAGGTCTTGGCAACGAATGGAGACACTCACCTGGGAGGAGAGGACTTCGACCACAGGGTGATGGACTACTTCATCAAGCTGATCAAGAAGAAGTACAATAAGGACATCAGCAAGGACAACAAAGCCCTCGGGAAGCTCCGTCGAGAGTGTGAGAGGGCCAAGAGGGCTCTGAGCAGCCAGCACCAAGTGCGGGTTGAGATTGAGTCTCTCTTTGACGGGGTCGACTTCTCGGAGCCATTGACCCGGGCAAGATTCGAAGAGTTGAACCTGGACCTGTTCAAGAAGACAATGGGGCCTGTCAAGACAGCCCTCGAGGACGCTGGCCTTGAGAAGACGGACATAAACGAGATTGTGCTCGTGGGCGGAAGCACAAGAATTCCTAAGATTCAGCAACTTTTGAAGGATTTCTTTGACGGGAAGGAGCCAAATAAGGGCGTGAATCCCGACGAGGCAGTCGCCTATGGCGCTGCTGTGCAGGGCGGAATTCTGAGTGGCGAAGGTGGAGAGGAAACAAAAGGTGATTAACATCTTGAATCACCAATATTAGAGTATCTGAATGAGATATTGGCATAGTTTGTGACATGCTTTGATTGACAATGTTCTGTTTGGCCTTTTGCAGACCTTCTTTTACTTGATGTTGCGCCGCTGAGTCTGGGTATTGAAACTGCTGGTGGTGTGATGACGAAGTTGATCCCAAGGAACACAGTCATCCCGACTAAGAAGTCGCAGATCTTCACTACGTACCAAGATCAACAAACTACTGTTTCCATCAAGGTATGTACTCGAGAACTTGAAAAATGGCTTAGGTGAGACCAAATGTTTCCTAGTTCAAAAATCCGATACATAATACTAAACATGGATCGTTTGAAACTGCAGGTCTTTGAAGGTGAAAGGACTCTCACGAAGGATTGTCGGGAACTCGGGCGGTTCGATCTATCGGGCATTCCACCTGCTCCAAGGTAAGGACAATGTCTTCTCACTGCTGCAGTCTGTTTAGTGTAGGAAGATTGGTTCTGGTTTATCGTTTGTTAAAACTGCAACATCAGTGTCAATGGATCTGATAATGGTTTATTCTCTTGAAATGCATCTAATGGTTTTTTACGGTGCAGGGGGGTGCCGCAAATTGAGGTGACCTTTGAAGTTGACGCGAATGGGATCTTACACGTGAAGGCCGAGGACAAGGCGGCGAAGAATTCGAAGTCGATCACGATCACGAATGACAAGGGGAGGCTGAGCCAGGAAGAGATCGACAGGATGGTAGAGGAGGCCGAGAGGTTCGCAGAGGAAGACAGGAAGGTCAAGGAAAAGGTCGACGCGAGGAACAAGCTCGAGACCTACATCTACACCATGAGGAGCACCGTGAGCGACAAGGACAAGCTCACTGACAAGATCGACTCCGAGGACAAGGAGAAGGTCGAGAGCACGTTGAAGGACGCCCTCGAGTGGCTGGACGAGAACCAGAACGCGGAGAAGGAGGACTACGACGAGAAGTTGAAGGAAGTGGAGGCGGTCTGTAACCCGGTGATCAAGCAGGTTTATGAGAAGAGTGGTAGGAGTTCTGGTAGCTCAGAAGATGAAGATCTCAATGATGAGCTGTGAAGAGGTGCTGATGGAATAAGACATGGCCATGAGAATTCCAATTGACTCTCTTTTCCAAGTTTTGTTTTCTGATTCCCCCCCCCCCCCCCCATTGTTAGTTTGAGGTTTCCACTTTAGGAATCATAGGGAAAGGTAAAAGTACATAGGAGCCTTTTTTTTTTTGGGATGTGGTCTCACATCACATGCTTATAGTTTGGCTTCCTACAATTATGTATCAATGAAGAATTTGTTGTGAATGAATGAGAAATAATTTTTGGAAGTCTACCATTGTCAAGCTTGTCTTAATTCAACATTGATTTGTTTCGTATTTGATTTCGCGATCTCCTTGCTGATCAGAATCTAAGCAGTTCGAAAATTGAGAAATCATGTCATTTTTATCATCGAGTAAGGAAACATTCATTTTTATCTATGTTACTTATGTACTTGGCTTTGTTTAGATTTTTCTTTTGGTTTATTTATAATATATAAACAGAAAGGAGTTCCATCTAATTTTACATTTAAATGGACTAGCACATACCCTTTGCACTTTGGTCGGTTCCAATAATGCATTGTCTAGCCTCAACATGATATGAGCATTTTACATGCGTGAAGACATATAAGTAAATTCAATGATCAAGCTTTACGGGGAACAATCAACCGCTGTCTGCAAACTATATCTTCGGCCACGTATATAGATAGCACATATTTATTTAAGTTTATCGAGAGTTATCCTTGGTCGTGAATCGTTATAAGTTTAGTTACCGCATCAACTGCAGAGAAGTCCATTCTAAACGCATCAAGTGCCTTTGTTCGAAAACCCTTCCTAGGAACTATGATGGGCCACAAAATATATGGGGCCGGTCCGGCCCAGCCCAGAGTACCAATTTTCACGAGACGATGCGACGGCCCGCTTGAAAACGCTGCGTTTTACCCGTCGGCGGAGCCATTGTGCCAATGATACGATACTCTCCCTCCAAAATTTCGGAGGGTCGCTTCGGGTTCCCGCGATCGGGCAAAAGCTTCAAAAGACGGCGACAGCTCTGAGCTCTCATCTCCGTTCGAATCGGCGCAGCGTTGCGGGAGGTAACGTCTCTTGTTTCTTTCGGCTCGCATTATTGTCCGGAATAAGGGTGAACGGAGCTCTCTTCTGCCTTGATTGTGTAAAGATTGCTCAGGGAATGACCCAACGGGTCCCTGGAAGGAGTTTGATGTGCCGGGATAGTCGTATGCTGTATAAACCGCCTTGTCTGGGTCGGTAAATAAGTGGGTAGTGGTCAAATTTCTCTGTCAAGTACGAGAAACTGAGAGGTTGAAGCATTTCCATGGCATTGGTTTTCTACTTATCGTCTGGTTTTTGATTCCTCTTTTGGCAGAAGCAGGACATAAGAATTCATCCTTAGCTCCTTTTTCTGTTGGGGAGTGTATGCACATAAGTCCCATTATCGTTGAGTGACCATTTTGTTCTATTCTTGACCCGGAGCAGCGTTTGGTTTACGACATGGATGGGGAAGAGGCCTCTTCCGAGCTTGTTGTTGAGAAGTTGGTTGAAATGGGGTTTGAGTATTCTTCAGCGAAGGAAGCCGTAGAAACTGTTGGTTCATCGGTAAATGATGCGGCTGATTATATTTTGAATGGTGCTCGTAGAAGTAGTTGGGGCGCATCGACTAGTTCTACATGCTCTACGATGAATAAGAAGGCTCTAGGGAAAAGATCAGTCTCGTTCACTGATCCCCCGGGAAAAATGCGGCAGTCTAGCATACTGGACCATTTTAGATCGAATTGTCTGAGCAAAAGAAACAAGGTTGATGCGGTTGCTGATATGCCGATTTGTGGTTCAGACTCCTCTTCATGTCCTGTGGATGGACAACTTGGAGCTTTTGATAATATACATGCCGAACCCAAGAGTACATCGGAGCTGCTTTCAATTGACTGCTCGAAAGAGCACGAGATTGGTCCTGAGTGGGGGCAGAAAGTTAACAGTCTATTGCAGAAGCGGTTTGGGCATTCATCCCTCAAGGGTTTCCAGAAGGAAGCTTTAGCTGCTTGGATAGCCCACCAAGACTGCCTTGTTCTTGCCGCCACTGGATCTGGTAATAATTTATTAGTTTATGTGTACACAGATACCGCAAAGCTCATGAAAGTTATTAATTCTATTTGTCCAGGCAAGTCTATGTGTTTTCAGATTCCAGCACTATTGACAGGGAAGGTCGTGGTTGTGATTTCCCCATTGATAAGCTTGATGCACGATCAGTGCCTTAAGCTCGCCAACCATGGGGTCTCTGCCTGCTTTCTTGGGTCAGGGCAGCCCGACAACACTGTAGAACAGAAAGCTATGAAAGGAATGTATGACTTGATATATGTTTGCCCAGAAACTGTTTTAAGGTAAGCTGCTGATGCATCTTAGTTCTGTGACTTTTTGAAGTTCCCTTCATTCCCGTTAAATTTCTATTGATCTTTGCAGACTTATTGCACCTCTTCAAAAGCTTGCAGCAGGTCGAGGAATTGCATTATTCGCAATCGATGAAGTGCACTGTGTTTCAAAATGGGGCCATGATTTTCGGCCCGATTACAGGTAATGTTTTTCCATTTCAATCAAGTTAGATGTGTTATCTGTCTCGCTTTTGTCATTTTATAATATATAAAACACATTGTATCACCATATCCAGTAGATGCAGAATGCTAGGCGAGAGTGAAACACCCATCTTGATCAGATTATATTTATTCTGTTGTCCTTTTTTCGTAAATTGCTTTCCACCACTTACAAATTCTCATTAGTCACTCCCCTCCACTATAATTCTGTGCCAATTATTCCTGTTTTTACTCATGGATTTCCTTCCACTTCATTACTTCTTTGTTGCCATGAAGGTCAGCTTTGCACAATCCGTAAGGTCAAGACGAAACTTTGACAGATGCCTACTCTTGTTTCAGGAGACTGTCTGTGCTGAGGGAGAACTTCAGCACTTCTAATTTGAAGTTCTTACAATTTGACATACCACTGATGGCATTGACTGCTACTGCCACCAATTGTGTGCGGGAAGACATTATCGAGTGTCTTTGCATGTCAAAAGAAACAAAGATTGTGCTCACCTCATTTTTCCGATCTAATCTACGCTTCTCGGTGAGTGGCTTCTGCCATTCGATATTAATTTATAGTTCACTGCCTGTGGATTTGGATTTTCATGCTAATGGTAGCCCCTGATGGACAGCAATGGAAATGCTTATAACGATATTTTATGCTATTCTATTAATAATATAAACTTGCTGGCATCTTCAGGTAAAACACAGCAGAACATCTTCACCAGCTTCATACAGAAATGATTTTCTCGAATTAATAAATACTTACTCTTCGAGAAAAAGAAACGGTGAAGAGCAGATGCTTATTTCCATTGAAGATTTAGATGATAAATCTAGAAGCTCCTATGATTCTTCAGATAGCAGTACATCTGAGGTAGATGAAGACAATAGTGAAGTCAATCCAAGCAAAAGTTCAGCTTCTTCGAAGAAAAGAGAACTGACAGTTGAATTTTTGGAAGATGAGACTGATGTTTTTCAGGATGTAAATGACTGGGATGGTATCATCTTCATATACTGGATTGTTGCATCCTATTCTTTATACGTCCCTGCCTGTCCATGTTCAGTCAATTGATTTGTTGATTTTCTCCTGCAGTTTCCTGTGGGGAATTTGGCGGACAATCTAATGGTGAGAACTATGATCATTTTGTCACATTAGATGCACCAGTAAAGCTCGATGAGAGAATGAAACTTCAGCAGGAATCTTTAGGCCATGGGCCAACTATAATATATGTTCCAACAAGGAAAGAAACAGTGAGCATTGCAAAGTTTTTGTGCCAATTCGGGATCAAGGCTGCAGCTTACAATGCACGGGTATTGTTTTATAGTAAATTACAGCATGCTATCCTTCAGTATCACTTGATTTGTATTTTACTCGTTTCTACTGGCAACATAAAGCATATTTCCTGAAAGTTTATCATAGTTCTCCAAGTTTCTAGTCGAAAGTCTATCATAGTCTACATGTGTATAGTTTACAAATTCTTCTGGATGAAAAGCCGAAAAATTGCCAATATCTGAAATTGGGTTGCTTGATTTACCAACAATGGAAATGCATCATATGAAACTATCTCTGCATTTCATTTTATTTGTACTTGCAGTTGCCAAAATCACATCTGAGACGGGTCCACAAGGAGTTCCATGAAAACCACTTAGAGGTATGAATTATGAATGTTGGCAAAGATACTGCTGATAATCTGCGAATGACTGCTGGGATCAAATTGCATTTATCTTCAGAACAAGGACTCTCCTCTGGCTATTTTTGATTCAGTATGCTGCAGTAATGAAATCTAAATGTTCCAAACCGCACATAATTAGTGGTCATCAATGGCACATATTTTTTTGTTTCACCCTTGAAGAACTTAACCAATATGATATGTGTTTTGTCTTCTAAATTAGGTTGTCGTTGCGACTGTGGCTTTTGGAATGGGAATTGACAAGTTAAATGTCAGGCGAATCATTCACTATGGGTGGCCTCAGGTCCATAATCTGAAACTGTTTTGTCTTGATCTTATTGTAGATTCTCTTCTTGATTTTTAAAGATATACCGCTGTCTCTCTTGCATGAGCTTTATGTATAAGATGGATGAAATTGCAGAGTTTAGAAGCGTACTATCAAGAAGCAGGTCGTGCTGGAAGAGATGGAAAACTAGCTGACTGCAGTGAGTATTTCTCCTGCTCATATGGTTTTATTTCTATTTCATTTGGAATAGCAGATCCTTGGAGGTTCGCATTCATATTTGTTGTTGTTATCTTAATTTTGGCATTATTAATTATGTGCCATGTCTCATTAAAAATCTTCCTCTGCAAGTAGTATTGTATGCCAACCTATCAAAGATACCAACTCTCTTGCCAAGTAAAAGAAGTGAGGATCAGGTCAAACAAGCATATAAGATGCTGTCTGATTGTCATAGGTTACGCTCACTTCAAACCTTTCTTTTTCTTTCTTTGGCCATTTGAATAAAAGTTGGGTCAGTAAGTTACCCGTTATTTCCACCTTTTGCAGGTATGGAATGAACACCTCCTGGTGCCGAGCTAAAATACTTGTAGAGTACTTTGGGGAGGATTTTAGTGGCAAGAAGTGCCTCTTGTACGTGAATCCATCTCTTTTGCTGCCGGAAACGTCTTATTCTTGCTTCTGTTTATGTAGGCTTGGTTGATAAGTTACCTTCTTGGGAGTTAGATCTTGTCCATATGATGCTATTACTAGTTGAGAGTATGAATGATATCCTCTTATGCAGGTGTGATGTATGCGTCAAAGGACCTCCAGAAATCGTGAATGTGAAAGCAGAGGCAAGTATCTTCTTGCAGGCAATTGCTGCTTATCATGTAAGCTCTAATTGTTAAAAGGTCAATTTTGCAATTTTCGCATCAACTTAATATAAATTCCTTCAGAGCATTATTGTGAGCACAAGTTTGTTCCCCCATTCCCCCTCTCCTTAATTAACTACCAGAAGAGAGGGGATATGCCTTCTTGTGCCAAGTACTGACATTTCGTATCCTGGTTTTGAACTCAGAGGCAGCAGCAATATTTAGACGGATCATATGATTGCTATGGATCAAGCAGTGGCATGAAAAGGTCCAGATATATGGAGAGGCCAAACCTCAGAACGATTGTCAGTAAAATAAGGGAGCAGGTGGACCCGAATCTCCCCATTTTCAGTGCAAAATCATATCCTTCAAAATAATGTTCAGATGGTTTTTAAGAGCAGAACATTAATCTGATATAATCGTATGCCTATCTCCAGACTCCTAAGTTTATGGCAACTGATATGCTATGGTGGCGTGGCCTTGCACGAATAGTGGAAAATAAGGGGTACGTCAAGGAAGGAGATAACAAGGTATATATACATGAACACTAAAAAATGAGCCTTTATTTTTGTTTTCAAAAGTACAGTCCAAGCATTCAAGAAAATGAGAGCTGATATTCAATTAGTTCGTGCTTTTGTCGTTTCGGTTTTTTGCCTCTATTTGCTTTTGCTAATAGATGAGCTTCCTTTTGCAGGTCCACGTTCAGATTAAGTACCCTGAATTAACTAAAAAGGGAATGGACTTTATAGAATCGGAAGGTGAGGAAGATTTCTACATCTTTCCTGAAGCGGATATGCTTTTGTCTGTCAGCAAAACTCGCTCGTTTTCCACCTTTCAAGAATGGGGAAAAGGCTGGGCAGATCCTGAGATTCGTCGGCAGCGACTAGAAAGGAAGAGAACTACTAGGAACAGGAAACCCCGTAAGGGGAAATGGATGTCGAAGAAGCTAAAATCTGATCAGTCTACAGTTCGGGGAAGGTTAGCAGCAAAATTGACAAAAGCTAGCCGGTAATTAATGGTAGTTCAATTGCCTAGACTTTCCCATGTGGTAGTTGAATCTCTGGAGTTCACCCTCTTGCATTTAACTCAAGTACCCTCCCGAGTGTTCTGTCGCGTCAAAGAGATAATGTTTACTATGATCCAAATCTTGAGTGATTGGAAAGAGGCGCGGGAAATGAGTTTTGAAGAACATATTCAAACATGCAACTGATGTACGGTGAAGATTAGTATGAATGGTCTCTAGTGGAGTTTTTCATGTCATAGTTGGGTGTGGAAAATGTGTTGGTGTTTTACTTCATCGATGATCTCTTCGTGAGAATGTACCGGCAGCCCGTGCATGCATGGCTTTCTTTTTTTTTTTGATAAATAAGATAATTCATTAAATGGTAAAGGGGTACAATGTCAACTGGTTTCAACGGAGGATACCCTTAAAAAATATAGAGAGAATGAAAATTTAACTTTGAGTCGAATTGGCACAAGTCGTGAGCAAGGTATTTTCTTCCCTAAGGATCCAGGAGCACAATTAATCCGAAAAAAGATTAAGATTAGAAATATGACTTGACTTTCTTGTTAAACCCGAGACATATGGAAAATTGACAAATGGTGTAGTAGATGGATCTCGAGATGGGCGTGCGAGGCTGATTCATCGGACATCTTGTGAAGAGAGGCAAAGTCAAACAAGCAAGGGCGCATCTGGTGTAGTGGTATCATAGTACCCTCCCACGGTACTGACCGGGGTTCGATTCCCCGGATGCGCAACCTTTATACAATTCCATCTCCATTTATTTTGTTTGTTTCGTTGATACCGGTGAAAATATGTTTGATAATCCAACTCTTACATTTTTTTTCCCAAATACATGTTTATATAAACCTTAAGGTCATCCATTTATTTTGCTCGTTTCGGTGATAATTGTGAAATTACGTTTGATAATCCAACTCTTATATTTTTTTCCCAAACACATGCTTATATAAACCTTAAAGACTTCAAAATGATGGTGCATGGGCAAAGTGGATTATTAAATTAGTCAAGATGTACACAACCAGTCATGATGCGGTACTACCAATTACCAAACCGTAAACAGAAAATGAAAAGAGTAATATACATTCGTTCATGGATGAGTATATAAGTGCATTGCACGGCTCTTTTTTTTTTTTTCCTGAATAAAAGGCTGGAGGGGGAGACGAGCATAACAATCCCGTCTAGGAAGGCCAGAGGAGTGTCATGGAATATTCAATTCACCTGATTCAATAAAGGGTTTAGTGAAACATCAACCTACTTAAGTCATCATGATCCCATCAAAGCACACAGTGAATCAGAACAATTCCCATATGATAGATTATAAAAGTCTACTAACACAAGCGTGTTTAAGTCGAGATTTGACCACCTGACCTCTCATTTAGAAGATAAAACCCGTCTCACTGGTATACTGCCTTGGTGGTCGCACAATTTCGGTTCAGTCAGTGTACAATGAAAATGTATATACTTTATGGCAATATACGGGTGCTGCCATTGCCATAGCATTTGCCTTTCCAGCTTGGACCTACGGACTCGGGATAGTAATCGTTGGATCTCTTCGGGGATTGCCAGCATGGCATGCCTCTCCGCCGTCGATCATATCACAACAAGTACGAAGAGTCACAGCGTCCTCTCTTTACTATTGGACCAAGGAACGAGCCCACGGATTGCCAGCGTGTCAAAGTCCCCAGCCGTCAGATGACATCACACAGACCACGAAAGACCGCTCACTATATATATACCCCCGACCGGTTACTATCACCTTCAGTCATTTCTCCGCCACAACCCCCTCTCTCTCTCGCCCGAGACTTTCCCTCCAAAAACCAGCTCTTCACCTTCTCCATAGGAGCTGTCACATCGGCCTAGATCTGTAACTCGGAGTGCCGTCGGAAATGGAAGGCAAAGGTGCCGGTGGTAGGAAGGGAGGCGACAGGAAGAAGTCCGTCTCGAAGTCCGTGAAGGCGGGGCTCCAGTTCCCCGTTGGCCGTATCGCCCGTTTCCTCAAGAAGGGCCGCTACGCCCAGAGGACTGGCACCGGAGCTCCGATCTACCTTGCTGCCGTCCTCGAGTACCTCGCCGCTGAGGTAGCCATTCACCCATCTGGGTTTCCTCGTTTTACTTTTCTTGATCTTGAGGATTTGATTTGAATTTCTACGCGCATTGTTGATGTTGACGATTGCATGCATTGTTCTGGTCGAAGGTGCTGGAGCTGGCGGGGAATGCGGCCCGTGACAACAAGAAGACGAGGATCAACCCAAGGCACGTGCTGCTGGCGGTGAGGAACGACGAGGAGCTGGGGAAGCTGCTGCAGGGCGTGACTATCGCCAGCGGTGGTGTCCTCCCCAACATCAACCCGGTCCTGTTGCCGAAGAAATCCACCTCTGACGCCGAGAAGACCTCTCTGCCAAAATCACCCAAGAAGGCTTAAGACTGTTCCTTCAATGGCCCTTTTGTAAATTCAGTCGTCTCAGCGTAGATGGGCTTAAAGTTTTTTTTTTTTTTTGCTATGTCTCTTTTTGTTAGGATAAGGCCCTCTGACCCTTTTTGTTCATCTTGGTTCCAAACTCTCGGGCTTCTCTTCTGGTTGCGCGTCTATGTAAAGCCCTGAACGACTTTGATCAATGGATTTAACATTTTGTTCTAATTGCCGTCTAGAATATTTGTCCAACTCCTTCTTCTGCCTCAACCAATAATTTTCTTCCGAGAATGTGACCGAATGGAAAGATCTGAACGACTTTAAGATTATCGGGTTGTCGAGATTATGCATAGATTAGTAGAATACGTTTGGTCGGATCTCGGCTGTCGATAAACTCTTGCATAAATTGAATTTGAACGGAGGAGAGAGCGGAAGGGATTTTTTTGAGCAAAAAGAAGAGAAAGGTTTCACCTTTTTTGGTGTTTTTGGGCCTAATGGCTATTTGGACTACGCGGGCTGAAGAAGCCCACATTGGTTGTCGTGAGTTGGTTTATTTATGTAACGAGAAACGTCCGACATGTGTCGTCTAGATTGGACGAGAGAGCCGGGAGGAAGGTTTTGAGGAGGTTTTAGATGATGCTCTGCAATGGTTTTTTGCTGATCTGACTGACTGAACCCTCCGGACCATAACCAGCGGTTTTCAGCGGGGTTGTCGGGAAGGTTCTCTCTGGAGAAGAAGGTTCTGTGGAGATCAAATATATCTTCTGTTCTAGGTTTTCATTCTTCGTCCACGCATGAAGCTCCTGCTGGTAATTTGTGTTCGCATCCTGTATCCATTTTCAGCTCGTAAGCTAAGAGTATGCTAACAAGATTCGATCCAGTTTGGTGAATTGTTTCTTGGTTGCAATTCCGATTTTCGCAGAGTAAGATTTTGACCGCCCATGGCAGGAATTCTCTCCTGCGGATCGCGGCGGCAGCTGCTGCCGGTTCTGGCCTGCTCTACGCGAGCTCACATTCCAAATGCCGTTAGTCATTTCCTCATACTTTCCTATCTGTTTATACCCCTTATTGTGAAGTTTTTGTTACGTTTCATTTGGTTTTGTTCAATGGTGAAATTCTGCCAATCTCTCTTACCTGTCTTGTTGTCATGCCATTGGTTATCTGTATGTATTTGTTCCATGATGGTCCCTTATGTTAATGTCGCTTTCTTGGCTCGACTGCAGCAACGAGGTTATCTGTCTCAATTCATTTGCCATTGACCAATCAAGTTAAATTGCCGTGCCCAGCATTTCCTTCATCAGATCACGGGCTCACTGGTTTGTTCTATACCAGAATCTGTTTCTTGTTGGTCTTCATGATTTTCTGCACCATCATTCTGAATCTGAGTAGTGGTCAAATACCAGGAACACTACCATGGTTTTCTTTTAGAAGTAGTCCATTCCCGTCTGATGATGTAAATAACGCCATTTCCCCTGACACTGGAGCAAGTGCAAAACCATGTTCTGGTGGGTGTCTGGGCAGAGACACCATTGCCAACGCAGCAGCGAGGGTTGGTCCTGCAGTCGTTAATCTATCTGTTCCTCAAGGTAATGAGCGTTTGCTTGTTTTGCTGTCCAGCATTTTACTTTTCTGTAGATATGATGCCTTTATTGGTTCTTAACGCTCAGAGGTTATTCAATTCTTGAAGGTTTCTTTGGGATACCCGTTGGAAAGAATATAGGTTCTGGGACTATCATTGACAAAGACGGTACCATCTTAACTTGTGCCCATGTTGTCGTTGATTTCCAAGGCCCTAGATCTCCATCTACAGGGAAGGTTTGTTCCTTTTAACTTTCATGATTTCGTTCGTCTTTTCCAAAATGTTTATATGAGTCCTCTACATTCTTCTTCTTAGTGTTATGCTGGTCCAGTTTTCTTGCAGTACCAATTGGATTGCTTGGATAGAGTGCGAGGATGATTGGATAATATCGACAAGAATAATTAATTCCATACCTGCTCTGTATTGATCATATTTCGGCTGATGACTTTACTTGATGACACAAAAGTATGACAATTGATAGGCTTATGATTTCACTGAGATTTGATTGAGTAGGTAAATAATTTATGGGATAACCAATTTTTCCTAATCATCATTCTGCCTCTGTTTCTGTATATAGATATATATATATATATATTTTTTTTATTTTTTTTTCCATTCATTTTGAAAGAATTACGGCTTGTGGTGTCTAGAATCTTTGATTGGTCTGACAACAAATGTTACAGGTTGCTGTAACTTTACAAGATGGCCGAATGTTTGAGGGTACAGTCACCAATGCTGATATTCATTCTGATATTGCCATCGTGAAGATCAATTCTAAGGCTCCACTTCCTACTGCAAAACTTGGCTCATCGAGTAGGCTTCGTCCTGGAGATTGGGTCTTATCAGTGGGATGTCCGCTTTCCCTGCAGAATACTGTGACAGCTGGTATTGTGAGGTGGTAGATGATATCTAATTCTGGGTTATTTTTCTTTCTATCACTTCTCCTGTTTGATGTAGTCATTCTTTGTAGACCAGCTTGTAACGAGACTGCACCTTTTTGTCTTGTTATAATTCTAGCTGTGTTGACCGCAAAAGTAGTGATTTGGGTCTAGGAGGACTCAGGAGAGAATATCTACAGACAGATTGTGCAATCAATGCAGTATGTTCTCTTCTCTTTGACTTGGTATACCTGCATATGTAACTTAATGTTTGAGCATGAAGTCACAGGTGATTGTGTGTTTTTATCAATGTAATCCATTTGGTCCGTTGCATTCCTCTTGGCCTTTGGGCATTCAACATCAATGGATCATTAATTTAGTGACCAGATGTGGTTATAATGAGGATGATACTGATTCTCTCTTTGCGCTGTGTTTGTGAAGGGAAATTCTGGGGGACCTCTTGTAAATATCGATGGAGAAGTTGTTGGGGTTAATATTATGAAAGCATTAGGTGCAGATGGAGTGAGTTTTTCTGTACCAATTGATTCAGTTACCAAAATTATTGCGCAATTCCGGAAAAGTGGGTGAGTCCAGTTTCCTTTTTCTAGTTACAAAAGCTTTTATCTGAAATCTATTATGTGATCAATCTCAATTCTTGGCAACGGGGACAGAATTTGTAATCTCTGTGCATTTTGTATTGCACTTTTCTTCATATGAAGTTTGCAGTAGCATCTTCCTTGTGTTTAACAATAATACATGGGCAGGAGAGTTGTACGGCCTTGGTTGGGATTAAAAATGGTAGACCTCAACGAGATGGTAATTGCTCAGCTTAAAGAAAGAGACCCGACATTTCCCAATGTCGGCAAAGGCGTTCTTGTAGTGACGGTATGCTTTAACACCTATGTTTATTCTCTGAAAGAGAAAGGAAATCCCCTCGATTCGTCCTGTCATCTGATGCTATTCTTCTTGATTCCATGTCTACAGATCGTAATTCTCCTATAATTATATCATTTAATTGACTCTATTCACTTGGATCAGAACCTGAAAAGCAAATGAAAACTGAATCCGTTTCCTTTGAATGGAAGAGCTGTCCAGGCACTTGGTTTCTAATTTTTGGGCAAAAATCTCTAAATTTGGCAGGTAACTCCAGGCTCCCCCGCTGATCGTGCAGGCATCCTACCCGGCGATGTAGTTGTTGAGTTTGACGGTAAACCTGTTGAAAGTATCTCTGAGGTATGAATCTATTTCACATTGTCTCTAGTCTGTCCTTCCATCTTCTGTTTTGTTCTCTGATTTAAAGAATCTTAGCCTTTATACTTTTGTTCTATGCACAAGCAACGGAAGGATGTCTAATTTGAATGGTGTATGAAACTTCTGCCAGATAATCGAGATCATGGGAGACCATATCGGGGTACCGATGATGGTGGTTGTTAAGAGAGCAAAGGACCGTGTGGTTACTTTAACTGCAACTCCGGACGAGTCCTGCCCCGATATTTGAAGGAATTCTTCGACTAATAGGTTGCCTTTCTGAGAAAGTAAACAATCAAGTGTGTTGGGGCGAACAGAAGTGAATAATGAACATGTTCTTTCTTTCAGCTGGTTGCCAGAAGTTTGACATTGTTAGCCGAAGTGACCCTGCAACGAAGGTCAGCATCGAGATTCATTTGTCACATATATAATCCTGCCGCAATGTTTGCACCTTTTGTTTTCTAGAAAAGAGGTCGGGCAGTCACCGGTCGAGCACAAATTTCTCAAAACTACTCGTGATGTTTCCGCTTCCAGAGCCATCTCAGATGGGAGGCAAAACCTGTTTGCTTAGCCCTTGCCCATTGCTGCAACCAGTTTACCGTCACCATTGCAGTTCGGCGATTCTTGCCTGCGTATATTTCGGGCAAGCTGCATCAAAGTTTAACCGAAGGCATGCGTGCTCCAAACTTTTATCGTGTCTACGGGAGATATACTAAGATAACTCCTGGAAAATATTGACGTTATACATTTCTCGAAATCTTTGCTTCCACAATATACATTGATGCAAACACAGGTGAAATGAAAATTACAGAGCTTTTGATATATCCATTCCCTAGCTAAGATCCAATTCCTCCATAAGGAAGAATGTTTGAAGTTTTGGAGATTTAAGACTCCTCTTAGAATAAGTCCAGTCCAAAATTAACCAAATTCGATCCCATGTCCACGATATTATTCATATTAGAAATTGGGTCGATCGAATTGACCACGTTGGCTGCATTGTCAGCAACACCATCTACCACCCCGTCCACCACCCCATCCACCACGTTGTCAGCCGCCAAGCCTCCAAGGAACCCACCTGTCAACCCGGCTGCCATCCCGCCGGCCATCCCTAGAGCGAGCCCCATTCCCAGCATCTTCTTGCCCTTACTGCCTTTCTTGCCCTTCTTTTGCGGCGGGCTCTGCAGTTGCACTGGGGGTTGCTCGTGACCGTGACCAAATGGTGCCCCATATCCGGCCAGCTGTGCATACTGCTTCCTCCCTTCAGCATGTACATTGCCGTCCGGCCGACCCCCCTCCCTTCAGCATGGGGGACCGGAGACCGTGCCCCCTCGTCTATCAGCTCCCTGATGGGTATGCGGACCTCGCCAATGTTACTGTCCCCGAAGCTGCAATTGCAGCGGAGCTTGAACACAAGGGCAATGTGATGAGCCCTGGCTGCATTCACGTCGACTGCAAACTTCATGGGGTGCTCCCAGCGCGGATTCTTGCCTCCTTCCTTGTCGCTGGGGGTCTTCTGGGCCGAGCGGGGGTCTGCGGAGATGGAGACAACCGCATACACGTCCATCTTCGAGAACATGCTCACATCCTTGAGGTTGTTGGCACCCAGCGCGGTCAGCTCAAGCGTCATGGATTCCATCCCGAATTCTTTAAAACAACGATTCCCTTAACACGAATCACTAATCGAGATGAATAAAGTTCGAAGGAGAAGATTTGATTTTGCTTGTGTGAGTAAGAATGAATTGGAGAACAAAGAGGTTCATGCTGATATATATTTGTAGTGTTTGTTTTAACCTATTGAAGAGGATGATTCTTGGCGGGAGAGTCGTTACGGCTAAGGGCCTTAAAGAGGTTAATTTTCCACTTCCTACCATTCAGGCCATAATCTTCAATAATTACTGAAGAGATCGGTAACTAATTAACTTAAACCTATCAAAGAATGGATTTAATTAAAGCTGGAGACCTATCAAAGAATGGATTTACAGCTAATATATAGCCCGACCTTGTCTCCCTTCTTGACTGATCTTCCGAACGTTATTCTACGAAATGAGCTTTGGCAGCGTCGTCTTAATGATTTCCGTGGCGATGCGAGAGTATGCGGCCTCGGTTGGGTGGATCGGATCCCAAAAGACATAACGAGACGGGTTGATGCACTTCGGCGATAGCATAAGCCATAGAGGACCAGTCTCCACCAGCCCAACTCCACAGCATCCCCCAGCCGATACATCGAAAGCTGCATTTATTCCGTATAAATGAGATAATACGTACTAAATATTGAATTTTGTTTGATCCTAGATAAGAATCGGACCATTCAAGGCATTACCTTCGTTAGACGGGTTTTGGATCATGTCACATAATAATAAATAATTGTACACCAAAAAATTCACAAAGTAATCTATAATGGTCTTCCACCGTAAATAATTCACATAAAAAATTCAACAAAGATTTATATAAAAATTTCGAATGCCCGCGCATGCTCGAGCCATAGAAATTTGGCTCTTGCAAACGAGAGAGATCCGTTTGCTCGATGAGAGCTCACCTTTGATCGTTTCCTCAACTCGTGGTGTAATGTCTCTTTATGTTCCCTGTACATCTATTATATTCTCGATGTTGAAAAACGATTTATTGAAACAATTCTATACATCTATTATATTCTCGATACTAAAAGAATAATTAACTAATACAATTAAAGAAATTAAAGAAAATAATATATTAGCAATTAATTTTCGATTTTCCTATGAAAATTGATAAGAACTAATTATAAGAAGTAAATTTACAATGTTTTTAGTTAGCAATCAGATAAACGGTCGATTAATATTTTGTATGAGCTGAGCGCTATTTAATAAATCTGAAAAATATTCCTATTGGAATTGTGCTTTAGTGAGTAATTAAAAATTCGAACAATGGTTAACATCGGCGCAACGCGCAGATTTAAAGACTAATTTCTTTATTATTTGTAACAAAGGTTTTAAATTTTAAGTAAATATATTTGATGCGATGTTATTATCTACATAATATTTTCTGAAATTTCTGCATTTATGTACATAGTATATTTTGAATTTCGAGTTTTAACTTTTTTATAATGTTTTTTAATTTGTTTTATCATATTTTTTGATAAAAGCATGAATATTAATTTTAAGTAAATTGTTGGTAACTGATCAATTGGGGTTATCTATGTAATGTCTATTAAAATTTTCATGTTTATCTGCATAATATAATTTGAATATAATTTTCTCTTAACACGTTGAGTATTTCGATTTTTTGAATAAATAATCTTTTAGGTATCTACATACTTCAAATAAGTATTTTCTAATTCGATTTGGTTATCTACAGATATTATGTGAAACTCATCAATTCACTCATAACCAATGAACTCTTATCACGCTTCCAATTCTTCGTACGATTGTCCATTATTCTTACTCAATATTCACATCTTAAAAGTCATGTATTCGGATTTGGACAATAAAATGAAATCACTTAGGAGGCTATAGTTAAAGCCACATCCAGGTCCTCAGTCTCATTCGGCCAAGCAAACCTCGAATAAATTGTTTACTCCGGCGTGGATTAAAACCGGGATGTCATTTGACGACTGGAATGTGATACTGTATTGTTAATCTAAAGTTCGTTGTAGTCTGAACTTTCCGGGCTAGGATGTTACTACACATCCTCGTGTTCTACCCAGTCACTCACGGATGTTTGAATTTTGAATTGGATGAGAAGTGAATCAATAAGATTGAAGATCATACTGAATAAGCTTAACAAAGAATGTAGTGTTAAATAAAAGTCCGGCTGAAAATTTAATCAAGCGTGTGAGAAATTGAGGAACCACAATCATTAGCAGAAGTTCCATATATATAAACTTCTATCCTACCCTATTAAATAGGTGTAGAACAATAAATGTCTTTATCAAATTGGGTAGAATAATAAATATATTAATGAATTAGTACGTTCTATTAAATAATATTATTCATTATTGTAATTAAAGAAAATATATCTATTAATAAAGAATTGTAATCACTTATTGTTGTTCTATAAGCAACCATTATTTTGTAATTGAATAAATATACATAATTTTAAAGAAATTAAGAATTATTAGACTTTACTTAATTAATTTAACTAATCGTTATTACCCTATTTATAAAAATTAAATAAAGTAAATCTCTCATCGAAGCGATTAGTCATTTTATCTAAAATCATTCAAATTCACAAAACATAATATATGAAATAAGAGTGAGAAACAGATAATTGCAAATATTTAATGTTAAAATTTCATAGATTCTGTGATTATTAATCTTTCTTTCATTAACTAAGGCTAGGAATATTTTATGTTTTGGATTTTACAATAATTTTCTTATAAATTGAATTGATTATTGAGATCATGTCTATGAAATATTTTACATGAATTATTTGCTTTTGAGCTTTGAAATTAATATTATCTATCGTAGTTATAAAATTTATGGTATTAAACTTAATGTAGTATGAAAAACATATAAATCAATAATAATAATAATTGTCTTAATATCTAACTTTTCACAACAAATTTTCACTATAAGTTTTCTTTAGCAAATCAGTGCAATGCACGGGTTCAGTGGCCTAGTGATATTATTTATATTTGTCATGGAGGCAGAGAAACTGCTCAACCTGTCCTGCCATGTTCCGTCTAGTGGCGTCGGGGGCTATGTTCCGAATGGGTTACGATTGGGTGACCCCCATCATGGATCGATCAAGAATCCCGAAGCCCGCCGGAATTTCGCAGCGTTTTCCAAATAAATACAAGTATTCTGAAGAAACATAATCGACTTCTTCAGGCGGAAGTTACTAAACTTCGAAGCAAATGTTTACACCAAACTACCAAAGAGGATGACTTGGAATGTAAGTTAGATCAACTTTGTTCTGTACCATACTTGGAATGAGAGAAAAACCGACAAAACCAAAGCTGAACCTATAAATTTAAACGAAGTGGACCCGGAAGGTGCTAACTGTGATGACCATCTAATGGATATATATATATATAGCTAATGTACGTCTATATGCAGATTGATATCGTTCTGTCATCTGGACTCCTCAAAATGTTTCTCCTATGTAACGAGCTTTGGCAGCGTAGTCTTGATGATTTCCTCAGCAATGCGAGAGTATGCAGCTTCGGTTGGGTGGATGGAATCCCAAAACACATAGCGAGACGGATTGGTGCACTTTGGTGATAGCACAAGGCACAAAGGACCCGTCTCAACTAGCCCGATCCCACAGCATCCCTCAGTCGATACATCAAACCCTGCATTTTTCACGTATGTTTTAGGTACATATAAACAACGGAGATAAAAGTCAAAATCCTTCCTTTGGGCGAGGCATTACCTTCTTTAGATGGGTTTTGGATAATGTCCATCAAGGGCCTGTAGATGTCGGCATAGGCGAATTTGGCTTCCTCCACTTCGGAACTCAACTTCGTGATCAGGGCTTGGAGCTTCACGTTGTACGCCTGCGAGTCACTGTTCTGTTGTTCGACACACCTGCGCTGGAGTGTGTGAGGGCCGAATATCGGAAATATGCTTCCTGCAGTCATCTGCAACGGCAAGCATCCAGTCGGAGGCATCCCTGCCACTAGGAACTTGCGTGCTCCCAAACTGTGTAGATCCTGTCAAGACCAAATCAATGGATCGAGTTAAAAATCATTAACGAACCAAAGCGAAGATATATAACTGAACATGTAGTCGCTCAAAAAGCATGATGTTTCGATAGATGACTAACCTGAATGATGTTTTCGAGCCTTTCGAGCAAGAAGTCGTGGTACTGCGGGAGCGAGAACTGCAGCTTCCTGTGCGAGACGGGCAACCAGTAGAAGTTATTCAAGATGTCGTTGGTCCCGGAGCTGATAACAAACAGGGCATTGTTGATGATCCGCTTGGCTTCTTGGGGCCCGATTTTTCGCTCGATCCTCCTCAGGGCAATCTTGAAGTTGCGCACTTGTGATTCCAAGGATAACAAGTGAGCCAGCACGGTGGTCTCGTCATCAATGCCAGAGCCTGCAGACGCGAAGCTGACGCCTGTCAGGAGGTCCTCGTCCTTCAGGGCCGGGTCGAGGTACGCTGGAAGGAACTGCTTGAGCCCCAGGTGGGAGCTAAGGACATCGGTCACCAGCCTTCCATTCGTGAACCTTCCGGTGGCCACACGACCAGGGAAGTCGCAGCCATAAGGGGGATGGTTGCTCACGAACAGGGTGCCAATGTGGTTGTTGTTGCCTGGGTCCAGGGTGGAGTCTCCGATTGCAAAGATGGCCGTCACGTCATGTCGCGAGGCTGATGCGGAGCTGAACATGAGGAGGACGACAACAATGGTCGAGAGGATGATCGTGTTCGTCGCGGACGCCATAGCTATGTATCAATCTGAACTTGACGATGTATCTGATGTGGTGGGAGCCCGGGAGGCTCTGTCCTATAAATAGATATCTGCACGAAAACGAATCCAATTGCCACTGTGATATTATAGATTTATAAGATCTATCTACACATAAATTTTGGTGTTTAGAATTCAAGAGGGATTCTTAGTTAGAATGAACTTGAAGATCTGAATTTCGAAATACAATTATGTCTATGTATAATAGAGGATGATATATAATCAAAGATTTCCATTTATAATTATTGTATTCCAGGCATGTATTGATGTACATTTATGTACGTTCCTTTAACGTACAATGTCTATATAATAGAATACACTCACCTTACCTTGTGTGAGGATTCAGCCATACTTGCCATCCCTTTACATGGTATCAGAGCCATAATCGGGTTACTCCCAATTGGCTTGCTTCCGCTCATCTTCTTCTTCCTCGGCTTCAATGGCTGACAGCTCTTCCTCCCTCACAGTTTTTTCCTCTTCTTCTACTGCTCTTCCTTCATCCTTCCCAACCATACCTGTCAAGCTTAATGGCAGGAATTATCTTTACTGGAAAGGAGTAATGACTCCTCTACTTACTACATATGGTTTTGCTCGATTATGTTGAAGGCAAAGTTCCAGCACCGAGCAAGACCACAACTGGAGCAGATGGAACAATCACATTAACCTCAGACTATCTCAATTGGCAGTCAAGAGATAATTTCGCTCTTACCTGCATCATGTTAGCATTTACGGAAGAAATTGGTGTAACCATCCTCTCCGCTAAGACGTCCCATGAAGCCTGGACCTCTCTCTCCACCACGTTTCTCACCCAGACAGCTGCACAGGAAGATCTTCTGGATCAACAATGGCGTGACCTAAAAAAAGGGGACAAATCAATGGCGAAATTCATTGGAGCAGTAAAGGAACACGCCCTACGGTATTCACAGATTGGAAAGTCGAAAGCAACTGCTGAAATTAATCGACGCATCTATACGGGTCTTGGTCCCGATTGGGAACCAATTGTACTTGCCCAGTCGGAAAGAATGCTCACCATGAGTACTGAGGAGCTGCAATCCCTTCTAGTCGGTCACGAAGAGCGACGCCTTTATGCAG
Organism: Punica granatum; assembly: GCF_007655135.1. Classification (NCBI taxonomy): domain Eukaryota; kingdom Viridiplantae; phylum Streptophyta; class Magnoliopsida; order Myrtales; family Lythraceae; genus Punica; species Punica granatum. The sequence continues at coordinate 52,586,209 of NC_045127.1, forward strand.
CAGTGCAGAATTCGTCGTCTCCGGTTGCGTCTTCTCCAGCCCCTCTCTCAGGTATTCTTGGTCCACTCCCAGCCGAGATCAATTATGCCAACAGCCGCAACAATCAGGGAGGGCGCGGCAATGGAAATGGAAAGGGAAATGGCAAAGGAGGGAAAGGGAAAGGAAAAGGGAGAAATTTCTCCCTCGAAGGCTCGGGGAGCAGCGCAGGAGGAAGCCTCCCCAATCTGACGAACCCTAATAAGATATCGGGTGGAGGAGGAGAAGTCTTCGGGTCAGCTGGACAACTTAATCCGACTTACGGGCCGGGTCGCTACGCGGGCCAAACTCGCGATCCGCGAGTCTTCTCTGGCCTTACTGGGCCTCCTCAACATCGGCCCACATTCACTTCTCAGTCTGCTCGCGGCCCAGCTCCGCCCAGCAATCAATTTCTTGGGCCGGGTCCGCATTTTGGGCCTAGACCTGCGGTTCTTTGTCAATTGTGCAATCGCCCCGGCCACACTGCACCTTTTTGTCAGCTCGATCATTTTTCTAGGGCTCAGGCTCATCTCACCCATGGCTCTTCTCCGGGACTCCATGACCTCGACTGGTATATGGACTCAGGTGCTACACATCATGTAACATCTGATTTATCCAATCTTAATATCCGTGATGACACTCCAACTTCGGTTAATGTCTTCGTAGGTGATGGTAAAGCACTTCCTGTTCTAGCCTCTGGTTCATCCACCATTAAAATTTCTCAACGTCCTTTACACTTAAATAATATCCTTTATGCGCCACATATTTCCAAGAATCTTATCTCTATTTCCAAATTTGCCAAGGATAACAGATGTTTCTTTGAACTTCACCCGGATTGTTTTCTTGTGAAGGACCTTCATACTTGCCAGGAGCTTATGCGTGGTCCAGTTAAAGATGGACTCTATTGCTTTCACCAAAGAGACGGGCACACTGAAAACCCTCAGGCTCATCTGTCCACGTCTAGTTCCAGTGTCTTATGGCATCAACGTCTTGGTCATACATCCTTTCCAATTATTCGTCGTGCTTTGAGTTCCTCTCGTTCTCTCAATAATGACCATGTTGACTATATTTGTTCTGCTTGTCAACAAGGGAAAATAATAAATAACTCCTTTCCTTTGACTCATCATAAGAGCACATCTTTGTTTGAGCTTATTCACACTGATGTTTGGGGACCTGCACCAGTTACCTCCCATACTGGGCATCATTACTATATCCATTTTCTTGATGATTTTAGTAAATTATCTTGGTTCTATGTCCTAAAATCTCGACACGATGTGCTTCGTGTTTTTCGTGCCTTTCGCCTTCAAATTGAGAATATTTATGGACTTCGAATCAAATTTTTTCAGTCTGACGGTGCTAAGGAATTTCTATCAGCAGATTTTCAGTCTGAACTACAGAGTCATGGCATTTTTCACCGAATCTCCTGTCCTCATGTACCTCAGCAAAATGGGTCTGCTGACCGTAAGCATCGTCATATCGTTGATATGGGTCTCTCATTACTCTTCCATTCCTCGCTTCCTACACAATTCTGGGACTATGCCTTTGAAACTGCAGTGTATATTATCAATCGTCTGCCTACCAAGTCCCTTAATTTTAAATCACTGTATGAAGTCCTTCATGGTCAAACTCCTGATTACTCCAATTTACGAGTATTTGGGTGTCTTTGTTATCCATATCTTCGTTCCTACACTCGTCATAAGTTAGACCCTCGGTCTCAACCATGTGTCTTTCTGGGGTATCCCTATCACTATCAGGGATATAGGTGTCTTAATCCCATCACAGGTCGAATTTTCCTGTCAACTAAGGTAGTCTTTGATGAGCATTCCTTTCCTTATAGGACAGTGTTGCCTATCTCAGGGGGAGCTCTAGGATCCTCCTATGGGCCCATATGTGCTACTGGTACGTCTGTTCCCTTTTCTTCTGGCACCACCATCACTAATATTCTTGTTCCTTCATCTATTTCGCTACCACTTCATACTCCTCATAACTCTCTCACTACTCCCGCTCATCCACCAATCCCTCCTCCTGAGAATCCTGACCAGTTTGCAGGTCCTACAGTGCCGGATGAGGAAACTGTGGGTTCTGACGCTGCGCCTGCTCCTCAGAATATGCACAGGATGACAACACGATCCAAGGATGGAACTCTCCCTCCTCCTCGTTTTGTGATATCACGTCACCCTTCTGCCTTTACTGTGTCTGCAGAATTACAGGAGCCACAGACGTTTGCTCAAGCATGCAAACATTCAGTTTGGCGAGCAGCAATGCAGGAGGAGTATACGGCACTACGACAAAATCATACGTGGAATCTTGTTCCACCAACTCCTGCTCAGAATATCGTTGGTTGTAAGTAGGTCTATCGTATCAAACAGAAAGCTGATGGCACCATCGATCGCTACAAGGCTCGATTGGTGGCGAAAGGGTTTAATCAGAGGGAAGGGGTAGATTACTCAGAGACATTCAGTCCAGTTATCAAGCCGGTCACCATTCGGACAATTCTATCTATTGCTGTCTCTTCTCAATGGCCTATTCGACAACTGGATGTCAAGAATGCATTTCTTCATGGTTATCTTACTGAAGAAGTTTATATGGCCCAACCTCCGGGTTTTGTTGATCCCTCTCGTCCTGATCATATATGTAGACTCCGTCGTTCTTTGTATGGGCTTAAGCAAGCTCCCAGAGCTTGGTTTCAGCGACTCAGCACCTATCTTCAGCATCTTGGCTTCTCAGGTTTCAAGGCTGACTCATCTCTTTTCATACTCCGGGGATCACAACACATCATTTACCTCCTAGTCTATGTTGATGACATCATTCTGACTGGGACTCCAGGAGCACCTTTTCAGTTGATAATCACTGCCTTGCAAAGGGAGTTTGCTATGAAAGATCTTGGCTCACTTCATTTCTTTCTTGGCATGGAGGCTCACAGGTATCTCATTGGACTTTATCTTACTCAGTCCAAGTATATTCATGACATCCTTGCTCGCACCGCTATGTTAGATTGCAAGCCTATTAGTTCTCCTGTTACTCCAGGATCGCGGCTCTCTCTTTACGATGGAGGTTCTTTTGAGGATCCCTCACTCTACAGAAGTGTAATGGGTAGTTTGCAGTATCTTTCTTTGACTAGGCCTGACATTGCCTATGCAGTTAATCAGGTCTGTCAGTTCATGCACTGTCCCACCACTACTCATTGGCAGGCCGTGAAACGAATCTTACGGTATCTCAAGGGAACCATTACTCATGGTCTTCATCTCCATCCCAATCCTACATCATCTATTCATGGTTTCTCTGATGCTGATTGGGCAGGAAATCCTGATGATCGTCGCTCAGTCAGTGGATTTGTGATTTTTCTTGGACACAATCCAGTCTCCTGGAGCTCCAAGAAACAGCGGACTGTAGCTCGGTCTAGTACTGAGTCAGAGTATAAAAGTCTTGCCAATGCCACTGCGGAGATTTTATGGCTACAGTCTCTTCTTAGCGAACTGGGAATATCACAACGTCATTCTCCCACTCTCTGGTGTGACAATATTTCGGCTATTTACCTTACAACGAATCCCATCTTTCACGCCAGAACTAAGCATATTGAGATTGATTATCACTTTGTACGCGAGAGATTCATGAACAAGCAACTTCTTATTCGCTTTATCAACTCCGGTGATTAGTTGGATGATGGACTGACCAAAGGTTTATCCTCATCCCGCTTTGCTGATATACGTTTCAAGCTTCACATGGAGACTTCCCCGTTCGGCTTGCCGGGGAGTAATAGAGGATGATATATAATCAAAGATTTCCATTTATAATTATTGTATTCCAGGCATGTATTGATATACATTTATGTACTTTCCTTTAACAATGATGTACAATGTCTATATAATAGAATACACTCACCTTACCTTGTGTGAGGATTCAGCCATACTTGCCATCCCTTTACAATGTATAAGATCTTTATAAGTTATTTGAACGAGATACTCCTCTACTAGATTTATGGATAATTCAATGTAGACTATATCTTTCTGCACTTGAATCTGGTAAGGAAATTACCATATGTTATTTTCCAGAGAAATCCAAAACACGAGATAAAAAGATTTCATGTTCATATTAAATGAGGGTGTAGCACAGTGGTGTACGCTCTCGTTCGGTAATCAAGAGCTTCCATGTTCGATACTCAGTTGAACTACTGGTGCCCCTTAATTAGATATTATGATTTATATTTTATTATAATAAGCCCACGTGTTTTTCTTGTAACCGAAAAAAAAAATATTATGTTCACTGTTTTTGTATTGTCAAACACCTTAAACCTTCCTTCCTAAAAAGTGTGCCTAATGTGAGGAAGGGGTTTTAGTGCGGTGATCAAGACGCCAAATCGGGGACTAAAGGGTCCTAGGTTTAATCCTCATTTATGGAACTTATGTGCCTCTTTATTTCGTTTAATTTCTTATCTTTGTTCCAAGCTCATGGGTCATCCCTATAACCGGGAAAAAAAGGTGTGCCTAATTATCCTCTTAATACTCACATTCAATATTTAGAAAAATATATTATGGCAAAAAGAAGTTAGAATACTAATTACAAGAGTTTTTAGGAGAATTTAGTACAATTTTTTCTTTTCTCTTCTATCTGTCCATTCTCGAGATGGAATATTGGCCTCTATATTTTAAGAGAAATACAATTTTATTAATTTTTTCAGTCCACACCATAATATTTGAAAGTCTAATGGTCCATGCTAATTCAGTCGAGCCGGGTCGGCCTACTAAGAAATAAAGCTCTCTCAATGTAAATTTTCTTTATTCACAAGACTTGAGTCCGAGACCTTACTTTAATTAAAGGATAATTTTATTAATTCATTCCTACACCTATGTTAAGTCGTTAAGTCAGCAATTTATATATTCAGTCACTACTGATTATGTCGATCAAAACCCTCCCATTCTTCTTATCCATTCACGAAAACCGCCCTCATCACGGTCGGAATAATCGATGCTGACAATTGCAGTTCCATATTTATAGCCTCGTCGAGCCACATGGTGCGGTTTAGAACCGAGACGTCGCTGAACAAGAGATGTGAAGTCTCCGTTAATCAGACCGCAAGCCACCGGACCATTCCATTGGCAAATGATTATTATCATTATAAGACCAACAGTACTCGGAGCTGGGCCAAGATCTTCAAGCCCACCTCCAATATTTTTTTTTGCCGGAGGCAATAATACCTCGGCCGAGACAATCGGAAACAAAATTACCCGTTCAGGCAAAATTTATGGGCCCACCGACCAATTTTTACCCTTCAAATATTATGATTAATAATTTAAATGCAATACACGTCGCGATCACAATAGCCAGAAGAATCACCACGAAAGGCGTTGGCGTTCGGGGCACAGAACATTAATTAAACGGTCGAAAATCCGAAATGTAGAACTTGCCAAAGCGTTGGGAGAGGACGAGTAAACAAATCTACTAAAGTCTATGTTACCTAATGGGCTAAAAGCAAGAAAGAGAAATGGGAATATTACACTACAACTTCACTATTGAGTTACTAACAAATTTTGGAACCCCTGCCAACAAAGCCTTCATAATAGAAAAACAACTTCCCGTCCCGTTCCGTCTTGTCTCATCGGCCTGTCTGTCTCGTCTTGTCTCGTCTCGTCGGTCCGCGCTTCATAGCTTGGACCCTCTCCCTCGGCATCTTAAGGCCCGCACCGGCAGGTAGCGTTTGAGATAATTGATGATTGCCTCCTCCATGGACGAGCCCCAAGTTTTTTTGGGCATCTTTTCTTGACTCGTCAAAATTGGCGTTGCGCCTCCTCTGACGAGTTCAAGGTCATAGAGGGTGGTATGGCACATAGCCCAACAAGCCGGACAAACTGGTCACGACGTCATTGCACCGAGTGAGCAGGCTTATCATCTGCTGCGATATGTCCACACTAGCCGTAGCAGCAGTCAGGGCGGGCAAGGGTGTAGAGATGTTTGGGGGCGGTTGGGGTTGGTTTCTCGGCGGGATTTCTGAGTGATGGTGAGAATTATTATGCTGCTGTGCGATTGCATATTGCGGAGGAAGGGGAAGGAGAGGAGGGAGACTAGACTTCTGTTGAAAGTTCTTACTATTATATATCGTTCCACCAACACTTGAAGTAGAAGAAGACGAACCAGCACCGTCACCAAAACTACCACTGTTTGTGTTGTTGTTCGAAGTAGAATTACCAACTCCGGGATGGTCTTGCCTAGGGTTCTCTTCCCCTCCCAACAAGAACTTCACGCGGGCAGTCCCCTTCCCGCCGTTTCCGGATGCAGACCCAGCTTCTTCGCCTGGAGGCTTCTTCAAGCAGGACTTGAGCTGCACTGACTGCGGCTGTGGGATCGGCTGGTATGCATAATGAGGGGCCACCTGCCTCTCGGAATTGGGATCCTTAGACCTTGAGGTCTCGGTCATCGAGTCCTCGTTTGTCTCCGGGCCTTCCTGCCCTGGAAGGTCCACGGGCCGAACATGGCATCTTACATTACCAAACGGTGAGCTGTTTCCCATAGCGTACTTACATGCCGCCTGAGCATCAACCTTGTGCTGGAACACGACACGACAAGTCGATGACTTCCAAAAGACGCGAATGCTGTTGTGATCCAACGGCCCAAAACGAGCAAATCTTGCCTTGAGATGGGCAACGGATGGGAGAGATGTTTTTGGAGGGAACTTCATCACCAGCATTGTGGGTTCGGCAGCCCTGGCCAGTGGTGGTGGAGGCTCCGATCTCCTCGCAAGAACTGGTTTTACCGACTTCGATGATGGGGCTGTGGCTGCGGTTTCTTTTCCTTCACCTGGCCTCGTATCTTGACCTTTCTGAACTGCCTTCTTCTCCGCAGTCAGCATTTTAATTTTATTCACACTCTTTAATTTCTTTGCTTCCAGTTCTTCTTGACGATCAGAAGGAGCCCGCTTCCTCCCACCCCTGCTCAGATCATCCAGTCTCAGAGAAGTCTTGACCAGTTTTGGATGCAGAGATTTTCGGACTGCTTCACTTGAAGATTGCTTGGGAGCTCTGACAGTCGGAGATTTGGCAGGACGAATCTCCACGGAATCAGACTCTGATGCAGGTGCAATAATCAAGCTCTTCTGGTACACTAGTGACCTGAAGCGCAGAAAGGACTGCTTTATAATAGCAGGGTTGGTCCTCTCCACACCGTGGAAATGATCAACAGCAAGGTGTTGTAAACCATCCAAAAGATGTCTCAATTCAAGCTCAGCATTTTCAATTCCACCGGCAGTCAATGGCCCCACTGAATCCACTATTGAACTGCTTCCATCATCTTTCTTCGGTGGATCTAACTGAATGCCTTCTTTCGAAGCAGGTGGCCTTCCAGCTTTTGCGGTCACCGACCGGTGGTGCTGTTGATCAGAGCTCTGCTCTGGACCGAGCATTTTCCTCTTTTTCTTCTTTGCATTCATCATCTGTGTACCCAGCTCCCCTGGAGGCCGTTTAACAACTTTCTTCTTCTTCACCACTCCATCGGCACCGACAACAGCTCGTTTTGCACCAGTCAATGATGAATTCACAAGACAGCCAGAGTTTTGAACTTGATCCAATCCTGGAATGTTGGTTTTTATCTCTTGGCTTTCCTGCAGGAACTCTCTCTTTACATCTTCAGCGGCACCTCCGACAGTGGAGCTACTTCCATGTGCAGGAGTCCCATCTGTTGTTGCCGCTTTACCAACCATATCCTGTCCCAAAGTTGCATTAACAGCTGATTGGTCTTGTTCCTGTTTCCCAGGAGATTGAGAGTTTAGAGGGACTGACGGAACCCTCTTCTGCAAAACATAGCCTCCTGCATCTGAACCTTCCACATAAGCTGCTGAAGCTGAATCATCTCTGCGCTTGAAAAGGTATTTGTCTTTCTTGGACTGATCCTTCACCTTCATGGTCTTACTGGAGCTCCTGGACCCACCAAGAGTTTCGGCGATAACTAATGGACCGCTCAAAGGAGCTGGAGAAGGCAAGAAACAAGATGATACTATTAGCAAATCAAATCAGTCAGAAAAAGTAGTAAATGTGCTCGCGTATATATAATAGCATTTTGCTTGCTGATCAGAAAAAGACACAATGCTGCTCATCCATTTCTTTTTAATGGTGGTGAACCCTCTTGGTGCCTTTATTGATGAAAGCTAGTATAAGAACGATCATGAAACAGGAGGTAACCATCTAAAATGTTTCCAGGAGCTAACCAGTCCTAATTTCAAGTAAAATACTTCAATACTGATATCAGAATTACAAACTCTCATGCAGCTGTCTAATTTTCTTCTTCCACAAGACTGTTAGTCATCAAGTAAATTTTTCATCACTTGCGCAAAGATTCCAAGCATTTCACACCACTGCCGATTAATAGAATCTGATAGTAAATCTTGTTCTAACACACATGAATTGTGAAAAGGAAAGCTCGTAATGCTCAGGTGTAATGCAACAAAGTCATCATGGAATCAATCATGTGAAATCTGCTGCAACAATCATTTATCTCCAGAAATGCCACGATCATAGGATTAAGATGCCTTAAAATGGGAGAATTAACCCCAGAGCAAATGGAAATACAGCAGCAACTGTATCTATTTATGAAAGAATCGAGGAAATAGCCTGGTAAGCCTGAAATTCATCCCCTCAACTCATATCTCAGAAGATTTACCTCTCCTTGACATTAATTGCACACCTGTCCATGAGCATATTGCATGTAGCATTGACATGGAAAGCACATGATTGGGGAGGGGAAATGACAGCATTACACACAGAACACCCACAAATATTCAAACTTTATAGAAGTAAACTGCAGAATAATCACATATAACTTTTACTTTTACAATTATCTAGAGTGCAAAAGAGAATTCTACAAGTTGATACCTCGCGTCTGCTCTCTAACTGGCTGATCTGTTGCACCAGTATCACGGGAAGGGCGCGTAGCTGGTGTCCCAAATGCCTGAGCATAGGTCTCATCGAACTCCTCAAACACTGCCTTGCGGTAAGCAAAAACAGTTGCCCTATTTTTAATGAAATCAATGGTCGTCTGATCACTACCCTGTGGTACAGATGCCAACTGTTGGATGAAGGCGAGAGTTTCTCTGGGCGAGAAACTATCTCTCGCCTTCTTCATCTGTGTTTCGGAATAAACTCCTTGTTCATAATCAGGCACATCGACTGCAAAGTAACCCTGAATACTGGTGGGCCGGAAATTGTATTTATTCCAACATTTGCAAGCCAAACCCAAAGCCCTTCTTCGACTGATCTCATCCAGTGCCTCCTCCACCGCCTTCACGAAATTCCTGGAATTCATTTGGTGGGACTTCTCAGCAAAATTGGCATCGAAAGGGATCAGCTCTGCTGGGTCAAACCAACCATAGCTACTATCACCAAAGAAAGCCACCAAGACATGACCCGCTCTACTAGTTCGGCGAACTGATGAAGAAGCAAAGGCTTCATTAAAGATATGTCCTGGCCACCAAGGATGCGACTTTACCTTTCCCCACACCATATCCCCCACTTCAAATCCAAAACTCAGCGCCCTCGACATCCCACTCTCGATCAATCCAAATCTCTCATTTGCTACATATTCATCAAACTCCGTCATCAATGACTTATAATGTATGGAAGAAGACTTGGATGGTTCCGCCTCTCGTTCAGTCTTCAGCATCTTCGGCTCAGCCACAATACTTTTAGCCTCAAACATATGGTCCTTACTATCCACGGGATTCTGTATGTCAAATTCGACCTTCTGAACCCCGTATTGATCATTAACCGTACTACTACAATAATTTGCTGAACTCGGTCGGCCTTCCTCGTCATTAAACTGGCCATTGCCTTCATCCTTAACTTCAGAATTAGGACAAATATCTTCCTGCTTTACACTCACGACCCCAGAACTGGACTCTCCCAATGAGCAAACCCTAGCTCCATCATCCGCTGATCTGACACTATCTGGAGCAACTCCACCTTCCAAACCAAAGGCCTCGCCATCCTGAACTTCTCGATCAATATCCATGGAAGAAGAAACCCAAACCCCAGCCCCGGCAGGGACCACGAGATTCACACCCTTTTGGTCCCCATTCGAGCAAGGGACAGCTGCGTAGACCCCAGCTCCAGCTCGATTATCTTCCAAACCACCTGAATTCATGTTCAATTCACAGCCGCTCTCCGTTACGAAGATTATTTCAGCAGCTAGGCCTCCAATGGAAATCTCGATAATACGAAAAGAAAAAGAACTGAGCTTGCGAGCGTACCTTCTGCAACCGCGAGAGGCGCACTGCCTGCTGTCAGCTTTTCCGGCGGAAAATGCAATCGCCGATGGCAAAGTGATGAATCAAAGACGCTACCGCACACTCGAGAGAACGAGAGATGGGGGGAGAGAGAGAGAGAGAGAGAGAAGGGAAGTGTTTGGATGGAGAGAGAACGTAGGGTTGCGAATATTTGTTTGTACTTTTTATTTTTTGCTGATCCGCTGCGGCGCCTATTCTGCGTAGACTAGTTTAGGCCGCTCTGATGCTGCCACGTGGACACGACCTAATCATCCAATGACCTATTTTTGATGAATGATCATCCAGTGACCTCAGTTTTTAAACTGGAGGATAATCTTAGCCTGTTATCTGCTTGGCTAGTTGACATATTCAGTTGGACGTGAAAACAGTTCCTGAAAGAATCATATGAAAGTCCTTATATGTGGGAATTGTTCGTTGTTTATGCGGATCAACGGAAACTTTCGTTATGGCTGGTTGGTTGAAAAACTTGTTCGTGTTGGGACGGAAGTTTCGATTGCATTCGTCTATTATGATCCGTGAAGAATTCCAGATTTCCAATTGCAAGTTTCCTAGGCAATAGGAATGCTACAGTATGACTTCACAGGAAACCGCATTGATTGAATTAAGAGTCAAAATCCATTTGGTCAACTGTGCAAAATCACATTTTTCACTTGATCTGAATGATATGCATTGATCAAAATCTCCGTCTAACCTTCCCATAAGTTTGTACCTGAGATAACAAGGGCAATGTAACAGTGCACGGCTCTAGTTAGTAATCAAACCTGGTAATCAAGAAAACTACGGATTCATTCCTAGAGAAGAGAAGCAGACAAGAAGAAAAATGAACAAGTCTCTTTAGGAATTTCCTGTTGTGTCGCATCCTCGAATCGGCCCCCTCTGATCCCCTCATATCACGTATATGCATGTCAACTGCAGACTCAAGTAACAAATTGCAATGGGAAAATACATCAGTCTTAAGCCCGACAACTTTCGAATTTACAGAACTCCAAGCAAAAGTCCATCACGAGAGGCTACTTGAGGGGATTAAGCGTATAACTAGAGTAATTCTGTTTTTTCTTCCTGTATAACGTTAATAATGAATTAATCACTAAGACCTGAAGCTTGATGACTAAACAGGAAGAGTGTAGGTAGCTATAACTCTCAGGCTTCCTCCTCCTCCTTTTGGCTCGGAGGAGTTCCCGTAAGCCAAGTCCACATCCCACCCGAGCTCTGCCTCTTCGAATTCAGTGCAGCTTGTTCCGAAGCAGCCTTCTGTCTTTGGAGGAGCTCCAGCTCCTTTTGCAACGTCTCCAACGTTTGCAGTTTCTGCCTTAGCTCTGCAACATCAACCTGTGCATACAAATTCGGTGCAATTATTGTCTGAAATAAGTGCAATGGTAGGATAGGATCCTATACATCTCTCTCTAGCAGATTCAATTATTTAGCTATTAGAAACTTTACGGAAGATATCCACAACTGGCATAACCATCCTCCAAAAAAAATAATCATAAAAATAAATTAAAAAAAAAATCCTGACAGAGCCCAACAGTCAACTCAGTTTCTCATGCTGTTTTTCATGAACTGACGTGTGAGACTTCTAAATTACCGGAAATTCCAAGCGCTTGATCTAAAGAGATAAAGTTTGTGATATTACATTATAGTCCCATTAAATGATTCTGAGAGTAAGCAATAGTACAGAAAAGATCTACTTATGAGTTGTGGTTGGTTAAGCAAAGGCTGTTTCATGAAATAACTTCCAGAAATGAACGTATACCTCAAGTTTAAAACATCTTGACTGCTCAGCTGCTAGCTGACCACGTACAGATTGGAGCTCCTGCGATGGAAAAATCGATTATTGAGGCATTCATAAATCACCTTGCTATATCCACAAAATTATGCATTGGAATGTAAACTCCACGTCACTTTCAGCAACTAGTTGTCTATGATTGTAGACAATACCTTGTATAGGTCTGAATGGCGATTTTCAGCATCTGATAATTCTTGCTTTAACTGAAGAGACAGCAACCTCTCTTCATTTAGCAAAGATTCTAATTCTTCTTTCTCAGCTTTGAGGGTGGCCAAGAGATATTTACTGCCTTCCTCGCCCTTTGCTTTCTGCTCAAGAATGGCAGCATAAGTGGTCAGTGCAAAAAGATATACTCCTCTTGGCAAGAAGATTTTCCAAATATTCTGTTACCTTGGGATCGGAGTCAACATGGTCGACTCCAATTTCCCTAATTTTACCGTCCTGGCCTGTTTCAAAATCGGATTCCAAGTCTCTGGTGGCATTCGTAGCATTTTGCATAGCAGCAACACTGTCGGGAATCAGTGCCTCCATCTTTGACTGTAAGGTTGACTTGTGACTTGGTTTAAGGACATTAACCTGCCAAACTCCCAGCATTACAATCTTCAAAGGATACTCAGCAAAAAATAAATAAATAAAATACAACTTTCAAAGGACAAATGCAATAAAAGCAACTTAATATGAGTTACCGGACCTCATTGCTGTAACGCCCGTTATATCCACCAAAAGATACCAGCACATCTTCACCATCATAGGAGCTCACAACCAGACTCAATCCCTGCAACAGAGTACCATAAACTGATACATTACCTCTTATCCAAAAGATACAAGAAAAACCAGGGCTGTATTTATTAGTGTCCTCACGAATTAGATACCTCACTGGCAACAGGAACACGTCCCTTTGTAGTAGTTACCACGGACCAAGCAAGAGTGGACATATTGAGGACGGCAGTTTCAGAGACACCTGCAAAGGAGAAACCTCATGGAAATGAACATGAATTGCAGAAGACAATGCTGTGTTTTTACATGTAAACCCAAATGGAATATAAGTTGCAAGTGGAAGGGAAAAAGAAATCAAAAGATACATGTTGAAATTATAAAGGTCTATACCGCTCTTGTTGTCGCCACCACCAACAATAAACCAATTATCTCCAATTGTTACACCTGCATGACCTGCTCGAGGAGTGGGTATCTCCCCCTGCTGGCTGGGTCTTGACCATTCCATCTACAAAAGCAAATGAGGGGAACTGTTAACACACCAACTGGGAGACAAAAGCTATCAAAGCTAAGAGGTCCACATACTGTTTGAAGGTCGAGAACGTGGAGATCATTGAAACATGTAGCATGTGAGCCGCCACCAAAGATAAGAAGGTAACGTTCTGCATGTACTGCAGCAGCATGATCGGCCCTCGGCGATGGAGGAATTCCCCTATAAAAAACAGATTTAGTCAAAGCACTTCCTTGAGATAAAACAAAGATAATAAAATTCCTGCTGAATATAATTTCTGAAAAATCCAGCCAGCACACATCCAAGATTTGGATAGAAAATAAGCTGATTGTCTCCATCAACCCTTGATTTTTCCTTGTAAGAAGCTATTCTGGCAGAGAGGGTTTATTGGACTGCAGAAGGTATTCCAATGAAGGCTTCTCCCCAGTTAAGTTAAGTTCACCCCCGAAACTCCAACATTTAAGTATCAGATGCTCATAATGCAGCATCTACTAAAATATACTTTTATCTCACGTGTATTTGAAATCTACACTGACTGTTTTCAGCATTTAGTGAGATTTATTCAACCAGTACTTTTGAAACCCAGCAGATGCAATCTCTAGAAATAGAGAACCAACTAGAAGACTGCTTCAAGTTGCCGAGAGAGCAAAAATCAACATACACAGCATCAAATTCGTCCCATGTCATGCTCTCGAGATCAAGGATATGTAGATCATTCAAAAGAGATCTCTTTGCATCTTGTCCACCGAATATCACTAAGCTTGTCCCAACAAGGGTCACAGATTGACCTCCACGAGAGATCTACAAGAACAAACCAAAACAGTGACGATTTCATAACTAATTTTCAAATCAGGGACTCACAGATTATTATTTATATAAAGAGATACAGTTTCCATAGTGTGAACTTCACTATATTGAACCCTTATCTCTTAACTAAAAGGACTATAACCAGCAATATGAAAAGTAGCAGTAGCAGAATTAGGGGCAAGCACACCAAGGTATAAAAGGAAGGATATATACTGGTGGTTTTCCATAAGTCTTCCAGGTTGACCAGGTATTGATCTGTGGATCAAACTCTTTAACTGGCACCACAAATTAAATAAATATTAGAAAGGAGGATAAAAAAATATATATCATTATAGTAGAAATGACACCCAGATCACAAACTTTCAACAATGTAGTTAATATCCAAAGAAAAAGAGGTCCAGTCCAAACAGGAAATCCATTGTTGCTTTCATTGTCAAAATGAGTTGGAATAGGCTTTCAATTTATATTTACAGATACTCTTCAAAATATCTTCTTCATCAGTCCCTACAACTATGCCAAGATTGTTCTGCAGTTCACAGCAGCACAATTATGAGAAGAATTGCAAAAAGCCTAATGGTTCTAACACGAAGTGAATTATCCAGTTTCCACAGTCACTACTTTGTTCAAGGATATAGACAGAATCAGTTTCTTACATTTATGAACAACTTTTCCAGATAATCATAAGAATTGCGAACCACTATCACATACATCACAGAAGTAATGAATGTACCTAGGATGCCTTCTGATGGGTCCTTTGTATGTCCAGCAATTGAGAGAAGCTTATTATCCCAAGCTATCCAAAAGACAACAAAGATAAAATCACATGATTAAAGAAAACCAATATGCAATTTAGTCAGTAAATGAAATTCTGGCAATACATCCCCACAAAAAAGAGAGCAATGAGCATAAAGAAAATGTTGGATTATACTAATCAATGAATGCCCAGCACGAGGAGTTGCTAGCCCAGGATTTTGCGACTCCGAGGAATCAGATTTAAAAATCGCATCAACCTTCGACCAAGTCCAACTTTTCAAATCTAACACCTACAATGGTTTCAGTTTTCATGAAGATTAACATGATTGCAGGGAAAAAGGAGAAAAAGTAACTGGAGAAGTGCAATGCAACTGTATTACAACAACGGCATGGCCACTTTGTTAGCATAGGTTGTGGAGCTAAAATGCAGGAAAGAATTTAGAGCAGAAGGTATATGCCATATGTAGGAAAACCAGCCCACTTGTGCATGCAGATAAGTCCCTTACATGAAGATCACTGAGGTAACGACCATTGTGGTTTCCCCCATACACATACATTTTGTCTTGAATGACTGCTGCTCCATGCTGCAGGTAAAGAAAAATTGATTCGGGTGAGGCAGGGTCCCAGAGTGAGATAGGAATAAAAGATTAGAAATGGAGGTAATAATGTAACATGACATGCAAATACCTCATAACGGGCTTTAGGTCGCAGCCCAGATACTGGAGGTGCAACCCATTGATCGTAGACAGCAATTGAACCAGGACCATCTGAGATGATGTCTTTATCCTCAATTTCATTAACTATGCCATTCTCAGCGGCAATGGTTTTCGTCTCGGGAATTGAATGTCCATTCTCTACGAACGGTTTTGTGTTTGATGTGTGCTATAAACAACAAACAAGAAATGGTTTCTTATAGTTTAGAAAAGATGGGAAATTGAGCTACACATAAGGCTTTGGAAACTCTTTGTCATAATAGCATTTGAACTTTGCCGGATGGACCCATTGCTGGAAATATATCATCAAGGATAGCAATCTGTATGTACTAGTTTAATGCGCATGATGACACCATATCTTTTATCCAGGTAAGATGATCGATATTTACAGATAAGAAAAGATTTATCGATCGCTGGAAACTATACTCACATTCATTTCCACATCCACAACGGGCTCAGTGACAAAATTAGATGCCCTTGAATACCAACTTGGATCTTCCTCCTATTACGAAAGAAACAAGGTCTGATCAGGCTTCTCTATGAAACTACCTAAGTTTTACCCGCCTAATAATGCCAAGACCCATGATAGCACTTACCTCCAGGATTTTCACGAAGAGTCGCATGGCCTCAGTTTGAGCCATGTTTCCCAGCCCATGCCAACTGCAACGTGAAAATGAAAAAAGCACAATCAACAGTTGATCAGATGCAAAGTTATATACTAGAGAAACGAAATAAACCTTGTCCATTTGCTTTGCTCGACAGGACTCCAACCTCTAGGTTTTGGAGCATTGCAAGGTCCTACAGTGGCCTGAAAGCGTAAGGGAAGAGTAAATTTACCAAAGACCCATAGACTAATTAAATAGGTTGCCGATGGCACAGATAAACTTATATCAGAAGACTGAATACAATTAAATAAGGAAATCCCGAAAAGTGTCTAGCCTTCCTGCCTTTCCCTAGTGATGCTTCAACTCTCACACTTCAACTCGCACAATCAGGTCTATTTACAAGACAGCTCTCTAGTCTCATATGAAACAAAGATCACTAAAATAAGCGGAAAAGTTGAATACGAACTAACAATTGAATACTAACTAAAGTAAAAGCAGGCATTCATTTCTGAGATCTCACGTGGTGAGCGCAGCCTGTGCATGGTGATTAGCTAGCAACAGGGCAATCATGCAACCATATCACTTCTCCACAAGCATCACTGAGAAAGAAACCACACTGATAAAACTTGATTTCAAGCTGTTACGGCAAACGCCAACCCATCTCAGAAGCCGAAGATCACAAAATGAGAAGAATCCATACGGAACATACAATGATCTGGACAGGATAATACAGAACACGCCCCGACGGCACTAGATCCAATGCCAGAGCACTCAAAATCCAAAATGCCGCTCCTACTAGCAAAGCGAGCTGATCATAGCAACGCTCAGAGGCCTCGAGCGACACAGACACATCACAATTTAGCTCAAATCAACGCAGCTCGTCAGCATCCGCACTCAAAGAGCGTCTGATGGACCGGATAACCATGAAAACCGGCATTGCAATAGGAGAAGAGGATTGGATTCGTTCGACATTGGAAAGTGGAACTGGGGGAAGACAGGGGGTACCTGCTGGAAGAGAGCGTAGAGGAGCAATGCCGCGTCATTGGAGAACTTGGAAGTGACTCCCTTGGAGGAATCGGAAGATCCGTCAAATCCGGCGTAGGACGCCGCCGAGTAGAAGCGCTCCGGGTAGGCGAGCCCTGAGATCCCTCGCGCCATAGCCTTGCTTTCGCTTTTCCCCTTCCCTCCTCTCGTCGTCTTCTCTCTCTGACGGATCGAATGGTTTCCCTCTCAGAGAGAGAATTTGCAGAGACGAAGCAGCGGATGCGCAGAAAATAACGGTGCTTAGTTTGATATTGATTTAGATTATGAAAAAGGATAAATGAAATGAAATTATAAATTTGACTTGAAAAACGAGTATTTTTGTTGTGTAGTGTGTTGAGTTAAAGTTAAAGTTAAAAATTTTTACTTAGAAAATGTGTATTTTTATTGTTGTGATTTTAATCGAGAAAATAAACAGTCCAATTAATATTTCTATTGAAGCTTATTTACTTTTATTTATTTATTTATTTTCCTTCTTTTTTTTTAAGCAACGTGCGAGGAATTAATAATCAATAATCATAATTACGATTCATATTTATATATAATATTTATATTTATATATCTTATCTGCCTAGAATATATATGATGCCTTTGGAAGGGGCAGAGAAAACCATACGAGAAATCAACCATATTAAAAATTATTAGAAGGATGAAAGTGAAATGCTTTCTCTCGAAATTAATTTTCAAGAAGATGCCTTTGGAAGGGGAAGAGAAAAATGTATGAGAATTATAATTAAATATAATATAAATAATCAAACTTTAGAGGGATAAAATTGAAAGATTATATAAATTTATAGAAATTTTTGAAAATATATATATATATAAAAAAACACGTAGAGTTTTGTTTTCTTCCAAGGAAATGAGGAAGGGCAAGCGTCCTATGAAGTTAATATGGACCTCTTTTAGTTTATAGTAATAATAATAATAATAATAATAGTAATAGTAATAATTAACGCGTGCCAACGAAGCTCTCAAGCCCGAACATACACCCATGCAAGTAATCCGATAGAAGGTCTTCGACTGTATAATTTCACGATAACTCAAACTTAAATTGTTACTGAAAAAATCGCATGGTTTGACAATTAGATAAATCCTGTTGAATTAAATATAAATGTTTTTATTATCAACATTTATCAAAAGGTCTATCGGATCTTGCTCCTGACATGTTCTTCCCGGCATGACTAAAGATATACCAAATTCCAACTCTATCTTTAAATAGACTATTGTGGCCAAGTGTCAAACTAATAAAATTTTACTCTTTTATTTTTTTTTATGATGGTTAATAATCTCTTCTATAAAATATAACAATAACAATAACAACAATACGTTAAAATTGCTCATTCAATCATCACCACGTTCTTTTCTTTCCAAAATTTCTAAATAAACTTTTAAATTTTTTTTCATTTTTATCCTTCTTGAATCATAGAACCCTACTTACCATAAAAAAAAGAAAAAAAATTATATGGCTTTATAATATGCTCCATCGATACAATGAAAAGTGATATGTATTTCCGAGGATACCATATATTATATTATTAAGTCTCTGTCACTTTTTTTTTTAAATGCTAATGTATGTATATTATTTTTCACATTAAATCACCGCCGATTTGAAAAGAGAAAACTCTCTATTTTACATAGGTCTGTGATGTGATTGGAATAAGGAAAATTTTCTGCTTATTTCAAATATAAGTACGAATTGAAACTTAGTCCACTCCACTTTCGTCTTAATTCTCTATCCCACATTTTTTAAAATAAATTTAATCTATAGGATCAATTAATTAAAATGATCAAAGTTCTTTTTTATGTAAATCTTTAGATATATTCTGATATGTTATATTTTTTCAAATTTTCTCATTTTTATATTGATTTCATTTTTTTGTCACAATATTTTATTTGTCATGATCAACTTGAAAATTAAAAAACTACGAGGCATGCAAGTCTGAACAAACTAGGCTCAAAGGCCGTCAAATCGATTTGCAGGCCAAAGAAAATTTGTATGTTTTAAAGAAATAATTATAGATGTAAACATGTAGAATTTGATCGTTACAAAATATGTAAGAAATAAAAAATATGATTTCTTGACTTTGTCTAATTTTAGATTTAGATATCCAAAATAACTTTTAATAAATCATTATCGATCATGTTAGTATTTTTTCAACTAATCCAATTGAGTCGGGTCGGCTACTAAGGGATAAATCTCTCTCCGGCGTGGATAATTACGTTAATTTTACTAATGTAGTATTAACTTAAAAATGTCTCATATCAATATCACATTATCACTTAATCTAAGAGCAAATTATAATAGGTCATTAAATTTGCTTTTTATCTCATATTTATATTTATATTTTCATTTATTTTCTTCGACTTAGTATTATTTATGGCATATAACCCCTAAATTATCATATGATTATGTAGTAAGCAGTCATAACATTGTGTACTACATCATGTTTTCTTTTTTATTTTTTAATCAATATGTTTCCTAGTATTTGAAAATCCACTGAGAGATTAAAAATCTCACAATCATGAATTTATCTATTCACAAGACTCGAATTTATATATATTCAAGGAAAATAAATGTCAATTTATTTGAATCAATTTATATATATATTTTTATTTTTTGGGATGATTACTCTGATTATGAAATTCAATTTTTCTTTATTGCATTTATTATATGATATGAATTATGTCGAAAACATAATTATATTTTGGGGTAACTACTCTTTGATCTTCTCACAACGAAGCACGAGTATTACCCTAATATATAATAGAAAGAATGCCCAGTTTTAATTTATGGTAAATTACATTGGTGATCCAAAAAGTTTTATAAAAGTTTCAATATGGTACAAAAAGTTTTTTTTCGCTACTTGATAGAACAAAATGTTTCAAAATTGTATAGTACAAATCATCATCTCGCCATTAACGCCGTCAGGCCAACGCTGATGGTGCAAAATCGATTTTTGTGGGACGTTACATGATCGTGCAAAATATTTTGAAATTGTAACTCAATAGTACAAAATGTTTTACGTAAGTTACATGATTGTGCAAAATTTACAGTCTTGTAAAGAACGACTTAACGGCGTCAGTGACGAAATGACGGTTTGTACTATACTGAAACAACTTTGAAATATTTTGTATAATCAAGTAGCAAAAAAAACCTTTTGTACCATCATTTGTAAAACTTTTTATACCATCATTTGTAAAACATTTTAAACCACGGGTGCAATTTACCCTTTAATTTATAACTTTCTCAATATCAAAATAAATGATCATGAATAAAATCTTATTTATAACTTTCTCGATATCAAAAGAAATGGTCATGAAAAAAGTCGTCTTCCCTGTCTCTGTCTTCGCCATACCCCTACGTTCCATGGGTTAGGTTCAATGGAAAGCAGGTAAATTAAATTGTTGATGTGAAAATCAATTAAGAGCAAAGAATAGCATTGACCCGATCCTGCATTACCAGATTAAGTTATGCTCACTTGCACATCAACACACAGACATTCCAACCCCTACAAAATTTCGAAAACTTTAATAACCAATACAAGATAAGTACATTTAATAACCAATACAAGATAAGTACATTCGCTCGACGTGGAGATCAAGGTACAGTCTGACTACAATGCGAATCCTTTCAAGTACTCGGGATCGCGCTTCGCCCGATCTTGGAACTTCTTAAACCACCGGTCCAGTATATCCATGGGCACGATGAGCTTGCTCCCATCGACCCCGCAGAACGACTGCATGAAGTTGAACAGGTTCTCCCCTACCTTCATAGCCAACCTCTCAATCTTCTGGTCAGCCGCAACATCAAGGGAAGGGAGAGACGCCAAGTCCTCGACCGAGACCCCGATCTTGGCCGACGGCGGGGAAGAATCGGCCGCTGTGAGCTGCAGCTGCCCTCCTGGTTCAGGCCAGGGCAGGGAGAGAACAGCTGAAGGCCGGGCCAATGTGATGGCCCCGCAGAACATGAAAGGCGACCCAGGGGATTGGATGTAGACTGCGAGAGCCTTATCGGGCGGCAAAGTGAAGTTGTTCAAGAGGAATATGCAGACTTCCCGAACTTGATCGTATGCCTCGCCTGCAAAATGTTAATACTCCACGATGTCACGAACTAAGTAAAGCCAGGCATACATGCATACATACACAAGGGCACGCTCCGGTTCAGGTTGTTAGTAGCATCACTGTCGACTTACCGACGAAGGTGTTCATATCGAGGATCCAGTGCAAGGTGTCGATCTGCGCGAACGTCGAGATGTCCATCGGGAAGCTTCGGTTCGGAAACACCACCCCGAACATCGTTTTATAACCTTTACTAATTCTTACTTTACACAATTATCTCCAACACCCTCCCACCTGAAAGATCAAAATTTGGTCAGTCATCCACTACTGAGCACTGAGCACCGAGCAGCTTTACAACAAAATCAAACGAACTTCATCGCCTTCGAAAATTTCAGTGTCTCGCATAAAAATTAACACAGATTATTCCAAATTCCATCGGTACTCAATCAATTTCCTGAGAAATTCATTCACAATCTCAGCACAATGCTAATGCAACCAAATTTCTCCGAATTTGGAAGCTTTCGAGAGAATTTCATTACACGGGTAAGGACAATTTCTACAGCAGAATACCGGGTCAGAAGCTTACGATGCTGAGGAGGCGCCGCCGGAACACGAGCGGGGCAGGGCGGCGAAGAATAAGCAGAATCAGGAGCTCGGTACGAGGAAGATGCGATTGAATTTCAGACACAGCTGAAGCAGACAATCAATCAGAGCAGGCGGAAGTGCTGCCGGCGGAAGTGCTGCCGAGGTTTAATAGTAGGAAGGAAGGGAGGAGAGCGTGAAAGCGAAAGACGGCCAAAAAGCATTCTTCCAGAAGCTTCAAGACTCGGCACAGCAGATAATAGCCAGCGAAATTGGGGCTGGGCCTGTTTTCTCCCATGCCCATGAACTGAGATGGGCTCTTTATGGGCCTCCCTTCAAGCCCATGAAATCTGCTGAGCTTTTGATGGGCTCAGAAGACCAACATCAGTACATTTCCATTAGTGGCAATCCTTAATTCCTATTATTTTTCTTAATTAATTCTAATTATAGTTTATGTATCCTATACTCATGAGAGGCTTTTATTTGTGGCATTCGCATACATATATATATATATATATATTATATCCCTTTGGGCAATTTTACTACACAACCACGAGCTGAAACACGCGAGCCTCCAATTTAAGAAGGCTCCGAAAATTAATATGTTCTAGAGATTCATTTAAATGAGTGTACACATATTTTCCTAATAAAAGTAGGTATATCATTGCTTGCGATGAAAATAATAATGAAAACTCTAGGATTTATTTTTACAATGCATAAAGTATGCTGAAGATTAAAAATAGTATATAGAGAAGTTTTGATACAACGTTTGGTGATTAAAGTGAGAAAATGCCAAACGGTCCAATAAGTGAGGCTTTATCTGAATCTCGAGAATAAGGCATGCTTAATTAGTTAATTAATCTCCATACCTTAATTAAAAGAATGTCTAGAAGCCTTACTCTCTATTTGTTAATTAAATTTTAACTAAAGTACTTTTCACCTTTAGTCAGTGGACTTAGGCTGAAAGTTACAAGCCATATTAATTATTATTTTCTCTACGCCATTTGAATCAGATTCGATACCCTCTAAGTTTGAATGGATACCGAATTAAATAAAAATATCAATAAACCTATGTTTTAGCAATAATTAATTTCACTCATACGCAATCCATCGAAAAAACTTCACTCATGTGCAAGATCATTGCATGATTAGTCCATAAGGTCTTTGTAAACAGGATGGAAAAAGCTAGAAAACTCATAACATATTTCATCGAATTTATCATCTTTTTTACATTAAAATATCATATTTCTTCTTCCGATTTTATAATTTTACAATTCTTTTATTGAACTAAACTTCTGGATCTGTTCCTGTTTGTAAATGACAAGTTTCACCCTTTTTGTAGCACAAAGAGTGACATGGGCCAGTCGATTCACAACCATTTGCTAGAATTATAGTATGCTGAATTTGACTTACTTGAATGGCTTCTACTACCGATTTTTAAAATCGAAAAACAACTATTATTGTTAATTACTGTATATATATATATTTACCGGAATTCGACCAAACTCTTCCGACAAAGAAGTCACATGAAAGGAGATTCTTTGCCGCCACATTAAGTGACAAAACCCTGTTTGACACCTGAGTATGTGAGATGCAATCAAACACTAAGATTGATAATTGATTGGTAATTAAGTTCCTTAATTTAATTGATCATTTAGGTAAGATGTTGGTCTGGGGTTTGGTGGCTTCCCAGATGATGAGACGTGCCCAGATATCAGCCACTACTTCTAATTCGGATTGTTAATAAAGAATTGTACTTAAAGCCTCAATATATGTTAATTAAGGGTTTAACAATAGGATTAGTACATGCTAATTATATGGCCGAAGAGGGAAAGTGTGTGAAGCCATTGGAGCTGGGAAAATGAGGGGACCACGTGTCATCCATTAAAGTAATTGCTATCTCTAGTCCAGGGTTTCGATGGAGTAATTAATAATGACCTAAATAATTAATTCAACATCAGTACTCATTCTTTCCCAATTTGAGTAAAGTAGAGACTAAAGCAGTATATGCATATATGTCGGACGAGAGAAAATCATGAATGGTCATATCTTACGGTTGAGTAAGAATCAATTAGATTTCACATTGTGACGTATATATTATGTATGCATTTATTCATTCATTTGCTATAATCTTTTCGGTGTGAACCTTGGTATCCGGAAGTCTAATTGGACATCGACTAATCCAGTGGAGTCGAGTCGGCCAATGAAGGGGTAAAACTCTCTCAGCGTAAGACATATTTTCTCATATTGGACAAACATGAACTCACTATCTTTTACCTTCCACTCATATTTTGGATCCGTCCACATCCATAAGCCTAGCATGTTATGCGGCATTCACGTCCAATCGTATATATGCGATACTCATCTTTATTTATTCAGATGACATATACAGTTCTGTATAGTCAGATAGAGACGGACGTTCTATCTATATATAATAAATTCGACGCAGATACCAGTTCATCGAGGAAACAGGAGAAGAATGGCGGATGAGCAGGAGCGGATGCTGCCAATAGCGAACATCGGTAGGATAATGAAGCAGATGTTGCCAGCAAGCGCAAAGATCTCAAAGGAGGCGAAGCAGACAGTGCAGGAGTGCGCAACGGAGTTCATAAGCTTCGTGACGGGGGAGGCGTCGGAAAAGTGCCAGAAGGAGAACCGGAAGACGGTGAACGGGGACGACATCTGCTGGGCTTTGAGCACTCTAGGGTTCGACGACTATGCGCGGGCGATGATGAGGTATCTTCAACGATATAGGGAGCAGGCCGATAAGGATAGATCTTCCTCATCTTCTTCAGTGGCAGCAAATCGACCTCAGACTGGTAATGATGGACAGATAACAATCAGAAGATCATCAGAGGAATTGTTTCTGGGCAGTAATGGAAAAACTTCTTCCAATTCTTCCCATCAGCAAGAGGAGGAGACGGATCGTAATGCTCCTCCGACTCTGGAGTTTGGGATCATCAATGAGAAGAACGTATAAAGTGCAATAGATGGCTAGCTTTCCATTCATCCATTTGTACTCAAGGTTACGGCACAATGCCGGGGAAGGAAAGACCGAGATATCATTACTGGTCGTGAGAAGACAGGATGGTCATCTGAACTCTACAACAAATTACTAACTCAAGGGCACCCTGCAGTTCAACCACGAACCCGATCACCTGTAATTAGTACTTTACGAGCTAGATCATTTCCTAAAGTTCGCGTCTGCGGGAGCTGAGGACTCATGTATGTATAAACAGTTGTGGAAGGTAACCGGTTTCGTGTTTTCAGTTTCCTTTCCTTTTCCATTTCCCTATCCCTTCAGATGTCGTCATTCTTTCTCCCCCTGCTAGTCCTGAAGGGCCGTCCATATTAAGTCGGGACATGGTACTTTCTTACTGTCAAATTAGAGCGGTCATCGTTCAGAAGCTCTTTCAAGTTTCAGGAATATACAAGTAAGTAAATCTGCACCTTTCAAGTTTCAAGAAATTAATATGCTTAAGAACTTAACACGAAATATAAAACTTTATCAGCAAAAGGAGATCTTATGATTTGTTTCCAATCTGTCAGAATTTAATTGATTTTCATCATATTATCGATTCATTCCTGCTGTGTACTAATTGCACTCTCAAATCTATCATTTCTTACTAATTCTCCATACACCTTCGGAAGGTTGTTATTTAATCCGGGTGGATAAATAATTTACGAGCATGAGATCTTGCAGAAATACTATGATCGACCGACTGACTCTTTTCAGATTTTATATATTTGGCCAGGATCCTTATTTACTTTCGAACGGATATTATCAAAACCGAATGAAATAATTCAAAAGAACTGTCAATCAATTGTGCACAGTTATAGATCCTCTTGTTTTGGGTATCCAAATTGTTAACAACGTATAGAAACGCATCCATCCTTCACTCAGCGGCAAGGGATTAGTAATTACTTGTGTGAATAATTGCCTTACAAGTTACATCCATCGTTCCTGTTTTTCCGGTTCCAGGCCACCCGGACCACAATAATAATCTTGATCAGTATGGGGATGCTGAGGGCTTCTCATGTACTATATGGTCCCATTATGTCAGTTTCGAAGATCTGGGAAAGCATAACTGCTATTGATAGATACAGCCAGAATTGATCACGCTTATCCAGTAAGTATTGAAATCTATTATCAGTATATCACGTGACAAGCCTATGGGCAATGAGTGCTGCTTGAGTATATATGTACAGATCTCCTTGGTCAAATCATGGAGTTAAAGAATAGCACAAGTAATAGGTTCTAGGGTTTCCCTTCTTAAACATTTAACCAGGGACCACGGATTTTAGGGCTTCGCAAGACATCATTTGTCGTGAAAATCCAATCAAATCTCAGGCATGCTTATTCATAATTGGGTGTATATTTGCAAATGGATTGTAAGCAAGAAACCCTTGTGATTAAAAAATTGGGACTCCTGTCAGAATTAGAGCTTTTAGGGTTTCATGAGCAGCTTTGCTGGGACCACTTCTCAACTAATCTTTACCTCTCTCGGCATTGTTTCGAAACAAAAGGGATATATGAAGCGATGTTCGATGAGGAAAGTACCGACGGTATACGGTTAATCCGAACGAAGCATTCCCGGAAATATATTTTGCCCATAATACCGGACGAAGCGTTCATCATTAACTAGAGAATGGAGGGATTAGTATATGATAATTATAATCGAAGTTCAAGAATGGCAGTAGACAGACACTGAACAATAGAACTAGTTGTACGGAGCTCTCCATATACTGACGAATTTCTCGTGTACTACTAAGACCTCGTTTCCACAAGCTCCGACCACGGAAACCCCGGCATCGAGCTTCATCAATGCTGAATGGACCACGGCGAGGGGTCACCCTGCGATCCGGCAGTGGTGAATCTCGAAGCACGCCTCGTGAAGCGGCAAATTTCTGGGAAACTAATAAAGCTGCAAAGGGGAGAACTGAGAAGAATTTACCATGGTTTGTCTATGCGAGTTGAAGCAACCCTCGGCATTACAGCGAAACGCATAGAACAAAGATAAGAAACATTAGTTTCAATACCACGAAGACGTGGTCTTAGTGAGATGCACATCAGGTTCATTTTATTACCAATTACGAGCATTCACCGGGAAATTGCTTTGCAGTCGCAAAATCCTGAGAATTGAATACGTATGAGATAATACGAACTAATAGAAATTATCTTCATTTTGTTTCTCGGTTGTAGACATGTTTAGTTCATGGGCTTCTTGATTTGAAGATGATGTCTCGTCAGGCAAGTGAGAGGAGGTGAGAAACAAGAAGCATATCAACCATGAATTAATCGAACGATTCCGTCAGGGAAATAACTCATTATAATCGATTAACGAAAGCTTCAACAAGTCCCCAGCCGTCATCAAGATCCGGTCCCACCCAGTAACCGGACAATACAAAACAACTACAACACGACTCCATATTCATGCAACTGCAGAAGCTCCGACTCCTCGTATATGCTTCAATGTGATCTTGATGGCACCCAATATTTGTGAAAAATCTTGCCCTGGTTAAGTCGCGAAGTGCAGGAAGCCCGGGTGCTGCAGAAAGTCAATTTTTTACTCACAGTATCAGTCTCCACATTGAATCAACAAAGCAAAGAAAGAGTACTAAGATGGTTGATATTGTTCCATCGGAGATATTAACAGCATTACCATCTCTTCTCAACGGACAATAGAACCTTATGCAATGAGCATAATGAGCAATTAATGCATGTATGCTTCAACGAGGAACATGCTCTCTAGATTGATCTAACAATCGCAGTTTTGTACATCGTTCCTGCTAGCTAAGATAGATTTACGAGTTCTTGCAGCCTCAAGCTCTTAATATTGGCAATGAAACGCATTTCTCTTCTTTTCTCTCCGGTGTAAAGCGACTCCTCGACAATGGCCGAAAAACAAAATGACTCCCTGCTCAACAACTACCTCAAAAGTAAAGCTTAAGCCTTTCCAGAAATCCTATTTTGGCGTGGTCAATTTCGCAGTAAATGTGGGGCGCGAGGACTCGAACCTAAATAAGTGTCGTCAGTTGTGGTCTTATCCACTTGACTAACTCATTCGTGCAGAGTAACTCATCACACATCCGGCCAAGAACAAAACTATAAAAGAAGATGCGCCGCATATGCTATCTATAATAGATCGATATCTGATAATTAAATCAACCAAATGAATATTTCAAGCACACTGAACCACATGTAATGTGAACAGGGCCTCCACCTTGAACTCAACTGAACTCAACCGAAATTTGTGATTAAAGAGAGGGAATTAACTGAAGCTCTCAGTAAAGCAGCTTCACATCTTACCAATTAGTTCATCAGAATAATAACAGAACTACGAGAACATCCGATTCTCATGGCTTACTCATAAACCTAGGGCAGGACTAGCACCTAAATTGAACTAAAACTAATAAGCCGTGGGGGCAGCAAAAGAGGCCAAAATGCTTGTATTATGATCCACAGGGGTCGCAAAATGAAGTAGCACAAAATCAAACGAAGACGCAGACAGTACCTTTCGTGTCACCAGCTCGACCAACGGCAAGTCCAGCCCTACTTGGAGCTCCTGGGCACATTTCCTGCATTTGAGCCCGACAAAGTATCAGCAATGGGCGTAACCAGAATAATCTACAGCATGGAGAAAATGATCATCTTATTTAGTCCGTGACGACAAGCCGAACAGCTGTAACTCTACTGGCTGTTCATTACCATATTTCAGAACTGCAAAAGTTTAATCGATATCTCTGCTTTTGGTTTAGCAACTGTCTGGAGTGCAGTCGAGTTGTTCGACGAAATGTCGCTAAAAGTTGAGCTTGCCCATATTCGCCACAAATACATGCTTTTCCTCCATGATCATAAACCCAACAATCTCTCTCTCCCTCTATACATATCTATCTATCTATCAATCTATCTATCATCTTACAGTTCATCAGCTAGAGAAGGCAGAGCAACCACAATAGACAAACGAAGAAACCGAGTTCTGCAGAGAAAAGGCATACTTTGGAAGGCGTTTTCCACGGCACGAGAGGGAAGGAGAAGGTTATGGAGATCAAGCTCGCCATGGAAGCTCACAGCTGAAGCTCGCCCTCGTGAAGCGACAGACTTTCAGGACTCTCGCCTCTCGGTGGGTAGCGAAGACCCAAACGGCACCGTTTAGTTCTCCAAGTTCTCGCGCCGTGAAAACAGGTGAGATTTGTTTTTTGCCCTTAGAGTTTCAATCTTTTCAAAATGCAACCCTAAGTTTCTGTTTCGTACTTTTCTGTTATGTCCATATCGTATTCAATCCATCCGACGGGCCGATGCTCAAGTAAAATACTAATTTCAGAATTCCATCAAATGGACTAAAAATATCTAGTGATCTTATCGAAAAAAACAATCCAGGTTCCTATCATGAACTATATTAATCGACTTGATCCAAAAAATATAATGGCAATATTGAAATGGAAATTATATAACATTATAGTATCTTTTGTTGTTACATATGAAAAGAAAAGGCAAAATAATTAGGGGCGAAAAATATAAGATGCTGAACCACAAGGACCTTTCTAACTACTGCCAACAGCAGCGCATTCCACTCTCTCACTAGGAATTACACAATTAGGTAACCTGCGACGAAAATTTCCGGAACTGTGCCACCGAGTATATATACAAGTTGTGATGATCTCAAATGGTCGAATTAGGAGTAATTAACTATGTCATATCTGAGTCGGTACAAGAGCTAGTATCTGGGTCTTGAGTCTTCCCATGGACATCTGTATCTCTCGGTAGATCGGGAGGTTCTCGGGGCAGCAAGGATGCAGGCTCGAAACAGCTGAGTCGAGAATCCTCGCCACGTCGGCAGGAGGGTAATGCCTCTCCGTGCAAGTCTGCAAGTTAAAGAAGGCCTTAGATCCTCAGCAGAAGAAGAAAGGATAGCCCGCGAGAGAAGGTTTCGTATTATTACTCAATGGGTAAAAAGAGACATCTTCGTAAAATATGGAGGTGGAAGCCAAAAGACCCAGAAAGTCCTGGACTAAAATGCATAATGTTGTCATGCCTACCTGTATCATGAGCAGAGTGGCGACACATGATGTGATAAGCTCAGCTGGTATTTGAGTTTCCTTGTCATAATCACCGGAAGGTCGACCCAAAGAATGATTGGGATCTGCCATGCTATCATTCGACTGACTGCTCTGGTGAAAAGCTCCATTGGCCTTCTCCGGAGACATCGCAGCTAATAACCTAGGGTCTGAAGTCAAATGTTGATCATTGATGGAATCAAAGGCTTCTGCAATTCTCATAAAAGCTTCTTCGC
This sequence comes from Punica granatum, assembly GCF_007655135.1. NCBI lineage: Eukaryota > Viridiplantae > Streptophyta > Magnoliopsida > Myrtales > Lythraceae > Punica > Punica granatum. Next base: position 52,616,356 of record NC_045127.1, read on the forward strand.
CTTCCTTTGCCGATGAAATAGCCTGAGACGAGATAGCACCATCAGATGTCATACCCAAAACCAATGTAGGTATAGACAAACAGCAGTACTTTTGTTGCACTCATAACAATGGTATCAAAAACAGGACTGTACCAGCCGAGCAGGCTGGTGAGATTGTGACTGGGAAATTTGGCCAGTAGAACTCTGGTGAAAATTGGGTCTGCAAAAATGACCGTCGAGGGCTGTTTCTTGATAGACCAACCCGTTAATGCTATTTCTCTGGAAAAATCACCCACCTTTTGCTTTGAACCAGTAATCTTTTCCTTCAATTTATTAAATTCTCATTCTCATTCTCATAAGATTCTTTTATGTTTTCATGAACCTGGTGGGGCTGAATTTACAGATAACGCCATTTTAATCTAAGATCTGATATCTTGTATTGAAAACTTAGCTCAAGCCAAAAGATCAGGAAGACAACCATGCCAAAGGGATGTGATAGGGTGCATACTTATCAGCGAAAATAAGATTATATGATAGGAGGCAAGTCCATGTACCTTAATAGCAGTATCCACCATTGCCTGTGCTTTCAATCTTGATCCATCAACAATTTCAGGAACATTGCATCCTGATTCTTGAGAAAGCAAGTACTTATCCACAGAACCTGAGAGACCAATAGGAGTGCCAGAATTCACTTGGGTTTTAAGCCAGGGAGGAAGAGGATTCCCTGTATAGGTATTCCGTTCTCTCAAATGGACCAAAGCAGAAGAAGCCTGCAAATTTACACATAAATATATGATACACCATCTAAAACAAAAGGTCCTTTTTCTCCGAAATGAGAATTAGTAATAAGGATGCTGAAGACCCAGCAGTAATATATAAAGGAGGGTATAAAAATCAAGGAAGCCACATGCCTGACCACCGGCTTCCTTTAGCTGTACAAGTACCGTGGCATAGTGCTTCTTGAAAGAATCAGAATCTTTTAGAGATCCATCTCCATCATTCTGGTGCTGTAGAACGTCATTGTTTAGATTCCTAAGCTCCATTAACAGTGCCTCCTACAGCACACAAAGTGAAAATTCATTTAGGTTTTAGCTTTTCATGATAAATAATGTCATTATGTTCATGGTGTTCTGGAATGGTATGCAGAAAGGAGGTGCAAGTTGGAAAATTCTGAGCTCAAAGGGATAAAAACTAGAACAGATACTTATCCTCCTCCCTCCACCCCCCCCCCTCACCCAACAAAAACAAGAAAAAAAAAAGAGTAAAATAGTTGAGAAGGTTAGCTATTGTGCAAAAAACAAGATAACCACAAACTAATATAATAAATATAATCAGTTACAGCTGGTAAGTATTAACTACATTCGAGATGACATAATTGGGCCTTGAATAACCTAACCTATAGAGACTTAACCTTATATTATAACCAAAGTAACCAGGCAAGATTGTCCTACCTGCTTGTCCAAAGCCCGAGTAAGATTAGAAAGAGCCTGAATATCAGCTTCTCTTGCTTGAATATGAGCTGTTGGCAGAGATTGACTGTAGACCAAATGTTGAGCACCAATGCCACTGATAGCAGCTCCTTTAGCTTGTGATATAGCACGCGTTATATCCTGGAAAGCAATGCTAGAATAGCTTAGATACTGCCTTTTATTACTCCTACTATGCATTGAATGTGAAATTCAACAATTATCTGCCATGGTAGATGCTTGATACATAAATCAAAAAATTATCCGACTGCACATTTTTTTCATTTTTAATGATTTAAAGGAAAGAAAGTAAAACCACAACATTAGGCATGAAAAACAACACAAGGAATTGTAGAACTATGACTCGTTATTGAAACAGAAAAGAGATAACAGATTGGCTTGTCAATCAAGCTGGAATTCATGGATCATGCAAAAAAGAAATGTGAAATGTGTGAATTAAGTTGGACTTCCGAAAAGAGGTACTCAAATTTACATGGGGTCAACACGAAGAAGAAAATGGAATAAGATGTTAAAGCAGAAAAAGAAAAATCTAGGCACAAGCATGAAATGAAAGATAAAAAGCAGAAAAAAGAAAAACTCTCAAGCCCCCCCGTGTACGAACAAAAATCTAGACATCCCCACAAGAGATCTGGAAGGTCTCTGAAACTAGCAGTTTCCATTGGAGATGGAAGTGCGAACGTAGTATAAACTGTTCAGGATCTTTTAATCAACAAAAGAATCACACAGCACCCAGCTTACTTCCATCTTACAAGTGAAAAGAAAACGGGAGAATACAGGGAAAAAACTATAGATAGTAGGGTAAAGATTGTTAAACAATTGATCAAGAATAATGTGCAAAGAACAGGTTAACCTTAATAAACCAGCATGCTTACCTTTCCCTGCTTCATCAAAGAATTCATTGGACTTTGTGCAGTATGACCACTGACACCATAAACAAGGGAGCCACCAAAATTTATATTACCATTCATCTGGGGCTCTTTAGATACCGTTGAGAATTTCTCAGCAAAGACATTATGTCTTCTAAGAGCCTCTGGCATGTTATCCACTGGACTTACAGGCATGCAATCCACATCCTGCGAGACCACCACCATAAAAGATCACATTGGTATATCACACATTTCAGGTTTCGTAAAGACATTTCGCAAATAACTGGACGGCAGAAGACTGTCCAAGCAGATAAGAGATATGTTAGAAAAAGAAATACGCATATGATTTCTTCTTTTCTTGATGGAAATTAATTTACCATGACAAATTCAACTCCAATGTCAGGACGGTCAAACTGAATCCTGCATTTATCATGATCAACTGTGAGCACGCTTCCATCATGAAGTTCCCTGGTTTTAGGATGCAAAGCAATGACGCGTTGTCCCACCGACAAAGGTCGAGCTAAATCTGCCGGAAGTCCATCCCTAGCACCAGTCCGAAGTTCAGCATAATGCTTTCTTACAGATTCCCTATACTGTTCAAGTTTCTTCCTCTCTTCACTCAAAAAATTTTCAGAAAATCGACGAGGCTTCCCAAGGGAGCTGCAAGAAAAGGTGCCTGCAGTGTAAGTATCTGCCACACTCCGTACTTTCAACCATGTAACCAAGAAAGTTGGTAGCAAATTAAGCGTCATACCTTCTTATGACACTCCATTCAACCCGTGTAAGCCTGGGGATGTGTCCAAGTCCAACATGGTTCAAATACTCCACAAACTCTCTTTTTGCAAACCAAGGATAATCAATAGCACTATAAAACCACTCAAAAATGCACCACCGCCGAGCCAGAGCAGATGAAAGCCAACAGGATAGTTTGTCCTGCACAAAGGTGGCCTGCGTATCAAGCAGTTTCCTAGACATGGTATCAGGACCACTCGTCTCCTCTGAACTCCAAATCTTAGGCAGATTTTTCTTTCTTCTACTTCTATGTCTGGCAGCCAAGTCAAATTGAGCTGGTGCAGGAACTTGAGCAGTTGACACAACTGAACCAGTTTCTCTTCCCTTCTTATCAGCATCAGAATAACTTTCTGATAGCTTGAGAGTTTTCAAGTTTCTAGCGATGCTAGATACTTGAATTGAACGTTTGCCTTTGATTACTGATTTGTTTCCTTCTTCTCCAGCAGCCTAAAGCATATGCAGCAAATACCTCAACAGAAGGTAAAATGGACTAAAACAAATTCCAAAAAATATGAAAGATGCAGATAAGGTCCGAAGAAAATTATCAAGAAAGATGCAGGTAAGCTCCAAAGGTTTGACTAGTTTGCACACCTACCATATAGACCCTTGAAGAAGTACTTAAAACAGCTTCATATTCGAAACATGGGATCCATAAAAAAGATAAGTACCTCACTCTTGACATTTTCATCCAGGTGAGGACTGCTGTGAACTTCATCATTAGGAAGCTGCAGTCACGAAAGATTATATCATCAATAAGCAGACCCTAAAACAGAAGTGCAAGGAGTGATTTCTACATCAATGATTATGAAATAATATCATCTGGTGCCTACCTTAGAAACCACGGGCTTGCTTTTTCTTCTTACTGTTTTGTTGGTAGGCTTTAGCTTCTCATTCACTTGAGAGAAAGCATCAGGATTTGATCGTCGTCCAGGTTTTGACTTCTTAGCCTCAGATCCAGATGTTGCATGAAATATTTTGTCTTTTGATCCAGAGGGGCTACCACGTTGATGCGTAGTAGATGTAGCTTCAGGGACACCAGTCTTATCATCTATATTAAAACTACTTTTCTCTTCCTTTAACTGGATTGAAGATTCTGTACCACATCGTCATAGAAGGGAAAAGAAAAAAGAAAAAGATACAGAATTTAGCAACAGAAGCACAACTAGACCAACAGAAACTCCACATCCTCTTATATATATATTTATAAAATATACACCCACTGACACACATATATATAAGCAAAGTCATTTTAAATGCTTACTCTCAAACACATGCAAATGGGACATATCAGGATATTCAAGTGCTCATGCACAAGGTAGGGAAAATGAAAAACAAACCTGAGTCCATCGCAGATGCTGGCATCATTAAAGACAAATCAGCCAATGTCTGTAGAGCAGAGAGAGCAGCGTTTTCATCTACAAGGGGAAAATAAACAGATTAAGTACTGATGGCAACACATATCATATGTGACATAAATTTTGTGTCAATGTTGGCTAAATTACAAAAGGCTGTGAAAATATTAAGAACTCTAAGAAGTAAAGAGAATTGAGCATTAAAAGCATAGAGTGCACAACTCCAAGGGGTCTGGTCTAGTGGTTAAGGAGGAGCTCATGTATCCACCCAATCTCGGATTTGAAACCCCTTGGAGCCACCGGAGCGCCTTTGGCGTGATTACCCGCTCTGTGCGCCGCCCGGGATTCACGGAGCCTCGAGAATTAGTCAGGTGAAGCTCAGAAACCCGGGTCAGCAAAAAAAACAAAAAAAGCATGGAGTGCACCCATTGAAACATTCTCATGAAAAGGAAATGACTTCTGTCAGAATTAAATTCAGAGCTGGCAATCACTCAGTTCTTGATATCATTTTGTGGCTCAAGCTGCTTACAAACAATGATGCTTTATGCTTTCATGGAACCCTCACTGGTACAACAATTAAATAAAGTAACAGGCAATGACAGGTCAACAGAGGGAAAAAAAATAAAAAACAGAAACAAGGTTTATAAAAAAGAAAAAAAGAATCAAAAGGAAATACCTCCAAAGAAAAGTTTCTTGCTTCTCTTTCTCTGACCTTGCCGAGTAGATTTATCCTTTTTCACATTTAAAGCTCCAATATCAACTTTTCTTTTCGAAACATTAGCATTATCTCCTTCCTCAGTTCCACTGCAGGCTTCTCCACCATCTTCAAACTCTTTCTCTTGCTTCTCAACTTTCTCCTTCTTCCTGTAGATTTTCTTCCCTTTTTTGTGAACTTCTACAGTACCCACACCTTCAATGTCCTTCAAGGACCTCATATCCCTGGCATCTCCATTTTCTGTTCCGGCACTGCCGATGCTGCCCTCTATCAATTCTTCATCCAAGGAGGCGTCGCCACACTTGATCGCTCCTGATTGTGAGTTCTGGATTGGATGAACATGAAATTAACAGTCTCTAGTCAACAGAAAGTGCAGAAAGAATAATTATTGAGATTGACATGGAAGTACAGCTCAATACCATCCTTTCCCAACTTTGCATAGGTGATGCTTTCATCCAATCCGTTCTATTAAAGAGACTTCGGGAAACTTGAGGGGAACCTCCTCTATTCGAAGCCACAGCCAATGCTAGGGCAGCTTCATGGGCAACATCATCATCATTAGCATCACTTTCTGACTTTCCGACCCTCTTGTTCATGGAAACAAAATTTTCCCGGCCATCTCTCCTATACAAAGAGGAAACAGGGAAACGGGGTGTCCTCTTTCCAACTGCACGAGGTTGGCCACCTAGCACACGTGATATTTCAGCAGAAACTTTAAAATTTTCATTCTTTTAACTGACTGAGGAGCAATTCAAATGCTTTAACTTTAAGTATTAGTTACCATCAGTTCGTCTCCTCTTCAAAAGCGATAGGCACCCATCATTTGACAAGTCATTGCTAAAATGCAAAAGATCTTCCCTCGGAGCTGTCACCTGAACCTTTGCCCGTTTGCGTTTCTGCGGCTTCCTCACTTCCGCTGCATCGGTGCTTTCTCGGTCACTTTCAGTTCCTTCCTGTCAGTCACAAAGAACGAATAAATAACTGGAGCCTTCTCATCAAGTGTGCATAGCAGTGCCATGCCTACCCAAGCATACATAAGAAGCCCGAGAAAAAATATAATAAAAAAAGTTAAAAAGGAAAATAAGACGGCTGTCTCATTTAAGGATTAGGTGTCTTGTCACTCTACCAAGATCACGCGAATACCACTAGGTTAGGGGATAAATTTTTGCATTTAACTAAACATTTATTTGACCAATGAAGGAGGCTTATACATTAAATTACACATTAGTATCTCCATAAAAGCACAATCATTTAGAAAACTAACACTCAGTTGGTGCCAACTTTATTAGCAAATAGGGAACCTCAAAGCACATTCACTTTCTTATCACACCAACAAAAAGAAAAATAACAGATTCTCCCCTCTAAACAAGAAAGGTACTCAGGTCTCTTAACAATCAATCTCCAAAAGATGGTGTGGGTTCTCTCCTGGAGCTTTCCTTTGCCCCTACATTATCCTCGCTGTGTGTATGATAAAAGGCAGAACTTCATATGAAATCCCAACTCACCAGAACATTGTAATGGTCGGTCATCATTGCCTTGAGGCCAACAACAGAAGCCATCCCCTCTGGAAGAGACAAATATGCCTGGAACAAAGAAAATGATTAGTAAATCAGAAGACTTCTAACCATGGTTTGAAATTTATTAATCAGCTAGAAACAAGTACAAAGAGCAATTAGTGATGCGACATGATACAATCAAATCCCTTTTTGGAAGATATCCTACAGTTATCAAAGGAGTAAATGATGCATAAGTGAATATTATTCTTCATTTTTCTTTTTTGTACTGCATGTATATCTACAGGCACCAGTTGCCTGAATATTTAATCTACTAATTGGCAGAACGCCTGAACCACATACCCGATTCATGTTGTAAAGTGCCTCCACCATCTCCACGGATCTGTTACGCAGTACAGCAGCCACCTAATAGTTTAACAATGTTGAACAGACATAATTTTACCACCCCGAGAGAGAGAGAATTGCAACTAGGGGAAAGACACAATGTCAAGGTCAAAAGGATAATACCCTTCTCCAGTCTTTCCCATGCTTCCGATACGCTTCATAGAAACGTTCGAGCTCTTCATGACTCCACTGTGGTCCCAACATGTCAGACAGTTTCTTCTTCTGTGCAGAAGTAGATAATCAAATTAATTAATAAACATCCAGAGATAGAAAATATCATTCTTTTCAAAAAACATAAACCATCTTAAAACAAATATCAAATGATTTCAAAAGCAGTATTTGCGTGGAAGTGGTGTGCAGGATCAGAACCCGACAAAGGAACTGTAGTTAATAGATAGATTAAACTTCCAAGCATCTCATAGCTTAGTAAAAAGGTTTAAATTTGAAAATGATAAAGAACCAGACTCACCCGAGGCCTGCCACTTTTCGAACTCCCAGCATCTTTGTCAGGAGAGACCTCGTTTAGATTTGAAAACCGCTTATATGCACTTCTCGATTTTCTTGATGGTGCCATATGGTAGACTTCGTCTACGGAGAGCACAGAAAAGATGAGTAGGAGCTACTACTGCACTGCGTGCAAATACTCAGAGCCTCAAAAAAGTCATCCCCTTTTCCAAAATCAAGATGCAGAAAAGCTAATCAAACAAAGAATCCAAAGGGGAAGACACTGAAATCGGCAATTATGCGCGAAAAAGGCTGCACTGAAAATGTCTATCATCCAACAGACGGTTGCAGATTAGTCCCAAAATGTGCAATCCGTTCACCGGACAGCAATAAACTGATTAACCCGGAAGCACAGACAAGGATTGCCGTGTAAACATTCAGAGAAGGAGATTCAAGTTTAAGAATACCACTCCAGCAGATTAAAAATCTCAGTCCGAAACCTTACTCGAAGCTCCAGCGCTGAAACAAGGGGGAGGACCTTCAGCTGAGCCTGGAGGTTCAAACTCCGGGACCAAATCGCCGGAAGGCGACACAGAAACAGACAAAAGAAGCTCCGAGATTTTTCAAACTCAAACCCCCAGTCAGCAGATCAGAGGGAGAGAATCCGCAGCCAGACTCACCAATTGACGGCCCCGGGCGATCCGGCACCGACCATGGGCACCGGAGGGGAGGAATGGAGAGAGGGGTTCAAGAGAGAGAAAGTGAGAGTCTAGAGAGAGAGAGAGAGAGAAAGAGGAGGCTTAGGGGAAAAGGATGGGCGAAAGGAAGAAGAAGAGGGACGTTGCCGCGAAACTTGAATGCAAAGGGTGGGTTTTACCCAATGATAATGCCGTTCCTCTCATCCGAGCCGTCGGGATCATCACACCCTGACCCCCTTATCACCGTACACGTGTCGCATTTGAAAACCTACGGCCCGATCTGACGGCCCGGGCCGTGGGGCCACCGGTAGAGGATGATAGAAGATTAGGTTTGAACTTTGAAGTGTACTTTCACCTAGTGTCACGAATATACCCCTCATCTTAATTTATTTTCCAATGCTCGACCCTCAATTTTCATATATTTCATTTAATCCCCGATAGTTTGTATTGTCCCTTTGTTATTTGGCATTATCATACATTTTATTTAATTTTTTATTATGATATAATAAAATAATTCACTTGAAATATATAATTTTTCTTTTTCGCATTGCCAAATCCAGCATCCGGTAACACACTACTTAGAATTATCAACCAAAAGAATCACTGATATTTCGTAATGAAAGTTTCATGATACATCAAATACATAATATGGTAATATAGAATTAAGTTTAAATATATTTTGATATGTTCGTGCATCGGCTAATGGGAATTTGCCTTTTGAATTTGTATTTATTTTTTTCAATCTCCTACGATTGAAAGGAAGATCACGAAAGACTTTTCGCTTTATTCGAGCAAATTTATTTTTGCCCGTACAGTGATTTAAAAATTCAATTTCTATTGCGAGACATTCTCATCTAGTTTGATGACCAGGCGAGGTCTATAAGTCAAGCATGTGCATGGTGCGGTCTTATCACGCCCTAGCAACGGATCACCTGCTTCACCTGAAGAGCAAGCCTGTCGACAATCTCGTCCCAGCAATCTTTGTCCATTTTGTAGTTAGCATGTGAAACAAAACTTCTTTTGATTATTTTCGCCGAGCAGGAACCTCCGTTAAAATAGCACGGAACTGTAATTCCCTTGCTGTAAAGCTTAACTTGAAAGCTATCAGGTAACCCCGCAAAATGAGTCGAGGCCCCTTGGACAAGATGTAAGCCGTTGTTCATATCACTATTGGTTAAAGTTTTCTCAATAAAGAACTGAACCTCAGCACCCGGAAGACGGTTCCGAACCCACAATGGAAGAGGAGGCTGAGGATTACCCATGATTCAGCAGCTCATTTGCTTCGACATCTTGCACAGTCTTTGTTTAAATTGAGTGAGAAAACGTATTGCTCATGAATGAAGCAGCTAATGCAACCTACGTGAGCAACCTAGCTCTCACACAAAAAAAGAAGAACGAACATTCGCGCATGGTTTCGAGGGCTGGACCAACTCTGGACCCATATTTTTTTAGCTCTGGCCAATGGTCGATTGTCGGGCCTTCCAATGTGGATCACAGCAGTTGATAATGAAAGCCGACTAAATATATATGATCAATAATCAGTATTCCTGAACTTATTCTGCAGATAGATCCGATATGATACGAATCTAGTGTTTCCAATCCTACAAGCCTATAATGGAAATTTATTAGATGGAGATGCTATTAGTATTAGGAATCCCTTTTGCAGTCAATCCGACCTCGCTTGACGGGTAGAGCAAAGTGTATGGAAACTCACGGATCCCATCCGATTCTTCCACCGAGGATCGCTTTCATCTCCATGATCCTCTCCTCAATCTCTCTTAGCCTCTTCCCGAACCTTATGAATGCTTCTTTGGGCACCTCATCAGCAGTCCACTCTGGCATGTCCCTACTGCCCGAGGTAGATCTCATCCGAGGCATGCTCTGACAAGATCTCAACAAGCGAGATCCCCGGACAGTCAATGGCTGCGATGTTACCGTCTTTAGAAAGGCCTTCTCAGGATGAGTACTGCCCGAATTAATGGATGCCTGGAGGGCGGACCAACCCAGATGATGATCGTGCAGGTCCGGATCAGCTCATCCCAACTCCCGGGGAATCCATTCTTGGTCAACCGGGCTTGTCATTGTCATTTAGGTCCGTGTACCCTACTTCCCTGATGAGTTCCTTCTACCATCGACTGGAGCTCAGGATACCCCTCATGCACGACCCCGTCATTCTTGTAGTAGAAGCAGCATTAGTCTCGAACCCATGCTTTGACGACGGACCAAATCTCCAGCCCATCAACGGCAAAAGGGCAGTCTTCTATCAGCAGGCGAATACCGTGTGGAGAATTCTCGTCCTTAACGCCGAACGTCTGAATATATAGGCGAAAGCAAAAAATTTCATGCACTGCTGACTTTAGTATGTTCTATACATTTAACTGATGCGCGATTGGTACGGGAAAGAGTCGAAAACGGAATTTTAAGATAAAACTACATTGTCTAGTACGGTGATTCCGTCAAGTTCCATTTTCCTTCTAAGTTACGAAATCTTCCGATGAATGACGGAAGGCCATTCGAGGAAAGGAAAAGAGAAAAGGAAAGATTCTCTCTGTTCTGCACTTTTTCGGTGCTTTGTACAACAGCTGATCCTGTTATCAAAGGTTTAAGTCTGTTCTCCAGGCACCAAAATCGAGCTTAACGTATTCGTACAAAATAATGAAATGTTATTCTAATTCTTCACCGCATACAGTAAATGTTGAGAGATGTCAATCCCACGTCGGAAGAATTGAAAAAAATCATTGTTTCTCATAAATGAGGGTGAATAAGTTCATGGATCTGGAGAAGAAAGCTGAGAGATGACGATTCATCGCGATTATGGAAGGTTCAATCACTGCTAGGGTCTTCGAACTTAAACCACCATCACCAAGCCACCAGTAAAGAACACTTCTTAGGAAAAAAAAAGATCTATATGATTGTTTATTTTTTGGGTGAATAGATCTATGTGATTTTTGAAAATTATTTAGAAATAATGCCTCGTGTTACCTTATTTCTGTACTTTTCTTGTAATACCCCAAAATTGTATTGTGGGCAATAAACGTATTTGAAGCAATTATGATTTTTTTAAAATTTTTATTGAAATTGCAATAAAATTAGTGGGTTTAATTACCTAATTAATTTCCATGAAAATCCCAATTGATATATGATTTCTCCTAATATATAATTCTCCTTGTAACCGCCACTTCGATTTGTCTCTTTAAATGGATTCTTCCAACTTTTGTTTCAGTCAAAGGAAATTTAGAATAAAATTAACAGAGAGGGAGAATGGTCGAGAGCGGAGAATAGAGCGCGAGATTAGAGAAAATAGAAGCTCGTTCGTCTTTTACGAATTAGATGTCCTGCAATTGCAAAGCTGAGTAATCTATTCTAAGCTAGTATTTCTGTAATGCTTATATCCGGTATTTATAAAATTCATTGCCATGGTCATGTCAATGTCTCGAGTCACGCATGTATTTTGCCACGATGAATGTTGGTTTTGATCATATGAGTTTGATACGAGTATATGTATGAACCGAGTTTTCCGTTTATTATATTTATTATTTTCGGAATATTAAAATCATGCGTGGACTCAACTAGTTCGAGTGTGTATTATTCGTTGGGAGAAAAACTCTTCATTTTACTCCAGCAAGTTCATTTTCACATGTACGTCGATTTATTCACTACTCAGTACGTCATACATCTGATTTGTATCTCCATACATTCTCATCTAACTTGATAGTTAGTCCATGGTGCGGACTCATCACGCCCCAGCAGTCGATCTTCTGTCTCGCCTGAAGAGCGAGCCTTGCGACAATCTCGACCGAACTGTCTTTCTGAATTCTGTAGAAAATATTTCTATCTGGACACCCTTTAAATATTTTCAGGGAGCAGGACCCTCCGAGAAAGTAGCACTGGACTGTGACTCCCTCACTATAAAGCTTATCTTGATAACTATCAGGTAATTCTTGAAAATAACTCGTTGCCGACCCGACAAAATGTAAGCCGTTGTCCATATCACCATTGGTTAAAGTCTTCCTGATGAAGAACTTGTACTCAGCTTTCGGGAGATGGTTCCGAAACCGCGGTGGAAGAGGAGGTGGAGGAAAAGGCTGAGGGTCATTATACATGATTCCGCAGTTCATTGGCTTCAGTCACTCAAACTCTTCGTTTCGATTGGGTGAGAAAATGTATTGTTCGTGAAGGAAGGTGCCTAATGCAACTTACATTGGCAGCCTAGCTGTCACAGGAAAACACAGGAACGAATCTTTGCACAAGGTTTTCTATCGATGGCCGGACCAGTTACGTACTAGACCCAGATTGTTTTTTTTTTTTTTTGAGCTTAGGCCGAGGGTCGGGCCTTCTGATGTGGATGACAGCAGTTGATAATGAAAGCTGACTAAATATGATCTTGATCTATACTCATATTGCTGAACTTATTCTGCAGATAGCTCTGATATGATATGACAGTGTTTCCAATCCTACAAGCCCATCAAAGGAAATTTATTAGATGGAGATGCTATTAGGAATCCCTTTTGCGGTCAATCCGACCTCGCTGGACGGGTAGAGCAGAGTGTATGGCATTTTCACAGGGCCCGTCCGATTCTTCCACTGAGGATCGCTGTTCATCTCTGTGATCCTCTCCTCGATCTCTCTGAGCCTCTTCCCGAACCTTAGGAATGCTTCTTTGGGCACCTCATCAGAAGTCCAGTCGGGTGTGTCCCTCTGCCCAAGGTAGACCTCATCCGAGGCATGCTTTGACAAGATCTCAACAAGCGAGATCCCCAGGACAGTCAACGGCTGCGACGTTACTGTCTTCAGAAAGGCCTTCTCGGGATTGGTCCTCAGCTCCTCGTATTCGGGAGTTCCCTCCTTAGGCAAGACCCTCCGGGTCGTTGCAGGCCTGTTGGGCATGTAACCTCCAAATGGGTACTGTCCGAAATTAATGGCTGCGTGGAGGGCGGAAGCAACCCAGATGATGATCGTGCAGGTCTGTATCAGCTCGTCCCGAGACTCCATTCTTGGCCACCAGGGCTTGTCTTTCATGTCCGCATGGCCTTCTTCTCGGAGCTCCTTCCACCACGACTGGAGCTCGGGATCCCTCTGCACGGCCTCCTCATTCTTGTAGTAGAAGCAACAGTAGTCTCTCACCCATGCTTTGATGGCAGACCAAACCTCGAGACCATCAACAGCGAAAGGATAGTCTTCTATCAGCAGGCGAACGCCATGCGGAGACTTCTCGTCCTCAACAGCCAAACCTCTGCATTGGTGAAAGCAAGAAGTTTTATGTACTATAGATCGACTACTCCAACAGTTTCTATACATTCAACTGATGTGACGTTTAGTCCGAGAAAGAGAGGAACGTCTGAAAATGGAATTGTAAGGTAACACTACATTGTCTAGTAAGGCGATTCGATTAAGTTCCATGTTCCTTCTAACATACAAAACACGATTCCAGAATTTGTTCTTCCAGTGAATGGAAGGCCATTCGAGAAAGTAAAAGGGAAAAGCAAATATTCTTTCGTTCTTCACTTTGCTTTGTATAGTACTGATCCTCTTATCAAGACCAAAAATTTGTTCTTCATGCACCAAGAAATGTCTGATGATAATGGAATGTCGGTAGAGGAAACATTCCCCGAAATCAATCTTAACATATTAGCGGAAAATAACAAAACTATATACTAATATTTCATGGCATACGGTCAAGGAATCATCCGGCAAGATAAAACATGTTCATGGGCACCGAAAATCCTCCCAACATACTCTGCCAGGAAATATGTTCTGTGGGATTTGTTTTCGATAGCAGACCCCAAAAATAGAACAACTCTTGTCACGCCGATGAAGTAAAGCAAAATCTTGAGAGTTAATACCTCTTAATGAGATCCGCAGGGAGAGCTTGCTCAGGGAAAACCCAGTCCTTATAGGCTGCAGAAGACATTACCAGTGAATATTTTGCAGGGAAAACCGTCATCTCAAGCGCTCCACCTGCATTTATAAGTGTCTGCCGTCCGAAGGCATTGATGTTCATCGTGTCTCGGAAATGAGGGTGGAGAAGTTTATGGATTGGGTGAAGAACGCTGAGCTGGCGATTTGTCGCGATAATGAAAGGTTCAATCACAGCGTGGGTCTTCAACCTATATCACCAAGCCAACAGTATTCATGATAAGTTCCCAGAAAACAGATCCATATGATTTTCGGAAACAGTTCATCTTTTGGTTTCTTCAACGAGGAATGTATCTGAATTACTTTTTCCAGGAAAAAGAAAATCTTGTTTGTAAAAGCTTTACCAGTGGCTGATTAGTTGATGATAGCCTGAATCATTGACAGAGACATAAGCTTTAGCAATCTGCCAGAGGGTTCGTTGGATCCCATCCTCTTCAACAGGTGTGATGACATCGCTAATTACCCCGAATTCATCTCCATCAGGATGTGGGAGGCTCAGTTCAATTGCTAGCGGCTTCAGAGTCCCATCCTCTTTCAAGAAAAGAAGCGTCCTCGTGGCATAAGTTTTTGTGGAGGTCTCATTTATTCCTCGAAGGAACGGCATTAGAGTGTCATAGTGATCTAAGATATACAACTTGTTCTTCTTGATAGCCTACAGAACCAAAAGGAAAGGAAAATGAAAACAAGATAGGGTTAGTCTTTTCCTACCGGAAAACTATCGAAGGCCTATGGTCCAACAGAATTTACCTCGTATATGGAGAGCCCGTCCAAATTCTTTTCAAGGTATTCTTTCATTTTCAAATCGTTCTCAGGGTTTAGCTTACTCGTCGGAGGAAACTCCTGCAATTAATTTAGCCCGCACTTATATGAGAAACTTAAAGGAAGCCCCAAATCCACTGATTCAACTCGATAAAAAAAATTCAAATCTAATCTTTAAACTTGTGTAGATCATGAACAGAGCGGACAGAAAGTGAGAATCATTAAACCTTGAGACGGCAAATAACGTTAGGGTCCACTCCTGCAAGCATTTCTCTTGCAAATTCTTCATCGGTGGCCCATGCTGACTTGTCCTCTGCGTCATGGAAAAACCGTAAAATGAACTCTGAAGAAGCTGATTGAATTTGATAATTTCCACCGATAATACTGAGATACGCAAATGTGAGAGTACCTTTGATCACTTGAGGCTTCGGGAACTTGAACAGTCTATCGCCATCAGCCCGAAGAATCTCTTTGAGCATCTCTGAAGGGATGCTTTCCCTGAAACTCTCGACGAAATGGCCTTTGGGAAGCTTAATTCCTCCTTCATAGAGCTTCATTATGTCATCGAATGAATCAAACTCACCCCCACAGAGACCTTGGATACCTGGCTTGAGGAAATGAACTATCGACTTGATTGCAAATGCTAGCAAGTCTGACATCTTTATCTGCCCGAACCTCTCGTCCCTTGGAACATATATGCTCATGCTGTTCAGAAGTGGTATCCTACTCTCAACTCTAGGATCTGCTCGGAAAAAATTGTCATCAAATGCAAGCATGAGAACAAAGATCTACTCTGTTCTTCTAAATTAGAACTGAGACAAGCAAAACAGAAAACGGATTTCTATGACTGAATGGACTTACCTTCCTTTGTCGGGGGTCGGCCTGTCCTGTTCCTTCGAGGATAAGGGTACTCAGTGGACCCACCAAGAGTCGGGCGGATGTAGTCTGGCCCTTTACCAGGTTCAGATAAATCGTTATAGCAAGCATAGTCATAGATCCGGTCCCATTCTTTGCGCTCCCCTGTTCCATCTCCTCTCAGGTTCTCGAGCTCTTCTACTCTGTACCTGAGGAGCGGTTCGGGTGTTTCGTGTGGAAGATATGCCTGTAACAATGTGTTAACAAGGACGAAAAATGACATGTAATATCTGCAATGTCAATCAAACAATCCACCATAAAATGCACGGTATATCATCACTTACCTTATTGGCAAAGAAGATCCTATCATTCTCGTAGCGATGTGCCGGGTAAACCCAAGAGTCACAGACGAAGTGGACCTGCCCGTGTCCCGGGACGTCCTCTACAGTGACAGTTTTGAGCAGGAACTCATTGTGATGATTGTTCCTTATCAGGAAAGCTCCCGGAACTCCCATCTCCTCATCCCAGTCGAATGTGACGTCGAACGCCCTCTCATTGTCCTTGGATGGGGCGAGCGTCTTGTTCCAGTTCTCCAAGGGCGCGGGCTTCCCGAGCTTCCCTCTCAACTTGTTCTCTGCAAACGGAAATGCGGAAACCGAATTCCAAATTAGTTATAAGGTAGTTACGTCGACAGAGTACGTAGTTGCCTTCAAGGTTCGGACAATTGACATTTGGTAACTGGTTCAAGTGGCCATACATGTATATATATACATACACAAATATATGTATATATTATGACGTATATGGATACTGTATTTTATGTACTTTTTATATTGATAAATACATCGATTTAAAGGAGTGACGACAAAAGAAAAAGGCGTGGCTATAATTATTGAAAGCTGCAATAATGATTCAACAGTGAGAGTCCGATCTCAGCCAAAAAAATGGAAAAAAAAAGTGGGAGTCCGATGAATGGTACAAGAATAACCGTTGACTTGGACATTCCGGTCGTTGACTCGTCGTTGAGACTTCAAAATCACGTTTTGTTGATGAGAGTTTTTCGCCGTCTCAAAAGGGGGGGGAAAAAAGAAAAAAAAGAAAAAAAGGACGATCTTTACGCCGAAACTCCATTGATCCCGATCGAAATTCTCACCCCTTTTGAACTGGTCGCCCGCATTTCCAATCACAGAGAGAAAAAAAAATCGAAACTTCGGGTTCGAAGTATTCCGAGAAGACATCAAAACGGTGGATTTGTTCAGGAAGCAACAGAATTTAATGAAACACAAAGGTATGGAGCAGGGAGGAGTTGACTGACTGACTGACCGGGATCGGGGGTGACGGCGCTGATGAGCTGGAGGGAGACCCTGTGGCCCAGCAGCTCATGGAACCAATCGAGGGCCGAAACGTGGACACCGGTGGCGAGGTCGGCCAAGTTGGGCTGGCCAAGAACGACTTTCCCCTTCACCGTCCTGGTCCCCAGCTCGCACTTCATCTTCTTGCTCCCGTTCTCGTCGGCCAAACTCTTGACTGAGCTGTCCTCTGACATCTCTGCAGTCTGCTCTGCTTCGATCAGAGCACAGCTTCAGCTTCTTCAAGAACAACAGAGGAATGAAAAACAGTGGAAATTCTTGAACTTCTTTTTTCTTTTGGGGTGTTGATGATGCTAATGCTATGGTGAAGATAATTGATTAGGGGGGATGGAAATGGTTATTTATAGAAGGAATTCTGATGCGTGGGCCTACCTGCTTCGAGAGCATAGACTGAGACTGAGTATGGGTGAGGGAGCTTCCATGAAAGACTTCGAAATTGACACAATGAAAATCCTTGGCTTTATTGGAAAAATGAAAAACCACATTATATCTTGGAAGAGAGGAGAAAAAAAAATTATAGTTGACCATGGGACTGGTTTCCGAAGATTATCCTTCTTGCATTTTCATTTCTTCCGTATCCGTCTTATATCTGAAGAGCTAATTGATCCCGATTAATTCAATTCGAGTCAAGTTAATTACTAAGAAATGATGTTTTTTCGGCATAGATTTTCTCCAATCAAAATATTGAGACCAAAACTTTATTTAAAAAAATAAATATCGAACTATTTGAATCAAACCCTATTGATTCTTGCATTTTCTTTTTTAAGTGAACGAAAGGGACAGATAGTTGTTTGGTGGATTACTATTGAGAAGCTGTGGGCATAATTTTTTTGGTTGGTGGGCATATTTTATTTATTAAGTCAAATCTTAATATATAATATACCATGAATATATTAACGATTGTTCTGTCATATACACAACAAGAGTTGTAATTTATTCATAACGATAAAACTACCTACCAATGACGCACTCAACTGCACTAAGTTGTAATGTAAGTTAAATTTGCAATATGAATTTATTATCTTGGACAATATATGAGCTCCCCCGCATTTCATAGAAATTTCGCATAAATATCATACTCCATTCGGAATCCATTTCTTAACAAAAATTATATGAATTCAGTTCATTTGAATTTATTTCGGCTCAATTGAATTGTAAATGAATTATATTGTTTCGAATATTCATGGATTTAATTTAAATGAATTGAATAATATTATTTGAAAATAATTGAATAAGCTATTCAGAAAGGAATTTGTGATTTAAAATTATGCGTGTAGCAACAAATTGAATTGAATTATGAACAACTTTTTGTTGATTTTGACCGGATTTCAAGTTCAACCTAAAACTTGCACTTTTAATCTAGTTCTTGTACTTTTATAATTCAAGCAAACATAACTCAATTGAATTCTACTAAAATGAATTAGATTGGGCATACAAAAACTAAATCTAATTTAACTACCCAAAAAAAATTTAATTTAATTGGACACTATACGTAAAAATAATTTGTTTTAGAAGCTCTTTGATTTTACATCAAATATTCTGTTGGATATATTCCCAATGAAAGGTATCGGACCGGCTTGTTTCACGCTTTATTCTTCTATTCCAAAGCTAAACATGAAGATTAATCTCCATAGCAAAAGTGTAATGTAAAATCAACAAAACCTTTTCATATATCTTTTTCATCTCTGCACCAGAGAGCTTTATCGAGGTAGAACTAGAAAGAACAATTAGAATGGACCTTTTTTTTTTTTTCCTTTTTTTTGCTTTCAAAGAGCGTCGGGAAAGTACGTACGCGTAGACCCATCTTACGATGACTCTCAAAGGTCCTAACACTTTCATTAAAAGTAGTGCAAGAATAAATTCTCATGACCATGTCCCGAAACTCCAAGCTAATTAATTAATTAATTAATTTGAACGATCAATCTAATCGGGAATATTATTAACGACGGTAGAAGCACATTCTCAAACAGTTGAATTGAACTAGCAACAACTGCAAATGTGAAACCTCTCGCATTAATTAAATTGTAAATATATATATATATATATATATGAAAATAAGTTGGACTAGTGTGAAAAGCCATATAAATATATATATGAACTCACTGTCTGTGGTCAGAGGATGTGGTAAGAATTTTGCCCATAATATGACGAATTAAGGTGGAATTCAAGAATTTGTCATACCTTTCTTTGTTTTTTGTCTAGTTCCCTTTATAAGGAAAATTGTTTGAATTTCGTCTGACTGATTCCATGGCACGCATAAACGTCCCTGTCAACTCATTAGGATAGTTAAACCCAATTACACAAGTCATGCAAGTCCAGTGGTCGAATATAGAGTGCCATCCTTCATAATTTTGCGATGAGTCATTTTCTTGGTTATATAATCTTGTGATGAGTCGAATTTGAATATTCAATGAAGGTCAGCTGCGAAACCAACTACATTGAGTTTCATTTGATCATTTTGTTTTATTTTGATTTATAATTTAGATGAGTAAGACCTCGTCAATTGTCATCATCCATGAAGTGCATGTTGCGTTATCATATGTCTGGTCAGTAAAATGATTTCTTTGTTCGCATTACGAAAATGATGAGTGATGATGCATTTTTTTTCCCAGGAAAATGTGGAAATATACAATGATGGAAAAACTGGGAAAAAAAAGCTACGATTTTTTAGTGGAATCGTACGAGATGGTTTCTAAAGACAACGTGCCCGAAAGAAATATTACTTTATCATCACGATCATAGATATATATGTATTGTTGTTAGCTGCGGATAATGGGACTTCATTTGCTACATATGTGTACAGCAGTACGTGATGATCACTAGATATATTAAACTTTCCGAATGTTTGCACTGTTATAACTCTTACTATGTTTTATTAGCTCTCTTTGGATCCCCGTAGGTCTTTTCCTTAAATGAAAGATATAGCAATTGAATAACGTTTGGGTCTACTCATTCATTGCTCCTATATGCTATTTCTGTTTTTGTGACATTATTTTACTTTTCTTTTCAGAATGAATGTGTTTATGACTTTGGCTTCATTGCAATCAATACAATATTAAAATGGAGTCCTTTAATCACAAATACATATATATATATATATTAGTTTATTTTGTTCATCATGTCAATTTTGTTTACTGGGAGGAGATATTTGTGTGTTTACTAGTTGTAATCGAAAGTCAAAGTCTTCTTAAATTGCCAACTTGATGACTTTCGGCCTTTTATTCCTTTCCTTAGTTTCCTCGATCATTGCCTTTTCACATTTGTAGCTTTGCACACACTTAGGTGAAAGGAAAACCCACTAATCTTTAGACTATATCAGAAGTATAAAAGAAAATATAATAATTTATACGAGATTAGATCTCACAATTTATCAGCTTGAGTTTTTGAATTTAAAATTGAATCAAAGGCCATGTACGTCCAGTAAAATTTAAGATTATGTGTCTTGTATGTGTTTTGTTTCCGGTGGGGGTTTCTTATGAATGTATTTCCATGCCTATGTATATTCTCTATTAATTATGAATGAATGAAATGAACTTTTCATAATAATAATAAAAAAGTTGACGCTAAAGGGAGCATTATTTTTTTTGCTCGAAGCTAAAGAGAACATAATGTAATTGAAAAGGAAAAAATATATTGTCTTATGGATCAAAGAGAGTGAAGAGGAAGCTTGATGAAAATCCACGTTATGAGAGATTTACCCTTTAGTGAGTCGATCTGATTTGACTGGATTAGTCGGACCTTAATTGAATTTTTAGATACCAGGGTTTACCCCGAAAAAAAGAGTAAGTTTTTTATTTATATGTATAACTGAACGGTATGATAATTAGAAAACTCGCTCTGCTATAACTCCTATGGTATGCTGCTTTAGCTCTCTTCCCTGCCCGACTCGCGTGAATTGATTGACTGCTCATGTAGGATCAAGCATGCCATACCCCTTCAATGAAAGATATATAGCATTATCAAAAGAGAATGTAGCGTAGTAGCGTGCCTCGCCTGTTGATTTAGAAGTCGCAAGTTCGATACTTAATGGAACTATCCGTGTCCCTTTATTAATTATTTAGGATTTCTCTTTCATTGTACCAGGTCTTAGGTCTCCTTTTTAACCGAAAAAAGATATATAGCATTGAATAATGCGATGGTCTACTCATTCATTAATTGCTACCTATATGATACTTGCTTTGTGGAACACTTTCGTAAATCGGGCATTGTAAGGAAAAGGAGTGTACGGATTCGCTCTCAACACTTGCTAGCAGGCTAGCGTGCACATGAGGCCGGAATCGCGCACGTGATTCTTCTTCTCTCATCTCATCCGTTGGATCGATGCCTCCCTCCTCTCTCTGGTAGGTTTCCGGCGCCGTATGGCCAGCGGGATGGCTGCTCTAGGAGGGGCAACGTCGGAAACAGCCTCGCTAGCGTCCGAGAATGCCAATCAATCTCGCTCGAAACTCATCTCAGGTGAGAAACCAACTCTCAAAGGTCCTCTGAACTGGAAGAAGGTCTTTCCTAAAGTTAATCAAAACCTAGAATTCTTCGAAGGCGTCGAGCACAAAAATGTGAAGCCCCCTTCGGAGTTCCTGCAGTTAGGGGTCGATCAATGGTGCTATACTCTAGTCGGAAGGTTTATGGGCAAGGCTCCCGACTTTGCGAAGGTAACAGCGGTTGTGAATGGGTTATGGGGGAAGCAAGGGAGAGTCACAGTGAGTACAATGGGTCAGCTGTTTATCTTCCAATTCCCGACCGAAGAAACAATGACCTAGGTCCTGGAAACGGGGCCATGGCATGTGGAGAGAAAGTACCTAATTCTGCAGAAATGGAGTCCTCAGTTCACTGAGGAGGATCTTGACATGAAGAGGATGCCAATCTGGGTCCAACTTCGCAAGATTCCCCTTCAATACTTTCATCCCAAAGGTATTAGCTACATTGCAAGTGTAATTGGCAGGCCCTTATACATGGATAGAGCCACTGCTATTCGCTCAAGGTTGGACTATGCAAAGGTATGTGTAGAAGTTGATGTGGAAAACGAAATTCCACAATCTCTGTCTGTTGATTTGGGTAACGGCTATATAGTGGAGGTTCTTGTGGATATCCCTTGAATGCCGAACAAATGTGACCGATGTAAAGTGTTTGGTCACCGATGCAACAACACTACTGAGGTAGCACTAGTAGCTGCCCCTGCTGCTCCCATTGCTGAGGTGCACTGTACAGAAGTGGAAGAGGAGCCTAAATGTGCTGCACCCAACCCAGTAACTGAGGAGGAGTCTCGAGCTGCTGCTGCAACCCCTGCCACTACTGCCCACATAGTCTCATTCTCTGGAACAATGGTTAAGTCCGGAGATGGTTTGTCTGCAGATTCAATCAGAAACAGGAAAAAGGCCCCTTTTACAGAAGAAGTCATAGCTGATCTGGAGGAAGAAGAGGACAATCACGGAAGTGAATTCAGTTCGGCTGATGAAGGGGAAAACTCTAATAAGGAGAAGGTTGTTCAGTTGGGAGGACAACGACAATCACGAAGTGCTTCGAAAGGTGTAGCTCAGGCGGTCTTGAAGTTACAGGGAACGAGAAAGTCAAGGTCTGGCAAAGGGAGTAAGGCCCCTAAGGTACTCTTATGATTGTAGCTTCTTGGAACGTTAGAGGGCTAAATGATCCTCATAAACAGAAAATGGTATATAAGTTTGTACAGGATTATGATCTAGGGGTCTTTGCAATCATTGAAACGTGAGTTAAAGAGATGAATTGTAAAAAAATTGTTGATAAATGGAAGGGCTGGTATTTAGTTGATAATTATCAGTTTGCTAGCAATGGTAGACTGTGGATATTGGTGCGAGAGGATTTGCAAGTACAAATACTTAGCAAATCCAACCAATTCATTCATATTTCTCTCAATGTGCCTAAAGAAGTTGGCTGGTTGGTAGTCACTTTTGTGTATGCTTCTAGTGATATGTTGGAGAGAAGGTTGTTATGGCATGATTTACAGGCCCTGGCTAGAAACATTAGTCACAGCTGTGTGTTGATGGGGGATTTTAATGCAGTCAAAGATATCCAAGAGGTGAAAGCAGTGGGAAGGGAGGTTGTTATCGACCAAAGCATGCGAGACTTTGCTGACTTCTTGAACTCAACTGAGCTCACTGACCACACCTCCATTGGTTGTTACTATACGTGGAGCAACAAACGGCAAGAGGGATTCCAAGCAAGGAAGATTGATAGAGTCTTGATTAATGAAAAGTGGGTTCAGAGTGAGTTACCTTCCACTGTCGAGTTCCTTCCTCTTGGTATCTCTGATCACTGCCCTGCTGTATTGAAGTTTGGAGAAAAAGAGAATGCTGGTCCTAAGCCTTTTAAATTCTTTCATTTCTAGACTGAACATTCGGATTATATGGCGCTAATTGGGGGAGTTTGGTCAAAGACACAGCGGGGTACTCCAATGGCAGTGCTATATAAAAAGTTGAAGGATCTCAAGATGCATCTAAGGGAGTTCAACAGAACCAAGTTTGGAAATGTGCACACTCAGGTCACTGTTTTGCAACATGAACTCGCACAGGTTCAATCTTCTCTGCTTGGAAATGATTTTGTATCTCTAGACTCTATTAAGAAGGAGATGGACCTACGGGTTAAGCTGCTGGAAGCAACCGACAGACAGGAGAAGTTCCTGAAGCAAAAATCCAGAGTAGCATGGCTAAAAGCGGGAGATCAAAACACTTCTTTCTTTCACAAGACAGTCAAAGGCAGAAATGCAAGATCCACCATTCGAGCCCTTTTCTCTACCTCAGGTGTCAAATTAGAAGGAGTCCAGGAAATCAAAGACGAAGCAATTAACTACTATCAGGGTCTCCTAGGGAGAAAGGATGACTGTATCGGAAGGGTCTCGACCTCTCAACTTTCTTCCATCCTCAAAAAGAAGGTTCCCCACCCTAAACTCCAGATGCTCATGTCACCCATTGCAGAGGAAGAGATCAAAACGACCTTATTCTCTATGGGGAACGACAAGTCTCCGGGGCTAGATGGTTTCACCGCATTTTTCTATAAGCATGCCTGGCAAGTTGTTCGGAGGGACTTCATTCGAGCTGTGCAGCACTTCTTCTCTTACGGAGAGCTTCGAAGAGAGGTAAATTCAACTATCATAGCCCATGTCCCAAAGAAAGAAAAAGTTGACTGCATGAGGGATTTCCGACCTATATCATGTTGCAATGTAGTCTACAAATGTATTTATAAGGTGCTTGCGAATAGATTGAAGGGAGTGTTCCTGGATATTATTAGCTTGAATCAGACTGCCTTTGTTCAAGGTAGAAAAATCTCGGATAATGTATTGCTTGCTCATGAACTTGTGAGAAACTATCACAGGCAAGGAGTATCTCCCCGTTGTGCTATCAAGATTGACCTCATGAAGGCCTTTGACTCCTTAAGTTGAGATTTCATTCTAAACACTATTTAAGCTCTGGGATTCCCACATACATTTCTTCGGTGGATCAAAAGTTGCATCACCTCACCCTATTTTTCAGTAGCTATCAATGGGTCTTTAGCTGGATATTTCCCAGGTCAGCGTGGAGTGAGACAAGGAGACCCGCTCTCCCCATATCTATTTGTCATCGGCATGGAGGTGTTCTCACACCTCATGGACTTGGCTGCAGCTGAAGGAAGAATCGGGTTTCATCCTAGGTGTAAGTCACTCTAATTAATCCATCTATGTTTTGCGGATGATCTACTCTTATTCACAAATGGTTCAAAGGGATCCATCATTGCTATTCTTGATGTGTTGAATACCTTTTATCATTGGTCTGGTCTGAAGTTGAACCCTGACAAATCTGAGATTTTTACGGGAGGCATTAATGGGGATTCTATCTCTGAATTGATGACTTGTTCTGGATTTAAGCATGGTACTCTCCCTGTGCGTTACCTGGGCTTTCCTCTTGTCTCTGGGAAATTCTCTTCTAAGAACTGTGAGGCTCTTACTGAGAGAATTGTGAAACGAATTAAGAGCTGGTCTGTGAAGCACCTGTCTTATGTAGGTAGGGTACAATTGATTAACTCTGTTCTCTTCAGTATGGCCAACTACTGGTGTTGCCGCTTAATTCTCCCAAAAAAAGTTATAAAACTTGTGAAACAAAAATGTCGATCTTTTCTGTGGAAGGGTCTTGACAAACACGCCGGTGGAAGCAAGGTCAGTTGGGAAACCGTCTGCCTTCCAAAAGGCGAGGGAGGTCTTGGCATCAGGGATCTAACTTTGTGGAACAATGTATGTGTGTTGAAGAATTTATGGTCCCTTCTTCTAAGTTCGGGGTCTCTCTGGGTGGCTTGGACTACTAAATACCTTACAAAGGGTCGCAGTATTTGGTCTTTACGGATTCCTGGAGACTGCTCCTGGAACTGGAGAAAACTAATGCAGCTGAGAGCACTGATTTTCCCTTATACTAGCTGCAGAGTTGGTTCAAGTATTACTATATCTTTTTGGTATGATGCCTGGTTACCAGTTGGCCCATTGATTAAATTTTGTTGTCAAGGACTACAATGTTTCCCTACCCTCAGTGAACATGCAAAAGTTAGCGCAGTTCTTTCGCAAGGACAATGGCACTGGCCGCGGAGCTCGGACCCACAAGCCGCTTTGATCCGGGACCTAGCTGCAGCTCTTGATCTTTCCAACTAGGATACAGTCTTATGGACCCCCCACAAATCTGGGCAGTTCTCCACTGCCGATGCTTGGAAGTGTTTACGAGTTAGAAGCCCGACTTTGGAATGGAGTAATGCGATTTGGTTTGATGGATAGCTCCCGCGACCTTCTTTCATCAGTTGGCTCTGTGTTCATAATAGATTAGCTACAAAGGACCGACTATCAACATGGGGGATTCAGATTGCGTCAGTTGAATGCGAATTCTGCAACACACAGTGGGAAACTCACGAACATCTCTTTTTTGAATGTCCAGTCACCTAGGAAATATGGAGAAGTTTGTTGGCTCGAGTTGGCCTGCACCGTAATTTGGTGAGTTGGAATACGGAATTTTGTTGGATTTCTTCTCTTCGAGGCAAGAAACTCGATGTAATTTGTTTGAAGCTTCTTTGGACTCACTACATATACTGCATATGGCGTGAGAGGAACGCAAGGATTTATCAAAGGCAAAGCTTATCTCCAGAGGCTATAGTTCGGAAGATTTTTGCAGATGTGAAAGCAAAACTCTATGTTTACCCCCGTCTCTCTCACAAAATTGTAAATTCTATCATAGTCAATCACATGTTTAACCCTCTTGATATAGCGCATAGATAGCTGTTGTTATTTGGTAGTTTTGTTGGTAGTTCTGTTGGTAGTTTTGTTGGATAAATGACACTTGATGTAAATCCTTTTATTTAATGAAAGTCTCTACCATTTATCCAAAAAAAGATACTTGCTTTGTGACATTAAATAGATATGCAGGCTGAGAAAATATTAGGGGATAGTAACACATTAAAGTAGCATGTGTAAGTACTGTATCAATATTACGAAAAATACAGAAAAAAAGTGCGATAGACTTCACAGAGAACTTAACAAAAACTTACACACCTCAATGCATATTAATCTCATGAAATATTTTCTCGCCTAGAGCAGTGTAAACTAAGAATGAAAGAGGATAGAATCTCAATTTGAATATTTTTCTTAAAAATTGGTTTTGGTTGCAATGATTTTTGTCTGTTATGGTCATTGAATCCTTTTATATTACTTAGGTGGTGAAGCATTTTGGAGCAATGGCCTTTCTGAGTTGTTAGGCAATTAACGCCTTCTTTCCTCTAAGATAAACTTCGTGTGGTGTCAACAGAGAATGGAATATTATTGGTTGTTATATTCTAATTTTGGACTGAGGAAATCGATTGCAATTACTTGGAAGAAAACTATGGTGACGAGTTCAACTCTAACAACTAAACGAACAAATTATTTGCAAGTGGCTGAAAAGATAACTAGAATGATAAGATGGAAGGCCTTTAATCTAAGGTTAAGGCCAGGCTCCTCTATGAATCAAGCATTTCATGATGCTCTAGATAAAATTGCGTGATGCCTTCTGCAGGTACAGAAGCAGAAGAAGCCCTTCAGTCTCGCCGAGCCATCGTTACTGTGGCCGTTGCTATACCCCAAGCCGTAGCCCTAGTCGCGACCATTCGCCAGCCAAGAAGTCCCGTTCCCCTCCCCGGGCTGAGAGGGAAAGATCCTATTCAAGGAGTTTGGTGTGTTTGGTTTTAGAATAGAGTTGAGAATTATGAAAAAAAGTGTGAAAAAGTAATGAATAGTTGACAGAATTTAGTATTAAAAATTGAATTGAGTATAATGGAGGAGTATGTGGATTTATGTATGGGTCCTACCTTTTTGACTTTGAATAGTTAATTTTTATTGTGTAGTGAGTAGAGTTAAAGTTAGTTAAAATTTTAAAATCTGATTGCGAAACCAAACGGAGTTTGAATCGCTCTGTGTCGAGGTCTTCTCGGGACTCCCCGTCCCCAGCCAGAAGAGCAAGCAAGGACCATTTGAGGTCTTCATCTTCATCCCTGAGCCCGGCTGGTAAGAAGGGCCTTGTCAACTATGATGATGTCTCCAGAAAGGTGAGAGTGGAGTTGTACTAGTGGAACGATTGGTTCATAGGGTGCGGCTTGTGAAGCTTACCTGGTCCATATACCCTCTCTTGAGTTAGTAGACTTTCATGTGTGCATTTCCTCCGCATCGATTAAGGGTCATGCACTTGCAGTTTTGACTTTTAGCTTTTGAATTGCCACTTGACACGAAATGTTAGTTGGCTATACATATGGAGGATTATGCTTATGGCGGTTTGGAGATGATGTCCTTGTTTTGGATTATTTTTTTGCCTCGGTTCCCGATATTTTGAGATTTGCTCAATTACGTCAGACTACTGAGCTTCATAGCCAGCTCCAACCAGACAAAGAAACAGACAACATAAGGGACACTTACGAAGCTGCAATTCATCGATGTTATCACCCGGTTCTTGTATGGGTCGTCAGCACTCTGCACCCATTCCATGCAGTTGTTACAAGTTCAGTAGGACTGGGGTTCTCCAGCTTTGATAATACTAGTTGGTAGGAAGCGTGGGAAGAGTATGTCGAACGTCTCGACCCCTCGTGCTCGTGACACGATTGTACAGTGCGTGTTGGAAGCACGCTCGAGCTTTCATGAGAAACAGCAGAGAGCACTACAGATGCTTGCCTCTCTAACCAAGGTGAGTGCCCAGAATCGGAGCCTGCTTGCACAGTCAGAAGGTGCGATCCCAACCTTGCTGGCGCTCTCGAAATCACCCTCGTCGACGGTCCAGACCCTCGCACTCTCTGTTCTCTTCAACCTCTCCTTGAACCCAGATCTGAAGCTCCTCCTAGCAGATATGGAGACGATCCATAGCCTTAACTCCGTCATTATCCTATCGACCTCTCCCGAGTCCAGTAGGCTGGCATCGTCCCTGATCTGTAGCTTGGCGTTGCTGGACAAGAACAAGGCCAAGTTTGGAGTTGCAGGAACAATCCAGCTGCTGGTCAAGGCTATCTGCGGGCCTATGAGCCCGGACGTGGCCCACCACCTCCTGAGCTCGCTCGCAGAGTTGGTCCAATTCCATGGGAACTGCACTCTCGCTGTGCGGTCAGGAGCCATACCTGCACTCCTCCGGCTTGCAGAGTCCAGTGATGAGGAGGACCTTGCCGCCACGTCCCTCACCATTCTAGGGCTTCTGGCTCGTTTTGATGAGGGCCTGAGGGCCCTGAGGAAGACCGATGGGATCGTTGCTTCAATGGTTGACGTCATAGTGGGAAGGAGCATGTTGAGCAAGGAAGGCGCGGCAGATGTTCTACTTCGACTTTTTGATGAGAGCGAGGGGTGCATAAGAGATGCCCTTAGGCTGTCCGAGCTCTCCACTGTGCTGGCTGACCTCTCCGTCAGGGGGTCAAGCCGGGCCAGAGAGAAGGCTGCTTTGCTGATGAAGAAGATGATGGAGGTCGAATCTTATGCCGATGGTAACTCGATCCTCTACGAATGGTAATAGGCTAACCCGGTAGGTTTTTGCGCATTTCCAGGTGACTGGCGTTTGCGTGATATCTAGTCGGCTGGCTGTCGCAGGGATCATTGCTCGATTGTGTTTCTAAAACTCGTGTTCAGAATTACTGCCATAAATCTCGGAGCGCTTATAATGTGTAGAAGTGACCCGTGTTTCTTGCATAATGTCATAATGCTGCTTAAGGCTACTGTCATCTCGTGGACGTTATACGACATAGCCAACATGTTCTCTCCCGATGTTCCAGTTTTGGAATTTGGATAGACTGGTTGGTCCCAACTCGGCTGAATTTCCGATAAATAGCTAAAGAATATATTGTACGACTTCAAGTGTCAACTCCGCAAACAACGCACCGTGGCCCATAGAGGATGGAAGTATGGTGTAATTACACGTGTCCTCGACTTGAAATCAAAAGTATTTAGATTATTCAGATAGGTTTTATAATGAAACTTTAACTCATGTTCTATGATGGAACGCTAATTTCAGCCATTAGATCCTACAATTTTTTTTTATCTCATTCGTCTATTATTTATATATTTTACCATAGTATTTCTAGTCATTTATATTTTTATTTCATAATTTTCGCATACTATACTATTCTACTGTTCTCAAATCTTCTCACAATACATACTAATCACATTCCGTGATGTCACCTATCTTCGCCACGTTACTGAAGCGGACCATAAAAATCGAATTTTACAGAAAACACGTCATCGACATGTAAGCGGATTTTAATTTATATACATGTCAACGGCAAGCCATCAACACGTAAGCAATCATCCAATTTTATTGTACTTTACATGTGGCCAGAAGAATTTGTGACATTATTGAAAGACTATGGGCCAAAACGATGTCTTTAACATTAAAAGGACTAGAAAAAATTAGCGTTCGACCATGAAACATAATTTGACGTTCCATTATAGAATTTGCCTTAAATTCGAGTCTTCTCATTGGTAGGATATTACGCACTTCTTTCCACATGCCTCTTATAACATGGAAAGGAAAAAAGGGAAAAGGTCAAATTTGATCCTCAACCTTTAGTTATTTTTCTATCTTAGTCCTAAATCTTTTCTTTGGTTGATTTCGTCCTCAATATTTTCCGCGCGGTATGAGTTCAGTTATTTCGTCCAAAATTCCGTCCATTTTCCCTGACATGTATATTCGTCAAATGAGAGTGCATCACGTGCGCGACATATCACTACTACTCTAAACGGTTATTATAGAGCAAATCCGATTCTTTTTTTAATCGGACCTGTAAATCATAGCGCACACATGGCACACTCTCATTTGACGAATATACATGTCAGGGAAAATGGGCGGAATTTTAGCCGGAAGGACCGAATTCATACCGCACAAAAAAGATTGAGAACGAAATTCAGTTAAAGAAAAGGTTTAGGACTAAAATAGAAAAAGAGCAAAAAGTTGATGATCAAATTTGACATTATCCCAAGGAAAAATCACATCTCATAATCTAATCGTGCCATGTTTAATGGGTCGAAATTTGAAGAAAGGCCCAAGATTTTTATTTCCAAGCAATGCTCAATCATGGGCCAAAATTAAAGTGCAAGTTGTAGAGGCATTGGAACAAGCGAAATGGCCCAAGTACCAAAAGTATATAAGAACAAGTGAAATAGCTTTTACTAGGAGGACGGGTCAGCTCCTACTAAAGAGGAGTGCGTGAGATATATCGAGAAAGGGGTCTGAGTGTGGTCGAATCCACCACAGATATGGAAGGGGCTCCTACTAGGAGAGGAGTTGGGAAATCGACCCCCGAAGAGGGGGAGCGTGTGTGTGATCATGGCCAATCAAGGAGCACACAACGATGGCTAGCTCTTAGGAGTTCGAGGTTGGATGGTGACTCGAACTGTGCTTGACTGATGGCAAGTTTGGTGAAGGTCTCGGGCTTTTCAGAAGAATGCAGGAGCCGGGAATTTGTTGCATTGAAAGGCAACCCTGAAAACAATACTATCGGGGTGCGACAGGCCCGAGCTCTTTTATGTGACTGAGATGATGCAGGAAATAATAGTCAGGTGGGCTAGTTAACTTGTTGACGAAGAAAACTCGATCCTTCTTCAATTTGTCAATGAGGTAGAGCCACGAGTTGCACACGAAGTGGACTCGACTGTGGCCCAGGAGTTTCTTAAGAGTAAGCGTCTTGAGGTAGAATCGATTTCACCAACGCATACACAAATTGCCATTAGTAGCAGTCTATAGATCAGTTGCAGATAAACTCTCCGCCGCCTGAAAAGCTCATGAACTTGGCCGAGGACAGAGGCATTCAAGTCGATGAAGTCCATCACATTCTTCTTCACCAGAACCACCCTCCCTTTGATGCCCTGCTTCTTGCTCGATAACTCGTTTTCCAAGGTCCTTGCTTCTGAGATTGAGCTCTACTAATCAGTAATGATTGAAAATGAGATGTTTGAATGGTCAGAGGCTTCTGAACTGTAGTAACCAATGATTCTTGTGACTATGATGTTGATGGATATTTTAGTAAGCCGGTGAACATTCTTCTCTGGCTTCTGCTCATGCTCCTTTAAGATGTAAAAGTGAAAGTCCATAAAAGGTTGCAATACATATTACATCTTTGATAGCAGCCTCTTCAGAAAATACCTTGCAAATTGCAACTGGATATGGTTTAACTCGGTTGTTATCATCTTTCGATAAGATCGCAAGATGATTTCATCTTTTCCTTTAAATACGGTATCCACGATTCGCATAGCAATTCTATCATTGACTTTCTGGTTCTTTGAATGTCCATCCATTTGACAAAAATATGCAGGTATGATAAGGCGGACTTGATCGATCAGTACAAACTATATTCAAATTGCAGAAATCTCCGGTTCTAGCTGAATCTATGTTTCCGTCTCTATAGCTGCATATTACGTAATGGCTCGAGTATACATCTTGGGAATAGAGGAAGTAACTTTTATTATTAGATTTGAATTGCTGCAATTTTCTGCGAGCTACATTGCCACTTATCCTGAGAAGAATCAACAAACAATACAGGAAATTGAATAATCTAAACTTTACATTACAGTCCCTTAGATGGAGACACTGTTGGGAATTCCCTTTCCGGTTAGTCCGCCCTCACTGGTTGGGTATAGCAGTGTGTATGGCACCTTGACAGGGCCAACCCGGTTCTTCCACCTTGTGTCGCCATTCATCGTCATGATCTTCTCCTCAATAACCTCCAGTTTCTTGGCGAACTTCTCGAATGCCTGTAGCGGCACGCTGTCAGTAGTCCACTCAGGCATGTCCCTCTGCCCGAGATACACCTCATCGGTGGAATGCCTTGATAGGAGCTCGATCAGGGAGATGCCCAAAAGAGTCTGTAGCTCTGCGGTTATAGTCTCCAGGAATGCCTTCTCGGGGTCCTCCTTGAGCTTTTCATACTCTGGAGTTCCTTCCTCGGGCATGAACCGACGGCTTATGGTGGGACGGTTCGGCAAGTATCCTGCATATGGGTACTGCCCGAAGTTGACAGCAGCATGGAGGGCCGAGGCAATCCAGATTATGATCGTGCACGACTCGACCAAGTTCTGGACGCTGTCCATTTTGGGCCACCAGGGTTCATTCTTCTTGTCTCCATGGCCTTCTTCGACAAGTTCCTTCCACCAGGACTGGAGCTCCCTATCTTTCTGAACAATCTCGTCGCTTGTGTAGTAGAAGGAGCAATAGTCCTTGACCCAAGTCTTGATCGAGGACCAAATCTCGAGCCCATCAACAGCATAAGGGTAGTCTTCAATCAATAACCGGAGTCCGTGAGTTGAGTTCTTATCTTCAACTGCCACTCCTCTGAAGAAAAAAATATAAAAGATGTAACCAATCGACATGAACTTAACGTAACAAAATAATACACATTCCACATTTTGCAGTTACCATTTGAGATTTTAGTTCGTTACCTCTTGATGAGATCAGCCGGGAGTGCCTGCTCAGGAAATACCCAGTCTTTGTAAACAACAGATGACAGCTCCATAGCATACTTTGCCGGGAAAACCGTCGACTCCAAAACTCCACCAGCATTGATCAGGATCTGCCTTGCTAATGCATTAATGTTCATTGTGTCCCGAAAATGAGGATGGAGAAGCTTATAGATCGGGTGGAGAGTGCTCAGTTGCCTGTTGGTCGCAATCACGAAGGGCTCGATCACCGCATGAGTATTCAGAAAGTGGCTAATGAGCTGGTGGTAGCCTGAGTCATTGACAGCCGCATACGCCTTGGCAAGCTCCCAAATCGAGCCTGCAACTCCCTCTCGAGCCGGTGTAAAGACCTTGCTGACAGCCCCGAGTTGATCCCCCTCAGGATGTGGCAAGCTGAGTTCTATGGCCAGCGGCTTCAGAGTCCCATCTTCCTTTAAGAAGAGGACTGTTCGAGATGCGTAAGTCTTAGTGGAAGTCGTGTTTATTCGCCTGAGGTATGGCATGAGGGCGTCGTGGTGGTCCAATATGAAGAGCCGGTTTTTCTCAATCGCCTGCAGATGTGTACATTAATCAGTGATTTGCAGTTTCTTATAAAGCTCCGCAAGTTTATGCTCCAAGAAGATATAGTCAAAGCATCATACCTCATCCACAGTCAGGCCGTCTAAGCCATTCTCGATCTGTTCCTTCGTTATTGTACTGGTCTGATTTCCGTATTCTTTCGGGTCTAGTGAGCTAGCCGGAGGAAATTCCTGCAAAAAAAAAGAGGATTAGAACAAGAAATGCAAAACGCAAGAAGATTTTGATTGATTTACTGTGAGATAAAATAACTTACTTGGAGGCGACGAATGACGACTGGGTTAACTCCAGCAAGCATTTCTCGGCCAAACTCTTTGTCGGTCCTCCATGCAGACTTATCCTCTGCTCAAATTACCAATTTCATTAATGACTTAGCACTCGAATTATAGGAGTTTCTGTAAACTGATCTGCTAGCCTTGTAGATTATCGTGTGCACTACCTTTGATTACTTGAGGCATGGGATACTTGAGGATTCCTTCACCCCCATCGGATGCGAATATTTCCTTGAGCGTCTCTAGCGGGATCTCTTTCTTTACGGTCTCGAGAAAGGAGTTATCTGGAAGCTTAATCCCGCCCTCATACAGCTTGAGCACATCCTCGAACGAGTCGAACTCCCCAGGAGTTTCGTCAAAAGTAGATTCGAGAGCAGGCTGAATGATCTGCGCAACGGATTTCAAGGAGTATGCTAGGAAATCAGACATTTTCAGGTGACCAAATCGCTCGTCTCTCGGGACATATATGTCCAGGCTCATGAGCAATGGCTCCCTACTCTCGGTGTTGGGATCTGCCAATAACAACAAAAAACGAAGAAGAGCTTCAATATTGCAATCTGGAACCTCGATCATATAAAGTTCTGATGTGTACTGAAATTAATGTAAAACAATCGATTCATTTTTCAAAGTTGATAATATCTGACCTGTCTTGGTCGGGGCTCGGCCTGTTCTCCCCCTTCGAGGATAAGGATACTGGGCTGACCCGCCGAGAACCGGGCGGGCATAATCCGAGCCCTTATCAGGATTACCCAAATCGTTGTAGAAAGCATAGTCATAAACCCGGTCCCATTCCTTAAGCTCCCCGGTTCCATCTCCTCTCAAATTGATCAATTCTTCTTCTCTGTACATCGCCAGTGGACCCGGAGTTTGGCCTGGAAGGTAAGTCTGCAGAAACAATCACAAAACAGAGTTAGTCAATTCTAATTCTCGAGGTTGTCATGTACTTTTATATTTGATTATAGGAACAAAAGGGTCGGTCTAGTTTACCTTGTTTGCGAAGAAAAGACGGTCCTCCTTGTACTTATCAGCAGGGTAAACCCACGAGTTGCATACGAAATGGACCCGGCCGTGGCCTGGGACATCCTCGAGGGTGAGGGTCCTGAGGTAGAATTGACTATGGTGCTCATTTTTTATCACGAATGCCCCCGGGAGCCCGATCTCCTCGTCCCAGTCAAACGTTACTTTGTATGCCGTTTCACCGGCCACCAGGTTGACCTTAGTGAGCCATTCTTCAAGGTATGCAGGCTTTCCCAGCTTTCCCTTCAGCCCATTTTCTGGAGGGGAAAAAAAAAAGGAAAGGAATTAATTCACTATAAGGTCTAATTGATTACTTGCCAACCAAGAAACAGTTCATACTGAGAAATTATGCGGCAAATTACTTGTGCAGAAAAAATTATATGCTTTTATCATAAAATCCGTCGGCCAGTCCTAGAATACCGATCAAAGTTCAGGCCGGTTCGAGGACGAATCGACCCCTCATGGCATAGCCTGGGTTGAATGGCAGATATGGCTTTTAGGTTGGTCGGTGCACATATGATCTACTTTAGACTGGTCCTTGTAACAACAGTTACTTGTGGAGAAAAAGACGATACCATTCATGTCAAACTGAAACATCGTGTCCAGAGATGGACTGATGGGGTCGAGGGCGGCCTAAAATTTTGTCGTATTAAAAAAATTTACATATTATTATTCACATTTGTTTACATAAATATTCATATATTTGCTCCTCTTAATTCGAGAATTTACTATCCTATATTAGTCCCTCCACATCAAGCATCTGCCTCCTAAGTCGAAATCCCGGTTCAGTCCCCGATCATATCTATATAATATCATCATGCATATCATATATATGTATAATATCTCCCTCGCATGATACATCATCACAGGAGGAATTAATCCATCACTGTCATCTTCGACATGACCCCACCTCAGATTATGTCATACAACAGTACTGAAACTTATTATAGATATATCATATACAATACATATATATATATATATATATACTCATTTACAAAATATTTTAATTATCTTCTAGATGGAAATTAATGGGGGACTCAGCACAGAGGAAAGTAGACTTACTGAAGCTGCCATGCACGGAAGACACGACTTTTAATCGACTTATCAATTAATTAATTAATTGAGACGGCATTCAAAAAAAAAATGAAAAGTCGCCATGCAATAATAATTTCAAGAATTCTCCCTAAATTCTTAAGAGATGGAATCAACGTGCAAAAAACCAGAAAATTTACCCAAAAAATTTGGAGGAAAAAAAATGGTGAAGTTGAGATAACATTTTCCCTGCTAAGTGAACAAATTAAACTGATAGGTTGTTAGTTATCGTCACGGATCAGAAGAGTGCTAGTGTAGGCGATGACTCGAAAAGATTTGACAGATCGAGATCGAGATCGAGACGAGAGAGAAAGATCATACCAAGTTTTATGGGGGGAAAGAAGGATCTCAACAATGTAATTATGTAACTCGAACTAATTACTAATAAAACTGTCTTACAAACCAGGAAATTTGTCGAAAATGCGTTAAATCTGAGTAAAATAGAAAAATCACTGGAGAGTGATTATCATCGGAACGTGATTAGTCCTAAGTGAAGTTTTAATGATAGAATTAACAAAAAATTAATTTCTAATAACTGTTTCAGGCTACTTAATTAACTAACTGCGCTTCAGACCTTAATTATAATAAAGTGAGTGCAGACAATTAATGGGAGTCGACGTACCCAAAACTAAAGAAATTTTCACGAAAGAAAAACGATGCCACGAAGTTCGAGTCCCGGGAGATGGAAGAGAGATCGACTACTCACCAGGGTCCCCGTTGACGGAGCTGACGAGGCGGAGGGAGATGCGCTGGCCGAGCAGCTCGTGGATCCCGTCGAGCACCTCAGTGCCGATGAAGTCGTTGAAGTCGAGGACGTTCTTCTTCATCAGTACAACTCTCCCTTCGACCCTGGCAGTGGTCTTCTTCGATGACAGGAGGCCGCCAGCGTTGTCGTTCCCGGTAATGGCATCGACGATGTTGTGGAAGACCTTCTCCATTACTCCAAGCTAACGCACAAGACGAAGAAAATCGCTAAGAGCTACTTTTTTCTTGATCTGGATGTACTGTGTAGATGAATGAATGATTTGTGTTTGGTTGTTGGAAGTGCGGGAGAATCTGGGGGTTGGGGTCGCAATTTATAGAGGATTTAAGCATGGCGCCACGTCGGTCAATATTAGATTTTTGACGTTATTATCTTTTTTTGGAAAATATTTCCTTTTTTTAATCTTATGGAAATATTTCCTTCTTCGTTTTTTGATCTTCAAAAGTCCAATAAGCCCCAAATAATTTAGTTCAAATGGGATCAGTGTACTAAACGGTAGAATTCTGTCGACATGAATTTTCTTCGTTCATAAGTCTTAAATCCGAGACACCTTAGACGCAGTATGTTCTTTAATTAGGTAATTTTATTGTTTCTTCTTTTGGCCAAAAGGTCATTTTCCTGCTTCTTAACAGGCAATTTCCAATTAGCAGCGCAAGAGACCCAATCCTGGCAATGGGCGCGTGGGGCACACGCTGGAGGAGCCGACATTCTCCCCCGTCGAATAATACTTGAAATTTTCCTCGGTCTTATATATTTCTCTTGGGAAAACGCGCAATGCCCGTTGATTTTTTTTTTTGTTGAACCCTTGATTTTATATAAGTCTATATTTATACATTTATTTTA
Source organism: Punica granatum (assembly GCF_007655135.1). Classification (NCBI taxonomy): domain Eukaryota; kingdom Viridiplantae; phylum Streptophyta; class Magnoliopsida; order Myrtales; family Lythraceae; genus Punica; species Punica granatum. The sequence continues at coordinate 52,653,978 of NC_045127.1, forward strand.
TGAATATAATGAATAAAATAAAATATAATTAGGAGAATAGAATTTCAAGGTAGAATTAGAATATTATACTGTATTTGGTTTCGAAGTAGGATTTTAAAATCAGATTTTAATTTTGAAAAATAGTGATATAAATGGGACACATCCTTTGACTTTATATGTGTTATTTTGTTTTGGTGTGGGTAGAATTAAGTTAAAATCTTACTTTAAAACCAAACAAGTCATTAGTTTCCGACTACTATTACAACATCATATATGTTATCTAGTTTTAGGTGTAGAAGAGTCAAACCTCTTTCATGCGTAAGGTCAACTTGACGAAATCAGTTCTTATTAATTTAAGTTGACCTATCCTAAGTTGCGCAGCCTCCGAGTCTTGGAAGGATAATTTCCTAAGAAAATTCGCAAATTCTTATCTTTTAGGAATTGCGTATGCTATATTCGCAACCGTTTTATCACAAATTAACAATTTTGTATGAGATGACGCATTGGTTTTGCGTGAAATCAAAGTTTGATTCCTTGATAGGAATGATGTTTGAAAATGCATCATTAATCTCTTAATCATTGTACAAGGAAGCTTATGTATACATTTCTTGTTTCTTTTTTGTTCATTCTTTGCCTTCTCAATGTTTTCATTTGGTGGTTTAAGTGTATATTTTACCTCGGCTTGGTATGCCAAAACCAAAATGACAACCGTCTTCCCAATTCTTTGCCCATGCATATACACACGCATTAAAAAAAATATACACATGCACACACATGCATATAAATGATTATATATATATATATGTAAAAGCGGGATTTTTTTATGATAACTAATTTTTTCTGTGACAACATGGTACTTCATGTTGAAGTGTGTAGTATTTGTATTTAATTGTATGGTACTTTAAAAATTCATTGTTAATAATTGAAATACCGTACGCAATTAAATCGAATAAATTCATCATACCTTTCAACATGAAATATTGCATTATTATAATGACAAATTATCACAGCAGACCCTTTTTGAGTGGAATGCTACAGTTTGATTAGTGGACGAATCTATCACCAAAATTGACTCGTCATCGATCTTACCATCAGAGACTGCATATCCACACACATATATACATATGTATATTATTATAATATCTTTATCTTATCATCACTCTTTTACCCCAGAAGACTAGTCTTCCCATTCAAACTTTTTGAATTTTCAGTGTACAGTGGAACAAGGGTTGGCCTTCCTCCCCTTGTCACCCATTCAATATATTCAACAGTGTACATCTTCAATTCATAAAAAAAAAAAAAAAAACCAATGTACATCTTCTGTACTACGCACTGGGGTCCTTACTACCACTTTCGATCGAAATCATGTTCCTTTCCCTCGACTACGCTGCAAGTATTAATTCAAATTGCAGAGCACATACATGATAAACTTTTTCTCTTTTTTTGGTGAATTTGGGGCCGAAGCCCGACATACATGATAAACTTTGAAATGGGGACGGTGACATAAATCTAGATGTCAGATTGTCTATTAAAGTAAAAAAAAAAAAGAGAGACATTTTTTCAATCAAAATCTTTTTAAAAAAATTTCTATTTTGATATTGCTCTCTTTCAAAGGACGTTGATCTTCTCTCTACGAATAAAATTCATTACCTTTATATGGTCTCAATAATTGGAGATTTTACCATGATTGACTAGCAAAAACAACCATTACGGTTGTTTTATCCTCAGTCGTTAAATTAATTAGATAAGATATGAACCGTATAAGTGTTCAAAATTTTTTAATCTTAAGATTCATTCATCATAATTTGACTATTAATATTTTCGATCACGCGTCTTCTCGACAACGCTCGGTCACGCCCGTGAACGAATCATTTCGATATGAAACCGGACCAAAATCTACCGATTCCATCAAATAAACAAAAAAATTTATTTTATAACTTCAAAAAAAGAGCCAAAATAACAAAACAATATAACAAACAATTCATACAAATGAAACAAACAAATATATATATATATATATGTACACTTAAACACCGACAAATGAAACGACCAACCACGAGTCTTTATCCCGCGGCTAACTAATCCCCCCGAAGCGTCAAATCTCGGCTCTCGTGCCATCTTCCTGCGATTCCCCCATAAACCTTAATTTTCGCATGGTCTGGCAGAAGTTCATCGGCTCATGCCATGGACAGCAGGAGAAGTCCTCGGCCAACTCTAGTTTGATGCACGTCTGTTGTTCCGTTCCAGTTCTGCTGGATTTTGTTATTGTTGTATCAAATTACTTTGGTTTTTGATTGAAGAATTTGAGGATTTGTGGAGTTAGCGGATTCTCAAGTTTTCCCAGTTTCCGAGCTCGTGGTGGTCCGTTTCATTTGTTGGTGTTTTAGTGTACATCTATATATATATATATATATATATATATCTTTTATTATTTGTTTTTTTTCTTTTGTGTTTAATAAAGTTATAAAATAATTTTGTTATTTTATTTGATTCAACCGGTAGATTCCTATTTGATTTCATATCGAATCGGATCTGACTTGTTCATGGGCGTCACCAAACATCATCGAGAAGACACGTAATCGAAAATATTGACAGTCAAATTATGAGAGGTGAATCTTAAAATCAAAAAGATTATAAACATGTATACAATACGGATCTTACCTAATGAAATCTAACAGTTTAAAAAAAGTATTTTTAACCAATCATGGTAGCATCACCCTGGATAGATAGACAGATAGACATACGTAGTATTCAGCAAAAAAAAAGATAGACATGGATCTTATAAAATACCATAAAATTTAATTATTACTATATGATACATATCTTTCACATTTTTTCACATCTCAGTAGTTTACCTTTGCCGTTTAAGTTGATCGATCTCCGGTGTAATTACCTTTTTGAACCAGATGACGAATTTTTTTACATCGTAAAACTTTACTCTTCAAATATACATTTACGCACACAGTGTGTTTGACTCCTAGTTAGCCAATACATTAGTTTCAATGATTGACACGTACGATTTTGTTTTTTTTCTTTTTTTTTTTTTGGTGATGTGGTAAATACGATTTTCTTACATTTTTTTATTATAAGTGGTACATAAGATTTTCTTCTGTTATAAGATTATGGTTTAGAACTTTTGTCCTTATTTCTCTTTGGGAGGAGAGAATCCTTCCTGAAATTGGCCATTTAATTTAGTGCATATTTTCACCCTCGACTTAGACCAAGAGGTCATGGGAGCTATCTGAAAGTACACCATCTTTAGAGCCTATTTTTGATGTTTTTAAAACTCATACATCTACGTATACCAGGAAAAAAAAGAAAAAACTCTTATATATATTGACATGTTTCCATCAACTGAAATGCTCCAATGAATGTCGTATATCAGAGGACTGATTTTATGTTCATTGATTTCTCGTTGTTTTCACGAAGACTTGAGCTTTTTACATCTTTCGACCGTTTTAATGGTGACTGTATAATTAATTAATTAGTCATATATAAACCATTGTTCTTATGGAGATTCTACCATGGTTGATTAAAAAAAAATAACTATAATAATTGTTTTAATTTTAGCCGTCAGATTTCAATAAGTAAAATCTAAACGAGACACGTGTCCATACTTTTATAATATGAAAATTTTCCATTCATACTTTTACTTTTAATATTTTCAACCATGCATCTTTTCGACGACACTCGGTCACGCTCAAGAATGAGTCGAACCCGATTCAACATTAAACCACACCAAACCGACTGGTTCGACAAATAAAATAACAATGTTATACTTTTCATTTTTTTTTAAAAAAAAAAAAAAGAGCAAACAAATGAACATTAAAGTGGCTAGTCCCCTCCCCTACCACAGCCCTGCAATTCAAAATCAAAACCTTAACTTTTACTTTCAATCATTCATCCAACTACGATCTCCTCTCCCCAATCACAACTTAACGCCATGCGCTATGTTTTAGAGTGCGTTTGGATTTTGAGTTGAGTTGAGTTGAATTTTGGTTTTAATTTATTTGTAATGATTGTATTATTGAATTATGAGAAAATGTGAGAAAAGTAATAAATAATTGAGAGAAAGTAATGATTAAGTAATGATTGTGTTGTTGAATTGAGAAAAAGTAATGAATAGTTGAGAGAATTTAATATTAAAAATTGAATTGAATGGTTCAAAAAATTTTAAAAATGAAAAAAAAAAGTAATGATTGTGATATTGAATTGAAAATAAGTGAAGTTGAATTGAGTTAAGTTAAAATTTTTTTAAAAAACAAATGCACCCTAATGTTCGTAATCCACCCTCACTCTTTTGTGAATTTTTAGTGATTTATCGGTCAGCCTTTAATCACATATAATTTCCATCAAAAGAGCTCGCCATGGATGTTGCTATTGAATTTCTCCCCCCTTCTTGCTTTCTGCAAAGCAACATAAACGATTAAGAGTAAAATTGATGATTCAAGATCACTAAATGGAAAATGGAAGAGAAAAACACATTTGTGAGTGGTCTTTTTATATCGATGAAATGGTTCGAGGTACAAACAACGTCCTCAAGTGTGTTCTTCCATGCCCTATCCATCTCCTCAAACACGATATCTATGGTTGGGCGGTCTTTGCTCTATTTTGCAACACAAATACTGTTACTTAAAGGCTGCACTCTAAGTTGGCCATGTTCAAGTTTCCATTCAACCTCGGATCTTCCAAATCCGATAAAGGACTTTTCCCCATAGATATGTCCTGCAAGACAAAAATAAGAAAATAAAATTATTGTCTCTGTCGCGTTAGTTCAGAGATGAAGACTTGGGTAGGAGATCGCAGGTGGAGGAATGATTCAATATAAAAATTAGTGTTTTAATTTTGAATTGCAGGGCTGTTCTCAAACATGGGGAAATCGACGGACGCGAGAGAGACCGATAGCCGAGATAGGGAGGATGACCGCGAGGGATGTCAACAGTGAATGGAGGCAGGTCCGTTCATTCTGGTTTAATTTCGAATCAGGTTCGACTCGTTTCGGACACATCGAGCATTATTAAAAAGATCTGTGGTCAAAGTTTTGAAAAAGAAAGGTATAGGTAGAGAATCTTCGTATTATAGAATTATGGACAAGATTTTACCTAGTATAATCTGACAGTTGACATAAAAACAACCAAGTTGGTTGGCTTTTCAACCAACCATCGTAGACTCACCCATCTATCTATCTATCTCTCTATCTCTCTATCTCTCTATCCACAATATTCTTATCTATCTATCTATCATCTGCAGCTACGTATACGAAATATCGTCTCTGTTATCGTGTTCATTAATCATTTCAAGTTGAGTTCAGATGAGCGTTACTCCTGCCATACGTGTAAGCATGTCATTTTGTGCATCTGTTTGGTAACACTACGATATATAACAGTAATTCAGATATATATCGTGTCTATTCGAATGCGTTGTTAGGAAACATTACAATGACGGATTATATCAAGCCCAGCTTGCAAATGAGTCTTGGAAACTCGGCATGAGTAATGATCATGCCGAACTCTTTGTTTGAGAGGTTTCTGAGTGGAGCTGGTTTAAAGGACACGACACGACACCGATTGTGCATTTGCAAGCCTCGTGCATTATTTTCGGGAGTTTCCTATTACGTCAAAATGCCGTTCGATGTAGATTGGAAACAGAAAAGGTGGGTATATATGGCTGTTGAAAGAAACGTTGCTGCGTAGCTTTTCTTAATGAGATTCCTATTATTTATTTGGTTTGCCACTACAAGCCTAGACAGCGCTTTAGATAAGAACAGAATTGCTACATTCCTACAACAAATTAATTACCTTAATTAAGGCTGTTGGGAGGCAACAATTGGAGCCTAAATGTCGAGAAGGTATTGTATGTAATAAATATATCACGTGATATTGTGTAATTAGAAATATATAAAATAAAGTTTACTTTTATCAACTATAGTTACATAAATTTTATCATCCAACAATTCAAATTTTCGGGATGGAGACGGTTTAACCACCTATATAGTCGGTGATAGGTTGAAAAAGGCCATGATAAAATTAAGGTTCTCTCTTAAGGGGATTTGTTTCCAAGACGCAAAAGATTTGCCTCTTTGCAAGTCAAACTATGAAATCGTTCGTTCACTATATAAAGAAAAGCCTCCACTTCATCTGATGAGCATTTCATTTCACGAATACAAAATATTGTTCTTCAGAAAAAGTCGAAATTACAGTGTGCACTCATTTTTGCTGACTAGTTGTTTTCACATTGATAGCAGTCCCAATGAATTTGACATGCAAATTGGCCCTATTTAGACCTTTTTATCCTGAAATAATAAGCCCATGCTTCGCATTTGCAATCTCATTTTATTTTATAGCGAAAATTTTTTCTTATTTAAATATATATTTTGTATACTTCTTATGTTATTCTTTTAAGTGATAATTCAATTTCATAATTGCGAATTTATTTATAAATTGTGATTAAAAAATTAAAAGTACTTTTTAGTTTTAATTTAAATATGATACAATTTAAAATAAATGAAAAGAAAAATTAGAGGAAATATTTTCCACTTGATATATTATCCCATCTCCCTTACCTTCTACCAGTGAATCTCTCCTTATTGCGCTCTATCTTCTCGACTTTCTAAACCCACTATCTATCACATTAATTTTTTTAAAAAAATTCTATCTCCAATTCTTACCTTTATTTTTTCTTGCCCTTACTTTTTTTTCAACCTTTTCTAAATTAATCTATTCACGAGTGTATTTGAGAAAATCATTATAGTTAAGGCGCAATACGCATGTATTAGGTTGTGCTATGCATGAGTAAGTAAATTTTTAATATATATATATATATAAAACATTTCGAAATCAACTTAGATATGATCTGTTGCCAGATTCGGGTTTTTGCTTCTCGGACAAAGAGAACATAAGGATATAAAATCAAATTGCAACTCATTAATTTATATTGTCAGAAGAAAATCCTACAAATTGCTAAAGAATTAATTTAGTTGGCTTAATGAGTGAATATATAAAAACGAACATGCGTCGGGGGCCAAAAACGCGCACATGTCTAAAGAACATTGCGGTTTTTTCTCGAAAATGGTGAAGATAAGCATGATTTATATCTATGTATTGTTTCAATGTAGATATGAATCAATACTTTTATCTAGTCACCATATATAAAGGTATTTATCTAAAATGATCAATGATTTGTTCATTTTATCAAATTTATCATATACTTTTTTTGGTCAAATCTATCACATGGTTTACTTTTTGCATCAAATCTATCATGACGTTATCTTTTCCGTCAATATTTAACGGCCGTGCTGACGTAGCACGTGAAGAGATAGTGGGCCACACTTGCCACGTAAGCGCCACGTCAGCACGGCCGTTAGATGTCGACGGAAAAGATAACGCCGAGATAGATTTGATGCAAAAAGTAAACCATAAGATAGATTTGACAAAAAAAAGCATATGATAGATTTGACAAAACGGACAAACCATGAGTCATTTTAGGTAAATACCCCCTATATATATGACTCAGTAAACGGTCATAAATATATATATATATATATATATATTTTTTTTTTTTTTTGTTAACCCGAGTATCCAGGTTTCGCCCGATTAATCCCTAAGACTTCGTGGACTCCCGACGGCGCACGAAACGGGTAATCATGTCAAAGGCGCTTTGGTGGCTCTAAAGGGTTTCGAACCCAGGATCGAATGGATATTTAAATTTCTCCTTACCACTATGTCAAACTCCTTAAAGTTATATATATATATATTAATACTTGATAATTTAATACTTGATATATTATAATTAAGTATTAAAAGAGGATACGGCGTAATGGTGTATGCACTCTTTTCTTGACCTAGAGATCACAGATTCAATTACTAATAAGACTATTTGTACTCTTTTATTAGTTATTTAAATTTTTTTATTATATTAGGTCTTAGACCCCTTTTAAAAAAAAAAAACTCTATCAACCTAACAATAATGGCTTGCATTGATTTTCCTTGGGGTCCTGTCCTTCCTATGCATTTCACTATCTTTGTAATGAATGCATATTCTTCTTCCCGTCACAATACTGGAAATATTGGTGGTGACAGTTTATATTTATGTGATCATTTTCAGATGCGACGACTTGGAGCTCCCGTATTAATTTCTCTTTTGCCTGAGTCGGTAATGTATAATCTTTACTTCTATAAGACATTCTTATCGATATGGACCATCACTTTATCAATCGATATATTTTTATCCATTCATTATACATATGACTCGGTAAACGGCCATATATATATATATATATATAGAGAGAGAGAGAGAGAGAGAGTGAAATTTGTATTTTTATTCTATTAATAGAGCTATAATAATATTCACCAGAAGAAAAACAGAGCTATAATACTTCTATGTGCTAACTACATTAGCCAATTTAGGTCCCTAACGAATACTATCATTATTCAAAAATGACTATTATTATAAAATATAACCAATAAATATAACTAACAAATATTTGACTGGATGTTAATAAAATTCTCGTTGGGAAAAAAATAACAGATTACCCATATAAGATTTAAATCGAGTATGACAAGATGCTAATTTTATAAAGTTATGGTGATATAAGAATATTAAAAGTAAATATTTGAGATTTCACCAAAAGAAAATAAATATTTGAGATGAGTAAACTTATTTAAAAAGAATCGTATGAGAAATATTTAAACTAAATACATATCATAAATTCATCTAATATATAAACCATTAAATAAATCATAAATGCATGGTGAAAGAGTCATTTATTTCAAAAAAATTATTAAATTATTCAGAATCAGTCTAACTTAATAAACACCTTTTTATAAGCACTGTATAAGAAACTTTTAAACTAAATACGTATCATAAATTCATCTAACATATACAGCATTCGATAAATCAGAAATGCTTAGTTGTAGAGATATTACTTATTAGTCCAACTTCTAAACTTTTATGTATATTTGTTTATTAATGAAATATGCATCCTTTTTTAATACTTCTTTGAATATTTTCTTCATAATATTTTTAATCAAAATAATAATGTTATAATTTAATTCGATATATCAATAAACTTATAAAATTGATAAATCAATTCCTATTATACCCAAATTGTATATATATTTACAATTATATCATTATTTATTGCACTATGTTTAAATTTATGTATTATATATACAGATAGATTGATAGAGATGTATGCGCATAATAAGCTGCGATTTCCAGCAACGCATTGAATGCATATATCTACTACCATATCTAACACCATCCAAGGCTCTATATATTGACTATCAGGCCAAGCAATAATTCAAGAAATTCTTCACCAAATAATTCGAGAAATTGGACTGATGCGATGCGACATCGATCATTTAAATCAAAATTAAGAACTTAGTCATGCATTGGCGTCCAGGGGGCAATTAGTGACTGAGTCATGAACCGAACTAATTCCGTCACAACTCCTGCACTCGGATTTCATGCAATTTGACATTTGAATATATCGATCGGGACTTTCCTTGGTTGATATATTAAGTAGAGCCCGCAGAGGCTTACAGAGTTTGCTTTCAATTTCATCGATTACGTTATGGACCAATGCAACAATTGATTCCGTAAATTCAAATATACTTTCTTCTTCTATATATCCTTTCGCATATCGCCAAAAAGAAAAAAATCCATAAAATATGTCCACGTGTATGGTCTGTTTTTCTAATTTATATATCTTTCTACATATTAAATTTTTTTTCTCTGCTTTCTTCCACAGTATTACCATTAGCTGTTCACAACTTTGCTTACAATCATAAGCTGTCATTTTCAGCACTTATCGTTTTATCTGAAATTTTAAAACAAAAAATCTAAAAGATAAAAGTTTGGAATTCCTTTGATTCTCACAAAAAGAACTTGACATCAGCCAATTGATGATGCTAGCCCTGCTCGCTCGATAAAATTGGCAGAAAATTACTATTCGAGAAAAAATAATTTATCCTCTTCGCTCAGCAGAGTAAATTAATCAGATTAGGTTTCATCTGTTCACATTACTCACCGGCATTTTACTTTAATATAAAAATTAATTTGACAAACTCTTTGGCCTGTGAACTATGAGGAGGCGAAATTCTTCGAGAATCCTATTCTAACACACGCTAAAGGAAGCACCAATAGGATCGGAGAAAAAAATTAAGATTTTATCGCAGAACTCAGGGGAATACAATTCACGTAAGAAAGGCGATCGACTAAGATCATGTTCGGTGAACTTTCCTCCGAGTTTGCGAGAGATTAGATGCCTAGCTATCCTTGGAAGATTGATTACACATATATTCAATAACAAAAGTGTGTGATGTCAATTGATGGTTTAGATGGGAAATTGAATTAGTGGAATATTATATACAAAATAAGACGGGTGACGTGCTGATGCTAAAACTAAACCTAGTACTTGGATTTGTTTGTCAATGACGCAATGCTTTAACCGACCAAATCGAGGCATGGAGTTGTTGTTGTTGTTGTTGTTGTTTAATATAATATTTAGTGGGAATTTAGCAATATATATATATATATATATTAATTTATTTATTAAGCTTCATATTGGCTACTATTTTTATTTTTATTTTTTTTATAATTTAAGCTTGATGACATGGTAGAATGTGTGTGTGTGTGTATATACATGTCTTTCTTCCTAGATACACAAGCTAAAATTACGAAAATGATTCAGAGAATAAATATTTTTTCGATTTTATCGAATATTGACTACATTAACAAAAGACCATGCAGAAAAAAAGTCATTTCCACTGTATACACATTCATACACACGGATATATATTCTTTTGCGAACCCATCGATGGGGTCTATCATGGAGAGATGGATTGGAGTCCAAAAGCGTTGGAACTTTGGATCTGAGTTCATATTTGTATGGAAAGTCCTACTTAATTCTCATGGAATGGCCCGATTTTTTCCGATTTACGCACGATAAGCGCATCAACCGTGACACACTCCCGACTGCACCTAATCCTTTGTTTTCATCCGCTCACTTGGAGTTTCATTCTCATTGCTTGTCAATTCGAGAGCGAAGTTTTCCTTCTGTAAACATTTATCCCCAGCAAATAGTTCATCTTGTTTACGCTATGGCTAGCGTTGAAGCGACCAATGATCGAGCTTTTAGTTTTGAATCTAGAAAGATGTTACTCGACTGTCTCTCTCGATAATTTCTCAAATCCCGAATTCTGATCATTTAAGGATCGCTTAAAACAGAGGCATCACCTTCCCGAAAGAAAGGTATAATTTACTTCTCTATTGAAAACATTCGAATAGAAGATTTTGTGTATGCGTGTGTCACAATCTATTGAAATTAACCAAAGAGAATAGGCAGTACAACGCTACAAAAAGAGTTTGACGAAGATATATTGCATCTCATACAACAAACAATGCTCATATAAAAAGCGAATTCCGCGACACCCAAAAACTATGGATTTCTTGGGTCTAATTCCGGGCTGAAGATCGATCATCAACGAGGCTGTGCTATCACTCAGCCCATCCACCCCCCAGCCCGTAAGCATCCATGTATCCTCCAGCTCCCCCCATGTGAGAATGACCGTGGCCATGGTGGTGATCCTGAGCACCATGACCTTGATGATGGTGGTTGTGATCATCTTTGCTTGTAGCTTCATCGGACATCTTTTGAATGTGCTCGGGAAGATGCTCTTCCTCGACCTTTCGGACAGTTTTTGGTATAGAAGACACGAGCTCGAAAATATTATCCGCTAGCTCATCAGCAGCATCTTCCTGCAATCATCAAGGAGCATTATACTTGAGAGCGAATAACAAGGGAGCGTACCCTAAGATTTTACTTCGATTGCTCTTGTTCAGTGAATAAGAGTTTTTTTTTGGGGGGGGGGGACAACTAATCGAGAGCCTGAACCGTTGCATTAGAGATAACAGTTAAACACATTATCGATATGTACTAAGCTGTAGAATCTCATGCATCCCAAGGGGAAAAGCCACTTCCAAATCCGACACAGTAGAAACAGGAAATCCCAACAGAATTAGAAGTAAGATTTCACCATATTTGGGAAAATTGTTTCCAAGCTGCCTTCCGTACAAGATTGTCAATTTCATCATGAAAACAGGGTGAAGAGGAACCACAAAATCATAAGGAAATCAATTCAAGTTGCTGAGGACTTTGTTGTACTGGCCATTGTAGGCCAGTACAACAAGACTTCATTTGGGTGAGGACTTTGTTGTGATGTATCTGCTGGACCGCATAGCATCTAACTGGTCATTGAGAAAGCTCTAACCAAGTCCATCGACTTGCCAGCTTATGTCCCGATGGTTTACTCAACTTCTCTCACCAAAACGATATGGGACTAGCAAAGTTCTAAAATTCCATCTGTCCATGCATTTGAGTGTAAATGGAAAAGGAAATTCTACTAAGAATGGCACTGACTGAGCAAAACATAACGGAGAACATATAACAGGTAATCATCCCACAATGTTTTCCGCTGCATTCCCAGCATTGAAGAAATGGAACTACAGTTTTACCACACACCAAATAGACCATACCTATAAAAGTGAGATCAAAGGCAGCTGTTGTTTTTAAGTGCTTTCAAAAGCTCAAAGGAAGAAACGCTTCTTGCTTACTTCTAGAGCGAACAATAGCATAAGGAACTAACGGATAATTTATCAGGTTAAAAGACCCCACAATCACAAGAAGATATACGAAAATCTTCAATATGCACAAGCGAAAACTTGTAAAGCATATACCGGCAGGGACTAAATTTAAAGCAAACAATATTCTCCGATATAGCAAGAGACCTACCTGAGGACATCGACCGCCCGAATGGGCAACAAACTTTGCGTGTGGAATCGCATTTGAGATTCGATTCCCCTCCTCGCTCCATTCGTTGGAGTAACTGCTGGACCAAAGAACTTGAATTGGCGTCTTGCTCAACTCCTCCAAACCGCCCCATTCAGCAACATCAAAGCTGCTATTCAACTTCCTTCCCATCCCAAGAACTGCTCTTCTTCCATCTCTTTCTTTAAGAAGAACTCTATGTGCCTCGGCATCTAAACTACTCATGCCCTTCTTGCAGAACGAGTCAATCAGCCTATTATACAAGTAAGAGACCCCCAACACAGCATCCCCCACAACAGGCATCGAGAGGACCCACAGGGGCAGTGTGGGATTCGGTGCGGTGTCGATCAGAGTCACACTCCTTACAAGACCTAAGCTGCTCAGGACCCAATTGGCACTCATTGACAAAGCTGTGTCATGAAGGACCAAATGAACAGGAGCCAACCCCATGGTCTGGATCACCTGAGTCAGGACCCTGCCCATTTCTTCGGAGCCCAATTCAAGCACCTTCACACTCTTCCTACGAGAAATGCGGGGCTTATCGAGCTCCTGGTACGGCATCTGCCCGGTCTCGATTATCTGATCAAATGCCCAGAACACACCCTTCTCCTTTATGTCACCATACACATCCCAAAACCTCCCCAAAGCCCCAACTTCCACCTCTTCCTCCACGACAACGGACTTATCGGAGAACCCACTTCCGGGCAAATCTATGGCGACTACATGGACACCTTTGGAGCTCAAAGACTCAATAACACTCCTAAAGGAATAAGAACTCACGCCGAGTCCGTGTATTAGCAGCACGTTCACGCCCCCAATCGGGCCTTTCTCGACCGCAAAGACCTCGACGGGGCTCGAATCCGGAAAAGTCTGGATCTTTACGAACCGGCCCTTCGCGAAATGGTGGCGAAGCGGGTCGGGGAGGCTGAGGAACCAGGACTTGGGGTCTGGAGGGGAGGGAGAGTAGAAAGAGGCGAACAGGAAGGTGATCAAGGAGACAGTGAGAGTGAAGTAACACCAGAAGACGAACGGATTCGCCGGCGGGGATTGTAGGGTCGGTGGCGTTGTTGGGTCTTGTTGTTTCGGTCTCTTCTGCTCAGGCTCTGGTCTTGTCTGAGGTTCCTGTCTTACTTCTTCTTCCGGCATCTCCGTTATGATCGCCATTCTCGGCTCTCAGCTGTTGCAGCAGCGATGTGCTGTATCAAGCTTGAATCATTTCAATGGCGGAAGAATCAAAGGCTTCACCTTTGATGAGCAAAAACTGTCAAAAGATCTGAAAGAATCAGTAAAGTTAGCCTTTTTCGCTTTTCCGGGCAAAGCTTTGAGCGTTTGACGACACAGAAACGACGGCGCTTCAAGTCAATGGTGAGGACTGAGGAGGAAAGGAAAGGGCCGAGACCCGAAGATGTCTGATTTTCAAAAATGGTCCTCCTTTTATTTTAATTATCAAATTAGACCTTCATGCTTGCTAACATTGTTTAATAAAGTCCCCCTCTCATGTGAAGTATTATGAATCCAACTTTCATATGGTAAGCTATTCTAGAATGTAAAGCACTTCAACCAGAGAAAGCAGGTATTGTATAACATATACATCTACACTTGAATCAAAATTCTATCATAAATGAAACTTCTTATATTTTATTATTCTTTTTTGTTTTAATAAGATCATAAGTTTAGATTACAATATATTCACCTTTGCAAGTAGAGACCCGGACGATTCTTCTAATTTATTCAATGGTATTGGACTGGAATTTGAGAAATTTTTGGAATAAAAGTGATGCATTGCTACTACTAATTCATGCTATTTTGCACCCTCTTCATCCCTCTTAGGATATAAGGAGCATTATATATCTCTTATTTCTCAAATTGAAAGTGTTCTTGGACTCCTAGGTCAGATAACCCTTATGTCCGTGCCTTAGGCCATTTTGGATTATGTTCTAACAACCATTCCAAGTATATTCTAATAATCATTCTTTGCATATCTTTTGGGGTCATCTAATATCTCATCATTTTCTTAGTAATATTATCATTATCAATATATATATATCAATTCAACTTTTGATTTCATCACTTCTAGAAAAAGGTTAGAAAGCACATTGAAATCACACCAAATAAACGTTAAAATGAGAATTAATCTCAACTAATAAACTGAGAATATCTCGTGATCTTATTGAAAAAGGGAAATGAATGGGGCGATAAAATGGGAAGTTTCCAAATTTCGGAGGGTGAAAGTAAAATTATCTAAAATTTCTTCCAAACCTCAAGCCAGCCACTGCGAGCCGAGCTCGCTGTTTTCTTATCCCCTCTCTCCCTCTTTCGCCATTGTTGAAGTTGCAGAGAGAGCTTGGAGCCGACCGATACGATGCATTCTCTGCGATCGCCCGCCTTGCGCCCTCTCTCCCTATACCCCAACGCAGCCTTCTCATCATCTTCCCACTCGCTCCGCTTCTTCACTCGCAAGCTGCCGATCTTCCGGGACCCCAAGCTTTGGCCAAGCTCTTCCACCAGACCTTTGATTTCCATCGCCAATTGCAGCTCCATCACCGCCAAGCCTTCCTCGGAGATCCACCGGAGCAACCGGGGCGGGTCGGAGTCCGACGAGAAGCTCCGGGCTCTGCGCGAGCTCTTCACGAAGCCTAACGTCGAGATCGATGCTTATATCGTCCCTTCTCAGGACGCTCACCAGGTTGCTCAGCCTTAGGGACTTCCAGCTATGTGACAGTGTGTTTCTTTGACATCAACCTCTGATGCTTGTTGCGGTTTTGGCTCTGCAGAGTGAGTTCATAGCTGAATGTTACATGAGGAGGGCCTATATATCGGGTTTCACTGGCAGTGCTGGGACTGCCGTCATCACGAAGGATAAAGCAGCTCTGTGGACAGACGGGCGGTACTTTCTTCAGGTCTGTATAAGAAGTTGATCGCTTCATTGAGTTGCTAACTGTGAAGTATAAGATTTTTGTGGGTATGAGGGAACTTGGAAGCTGGGATTTGGTGGACTGAGTATGCAGGTGGTAGACGAGAAGAACAATTAAGCAGTGACTGGTAGAATTAAGGAATCGCCAATCTGTAGATATCATAGTGGCAATTTAAAGGATTTGAACATTCCCTGTTTGTCGTCATCGTTAACTCTCATGAGTAGGTTATTCTGCTGCCTGTATCTCTTGAGGTACTTTCTGGCTCAGGAGCGAAGTTATCCTATTTAATGTCCTTGCTTCGATTGCAGGCGGAGAAGCAACTGAGCCCCAGTTGGATTCTCATGCGGGCTGGTAATTTGGGAATTCCTACTCCCTGTGAATGGCTAAATGATGTGCTAGCCCCAGGCTGCAGAGTTGGCATTGATCCTGTAACTTACACCTTGCTTCCTTTGTTCTCTCTGGTTTTATATTTTCTCGTCCAGCTCAGAGCGCCCAATTTTTAAAGATGGCTGTAGTACTATATTGAATTGCACGAGTTTAAGAACGGGGTTCTCTCTTTGTTATCATTCGCGGATTTTAAAAGTTTTGGTTAAATTTCTAAAAATTTTACCTAGGTTTCATTGGTATAAGAACTTCAATCTACGTTTGCATTTGCATTTCACACTATGAATGATACTATCCCTTCGTCTGATGCCTGCTTATCTTTGGTATTGTGAAGTGAGCAGTTTCTTTTCTCATCTGATGCTGCGGCGGAATTGAAGGAGGCCATTGCTAAGAAGAATCATGAGTTGGTTTCGCTGTACAATTTGAATTTGGTGGATGAAATATGGAAAGGAACGAGGCCAAGGCCCCCAAACAAACCAATCAGAGTACATAACCTTAAGTATGCCGGTTTAGATGCAGCATCAAAACTCTCTTTCCTAAGGGCTGAAATTGTTGGTGCCGGTGCATCTGCAATTATTATTTCAATGCTTGATGAAGTGGCTTGGCTGTTGAACTTGGTAATATTTTCTGGCCATCATGTTAAATCTTCTTACCAGTTGGGTGTCACTTCTTTCAACTCTCTTTGTTACCATTTTGTCTTCCTCCCGATTAAATGATTGGATTTGGTTTTGCAGAGAGGAAGTGATGTTCCACATTCACCTGTCATGTATGCATACTTACTTGTGAGGATTGATTCGGCGAAATTGTTCATTGATAGTGCAAAAGTGACTCCAAAAGTGATGGCCCACTTGAAGAATGCAGGCGTAGAGTTGAGGCCATATGATACAATTCTATCTGAAATAGAAGGGTAGGTTCTTTTATAGGTAACTGATGATGGAATGTTCGTTGGAGTGCATATTATGTGTCTGTGATGCAGTTGCACATTGCTATAATCATGTCCTACATGTGACATTGATGTGCCATAATTACTGAATATGCAATTCTCTTTTCAGTTTGGCAAAGGAAGGGGCTAACCTCTGGTTGGATACATCATCTGTAAATGCTGCGATTGTCAACACTTACAAGTCTGCTTGTGAGAAGTATTTTCGGGGGAATGGGAATAAAAAGAGTAAAAAGAGTAAGATGAGGCCATCTGATGGTTCCACGAGTCAGTCAAAGGTACCGACTGGAGTTTATAGGATGTCCCCTATCTCTTTGGCCAAGGCAGTTAAAAATGATGCTGAGCTAGACGGGATGCGTAATTCTCATTTAAGGTATGTTGTTTGTCCAATGATTTGTTTTTATTGCGGCTCCAAGTATGATTAAGTTTTAGCATTAGTTGGTGCAAGTTTTTTTAATCCTGCAGTCCATTGTGCAATGTCTCTCTCTTTTTGCAAATCTTCCCTGGTACATGAGGGACCACTAGAGCTTTCTTTTTAGATGTTTGTATATGCCTTTGTTGTCTTATTAATTCTTTGTGCTACGATGTTTGATTTTTGTATTAGCATTGTGGTGAAATAATTAATATTCCTACTGTCCTCTGTGTAGTTTATTGGACCTTAAGGGGAAGCTAAAGATATGAACTTTGTTTATGCAGGGATGCAGCTGCTCTAGCGCAGTTCTGGGTTTGGCTGGAGAATGAAATTATGAACGGTACAAAATTAACAGAGGTAGAAGTTGCAGACAAACTTCATGAATTTCGTTCTAAGCAGGCTGGTTTCATCGACACAAGCTTTGACACTATTAGTGGTATTTTACTCCTCCATTTTCTTGAAAATATGTCTAACTGCTATTCTGATGGATATTTTCACGTGAGAACAGAGTAGTCACTCATTTCCATATTGACAATTATCACTCTCGGCACACGGATGCTCATTGTTCATCTTATTGCAGGTTCTGGCGCAAATGGTGCAATCATACACTACAGAGCTGAACCAGGTAATTGCAGTGTTGTGGACGCAGAGAAGCTCTTTCTACTAGACAGTGGAGCTCAATACATCGACGGTACAACCGATATAACTAGAACAGTACATTTTGGCGAACCAACTCCACGACAAAAAGAATGCTTCACTCGAGTTCTACAGGTGCTGTCTTGAACCATGGTGATAATGGAGACGATGGAAAGTTTGATAAATAGCTGTAACCAGTGAAATTCTATTCAAATTGATTTTATTGAATGACGTACATTTGCCGACTCTATTACCAGATTGTATCATATTTAGGATTTTGCCCTCTACTTGAAGAAACATTTGAGATTTTGCCTAGTACATCTGTCACTCGTACCTTGCGGAGGTTCTATGCCTCCCCCTATATGTAATATCATGAGTGTTTCTTATTGCAGGGTCACATAGCCCTTGATCAGGCAGTGTTTCCTGAAAACACCCCTGGCTTTGTGTTGGATCCATTTGCCCGGTCCTCTCTCTGGAAGATTGGGCTTGACTATCGACACGGTATGTACCATCTACATGTAATATATTAACGAGTTTACTCAGGGATGTGTTTAATTTCATATCTACCTTCCATGCACCAGGCACTGGGCATGGTGTGGGAGCTGCACTAAATGTCCATGAAGGACCTCAGAGTATTAGCTACCGATATGGAAATTTGACTTCCTTACAGAAAGGCATGATTGTGAGCAACGAACCCGGCTATTATGAAGATCATGCTTTTGGGATCCGTATTGAGGTATTACATCTGCTGAACTTTTTAGAGCAAATTTATTGGGCTAAACTTGAATAGCTTATAGGAAGGAAGCAACTTTTCATTGCCTTCATGTGGGATCTAGTTGGCTTGTTCCCTCTATCCCGAGTAATTAGGATGGGTCTTTTCATTTTATAATTGGAAAGGTTTTATTCAGATTTGCACGACATTTTGTTGTGTAGTATCTCTGTTGCATCTAATAGAGGTCCTCTCTTAGATATTTAATATTTTTCTTTACTTATTATTTTTGGGAAACTTCTTCTATTGACTCATGAAATACATGCCATTGTTTATGATGCAAACTCTTTGCTCGTATTTTATCACAAAACATAGGCTAGAACTTTGGCGTAACAGTTGAAATCCTCTCTTCCATGCAGAATCTTCTGTGTGTTGTTGAGGCTGAAACTCCGAACAACTTTGGAGGACTTGTGTATCTTGGATTTGAGAAACTCACATTCGTACCTATTCAGGTACATTACGATACAACTTCTTAGCAGCTGCTCTCTATCGCTGCTAAGAAATTTTTAACAAGTTTTGACGTGAAGCAGATGGAGTTGAAGATTTGAACTCTCTCTAATTTCAGCATTTACAGTTCTACTGCTTCCTGGGAAAACTTAATATGTTAGCTTCGGAATGATTTTTGATGTACTTCTGTGATGTGAATGCAGACCAAAATGATCGACTTATCCTTGCTTTCCACAGCTGAGGTCAATTGGGTGAATGATTACCACGCACAGGTCTGGGAAAAGGTACGCCCAATCCAAAATCCAACCAGTCAAAAATTACGTCTTCGGTATTAATAATACTAGCATTTGTGTACTAAATGTTTCGAGAAAATGGGTCTTTGAATTGTAGGTTTCATCCTTGCTGGATGGTTCTGCTCGTCAGTGGCTTTGGGACAACACAAGGCCCGTCCAAAAGCAGTGATAAAGTCTCTGGGTTGTTTTCAGCTTGAGAGGAGTCCGAGGAGTTGTCGATGTTACGTAAAACCTATAACTTGTATACTCAATTTCGTGGCTAGTGAAGGGTTAGTAGTGGGTTGAAAGTATAGTTTTTTCATAATGAGTTGAGCTATCGAAAGTCACCAGGCGAAGCTTATCAAGCTCGTCTTCCGGTCTTTGCTCTTAAGGCTTCCATCTTGGTATTCTTCCTTCTCAAGCTTCCTTCTTTTTCACCCCTACCTCAGCAACGCGCAGAATGGTATGCAAGAAAACAAAATAGAAACGGGAGAATCAAACGAAAACAGGAGGCATGAAAGATATCCTAACTCGAACAAAGATCCAAAATGACTATTGGGACTCCACTGAGTCAGTCCACGAACTTGATAATCCATACCAAAACGCAGTTCTTAGGTAGAAGTCTCTTAACAGTTTGGTGGTATGATCTTTATATATATATATATATATATACATACATACATATATGTATATATACTAGCCGTGAAATCCATGCATTATATGGAATATAACTTGAACTTGTGCTCTCCATATAGGTTCGTATTGATTACTACACAACTATCATTAAGGGTCTAATAAAAGAAAATACGTCATGAGAAAAAATGTAATAAAGAGTGGAATTACCATTTATGATTAGGACTTAAAAAAGAAAAGGTGTCATGTCAGAGAGAGAAATTGTCATGTTAAAAACAAAAAGTGTAATAAAGAGCAGAACTACCATTTATGGTTGAAGAGAAAAAATATCATATAAGATATGGAGCGAAACTGCTAGGAAAGTGTCATTAGAGAGAGGAAGTGAAATAGAGAGTGCAATTACCATTTATGATTTATGAGAGAGAGTGTCATGTAAGAGAGAGAGCGAAACTTTCATTTAAGATTAATGAGAGAGAAAGCGTCATGTTAAAAAGAGAAAGTGGAATACAAAGTACAACTACTATTTATGATTTAAGAGAGAGTAATTTAAGAGAGAGAACATAACCATCATTTATGGTTTATAAGAGAGAAAGTGTGATGTTACACTAAAGCCTAAATAGTAGTTACCCTCTCTATTCCACTTTCTCTATCTAATATGACATTATTTCGCTCATAAATCCTAAATTGTAACTCCACACTCTATCTCACACTCTCTAACATAACTTTCTCTTTCATAAACTCTAAATGATAGTTTCACTCTCTCTTACTTGACACTTTCTTAGACCCTAAATGGTAGTTGTGCATTCATTCCACTTTTTCTCTCAACGTGACACTTTCTCTCTCTAAATGATAGTTATACTCTATGTTTCACTTTCTCTCTCTAACATGACGCGTTCTTTCTCTTAAACATTGAATAGTAATTTCGTTCTTTCTTTTGCATGGCATTTTCTCTCTGATAAACCCTAAATGATAGTTGTGCTTTCTATTCCCGCTTTCTCTTTATAACATGACATTCTTTCTCGCTTAAACCTTAAACGGTAGTTCACTTTCTCTTCTAACATGATACTTTTTTTCCTAAACTCAAAATGATAGTTGCCTTCACTTTCTCTATGTATAAATTAATTGATATATATGTTGCTATAATATATTTATATGCGGTAATATAGAGATTGTGTCTTTCATGTGCATCTTTTTTGAACATGCTTTCAATATCCACTATATATTTACTACTAGTAATAGAGCCCGTGAATTGCAAGAGATCATATGTGTTTGGTGTTATGCTGTTTTAGTATTGTCATATATTATTTGCGTGTTTTGAAATTTTATAGATTGAAATTTAACATTATTAGCACGATATATATGTATATATTAGATATATATGCGTGACATGGTAGAAAACGTTTTAGATCATATCTATAAAAATTATGATGTGATTTATTTTTTTGAAAAGCAAATACGATAATAGTTTTTGAAAACACAAATATGATATATTTTTATAGATAAAATTCTACCCAAATTTTGATTAATATATGTAATAATTTATGTGACTCATGAGTTAATATAGTCATACAAAATATATAACAGATCATATATATGACGTGTTATATAGAATATCTATTTTTATGATTTTTGTGTGTAGATGATACAAATTTATATCTATATGTTTTGAAAAATTTAAAAAAATCCAAATTCGCTTTCTAAAAAATGCTGAAAAATCGAGAATGTAAACAACTAGTCTCCCAAATTATACAATTTTAAAAATATTAAAATAAAAGTTAAAAAATATTTTTTAAAGAAAGTTCAAATAAAAAAATAATGATCGGTCCCCTAAATCTATATATTTTAAAATTTTAATTGATAATTTCTTTTCTAAAAATTACTGAATAATCAAGAAAATAACAAGAAGTATCACAAATTATACTGATTTAAAAATATTAAAAATTACAATAATTTTTTTTATAGAAAGTAAAAAAAATTTAGAAAATATTAATTTGGGGATATTAGTTTATGTATTCTATTCATTATAGATATTGTGATAAATAATAAAATATATTGTGCCTCTTCATCAAGAAGAATTGTATCCATGCTTATTAAGCCATTGTTTGTGTTCACTACGTCCCATAATTTATTTATTATAACATATCTTTCATGAGTCTTTTTCAGGTGATAACTCACCCAACAAATTATAAAACATGCTTAAAATTTAAAGAGAAAAAGTAATACATAAATCAAAATTAAAAATATGTATACATTAATCAAAGAAGGAAATGATGATGGAGGAATAGAAAGTCTATGCAGGTTACCTTGATTTGCTTTACTTTAGTAGTTGTTTTCTAAAACCTTTATTCTTCGAACTCCTCATTTTTTAAGAGACATGGGCTCTTCGTTTTGCAGACAAATTTACTTTGTTTGTTTCTAATATATATATATATATATATATATATATATATAATGTGCCACGGTTTAGGAGTGGCAATCATATTTATAAAATATTTAAAAAATCAAATTTTATTAAAACAAATTTTTTAATAAAAAAACTGAAAAATTCGAGAAATTCCATTCAACAATCCATTCATCGTTTTATATTAGATATGAATACATATATATGTATGTATATATATAATTCTCTGGCAGTATATGGAATAATTATTCCAAGGAAATTCCAGGTTTAGTAAAATGGAATCAGCTATTTTCAGGAAAGACAAACACCAGTAAAGAAAGAACAATTTGGTGGATTCAGCTTGGAGATTAAATTTTCCAGCAAGATGGAACTGAAATCAATTTTGGTTTACATTTGGAGACGGGAATAATGAATTGATGGCATCATTTTGGAGAACAAGTCCGCGGATGAATGTGTCACCTATAAAAATAGAACCTACGCACACTTATGTATTAATATCAACAAGAACTAATTAGATCATAAATTGTAAGTAAAGAGGAGATTTGAAAACAAATAAACTCTAGCCTGTGAAGAATAATGAATCCAAAAGATAAAAGATTTCTGAATTATCAAGACAGTTATATTGAAAGGGTAACATAGGACATAATTATAATATGGATCCCCGTGAAGACAAATTTTTAAAAATCTCTAAATACCTTTGTTACTTTACAAATTACAAACATATAATATTGTAACGTGCATGGCAAGTGTGATGTTACTTATTATGTTTTCAATTGATTAATTAGAAGTAAAATAAAGCGGAAAAAAGAAAAAAAAAATGTAATGCCATCTTGCAGGCTACAATATTAATTTGAAAATATTCTCAATGCTCTAACATATTACTTGATCTAATAGTGAGTTCGTAAATGTATTTTATCAAATATCAATGGAAAAACTACAAGCCATTATTTTGATGTATTTCTATTTTTTTTTACGAAATATTAATAAAAATACATAAAAAGGCCCGCGCCAATAAGCTAAGTGTCATTAATCAATTGGCTAGAATATGAATAATCACTTGATATAAGGCCCACTCTGTTCTACGTGGCACGATTAAGAGCTTCGCCTCAGCATTTAATATTGTATATAGATATAGATATAGATTGGATTATAAAATAGACTGAGACGTGCACATTTGCGTGACTCAAGCCAATCATGCAGACCGAAGATATTATCATGCGTTACCTGGATATGCCATCTACTAGATGAATTTGAGCCTTTTTTAGCAAGCCACAATTCCGACCAAGCTATAGTGAAGTCTCATGAACCGGTGAATGCATATACAGCACGGACCCAGAAGGTTGCAATAGAAATCACTTAAACCTGCTAATACTCGATGAATCCAGGGATCACTACTTCAAACTTTGTTCAGATATTGCGTCTTTGTTAAGGTCCTATTGCCTTATAAGCTACTGGAAGTAGAAGGAACTGAAAGTAGTATTTAAACTCATAAAAGGGCAGAAGAGGATTAAATCATTCATAGCCAAACTATCTCTCACAAAGCAATGCTATGGAAGCATCTTCTCTCAAACATGGTTCATTCAACGGAAAAAGGATTGTACCATTTGAATCCATCAAGACATGCTAACCAAAAGATACAAAAAGGGGGGACCGGAATCGTTTAACAGAACCTATCAATTTCACTTCCTGCCACGGGCCTTGTGGGCTTGCCTGTTCCTCTTCTTGACTCCAGACTTGGCAACCTTGAGGCTCCTGTGAACAGCGGACAACCTTGCAAGGGCTGCACTCTTAAGGTCAGGACGGTAGTAGTTGTCTCCCACCTGAAGAAGAGAAGCCGTGCGTAAACATCAGAAAAAGTGAAACAGCCAACAAGCACAAATGAAGATGATACCACAACTACAAAACTTGTTGCAAGTAAAAGGAGCTCAAGGTCCGCTAGGAAATGATTTTGCAAGTGCAGAACTATCCTAGAAAATCAAACAGTATAATGCTTTTGGAAGACAAAAATATGTAACTAACGTGAATAACATTGTTAAGTAATCCAGCCCATATTTCTCCATCGTATAAATAGCCAATAGCTTTCCAAAATTGTTCAAAAACTAAGACAACAGAGAAATTGTGAATTTGCAAAACTAAAGGGTAAGAAGTAGAATCTCAGAAGCCAAGCGTAACAAGTAGATTTCACTGAAGAAACCACACAAAGTGGCTCCTCTTACATGTTAACGGCTCATCACTGAAGTGAAGTAGCTATTCTGTTCATACAAATAGTAAAGAATGCCAAAAAGTTCAATGATTGATGAAATTTAAAGACGAGACAAACAAAATAAATCGATTAACAAAGCCACAAAAAAAAAACAACAATTAGAAGACCAACATCAACCGAGCATGAATCTAGTATAGCGTTGAACCGAAACCCAGAGAAAGACATGATTACCTGGTTGACAACGGCCTTGGCCATCCTGGGGAACTCCTTTTTCATCACAGACTTGTGAAGCACTCGTGCAGGTTTGTTCTGCTTCTTGGTCTTGGAGGTGGCGAGCAACACGGCATGCTCCTTTCCCTCGGGTTGAATGGTAACAGTCTTATGGTTTGCCAAACCTGCAAATACCCAACAAAAAAAGATCGCTACTTATTGAGAAAATCATAAAAGCAAAAGGAAGCCGGAACCGAAAGAACGACGGAGCTACAGAGCGTTCGTTGCTGAATAAAATGCAATACATAAAAATACTGACTTTGCAATTAAATCATATAGCAAGTAAAGCTTTGCTTTCATGGAATTGCTCCCCTAACCACATCAACGAAATCCCAGCATCAAATTAATACTTCGATTCAACTCTATCAGCTGAGAAGATGACTGATCTCAGCTACGAGAAACACAAATCCATTGCAGGGAACCTATTCATGAAGGCAAAGATCCCACGCATAGTACTCATTTCTCATGATTCTGAGATTTCCATTTACGAGCGATTTATTTCTGAAGCAGAGCAGGATCGGATCGAGTCGTACGTACCGGAGTGCTTGTAGGAGTGGAGGTTGTAGAGATTGTTGGGCTCCTTGCTGAACTGAACGCCAGCAGTTCCTCTCCCGAACTGCCTCACAACGAAAGAGTTGTTCTTCTTCACGATCTCCCAGATCAGCTGCCCCGGCAATGTCGCCATCTCTCCGCTCCTCTACTCTCTCCCTCCTTCTCAAAACCCTAGCTGCTATATATATATATACACACACGAAAAACCCTAGCTGCGGGATTGAAGAAGCATTGTACATTTGTTCACCATATTACGTTTATACCCTTTCTTGAATGTGTCCATGGGCCGGCTATCGGTCCAGCCCATATGTTACAATTGCAGCCCAGTGAGCTTTTCCTCCAAACAAATACGTACGTGTCAGGAGAGATCAAAACTGCTAATGGCACGAGGTTGGCACGAGTTTGTGTAAGTTTCATGAGCGATAATCATGGGGAGGCGCTCGGGCATGTGAAGTTTTCCTACCCAGAATCTGTACTCGTACAGCACTACTACAGCTAACAGAGGATGCCACCGCGCTCATTCTGTGACGTGCCCAGCATGCATGATTATTGTTGTTGGCGTGGGAAGTTGGGAGCCGGACACCCTTTAACTGAACCTGTCTAAAAGGCCCGACTTGCAAGGCCGAGCCTGTACAGACTGACCAGGGGCCCCGCAATGAATGGCCAGTTCGGCCGGTGACTGGTTCCGGTTCTAGGACGGTGTGAATAACCTCATGTTCCGCAGGTCACAGGCTCGTGAGTATTTCTTACTAGCAAAATGACGGCCGTCAGCCATTGAGGTATGAGATGACCAGTGCGCAATAAGGAAGTGCTTATGTCATTATCTCGGGTCGACTAGTTCCGTCCACCTAGTGTAGGAATTTTAACTTTAGGCTAGGAAGATAACTGGAATATCTTTGATAGTTTTGTCATGCATACTTGTTTTAGTAACGGCTATACATCTATATACAATTTGCAGATTATAAGCTAGTTATTTGGTCGTGATGCTGCACTTGTCTCAAGAATGAATTTTGATTTCAAGGGAACAAAAAATCGAGTGTTAGAACTGATCATACAAATCTACCAAGCCAACTGCCTTCTCTCATAGGCATAAGCAATGCAAACG
Source organism: Punica granatum (assembly GCF_007655135.1). Taxonomy (NCBI): domain Eukaryota; kingdom Viridiplantae; phylum Streptophyta; class Magnoliopsida; order Myrtales; family Lythraceae; genus Punica; species Punica granatum. The sequence continues at coordinate 52,680,725 of NC_045127.1, forward strand.
ATTGGAATCTGCAATAATCAACTATGAGCCAACAGAGCTTGTATTACCCCCATTTCTCATGAGTGAAACACGTGAACGGGTCACGAGGTTTTTCTAAGTGATGGGTCTGATGCAGAAAGCTCGGCATACATGTCTGATATTGCCTTAGCAAAGTAAGCTTTCGCTTGAGGCCTCTTGATCTGCAGACAGGTCAACATTTGAAAAAATGAAGCAAAGAAGAGGAGAATGTGTTCCTGAAGGGTCTTCAATATGAAGCAGATTAAGCCGTGTGCTAAGACAGTCTCTTGAAGCTAAGCATCTCACCTTAAATGTTGGAGTGAGAAGTCCATTCTCCACAGCGAATGGCTCGGGCACAAGAGTTACAGCTTTGGCAAATTCAAAGCCCCTCAACTGCGGGAATTAGAAGGAGAGGGAAAAATCAAGTTAATAGAAGAGCATGTTAAGTTACTGAGATATTCCGAGTATGATTCGTTGACAGAATATACCTCAGCTTCGCTGCCAACAGCATCCATATCAGCCAGAACTGCACCCCTTGCTCGTGGATCGCTGCATAATTGTCCTAAATCCTCGTACTGCAACACAAACGATTAAATCTCATTATATATCCTTAACCAGCCCCATAGGAATTCAATACCATTGCGCAAAACCCATTGGATCATGTCCAATCTCCAGTGTCTTAATGCTCTTTATACTGTAAGTTATTATCCTTTATGTTTTCTGAAATACATCTCCACATAAACTTATAAGAGGGCTTGAAGAAATTATTTGTGGCAACAATCATACTTCATTATTCAAAAAGCAACAGGTTCGCAAGTAAAGAAAGCCTTTATTCTGAAGAAGAAGTCGATTGGACCTGGACGCCTTCATAGGCAGCCCATTCTTTCAGAACATCAGGGTCCACAGCAACTATGGCCACCAAACAGGAGTTCAAGCTGTCCCCTGAGAAAAAATTTAGGAAGCCAGTAAATCCCTCAGTGAGATCGATTGTGAATTCCATAAGCAAGAGTCAAGTAATTCCCCTACCATATACGAAGCACTGTGAAATGAACTTGCATTTCGCATAGACGTTCTCAATCTTCTCCGGAGCTATATATTCACCCTGTGCCAGCTTAAAAATGTTCTTTTTCCTGTCACATGTTGAAGAAAAGGAATTCAAATCGGGGAAGACAAGGTGCAATTGCACAAAGCAACGCCTCAACATCTCGAAATCCAACGATTAAACTCCTCACTTTTTGGATGGTAAATAATTATCAAAACTCGGTGCACACATCGAGCCCGTTGGTAGGGCGGACAAAGGATTCTTTACTGCAGACCATGTTCAAGGCAAGCAGGGGAAACGGCAATAATATGAAGAAAATCCAACATATAAATATGTTATTAATTACCTATCAATTATTTTAAGACGTCCCCCCGGTAACCACAAGCCAATGTCTCCCGTATGCAGCCAAGAACTCTCATCTATCACTTCCCTCCTGCACATAAGTTTAAAAATATTGAAAAAATACGAAGCCAGTGTTGACATGAGCAAAATGGCAAAGCAAAAGAAAATATGGTTACGTTTGGACTTCATCTTTATAGTAGCCTTGGAAAACAATGGGACCTCGTACGCATATTTCACCACGAGGATAGGGTTGATCATCCGAGAAATAGTTCATCTCAGGAACATCCACAAGTTTTATTTCTGAAAGAAGACAAGGGAAAACAGAATTACTCCCTAGGAAAAGCGAGAATTGGGTGCCTCAACCTCCATTCTAGTAGCCAGCTCCATCTCATGTATTATACATTTTTGTAAGGTATCATACATCTCTATTCTGTGATATGCAGAGATGCCGCATAAATAACAGTAAATGAACTCACCACAGGCAGGATTAGGAGATCCAACATGACCAGATAAGTTGTCACTCTCCTCCATGCAACTTATGACACAAGATGTCTCAGTCATGCCATAGCCTTCAAGCACTTGACAGCCAAAGCACCTGTTTTTGTTTATATGATTTAGATAAAAATGGACAGCACCAATTCACATGCCAAAACAGGGGGAAAAAATTGCAATTATCAGTTGATTCAGTTCGCTACTTACACCCTTAAAAAGTCCATGACATCAGGGGACAAAGGTGAAGCTCCAGATCCCATAACACGTACTCTCCCACCAAGCTTATCTTTTATTTTAGAGAATACCAGCCTGTCCCAAATTGGTGATGGCTTCCGTCCTAGAGCATTTGAGACAAAATTCAAAAAAGAAAATTAGAGAGTGGAGCAATATGAAACATGACTGATGTTTACATAGCTTTGCAAGTTGGTCTTTGTTCATGTTTATTTTCTAAAACTTTTAGCTGAAATTTTTTAGTAGTGTCAGATGCTGCAAATTCGACCAGAATTAAATGACATCCACGTGCATAGGCCCATGAATACATATTTTATATATATATATATATATACACAGAGAGAGAGAGAGAGAGAGAGAGAGAGAGAGAGAGTCAAATATCTAATCATAAGTACCCGTCATAATAGCATGCTTCTTTGAGTTGTAAGCAGCTTGAAACAACCTCTGCCTCATTACTCCAGTAGACTTAACGGCATTTGTTATTCTGGTGGTTATTCGACTAATTAGATATAGGCCTTCAGATTTAGAAAGAATACAAGGGAACACCTGATGATTGTATTACCCTGCATATATTCGATTATATAACCGAGGAACACTGCAGAATACTGTAGGTCTCAGAGCAGCCAAATCGTCCATCAGTTTCATGTTGTCCTGCAAATACAGATGGACCAAGTCTCATCGTTGGTGGAGATATTGAGAAACTTAGGACAGTCAATGCTGGTTTAATGTTTCGTAATTACAATTTCATCTATATTGTTGGTTGAAGATATTGAGAAATTTAGGACAGTCAATGCTGGTTTAATGTTTCGAAATTACAATTTCATCTATACAGCAAGGTCAGTAAGTTACTATGTATGACCACTGAACTTCCACATGTTCTTCAGAAAGGCTGAAGATTGTAAAAAAAATAAAAAATTAATGGACTTCATAGGCAAACCATTAGAAATTCCTTTGTGCATGCTCTTGGAACATTCATAGAAACAAAAGTTCTCTTCTGCCCATCCATTAATTATACTTGGTCATTTTATATGCAACATATGAGAGCAAGTGCGAGCAAATAGTTGCCTGTGATCAGTGTATGTGGTTCACTATAAAGTCGCATACCCCTTGGTAGAAGCCTATTGCAACGCCACGGTAGACTGCCATAATCTGGTTGGTTCGTTCATAAATGTGAGCCAAAGGGAGATATGATATATATCTGTAACAGAAGAGAAAAATCCAAAATGTTAATTTGCAGAAATAAACAGCACAAGCTAACAAGACTGTTAAAAAAGCTAGTTTTAGGTTTTCCTACAATAGAGGCTGGACTTACATATCTGATGGATAGAGTTTCGAGATCTGACAAAATCCAGCGACACTTGCAATTAAGTTTCCATGGGTAAGAACCACTCCCTTATAAGAGAACATTATAAGTCACCATCATGCAAACATAAGCAGATTGCAAATAACAATAAATAGGCCAAAGCTCATATAAGCAAATTTGATGAAGTCAAAACAGGTTTGTCATCCACCTTCGGGGTTCCCGTGGTTCCACTTGTGTAGCATATAGTAGCAACACCTTCTGGTCTTGGGGGGTTGTAGGGCTGCAGATGTCTGCGTCCCTACAAGAGTGACATTTCCGGCATAATAAGTTGCAAGACCTTGTACGAAGAATGAAGCTGCGGACTGCTGCACCCTATGGAGAATAACATTTCTAATACAAAAATTATTGACATTTCTTGATTTAAAATTGCTCCTAGAAGGTCTTGTAACACAAAACAAGCAGGACATTTAGCACTTATCTGAAAGAAAATTTCAGAAAAAGCCAAAGCAAGGCAATAATATTTATTTAGGGAGAATTAAGATTTTTAATAACAAGGGTTATTTTTAATGGTTCAAATCACTATCCAAACATGCTAAATTTTTCAGTAAGGAAAATAAAGCAACAGCAGATACCTCACTTAACAACTTCAGGTACGATACAAGCTTAACTTGTAACGTTGATGGAAGAGAGGGCAAGTTTTCATCACTTCCTCCTACTACCTGTTTTTTGGAGATGCCGTGCAAGTCTTAGAAAATGGACTATGTGCAAAATCATGGAGTAGCTCTTATTAGCTTAAAGAAATCTTGAGGTGCTCACCACTATTAGTTGTAAAGATGGAATCTCAGATATGAAGCTCAGCAACTGCAAATTTGAATAACTAATGTGATATGTATCTCTCTCTCCAGGGAATTACAGAAGCAGAGACAATGTGAATTAAACAAGATAAACTATCAATGGCCCATGTTAAGTGATAACCAGACAGTAAAAGTACATAGAAGGAAGCAAAAAACTAATGATCAGAGACAAGAGGGAACAACTCTCTCCAATGAGGAAAATAATTTATTTTATTGGTAACAGAGGCAAGAATTTATGTTTGCCATGTGAAGCAATTTAAGGCTATTTACACTTGATACAAAAAAGATGGTTAATGAATTCAGCAGGGTAAAAGCTGGGGAGGCAAAGATCAAACTCACAGCATTCAGAGTTTGGGGAGCACAAAAGATGGCCTGTATGGAGGCATGGTTCACAACATACTTTACAGCATCGGGCCCTGCAAGAAGTACGAAGATGGATTAATGAGGGCTTCTGAACGGGCAATGCAGAATTAGAGCACTGATCTCACTCACCTAGAGTGTCATACAAAGGAACAGAAACATATGAATATGCTGAGCACGCATGATCTACAATTACCCACTCTGGCCTATTAATAAAATAGAGTCCAACACACATTCCCTGTTCAACATTGCACAAAAAATTTTCAGCCGAAACATATATGCTTAGCAATTAGCTCAAGTAATCAGATATGTAACACAAGCAAAGGAGTGCTGCTCTCACATGAAATGACAAGCTCTTATTCCACGCCAACAAAATATATGCATAGAATGTAGAGAAAAAAAATAAAAGATCCAAGAATCAAAGCACTTACATGTGATAACCCATAATAGGCAAGGCCAGAACCTATAGCTTCCCGAGCAGTGCCAGCTTCTCCATATGTCATCCATTTATACCTAATAAATTTTATCAAGTAGTTGGTGCAGCAATATCTTAGAAATTCTAAAGTTTCAATCAGATGGAATATAATAGATTTACAATCAACTCACTCTCCAACTGTCCCATCCACGCGAATTCGGGTTCCCAGGTACTTGTAATCACAAAAATTTTCAACAGCATGTCTACAACATAAAAGTTACCCAAATTGCAGTCAGGCCATTATAATCCGCCAATAGAAATGCTGCTTTCTGCTGCCTGTACTGCAGTATTGATGGTTTTTCAACAATAATCTAGGAGTTGGAATATATTCTGAGAATGATAAATTCAAGGAGAGAGGGCCTAACACGAAATTATCATGCAATGTTCCAATATCAGGGTGATCAGGAAATCTGCTGATGAGTCTCATAGGGGAGCGTGCGGATCTGTATCAAAGAAAAGGATCAAAATAATCTCCATGAGATATCTGACTAGTATAGTAGAAACATATAGCTCTCTCAAGCTCAAGCATGGTAAACAAAAATGAAATGAAACGAAATACCTATAAACATTCCATTTCCCCTTTTGGAGCTCTTCGGGAAGAACTACACTGTAATGATCCCCTGCTCAGAAGTCGAAGCAAACGATTTAACGCAGAGTACGGGGGCCTTTTCACTTCACGTGTAAACTAATTGCAATAAACCGAAAACCTTTAACCAGTTCTTCAAATCAAAACGAACAAAAATTAACATAGGAGGACTTCCAAACGTGATTCATGATCCATCTTCCTAGTTCTGGATCAGTTCAAGAAGATCAGAGCTATTATGATCTGGAGGCGCCTCCACCTCAATCGAACTGATACTTGCTAGCTTACTGTCTCATATTACTCTTCCATGTTCACAAACCAAAGCAGTAGAGTTCAAGAGAACTAGTACAGCAAATAACAAATAGTATCCGAACTCCTGCAATCAAACTCTCCACCAGAATCCTATATCGTTCAGCGTCTTCAAAAAATTCCATCACGAGCAGGATTAGTTACATCACTCACTACAGCGATCAATCATGCGCAGCTGAAGCTTCCACGAAACAGAGCAGCTCGCGCCAAAAGTAAAGCAACTCCGATGTTTCAAAATATTCAAATATCACGATAGATTTCAGATAGTGAAGCAAACGGAGGCCGTACCGCGGACGAGCTCCCCGGAAGTGGCATTAGCTTGGACGGCGGACCGGAGGTCATCTTCATCGGAGGGAGCGGCGGCGGGAAGGAGGTGAGAGCGGATCGCATGGAGGCGGCGTTGGGTGGGAGATTCGTCGGAGGAGCTTTCCCGGGAAAGGGGTTCCATGAGAAGGAGGAAGAACTATCGTTATTGCTGAAGCTTTGGTGAGCTGAGAGAGCCTCGTCTTTCGAGCTCTCCTGTTCGGAAATTTGAATAGGAAACGTTTCCGACGTTCGGAGACGGGAAAGGAAACGGGAAGAAGAGTAAATAGAAAGGGAAAGAGGATGAGGTGGCACGCATTTTTATTATGACGATGACGGCGATCGTGGCTGTCAGGATAAGATCAGCCGTGCCGTCAAGTGTGTACTCTACTTGCCCGGGTGCACATACGCCCCATCATATATGATTTCGTTCAAGAAAAATATTCACCGCTACAAGTACATGGTTTTGTGGCTCCCAATTAATAACTGAGACGTGTAAAAAACATGAGAAGAGTTTATAAAGTTTCTTTCTCCACCTTACATAAATTGATTGTTGATTGAATATTACATAGCTACGTGATTACGTTATAGGTCCCCATAATTTCGGGTGCATGGAAGAGGTGTCGGGCGGTGGGCCCATGGAAGTGTGGCTTCGGGTGCATGTACGCCCGCCATAGTTTGAGAATTGTAAATTGTAATTATATAATGGGTTAGATTTTTTTTGCCCAAAAATGGGATAGGAATAGAATCTCCTATTTCGTCGTCTTCCGTCAACCAGCTCCGTGACGGAGATGTGGACGACTGGTGAATGGTTCTTTCTAGGAGAGCGCGGTATATGTTCGCGGGTTTCCACGTGGCAGCAATTAGGACAGTTCCACTTACCCCCGGCAAGTCTTTCCGTTTAAACGGCGTTAACGACGCCGACAGTTTATTAATTTTCTCCAAATGGTCTTCTTCTAGTTTTTTTTTTTTCCAGAATTCCATTTCACACATATATATATATAATATACATATTATTTTATCTATTTAGAGGGAAAAAAAAATACTTGAATTGGAAACCTCTCGCATTTTTGCCATAAATATTTAAGTACATAATGTAATGTTTTCTGCTGTCCATATCGGGAACTAATTTAAAACGTAATACTTTTTTATTTTTATTTTTTTAATATTGAACAGTGGTTCTGAATTGGATTGAAACTCTATTCGAAACATGTGAAACCCGTGCAAAATGGGAAAGTTTCGCTCCACACGACCAGACATGCTGCTGAGGTGCCACAAATGTGCAACATTCTTTATTGCTTTGATGCAAGTTCAATAATCGATTTATACATGATTCACCTCGGTGCTCACTGCCAACGGCATCAAAGTGTAGTTGATATACCGATTTATCGTGTTAACATGCATCATATATACACAAACACAAGTCACAAGAAATCGTTTACAAGATGCATTCATCCTAACATCGGCATGGATGAGCATCAACATCGCAAATGCATCTACATTAATGAGGATAAATGAATGGTTCTAAAGTTACATTACGTAAGGTCGATTCATAAATTGACGCCTGTTAATTGTAAAATATCAATTGGGCCTATAAGTGATTGGGCCCATCTCTAACCAAAAAACTCGAGCTGATAGATTGTGGTACCCAATCTCTTATAAACTTGTGGAATTCCTTTTATATTTTCAATATGGGACTTAACTCTCAACACCCGCCCTCACATGGCAACGTGTGACTTTGACGCTTCACCTACACGTGCCACGTGAACTTGAACACCCGCCCTTAAGAACTGACTACGAGCCGGGACTAGACTTCCGTGCTCGGGACTTAACCACGAGGTGGACTTTTTTCTTACACCTTGGGCGAAAGGAGGGGGGATAATTGATAATAAGGCCACACTTGGGCCGGACTAAGATAAGGCGTACTTTGGCTACCTCGAAAACTAGACTTGGCGTGATGTGAGCCCACACATGTGCGCGAAAGCGTAACCCGCTCTGATATCATGTAAAATACCCACTTGGACCTACACGGACTTGAACCCATCTGCAACCCAAAAGCTTAAGCTTATAGGTTACTGGATCCAAGTCTCATATAAGTTTGTGGTTTCTTTCTCAATTTTTCGATGTGGGACAACATATTTCAACACCCACCCTCACGTGGTAACGTGTGGTCCAACACGTGCCACGTGCCTTAAACACTCGCCCTTAACAACTGACCCGGGCCGGACATCCTCTTCCGTGCTCGGGCAAGGGGGGACAAATACCAAACTAACCTCGAGCTCCACACTCGAGCTTAACTAGAGGTGCACCTTTAGCTACCTCGGAACTGGACCGGACCACTCTTGGGCCTGATTAACATGATGCGCACTCTTGGCTATCTCGAAATCGAATTTGGCGTGGTGTGAGCCCACATGAGCGAGCAAAAGCGTAACCCGCTCTGATACCATGTAAAATATCAATTGGGCCTATAAGTGATTGAGCTCATCTCAACATTAATCAAAGTACGTATATGGGTGCATATTTTACAATAGTTTAGCAATATTCGTGTGCAAAGGGATATAATATGCAAAACCTTACTCTAAAATGTACTGCGCTATTACTAACTAGTTTTGAGGTCATCAATGTAAATACCACTCATCCAAAAAGAAGAACCCTATAACTAATATTTTAAAACCATATCATATACTAAATCGATACTTTTTTTTGAGAGAAAATTTCTCGTTACATACAAGAATTTTGTCTTAGAAGAACTGTAGTTGTACGTGAAAAATATGAACTCGAGATGTCAAGACAACTGTTCCAAGCCTTAACCACTAGGTTGCCATGCTTCGATGGTTAAATAGACACATTTGTACATATCACGTGGCCCAATTTTTTTTTCAGTAAATGGATAAAAAAGATAAAACCAATATGTGTCGAAGAGAAAATTTTAAAAAGCGTTAGATGGTATTTTACATGAAACTTAAGGCCACATCCCATCAAGGTCGTTGTAGTATAGTGGTGAGTATTCCCGCCTGTCACGCGGGTGACCCGGGTTCGATCCCCGGCAACGGCGTTTTATTTTTCAGCATATGCATCAAAGAAACGACGCGTCATCCTTTTTCTTTTTTACCGTTGACGGGACGCCACCTTCTGTTTGGTCCTGCCCGGTCCTGCGGATAACTCCTCCCGCCATGGTCCCACTCCCCTGCCTCCCCATCCCCGCGCCTCATCAGAAACAAACAGATCACCACCGTCAAAACTGCCACGTCAGACGTCACCTTGCGTACTCCGCAAAAGCCGACGGCCCATTTCCCTCAGATCACGTCACAACGTTCCGCCTGGGAGCAATGTGATCGGATGACCGACAAACACTAGACGGGGCGGCAGCTGTGATCGCGAGCTTCTCACTCGCTCGGTGTCTCTCAGTTCAGTGCTCTCTCTCTCTCCCCAATCCTCAATGGAGGCGGCGACTGTGATGGCGGAAATAGGGAAGACGAAGCTTGACTCGGGGTGGCTTGCGGCGAGGTCAACCGATGTGGAGTTGACCGGGACTCAGCTCACCACCACTCACCCGCCCACTGGCCCCACCGCGCCGTGGATGGAGGCCGTTGTTCCCGGAACGTACGCAATTGAATTCCATTTCAATGAATGCATCGTCAATCTAGCTGAATTTCTATATGCGGTTCTGAAATTGGATGTGAATCTCAATTCTGTAGTGAAGAGGCAGATTGCTTGCATAGCGCTATTTCTTTCAATAGTGATATGAATACATACAATCTCAGATTCTTTGAGATGCTGTAAAGGACTTTTTTTTTTCTCTTTATTTCCCGATATTCCAATCCCTACTTGCCTGCGTGTCCGAATTCATCCGCATTTCTTACTCTATTTCGAGCAGTTTCGCAAGTTTGAATACTTTCTATGTTGAGATTGTTTTTTTGATTCATATGTTTTTATTCCATCGTGTGAAACTGCATAATGGGCTTCTTGGTCTATTGATGTTTTGTTTGGCAGTGTGTTGGCAACGTTGGTAAAGAACAAGAAGGTGCCAGATCCTTTTTATGGGCTGCAAAACGAGGCCATCTTAGATATTGCTATTTCAGGAAGGGAATACTACACGTTCTGGTTTTTCACAACTTTCCAGTGCAAGCTGGTATGTGCCCAAACTGAAATATGGAATTCGGTCTTAGTTAGAGCTCTGCTTGTGTGCTGCTTTGAATAGAAGCTAGGCCGTGATTTGATAGGAATCGTGTTTTCAATTGTACTTTGATTTCATTAACACAATGGTGGGGGCAAGATTGCATAGAAGTATTTGGAAGAGGATTTTGAGATGTCTATGACAAGAATATCTGCTAAAAAGGTTGTCGTTTCGTTACAAGCATAATTTTAAGCATAATGAAATTTCCATTTCATCGCGGTGAATGGATGGTTGGTCCATCTATCTTTTGAGAATTTTTCTTCACTTTGATTTGAAATTTAAAACTGCCGTTTCTTCTTCTGAACTTTTGCAGACTGGAAACCAGCACTTGGATCTAAATTTCCGGGGAATCAACTACTCTGCTGAAGTCTATTTGAATGGGCACAAAATGGTGCTACCAAAAGGGATGTTTAGAAGACATAGCCTTGATGTTACTGACATTCTGCATCCTGATGGTCAAAACCTTCTAGCGGTTCTTGTGCATCCTCCGGACCATCCTGGGAGTATTCCCCCTAAGGGAGGACAGGGTGGAGATCACGAGGTTCGTTCAGCTCTTGCATAAACCTATTGAATGGTTTTCTCCTTCTCATATAGATGATATTTGAACAAGTTGAGATGTGTTGGTCACATCATAGCCAGAATTCACTTGCATTAGCATGAGACATGCTCTGAAAATCATAAACTGACGCATTAATAATAATTTAGATTGGGAAGGATGTTGCGACGCAATATGTTGAGGGTTGGGACTGGATTATCCCTATAAGGTAATCGACTTTGATTTGTCTTTTTGTGTAATTCTTCTCTTCTTTGACCATTTTTCCTTCGGGCAGTTTATCTGTTATCTGTATAGTTTAGGAATGGATCAACATTGAGAGTTTATCTTCTGGTATGCTTGACTAAAAGTTTTCTGATTGTGTGTGAAACGTCTATGTTTTACTGGTTCGTTTAAATGATAATGGGGCATAGTTCTTAAATGATATCATATGAATTGCGTCTAACAGAACAATTTGCGAGTCTCCATCCTGTAGATTTTGACCAACCTCTTGCTCTTTACAGAGACAGAAACACTGGCATATGGGATGAGGTATCAGTTTCAGTTACCGGGGTAAGTCCTGCCGCTATGCTACTTAGTTATAATAGGCTTATGATAGCTACCCCTTAAGAACTACTAAGTTATAATTTTTATATTTCGAGCTATTTTCTATCAGCATATCCTTGATCTTCACAATTATTTACCTCTCTAAGTGTTATAATCTGGTAAGTTTGACTTAGTTTGACTTATTGCAGCCTGTGAAGATAATCGATCCTCACTTGGTTTCATCATTCTTTGACAACTATAAGCGAGTATATTTACATGCTACGACGGAGTTGGAAAACAAAAGTTCTTCGGTTGCTGAGTGCTCTCTTAATATTCAAGTGAGCACTGAACTAGAGGGCAATGTTTGCTTGATAGAACAACTGCAGACCCAACATCTGTCGATTTCCCCAAGAGCACGCGTGCAGTATACATTTCCCCAGGTTGGTTACTTCATTACCTTCTACCAAGTAGAAGGCCCATTACTTAGTAAAAAGAATATGCTCTCCTGAATTTTAGCAAATTGCGGTTGTACTTTCAACATGTTTGTTGTTCTTCTCCGTGGTTTGGCAGTTTAAAATAAGTTGGTTCTTGACCGAGGTTTTCTTTATTGATATGCAGCTTTTCTTTTACAAGCCTAACTTATGGTGGCCAAATGGTATGGGTAAGCAGGCCCTTCACCATGTGACAATCAGTGTTGAAGTGAAGGAACATGGAGAGTCGGACCAGTGGACCCATTTATTTGGATTTCGCAAAATTGAGAGCCATATTGATAATGCAACAGATGGAAGGTATATTAAGTTAATTTTCTGAGGAATTAAACATTCTGAATGATTAAATTTGTAGACCGTCCTAAACTTAACTCCTCTCTGATTTATAGATTGTTTAAGATAAATGGGCAACCTATCTTTATTCGTGGCGGCAATTGGATATTATCAGATGGTTTACTACGGCTCTCAGCGAAACGATACAGAACTGATATCAAGTTTCACGCTGACATGAACTTTAACATGATTCGATGCTGGGGTGGTGGATTGGCTGAGAGACCAGAATTCTATCATTACTGTGATATGTATGGTCTGCTGGTATAGTTCTATCTCTACTAACATCCTGTCCAGGTGTTCGTGATCTATCGTATCTTCAGCTAAAATTTGATGTCCTTCCGATGTGCTAATTATGCTGAAAGCCAGTACTGGATAAAGATAGAATGAACAAAATTCCAATGGATTATAGAAGTTTCCTCACTTGGGAATTTTATTAGTAATTGAACTGAAAAATTAAAACTTTATATGCAGTTCACGACCATAATCCTACGCTTTAAAAAATTAGTCATTTGACAATGGGCCATAAACATGTCACTAAAGACTCTAGCTGAATGTTTAATTAAAATTATTTTGTAGGTCTGGCAAGAGTTTTGGATTACTGGGGACGTTGATGGTCGCGGTGACCCAGTGTCAAATCCTGATGGTCCATTGGATCATGACCTTTTCATGCTTTGTGCGAGGGATACTGTGAAGCTTCTAAGGAACCATGCTAGTCTCGCTCTCTGGGTAGGCGGAAATGAACAAGTTCCACCCAAAGACATCAATGAAGCTTTAAAGAATGATCTCCAACTCCATCCTTATTTTGAAACTCCCAGTGAAACTGATAAATCTCCAGAAGAACCATCCACGGCATCACCAAAAGATCCTAGCCTGTACCTTGACGGGACACGTCTCTACGTCCAAGGTTCCATGTGGGATGGATTTGCCAATGGGAAGGGTGACTTCACCGATGGACCTTATGAAATCCAATACCCTGAAAGTTTCTTTAGGGATGATTTCTACAAGTATGGTTTCAATCCCGAGGTTGGCTCTGTTGGGATGCCTGTGGCAGCTACCATCAGAGCCACGATGCCCCCTGAAGGATGGCGGATTCCTCTGTTCAAGAAACTTCCGGACGGTTACACAGAAGAAGTTCCAAACCCCATATGGACCTACCATAAATACATACCTTATTCAAAACCGAGCAAAGTTCATGATCAGATTGAACTATATGGTACCCCGAAGGATCTTGATGATTTCTGTTTGAAGGTAAACACTTTTCTTTTAGTTACTTTCTTAGTCTGTTCCTCTATTTCTTCATTTTCATGTGCACGAGATGAGAATTCATTCTTGCATCTGTCAATGGACTTCTCAGGCTCAACTTGTGAACTACATTCAGTATAGAGCTTTGCTGGAAGGATGGACTTCTCGAATGTGGAGCAAGTACACGGGGGTTCTGATCTGGAAGAATCAGAATCCTTGGACTGGTCTTCGAGGTCAGTTTTATGATCACTTGCTCGACCAAACGGCCGGCTTTTTCGGTTGCCGATGTGCAGCAGAGCCAATCCATGTCCAGCTCAATCTTGCTACCTATTCTATTGAGGTGACAAAGGATACCATGATGCCCTCATTCTTCGGACAGAAGGTGCCCTAATTTTGGGAATTACTTACTTTCCACTATTGGCTTTTGCATAGGTGGTCAATACAACATCCGAGGGGCTGTCGGGTGTGGCCATAGAAGCATCAGTCTGGGACTTGGAAGGAGCATCTCCATACTATAAGGTTTTCGATAATCTCTCCGTACCGCCTAAAAAGACCATGCCCATTGTGGAGATGACATACCCAAAGTCGAAGAACCCGAAGCCCGTCTACTTTCTCCTGCTCAAGCTGTACAACATGTCTGATTATGGCATCTTATCGAGGAACTTTTACTGGTTGGGCAACTACAAACTTTTGGAACCTTACAGGAAGAAGAATGTCCCTCTAAAGATTACATCCAAAGCTTTCATCAAAGGCTCCACTTACGAGATTGAAATGCATGTTCAGAACACATCAAAGAAACCTGACACGAGAAGTTCAACATATATGAATAACTTCGTCCGGAGGGATATGGAAATCGACTTTGATATGTCTTCGTTGAATTTTCACTCTCTCCAAACTGGAAACGACGGACAGCTGAAAGTTAATTTGTTCAGGAGGTTTCAGAATTACTTTTTGAGGGAGGGAGATGATTCTGATTTGAGAGTCGCCACAATAAATGGGACCGATGCTGGCGTCGCTTTCTTCCTCCACTTCTCGGTCCATGAAATGAAGACGGACACAAAGGAGGGAGAGGATACGAGGATTCTTCCAGTTCATTACTCTGACAACTATTTCTCTCTGGTGCCGGGCGAGGTGATGCCCGTGAAGATCTCCTTTGAGGTCCCTCGTGGAGTCACTCCTCGAGTTACGCTTAGCGGGTGGAACTACCATAGCTCTCATACTGTTCACTGAAGCAGGTTCTTTCTTTTCACTCTGTATATTACCTGTTTCTACATAGCATGTCTTTCTACATAGCCTGTCCTATGTCGTCAGTTACTTGAACTGTATAACAACGAATTGATGTATGTAACATTGTAATACCGTGATGTCGGATCTAGTTGGAGAATAAATGGAAGACGAACGAAAACACTCTTGTTGATCTTTCTCTGAATC
This sequence comes from Punica granatum, assembly GCF_007655135.1. Lineage (NCBI taxonomy): Eukaryota > Viridiplantae > Streptophyta > Magnoliopsida > Myrtales > Lythraceae > Punica > Punica granatum. Next base: position 52,695,765 of record NC_045127.1, read on the forward strand.
TCCTCGATTTCACCTTTCCGAGTATAATATTAATTGGAAAAGAATGATGAATCCGTCTTACAATTACAAGTGACGATGTTGTTACGATAACAGTTGCCCAATCAGTACGAGAGAATTGCCATTTCCATTTCCGGTTTCGTGCTCGTATGCAACACAGGCTCAAGCAAAGTTGAAACCTTGAAATCTTTTTCACTAAATTAACGTTGACAATTATTGCTCCAGATAATAGACTTCAGAACATAATTTAATAATGATTTTTTTTTTAATCTCTTTAAAGAGATTATTGCATGCTCTAAAAGTAAAGCGCTACTTCAATTATATCTGTAATAAACCTGCTAAGGTCACTTCAATGCCACATCAGTCTCGTTTATAACCGACTTTGGAGCAACCGGAATCGATGCTCTCATTGCCCGAAAATTTTTTCCATTTGAAATAATAATAATGATTAAACAAATTTGGCGCAACGAGAAATTCTTAAAACAACCATGCCAGAGTTCACACTACCAATACGACGCCGTTGGTACCAAAGAGGCCGTTAATACAGTTGGAACCCGGAACGACAGAGCAGCTCTTCGTCTCCGTTGTTTGCTTGCTTTTATGGATGAAATCTCAATGGATCTTCCACGGCCTGAGCTCCCATCTTCCCCCTTGGGCTTCATCTCTCGTCCCCAAGAACTCCAAGCGCTTCGTCCTCCATCACTCCGACATCAGCCGGCTCCTGTCCATCTGCGGCCGGGACGGCTACTCCCACCTGGGTTCTTCCCTTCACGCCTCCATTATCAAGGCCCATGAGTTCTACGGCTCCTCCGAGGATCCTCGAGTACTCCAGAATTCCCAGTTTGTCTGGAACTCTCTCCTCTCCATGTACACCAAGTGCGGGGACACGCGGGGCGCGTTCAGGCTGTTTGATGAAATGCCCCTCCGGGACACTGTCTCTTGGAACACCCTCATTTCTGGGTGCTTGACTGATGGACAGCTTGTTGGAGGTCTCGGGCTTTTTAGAAGAATGCAGGAGATGGGAATCTGTTGGATCGATAAGGCGACCCTTACGACAATCCTATCGGGGTGTGACAGGCCTCAGTACTGTTATGTGACTGAGATGATGCATGGGATAGTTGTCAGGGGTGGCTATGACAGGGAGATACCGGTCGGAAATGCTCTCATAACGTCCTACTTCAGGTGTGGGTCTTCTGATTCGGGAATGCGGGTTTTCAACAGGATGTATGAACGGAATGTCATTACATGGACAGCGGTGGTCACGGGCCTTGTACAGGGCGAACTTTATGAGGATGGTCTGAAGTTGTTTGTAGAAATGCGAAGAGGAGCAGCTGAACCAAACCTTTTTACATACTTGAGCTCTATCATGGCCTGCTCGGGTTTGCATGCATTGAGGGCAGGGGACCAGATCCATGGGCTTGTGTGGAAATCGGGTTTCCGATCAGATATGCGCATCGAGAGTGCATTGATGGATATGTACTCGAAATGTGGCAGCTTAGACGATGCATGGATTATATTTGAGTCTGCAGAATTGTTAGATGAGGTTTCCACGACTGTGATTCTAGTCGGATTCGCACATAACGGGTTACAGGAAGAAGCTGTGCAAATATTTGTGAAGATGTTAAGGGCGGGAATCGAAGTTGACTCAAACGTGGTTTCTGCTGTTCTGGGAATATTTGGTGTTGATACTTCTCTTGGTTTGGGTAAGCAAATCCACTCTTTGGTCATCAAAAGAAGCTTAGGTTTTGAGCCGTTTGTCGGGAACGGGCTGATAAACATGTACTCGAAGTGTGGAGATCTACAGGACTCCGTCAAGGTTTTCAATCGAATGCCTCTGAAGAACTCCGTCTCATGGAACTCCATCATTGCAGCTTTTGCCCGTCACGGAGACGGCTTAACGGCTCTGAAATTGTACGAGCAAATGAGATTTCAAGATGTAAAACCCACGGATGTCACGTTCCTCTCTTTGCTTCATGCTTGTAGCCACGTCGGGTTGGTGGAAAAGGGAATGGAATTCTTAGATTCAATGCGGAGAGACTTTGGGCTTGTTCCGAGGACGGAACACTATGCTTGTGTTGTTGACATGCTGGGCCGCGCTGGGCTTCTCGGTGAAGCGAAGAGATTCATAGAGGGATTGCCTGTAAAGCCCGACATTCTCATCTGGCAAGCACTGCTAGGCGCTTGCAGCATTCGGGGAGATTCCAGGATGGGAAAGTTCGCTTTTGAGCAGCTTGTATTGGCTTCACCGGAGAATCCAGTGCCTTATGTTTTGATGGCAAACATATTCTCATCTGAGCGTAACTGGAGAGAGAGAGCGAGTGCTATGAAGAGAATGAAGGAGGTAGGCGTTGCGAAAGAGACAGGCATCAGTTGGATCGAGATCGAGAAAAAGGTTCACAGCTTTGTTGTCTATGATAGGATGCATCCGCAGAGTGAGACCGTCATCAGGGTATCGAGGGAGTTGTTCCTTCTGATGACGGATGAAGGATATGTTCCTGACAAGAGGTTCATTCTTTATTATTTGGATCAAGTCAGAGAAACAGCGGGCAATGTTTCTCCTTTATAACTACCAATACTCAGGACTTTATTGCAGCCCTCTTGTATTCTTCGGGACAGTGTCCGGCTTGTATATTTTGGGAGCGGTATTGGATAGTAATGAGCACAGAGTTCAGGTACAAAGTGAATTTCCTGAGAACTATCCTTTCTTTTAATGGAGAAGGCAAGAGGTTCAGTGAAATCTGAAAACTGAGAACGGAACACCAAAACACCAATATTATTACGTTACAATACCCGGGGCACACAGATTGATCAACAATGAGATCAGAATGCTCATCGGGTTGAGTAAGTAGCATATAATGTCTAGACGTTCTAAAGTACAAATGGAACAAAACATGCATTCACTCCCCTGCCGAAGCCGCCACTGACTAACCTCTTTCAAATGAAACAAATTAGAGGGGACAGGGAAACTGAAACAGCTCGGAGAAGAAAAAATGCTTCTCGATATTCCATTTTAAGCATTGCGTGTTAGTGATCACTATCATCCACACAACAGCTTTGCCCCGGGGAGGATTTCGAGGTGTCGTTGTGAACCGATTCTTCATTTGAGCATATAGATCCTATCTCAGCATCCAGTATTTCGTACCCAGAATTGTTGTATCGCTCATGTTACCGCAAGAATGGTAGGCTGGCTGATGAAGTACTTCATATCAAGAATCGGGTATCTGAGTTCCTCAACTAGATGTTGCAAAATAACAAAATCCACCTTAGGGATAGAGCATGCACGCACCTCCTTACTCATTTCCCAGGAGACGCAAACCTCGTCCGCTCCCTCTGCCGATTCAGGGCTCGGTCCTTTGGAGATGATGTTTTACCTCCGACAACAGCTTGACGCATCATTTCTGCACAGAAGTTCAAAATTTTCCATCATAAGCTGATTGTTGAATAAAGGTTTCACGAGACAGAAAAACTACGAAACCAGTCTTGAGTCCAGACAGCTTAGAACAAGCATACTGCACAGTTGGGACGAGAGGGGGATTTACCTCGCTTTCTCTCAAGCTCTTGGTCAAGCTCTTCTTTCCACTTCCTTTGCCTCTCAGAGAAGATGACACTGCATATTGGACACGAAGAACAAGTTAGGTCTCATTGAGTGTCTATTTCTATGACATGAGAAATTTACTTTGGAACTATATACTTACCTCGGGCTGGTTGAATCGAGAGAAACATCAACTGCTGGACTTTTCAATTCACTGAGCTGAGGTGATCCCACATCAGGTGAAGATTGGGCACTTACATTGCCAACATTCGATATGCGTCTGCTGCTATTACTCCCAGGGCTTACAGAGCTCATGCCATCAGTGGTCGTGGATGGAGTGCCAATTGGGCATCGACTAGGTGATCTGCTTTTAGGTGGCAATTTTAAGTAACTCGGAGCAGTTTCTTCACGAATACCCTCCAGAATTCCTTGAGAACAGGCGACACTCAAAGTGTTGTAGAACTCTTCATACAATGGAGTTTGGAGTTTCTTTAGCTCCACAGCCTGCAAGTTTCATGCAGAAGTCGTAACATTTTCATGATGAATCAGGTTAACTAGGATTTCCCTTTGGATAATTCTTTTTGTACCTTCTCATCAAGAAAGGCTCTGATTTTGGATTCAGTGAGTTCATCCTCCTCCTCCGACAATGACGGCCCACAGGAAAATGAAAACTCTTTCTTTTCCACTTTGCAAGCTGTGGGCTGAATAGCAGGACCAATGGCCGACTGATCAACATCTAAGAGAGTTCCTGTCCGCTCAAGTTCTGGAGTTTCATCAAATTTGCACCTCCAATCAACTGAAGGCTCAGTGACAGGGTTAAAACTCTGGAGAAAAAAAAAACACACACACACAAACAGAGGGAGAGAGCGTGTATTGAGAACAATTACCCACGGGCTAATGAAATACCTGGACAACAAAAGCTGAGAAGTTTACCTTATTCAGGTCATCAGGCATACAACCTACTACAGAATCGAATCTGTCAATCTGACACATGTCATCACCACTATTATTTGCTCCCCACATGTTGCTGGACAAGTTCTGGCAAACTGATGAGCCATTCAGATTGTCCAAGTTATATATATCCCCTGTGCTGGGGTTGATTGGCATTTGACTAGAAAGTAAGGGAAAGACGAATAACAGATCAGAAACAAGCCATGCACAGGGTGATGTGGAAGTTTGTAATGCATAAATCGTGACAATTTAAAAAAACTTACAAGGATTTAGTGCCAGGAGAGCATGAAGCCGACAGAAATTCAGATTTTTCCTGGTCAATGGAGAGCAATATCAGTTGAGATGGAAAAGGATATAGAGAAGCATTTGGAATCAAATGAGTTGAAATTTACCGTGTTAGTGTCAGAAGAAACAGGATCAGATTCTGCAGGTTGCCCCGTGACAAAAGGATGCTGCATTCATGTAGGGACAGAGAAGTAAGAAACATGAACCTGTTAATTTATAACACTGTAAAATAAAAAATTCCCAATACAAAGGTGACGGAATCAGAGGAAGAAACCCGCATAGTAGAAAGCAACTAACAGTTGTATCTGATTTACCTGCAGTAGCTGTGATGCAGTTGGTCTCAGATCTGGTTCCCTGCAGTCAAATGTAAGCAGCAGTTAAGAGGAGAAGTTCCATATCAAACATAAAACACCAGATGAATCCAAAACAATCACTGGCTAGAAAGATGTTGAATCCATAAATATTAGGAGCTTGATCAGTCAATTTTTTTATCTGCAGGAATTAAAGGCTGAAAAACACAATTGGGTTTGAAAAAAGGAAGCATACTTCTGCAGACACTTTAGCAGGAAATCCTTTGCCACTTCTGATAAATGGTCAGGAATTGGTGGATGTGCTTTTGTCGTCCCGATATGAAAGAGAGCAGCAACCTGGAGAACCATTTTAGTGAGGTCGGAGCATCATCTATGGAAAGACCATAAAACGAAACCTGCACACCTCTTGGTATTGTTGGCTCCAAGGAGGCTTTCCTGTTGCCATCTCGATAATAGTACACCCAACACTCCATATGTCAGCAGAGCTACAATATTCAGAAAATGTCAATAGGGAGCGCCGAATAGAGAAGCCAAAATAATTTCATATGACTTTTCTATGGATATTAGCCAATTTCTGCTGTACTCACAAGCTATGTCCTGTTTGGAGAATCACTTCTGGAGACATCCAATATGGAGTGCCCTTCATAGACTTTGCACCAGAAATAGTAGCCTATGGAAAGACATTTTTGCTATATTGAAAGATCTAGATAAGATGGTATAGTATAGCTTGCTTTAACAGGCAACTAAAAGGAATTAACATGTGAAGCAGTAGCAAGAAAAGTCAGCTCAAGAATACCAGTTCAACAACCTGCTTCGAGGCACCAAAGTCTGCAAGTTTAATGCAACCTTTATTATCTACGAGAATATTCGCCCCCTGAAAATGCATAGAGAAAATTTACCATAAGCATATCACTATAAGCCATCATGTCAAAGAAATTTCTTTATGACTTTAAGAAGAGAATTTACCTTGATATCCCTGTGCATAATCCCGTTCTTGTGTAGATACTCCAGTCCCACTAGTAGTTGCTTTGTGTAGTTTCTTATAACCTGCATTATCAGCACAATTTGCATTCATACACCATAAAGTGGAGCATTCTTAAGTCTGCAAGTACTTACTGCTTCCGGGAATGCTCCAAATTTCCCTAACAGTGACGATATCGATCCACCAGGTACAAATTCCAACAAAATATTCAAAGTTTCTTCCTCCCTGACTGTACCCAAGTATCTCTGCAGGGACGAGAAAAGGCCATAATCAGGGAAATACCAGACTTTCCCTCCGTCTATTTACCCAAAACTTATGAGGTTTAAAAAAAAAGAAAAAAAAAAGGAAGGAGTGTATTTACCACTATATTTGGATGAGATAGATTTTTTAAAAGTTTCACCTCCTCCTCGAGCTCCCTAATATGAGCCTATTTATGGCAACAAGCAATCAAAGTAAACCGCAGTGGTGCCGAAACTTCCTCCTAAATGCCGAAAAGCAATAGCAAGCCGAGCAGAGGAGTAGAAATGCATAGAACGCGAGGCAAAGTTCAAACCTGAGCTTTCTCCTTCGATGCACTATTAGCTGCGATCAAGACCTGAAGAGGAGCAAACAAGCGCATCAGAAATTGGAGACCTAATTGAAGTTGAACAGTAACACAAACAATCTCATACTTTGATAAGATGCAATCGTGAAAATCAAAGTGGAACGGTGAAATGAGAGGAAGTGAATTGGATTCAAGCACGATACTGAACAATAGAACAAAATCAACGATGTCCGAGATTCCAACTGACAAACCAAAATGCAAAATGAATGCAGCAAGAAGCTCAAATGCTCCAGAACCAGGCTGGATGCGCCATTCTCCAGGCAATGAGAGTAAATTACGCATTAGGGAAGAAGAAATGGACCTGCTTAACGGCTAGAAGCTCTCCGGAGTCGAGATTCATCCCCATGTAGACCCTCCCGAAGGCTCCGCACCCAATCAACTCGCCTTTCCGCCATCGGATCGGAGGCGCAGTGTCTCTGGCGGCTGAAGGAGAAGCGGACTTGGTGAATGCTCGGGACCTGCGGATGCAGGAACTGATCTTGTCTACGATCGCCCCGGCGGCGGTGGTGGAGGAGGTTGAAGCCACCGGCGGCGGAGTTTCCTCATTGTCGGCGGACGGCCGGAACACCAGTGATCGGCGGACGGAGCCGAAGATGTCCTGCATTGGGAGTGAACTCTGCAGAAAGAGAGAGAGAGAGAGAGAAGCTCGCTCAGTAGTGTAGTGGGGCTTCAACTCATTGCGGTCGGCAAAAGGCAGAGGAAAATTGAGAAGAGAGAGAGAGAGAGAGGGAGAGGGAAAAAGGTCGGGAAGATTCCCTTTTTAAAAAATTATTAATTAATTATTAATTATTATAATTAACCAGTCTAATTGGACAAATTAATTGGGCTAGATGAGATGAGCCTATGGAAGCCCAATGGGCTTATATGGGCCTATGGAAGCCCAATGGGCTGATATGGGCCTACGGAAGCCAAATGGGCTAAGATGGGCCGGATGAGTTGACCGTCAAATTTTGCTGTCGAGAGCTGACAATGCACTTTCCCGAATCCAAGGAAGAGCCATTCCGTCCATCGTTGTCTCCGTCATTTTCCCCATTCTGAAACCAATCCAACTTCTCGGCCATTTCTACATATACATCTATATAAATATATATGTGTGTGTATATATATATATATATGTATATATGTATGTATATATTCAATATAATAATTCAAATCACTTATCAATATAAATTTGAATACATAATTTTAACTATATATATATATATAGATGGGTAATAATTCAATCACTTATCATTGAAATGAATAAGTATATGAGACTATAATCTATTTCTCATTTCAACGAATAGAATAAGTAATTTCAAGAATATGGAATTGGAAAAAGATATGATAACCAGATAAGAATAAGACAATATAGAATCAATAAGAATGAATTCCGATACATATTTGAAAATTGAAACGGTTTTTACCCGTATCCATTTTGTATTAGAGTTTTCTCTAAATATGTCATCTACTTACTCATAAATATGATCCATAGGTGTAATTTCAAGAACAAGCACATACACGTGGTGGGAACTAAAGAGTGCAAAAGGAGAATTTCAATTTCTCTTCCCTTTATTTAAGAAAAAAATTAATTTTGTTTTGGGTTTATAATTAATTTTAATTAATATGATTTAATTTCCACCCACCCAACATGTTCATGGCCGCGTTGAGGAGCTCGTGTCTCTCTCGCTTTCTTCTTCCTTCCTTCCTTCCGTCTTCCTTGTCCCTCCCTTATTAAACGACCGAAGGCCGCCCCCGACATAGTGATCCGAACCTCAAGTCAATCCTCCTCGTCATCCTGATCAGACGACAAGACATGGGTGTCGATCTTGAATCTCTATCCGAGGCGACCTCGGGTGCAATAGGATCTCTGCTCAGCACCACCATCCTCTACCCTCTCGACACCTGTAAGACCAAGTACCAGGCCGAGGTTCGAGTTGCCCACGGCCAGCAGAAATACAGGTGAGTTCCGATAGTTACTCATCAAAGTTTGATTTTTTGGTGTGATCCCGCCTCTTGGTGATGTCTGGACTGGTGATCTTCTGCGTGTTGTTGCTCGGTTGGCTAGTTCTTGCTGTTCATGGTGAATGTCTTGGTGTGTGACAGTCATAGGGGTGGAGTAGACCATCTTGGTGTTTTATAGTTAGCTTGTTATTAGTGGAATTGGGGTCAATTGTGGTTGTTGAGTTAATATTGATAGGCCAGCTCAAGCAGGTCTGTTGTTGAATCTGCATCTCCAGGCAATTCCTTCTAGTCACTTTATGAGTCAGAATTAGTCGGGTTGACATTGTATCATAAGAAACATGAAATGGTGGAGTGTCTGTCTTGCATTGCTTGTTGTGGTGCATTTGCTCTTATTTTGTTACATCTGCGATGATTAGTTGGTGATGTCAAAGTCAATATATTGTCTCGCTGCTGTCTAACAATGACATTACCTCCTTTGATTCAACGATGTAGTTGAAGAAGTATATCCTTTTAACTTTTTAGGCCTTGTGAACATCCTTTTCCCTGCTTTTGAACTTGCTAACGAATAGTAAAAATTTCCTAATGTACAGGCTAAGCTTAGGTTTTTGTTAGCTGCTAGAAGTTTTGAATTTTGATGTACATAGTCTTCATAGATTTTGTTTAATATTTTCTTTGGATAAGTGTAAGTTGTACAGTCCTTTGATTAATGAAATACGCCACTTATATATATATTAAAAAAAAAAACAGAGGAAAGCATATGTGGTATCGTCTCTTGATATTTAAAAGGTTTAGAGAACTGGTATTTTCCTTCTCTATTGCATGCTTCTGACTTCTGTACGAGTCTATGTGAAAGATTTGCTCTTCCTTTCTTGAACATTTTTTATGTTACAAAGTTCATTTTGGTTTATCTGCAATATTATATCATATTGATCAAATTTGTTCTGCTTTGGCTCTTTCATAGGAATCTATCTGATGTTCTGAAGGAGGCTATATCAAACCGTCAAGTTCTTTCACTATACCAGGGCCTGGGGACCAAAAACCTTCAATCATTTATCGCTCAATTCGTTTATTTCTATGGATACAGCTACTTCAAAAGATTGTATCTTGAAAAGAGTGGTTCTAAGTCAGTTGGAACAAAAGCAAACTTGCTTCTAGCTGCTGCTGCTGGGGCTTGCACTGCCATTGTAACTCAGGTTAGAAACATCTTTAGTGGCAAGCGAGCTTTGAAAGATTAGTCTTGAGTGGATATTTGGGAGGAGAAAATGATTTTTTTCCCCCCGAAACTGTACCATGATTACTGAAAACATATCCTATTGTGGATGAATTCATATATTGTAATCTTACACTGATCTGATTGGTTGATTATCAAGTAGCCCCTTGATACAGCTTCTGCGAGGATGCAAACTAGCGAGTTTGGAAAATCAAAGAGCCTCTGGAGGACTCTTACAGAGGGAAGCTGGCATGATGCCTTCGATGGACTTGGAATCAATCTTCTGCTGACTTCAAATCCTGCTATACAGGTACAGTGCATCGAGTTAAATTTGATTCTGAGTTCATTGCCTCTTATATTTGGTGAATGGAGAGAGAAGGATTAGATTGAGACTAAAGTTGTTTATAAACTTGCAGTACACAGTATTCGATCAGCTGAAATTGCGACTTCTGAAAAGAAATCAAAATGAAGGGGACAAGGGTTCCTCCCCAGTGGCCCTGTCCGCATTTTCAGCTTTCATGTTGGGTGCTATTTCGAAGACCATTGCCACCATTTTGACATACCCTGCTATCAGGTAATAGCGCCTTTTCGGGCATTGTTGGTATTGATCATCCTAGGAAGTAGGGACAGGAATCAGTATCATGAAGAATTCCTATATGAGGACTTCGCAGAGAATGATTGGTTACTCAGTATCAACATTTTCATCCTTGATGAAAGCGTGAAGTATTACCTTATGAATTTACCCATATGGCACTGTACCATCAATGTCAAGCTTCTAATGGTTTACATGATGGACAAGTTGGCTCTTCTAGAGCACCCGATAACGAATCTAATTTGAGCTTCTATGATTCAGGCAAAATCACATGACAATGTCCTGCAATTTGATCATCACTAGCGAGGGTAGTGGGATAATATCTGATATATGACGGTTCATGTAGGATTAAGATCCTTTGCCAATGTCTAGCTTGAACTCATTGGGTTGTTTCATATAGTTAGATTAATGGCACCTTAGCTGTTACGTCTACGCTTTACATATTTGCATAAAATGCCAGGGTTTACATATTATTTTACCCTTTTGTAGTCGAAATCCTTGAGGCTTGTATTGAACTTTATCAGAAATCATCGTGCAGGTGTAAGATCATGATTCAAGCTGCAGAGTCGGCTGAGGGAAAGGACAAGAAAGCCCGACCATCCAAAACCCGTAAGAGCATCCCGCAGGTGGCACTCTGGATCATGAAAGGAGAGGGACCGCTGGGATTCTTCAAGGGACTGCGAGCGCAGATCCTGAAAACGGTGCTTAGTTCCGCCTTGCTTCTGATGATCAAGGAGAAGATCAACGCAACAACATGGGTTCTGATCCTTGCGGTCCAAAAGTCTCTGCTGCTCACCAGGGCCAGTAGTAGAAGACTAAAGGGTGCCTGATAGTGTGGTAATGTGGACGGCAATATGTACTATGAATCGCATACATGTTGTTGTTCGAAAGCTGTGGTATAGGACTGCGCAGGATGTGAGGGAGCTTTGGGATGACCCATGATGGGTTGGCTCATGTTGATAAGTGGTACCATAAGGGAATAGTTGGAATGTGGGGTTCTTTCGGTTGCTCTGAGGGGATAATAATGTGTCCCTTATGCTTATTTGTTGTAAAATCTCAATAAGGGTGAACCAACTGCGCAATTTTGGAGTCAACGAATGAAAAATTTCAAATAAAATTTTAGAAAAATTATCAAATTTTTATGAAGATTTATTAATAATTGCCATTAATACTTGCCACTATCAACAGTTAACCACATTATTATTGGCGAATATCATGTCTAGTGATATGCTCTATTAAATAAAACTGATAAATCATAATGATGAAAACAATTATTAAAAATAAAAAGAGCGAGCGAGAGAGAGAGAGAGAGAGTGAGAAGGCCTAAATTGCACGGGACCGGCCCATTAACAGCAGATAAAGATCTGTTGGGCCCGGCTCTTTTACTGTGATCCCTGGCCCACAGTCTCAGCGGTTGAGTGGGTCCTACCAATCGGGTGCATGTACACGGGCTTATGTGGATCCAGCGCGTGGGGTTAATGCTCCTATTTCTTGCCGCGAGCGGGAGAGAGACGGACGGAGATCTGATTGAAGAACCGAGGAAAGAAAAAGGAGCGAGAGAGAGAGAGAGGGAGAAGATGATGAGCGGGAAGTACACGACGATCGACAGCCAGAAGGTCTCGGGATCTGTGCCTGTAAGTGCCATTCTCCCCATCAGCTCTCAGCTGATTCTCTCTCTGCGGCATCTGCGTGCAATGTGTTGTTTGAATCAGCATTCGCATTCGAATGAACTTTGCTTTGTTTTCGCAGGCTGTTCCGGATTCCGGCCACTTTACCGTCAAATTATCCGGTACTGTATTGAATCTCGACTTGCTTCTGCTTGTGCTTTTGCCTTTGTTTCCTGGGAAAATATATTGGTGAAGCTGAGCTGCGGTTTTCTTTACTTTACTTGAATGACGGAAAGTGACGGAGTTTGGCAGCTTTTCGTTTCTGTATATTTGGGAGTGATCACATTGCTGAGCACAGGCAATGAGTTGGGTGTTGGGAAAATTGGATTTTTGTTTTATTTTAGGTGCATTTTGATAGAATGACTTAGATCGGCGGGGCCGGTGAATCAAACACTCCATTGGCCTTCAGTCATCAGTGAGATAAATGGTTTAATCTAATGCGGCTTTTATGGGGTTGACCTGTTTCTGCGAGTTTCTTGGTTCTGTTTCATGATGAGCTTATACCGGTGATCACCTTGTTGCAGAATCAAATCTCCAACCTTACCCTCCGTCAGATGCACGGGGAAAGATATCTAGTGGCTCACAGCCTCCCCGGGATGCCGATGGTAGATAAAGTTCTATGGATTCCTTTTATATACTTCGTGCTATCCATTTTGCTGTTTTGGCTGTCTATCAGTATCTTTTTTTTTTTTGGCCCCCCCTTTCTACGTAGACTTTGTTACTGGGAGCACGCCTTTTTTTTCTTGTCACACAGTGGTAGGGCTCACAAATTTCTTTTCTCGATGCAGTTACATTTTCAAAATCAAGACTTGGCTCTGATGAACCCCCGCAAGGTGGTTGGTTTCAGATGTTTTCAATTGCCTCATACAAGCCGTACTTTGATGTTGATACTTCAGATGTCGTAGAGAGAATCAAAGATTCACTCTTTCCATTGAGAGGAACCTTCAATGAGAAAACAGCAAGCAACCCAGATTTGTAAGCGGTCCTTGTCTAATTTATGGAACAAATGACACTGGATTGGACTCTGAGCTCCTTGACAAATTTTGGTAGAAATGCCACCGTTGAATCGTTATGTTCCGTCGATAATGTTAGGATGGTTGGGAAAGTTGTGTTTTTTCACATTCTAGCCATAGGCCAGTGAACAGTCTGTTTTAGACTTTGATTACCATGAACGGTTATTTCAAATAAATGGTGTTCATAATACAAAACTCCATGCAGGTATGGACCATTCTGGATTTGCACCACGCTTATATTTGTTGCAGCTTCAATTGGTACTTTTGTGACATATATAGCTCACAAGCTAAAGAATAAAGAGTGGAACTATGACATAAATCTGGTGACCTGGTCTGCTGGCTTGTTCTACGGATACATCATTATTGTCCCTCTCGGGTTATATGTAATCCTCAAGTACTTCTCGGTGCCTTCTGGACTGGCCCAGCTACTGTGTCTTTATGGCTACTCACTCTTCGTCTTCATTCCTGCACTGGTAAGTTTTGCTGACCACTATAATTAGAACTCGTGCGGATCAACGGTCAACATTTAGGGTGCTTTTTAGCCGATATTTGCCCCTGTTATCTTACGATCTTTTTCCTCAAAAATTGAGAAAAAGAAAAAAGAGAGAAAAAAGTGAAATAAGATGGTCTGATGCTGATCTCAGCAAGTTGTTTTGGCAATATTAATTGTTCTGTGAACTCCTTTTTGACCTTGCTTGATCATGAAGAGAGAGCCCCTTGTATTCTAGAAGTAAAGTTTTTAATTGCTTATGATTCACTTTAAGGAATATGATGGCATGAATATTAAATGAGAAACTCGAAGCTATTGTTTGACTTTGCGGTAATCTGGTCTTTCATAGGAGCCTTTTCAATTATAGTGTGAATCTTTTCTTCTTTTTTTTTTTTTTTTTTTCTTGGCTCAGACTGTGCTACGTCGAGATTAAAGAGTTATATGGTTTCGGAGTCATATAACCGTCAGTTTCTGCTAACTTGTATGATCATTCATAAGGATAGCCATTAAAAGCCCATATTACTGAACTCGCAATGACTGTGAACTGAAGTTTCACTGCCTAAGTTTGAGGATGAGGCCTTCACTCAACAATGTTTCATGATCACTGCCTCTGCCTTTATACTTTGTGAGAATGCAGGCTCTGGAGGGAGGGAGTATAAGGAATTACCTGACTGGCTTTTTGTTGGATGCAGTGTCTCTCTGTTGTGCCTCTGGAAATATTCAGATGGGTAGTAGCCGGTGTAGCTGGGTTTATGTCTGCGACCTTCGTGGCCCTCAATCTCCGAGCCCACATTAAGTCGGCCGGAGAAAGGTGGTTCTTCATTGTGGCCGCGATTTTTCTGTTACAGCTGGCTCTTGGAGTGGCACTGAAGCTCTCCTTGTTCACCGTCGCGGTATAGAATCCATCAATCACAGGCAGAGCCATGGCCAAGCTGTACATTGAGGAAGAGATTTTCTGCCTTTCCGGTTTAAGATTTATATCTCACATTCTTTTTTCCACCAAAAGTATTCTCTCTCATGTATCCAATTCTTTTTGGGATGAAATGCATTCAACAGTCCATTCGACATATGATTTTGGAGTGTATAACTGGATTCTTTTAAGTTTGAATACGAGTTGCAACATTGGTTCTTGGTTCTGTTCCTCTTCCGATCTCCTTTTAACAGTTGCTTGTCATACATCATAAAGGGCGGCTGCTCCTAAGAAAATATAATTAAAACAGAGACCAGAGAGTCAAGTCTTCAACATGTGCCTGAGAGCAAGATGGTCAATGGTTTGAAAATCTGAACATATTATTTTCCAACTTCAACAACCCTCGTGTCATGCTAATGATGGTGATTACTGCAAAATTCATCGGGTAATTATCGATAACAAAGAGAATTCCTAACGCATTTGACATTTGCCGCAAAGTTCTCGAACGATTACGTACTAAGCGAGTCCACTGTATGGACAGACAAAACCACATAATGTTGAAACTACTATAGTACATGAAACATGCTCACTTAAGCCATCTAATCAAATAAATAAACAGGCCATTTTTTAATGATTTGCCACGTAAAAATTTTCATAAAATTCCCAATCCTGTTTCTTAAAGAACACGCACGTGTAGAACAGGCTTCCCAGAAATCCGCAGGACAACATCAGCATTTGTTGGGTTATATATACATCATCCTGAAATTGAGGTATTAATTTAATTATTTGGTGAAGAACTTATTAAGTAATTTATATCTTTGTCTTTGAATGCCAAACCTGATTGGAATTTCCTTTGCTTGGTCGAACATCTAACTTCCCTAGTAGTGGAATTACTACCTAACTTGAAAAATGGACCATGTTTGACTAACTCGATCCTCCCTTTTCTCGAAATGATACCGATGAACGGATAAAATATATCCGACTGGCCCTACGTGTACAATAAGCTACTACTCTCAAGAAACGGGTCTGCGATGTGTCATGTTATAGCGTACGTTTTTAAACTGGGACATTCGTCTTTTCTTACTTCTGTTGTGTGATCCTCGTAGTCAAATGATATGCACTGAAGCCACTGCTTATTAATATGTCAAAAGTTCCCTCCACTGGCATTCAACAAATGTGGTTAACTGCTGTCTCTGAAATCTTCAAATTTGAACAGATAGAGAGGTCTCATCCATCCTTCCTTTCCTTCTTCGAGCCTCCATCTTGAAAAAGAGAGGATCCGAATATAACTCTCGTTTAGACAGTGCCATGCTTGTTGTCCCGAGAAGCTGGGTTTGGTGCCTGCTCTTAGCTCTACTGAGCATCTCGTCGGCTGTGAACAGTAGAGCCATGGGGGCAAGACATCCGAGACTGAAAGTCAGAGCACAGCCGGCAGTTCAGACATGGAAGATACCGCCTGAAGTTGTAGGAGATGAATCTGTTCCCACCATGAAGAGAGAGGTGCCTTCATGTCCCGATCCCTTGCACAACAGGTAAGAGAGGTTGCTGACCGAGAGGGGCTTCTACTTCAACCGACGAAAATGGCCATCTCACGTCACGCATCAACTGTACAGTACGTGCATTCATAGCCACTAGTACCGTGATGTTTACCTAGTGGATGCAATCTAGTTCTCGTCCGAGAGGTGGAGAGATGCAATCAAGTTTTTGAAGAGATGCAACCGTGAGCAATTTTCTTGTGTCTTCATTAAGATTAAACGTCATTAGTTCAGCACCTCTCTGACTGCACAAAATTTTACACCCAGCAATTCATCTTCTGCCACACTGATCGAATTCAGTTATCAGATTGTCTGTTTCCCATTTCCAGTAACGAAAAACAAAGAGTAATGGAAACAGCATAAGCATATTACAAAACCGAGAAAGAAAGAAACTCTGAAGACAACTGCGACTGAAGCGATTTTCTGCTCTCTTTCTTTGCAGATATACTCGGGTTTGTTAGTACAGCGCGTTTGCTTCTGGATCTATACAAGGTTTTCTCAATTTCCATTTTTGTCTAAAGGGAAACAAGATGGACATTGAACATGTTGAGTTCCACTTAGTATGATGTATTGAGTCGATTGACTTGTAAGAGGCATCATACAGGTTGCAACACCAAAAGGACACTCAGGGCCCTCACAGATATAGTCGGATCGCAACAACAATCCCAAGCAATACAATAAGGAACCAATGATTTATAGATAACGAAAGCCATAATATCAAAATTCAGTATTTCAATTGCATTCGTCTAACATCCCAATCGTAAAGGGATATGAGATGACAAAAATAGTACTCTTAGCAAACATCTAATTAGTTGTGGCTTGTAATCCTTTGCAGCAGATAAATTCTTCAACTCCATGAAAAAGCTATGCTTTAGATTTCTTCCCTTTGGCTTCGGGTGCAGGCTTGCTCTTGAATGGCAAGAAGTCCTTTCCGCCCATATAAAGCCTTAGAGGTTCGGGTACCTCAACTCCATCTTCTCTCTGGCAGTTTTCAAGGATGCAACAAATGGTCCTCTCAGTTGCTGTGAGAGTGGAGTTCAAGAGGTGAACATATTGCTTCGCTTGCTCGTTCCCCTGCAACACCGTAAAATCATGGGACACTCATACCTGATACTAATTCTCTACTGCATCAGCTGAACTTTAGACTTTCCTCTACATTGTTAACAGAGATGAGAGCGACACTTGTTCCAATACATATGCTTCCAATCTCTGTTGCAAGTTTTATCTCAAACTAGGTTGCATTCATGGACTCATGAGCTAACATACCTTTTCTTTCTTTCTCGAAGTAATCCTAACTTTCAACTAGTTTCCACGACTGTAGAGTGCGGTGGATAATTTAACCGTGAAGAGTTCGTGGCTCTTACCTTCTTTTGGCCGAACCGAATTTCAAGTCTTCTCGACTGATAATCGGTACAATTGGAACAGGACACAAGCTCTCTGTAAGTCTGTGACGCTGGAAACCATCCTTCTAGGTCATACTTCTTAGCGGCTGCGTCATTCAATGCTCCCGAGACAATAGCAACAATGTGATACGGTATCTTAAGCTGCAAATACAAGCATGTGTTAGAACCCATGAAGTGACTCAGTTAGAACAAAGATACCCATACCACCACCATAACATATTTTGCTAGATTTATTACCGCCTGGTAAAACTCCTCAGAATTTTTAATCATTTCTTCATGCATGTCCCACGAATCATTGCCATTCGGGGAGGTGATGCAAAACTGCTCCACTTTCTCGAACTGATGGACTCTGAAGATTCCTAAAGTATCACGACCATGTGAACCTGCCTCTTTGCGGAAACAAGACGAGTATCCAGCATATCTGGTTCAAATTCCCCCCCGAAAAAAAAAATGCGGAAATGACCCAATCAGTGTAAAAGCATAGAAGCAATCAACTCTAAGAGCAGCAATGATCACAAGAACCTTAAGGGCAGCTGTGCAGGCTGAATCCAGTCCTCCAAATGATAAGCGCAGAGTGGCTGCTCTGCAGTAGCAATGAGATATTTGTCATCTCCCTCCCCAGTAACCTAAAGATAGTAAAAAATAAAATTCGGATTATATTCCAAGAGGAAGGACAATAACAGACAGAGAATAACACCATCCCGTATTATATGAAATTTGTGAGTCCATGAAGAAAATCAGGTATGCTGCTTTTCAAAATCTTCACCTTGTAGAGTTCTTCATCAAATTGTGCTAATTGAGCACACTTGGCCATGATCTCTTTTCTCATGAAGAAAGGAGTTTGCAATGCTGTGTAGCCTCTTTTTTCCAAGAAATCAAGGCCAAAGTTAATCAAAGCTTGATTAAGGCGTACACCATCACCTTTCAAGTAGAAACCTCTACCTCCGGCCACATCGGATCCTATTCATCAGAAATATATTGATCAAGAACTTTCGAGGCATTTCCGAAGAAAATTCGGAGAAAGAAAAAAATGTAATGTTTAAACAGTACAGAAACCAAACTTTCTGGACGACAGTTCTAATTCCAATACCTTTTTTCAAGTCTGCAATGTCAAGAAGCTCAACAAGCTCAACATGGCTCTTCAATTTTGCCTCCACTCTCTTCTCGCCCCATGTCCTGATAACCGCATTATTTGCCTAAAATTACAAAGCAAACTCATTAAGCCATAAATGAGTTATGCAGCGGGCGAGTAACGAGTGATATACCAATAAAAGAAAACACGCACCTCATCATCACTAATAGGAACGGAATCATGGACCAAGTTCCCAACTGTTTCGAGCCTTGATTTCAATTGCGTCCAAGCATCACGGACTTCAACTTCTTTTTCGGCAGCCAACCTCTTGTTCTCATTGGTGCTCGCTATCATCTCCGTTGCATCACCACCAGACTGCAAACAAGAGTAATCAACAAATTTCGGTTCAATAAATAATCAAACTCCATACATCAGTAACCAATCAGTAACCAAATATAGAAGCATATCGTATATCGACCGATTCAGAGAGGATCTTAGATCAGATTCAAAACCACTGCCGTGCTCCGAAAAGAGAAATAGCGCAGCTTTTTAAGGAAATATGGTCGTACGTGAGCTAAATAACAATGAGCATAAAACAGTAAAAATGCCATTTTTTTTTCTCTTCATTTTCAATGAAGATCGATAAACAAACCGACAACGAGGACTAAGGGACAAGAAACTCACGATTCTGAGCTGAGCGACTTGCTTGTTGATCTTGTTGAACTCCTTGCGCAGGTTCTCGAGCTCAAACTGACCTGAAATGAGCTCCACCGATCCAAACAAGAAATGAACGAGACTGGCAAACCGATGTCGCAATTACAGGCGAAAACGGGGTTCGAAATCAGAGGAGGCCCTTACGCTGGCGCCACTCCTTGTCGAGGGCGATGATCTCGTCGACGATCTCGACGCTGGCGAAGCGACGCCGCTGGGACTCCCGGATCCTCTCGGGGTTGTTCCCCTTCTCCTCCCTGAAAAGATTAATGTCCAACATCTCTTTCCTCTTCTCCCTCCCCCCTTCTCTCTCTCTCTCTCTCTCTCTGTGGGCAGGGAGTCAAAGAACAATGGAGCTCTGAGAGAGAGACAGACAGACAGAAGCTGTGAGTGAAGAGAATCTGTGCGCGGTAACGGCCGATCCTTACGCCACCCGAAAACCCTACCCCGCTCTGCTATGGAAATCGGGCAATTTTCTTTTCGTGCCCCGAGGTTTTATGTTTCTTATACTTTACTCCCTAAACTCTGTGTCGTTCCATAGTGCACCCTGAAGTTTCCGTCTTTGCATCACAGCTCTTTACAAAGTCTGCAATCAAAGCCTTCCCGCCCAAGTAAACGGGGAGCTTCGTGGATCCTAAGGATCTTCACTTTCTTGGGCGACAAGATTACATGCATAGTCAATCCTATTGACCATTAAAATTCGGAGACTGCATGCTCATTAACAACGTACTAGTTAAGAATAAACGGGCCGTCACATTATCAGGTGGATTGGCATATTTGTGCGGGCATGCCTCAATCTGATATACATTGGTCGTCACGACATATGACAGAGCAGAAATTTGTGAACTAATGCTGTTTAGTATGTGTCGTGAATAATGGAGGTTACATGAGTGAAAGTGATGACTATAAATAACTGGCAACCTTTTATTTCTCATCTTTTCTTTTTCTTTGTTGATGATCCATCAATTCAATCAGACAAAGCTCACTCTACAACATATTACAACAAAACAACCTCTACACTTTTGATCGAACTATTTGCTACGCTTTTTTGACACAAAAAGAATCGGCAACCCTGATAAGATATAGTAAAACAAAAAATCGAATGGGACACGAGAATTTGAGCAATCATTCAGCCCGTTTGTAGAATGATCCTATAATTCGATTCCATATTTTATCCGAGTGATCAACCGTCTGCATAGCAGATGACTGACGGATCTACCAGGGAGGAAACCAGTCCCATTGGCTGATGGTCTTGGCCGAATAGCTTCCACTGTGACAGGACTTCCTTTCCGATGATCAGCTAATCTCCATCCGAGGCAAATCAGGAGGATTGCAGCTCGCGAGATTTGCCCACAAGTTTGCAAGCTTGAGAAAGTATTCTTCTCCGTTCCACTCGATCATTTTCATATCTATTTTAGGCAAAATCAAGAAATGCCGATGGATTATGAAGAACAAAAGGTACTCCGCATATACAATATGGGGCCGCATAAATATGGAAATAGCAAATCCCAGATTATTACTGTACTTACCTCCTACCAATTCTGTACTTAGGAGAGATATTCGACATAGCTGTTCTTCCCCAGCGAAATTATAGGTTTGGAAGGCATATTCATCGAGACCATGTATAACTTTGATGGAATCAAGTAGTGTGGCAACAGATCCCTCGTATGTGAACTCTAGAGGATCAGACATACTACGAAGAGCTTCTTCGAATCCGGAACTTGACCATAGAAGAGAACACTCGTTTAGCAGAACTGAAGTAGCTGAGAAATCTGCAGAACTCGGAAGCAGCCATGGCTTGTACAGCTTGATTGACGCTCCTAGAACTCCAACTGCTCTGTAAATCTCTCCGAGAGCAATAATGTACTTCTTGCCTACAAGAATCCAAAACAAAAGCAGAAGACGTTTGAGTCCACCTATAGGTGAACGGCCTAAATTTTCAGTAGCATCGGATTTGATAGTTAACACGATATTGTACCATCAGATTTAGATAGCAGATGACCCTGCACATCTTTCTCTAAAGCCTGCTTCCACAGCAAGGCTCCATGCTTAAGTTCTTGACTGCATAGAGAGATCAGCTTAGACCAAGCAGTTACATAGCAATATTGCTGCTCGACCGTTCCCCATCTCAAAATTCGCAGCATCAAGGAAACATGTCTCAAGAGTTCAATCAGTGACTGTGGATCTTCATCTGCCTGTGGAAGACGAGATTAGGTAGATCTTAAAGAATAATCTGGATTTTTCATCCCAGCAGCACCATGTATGCATCCAGTTATCATAATCAAAATTAAAAGCAATCTACCTTCGCAATTTCGCATGCAATTATGATAATCAAAATAAAATCCAATCTGCCTCCAGTGACTAATCAGTTCACAATGGATTTATGAAAGATACGATAATGAATGTAGGATAAAAGACAGCCTGCATACAAGGTATTAGGTAATCTGCACTCTAAAACAACATATCGAGAATTTCAGTTTGAATGTAGATGCATGCAAGTTCATTTTGCTAGTTGTATCAATGCAGCCAAGCAGATATGCATCATGTTGGATTAAAGAAAAGAAACAAAATGAAAAAAAGAAAA
Organism: Punica granatum; assembly: GCF_007655135.1. Lineage (NCBI taxonomy): Eukaryota > Viridiplantae > Streptophyta > Magnoliopsida > Myrtales > Lythraceae > Punica > Punica granatum. The sequence goes on from NC_045127.1 coordinate 52,717,558, forward strand.
AAGGAAATAAAAGAGCTATACCGATGACAATTTTCTAGACAGTTGATACTCCGCTTCAAGAGCTTGTAACTTCTCATCCAGGACTGGCAGAAACCCCTTGAGGTGGGGAACCCTCGGAGGAAGATCAATTGAGGTGACTTCTGAGATTTTGTCGTCTGGGTTTAATGCATTATATAGTTCCTGCAATGAGTATGAGATCATAATCAACTAAATTGTACTTACAATATTCATCAACAAAGAAACAAGTTTTCCTCGGACATGAATATATACCATCAGTAGCCAAAAAAAAAAACAGAGAGAAATTAAATTGCTTTGGTTTTCATAACATAACCCAGAAAGAAGGTTTTTTTTCTTTTACCGAAAAACTCCTGAAAAAATCTTGCTCATTTGGATATAGAAGTTAATTAAAGTTTACAGAAAGGACATCCCGACATAAATGAGTGATCTCGTCAAAAATCACCTGAATTTCCCTGTTCTCATCTTTCAGTGTTGAATCATCACTGGGAAGACCAGCAAGTCCATTCTGTGCTTCCTGCAAAAACAACATTATCAAACACATGATATTGTTAGGGAATGTACCAACAGGAAAATAGCTGTTTCGACATTCCACAAGCTGGCATTCGCTCTCTCTCTCTCTCTCTCTAATCAGCAAAAATACACGAGATTTTCACTAACCTTCATTCTGTGAAGATGGGAAAGAGCAGTAAAACAAAGTTCATCCTTCAACTTGGAATAGAAATCTAGAAGATCATCAATCTCAAGACCGGCAGAGAACTTCTGACATGGATCCACAAGACTTGGTACAGAACCCTCATCTTCATATCTTAACCGGGAAGAAGCATCCTTAAATCCCCAAGAACTACCATCTAAAATACCGTCACTATGCAACAAACTGGACACTTGCCCACTCTGGTTTGAATCTAATCCAGTGCCACTTAGCTGTTGGACAAGGTTGAAAGAAGTCTCATCTTTCTTTTCTGTCTCAGCAGCCTTGAAATCCCAGGAATCATCAAAATCATCAATCTCATTTTCTGGCTCTTCTTCCAATTTTGCCTTTGATGTGACGAACCCAATCTCAACTGATACTTGGACATCAGGAACTGAAGCAATTGGAGTGGCTTGATTGTATAGATTTGCAATAAGATCATTGATTGACAAATTCGAAGGTTGTCTTCTCATGTTGCTATCATTCGGAGATTTTCTGGTAGTCAAATCGGGATAAATTAATGAACCATCGTTCTCTAACTTTCCATCACCAACTGTGGCAAGTGGAAAGGCTTCCTTTCCATTAACATGGCTTTCCTCATTTCTCTGGAGAAAAAAAGAAACCAAGTTACCTGAGGACTAGAGAATATCAAATCCAGTAGGCATTCAAGGCTAACAGCATATTTTCAATGAACAAAAAGATCTTGACATGTTACCTCTAGTTTCAAATTACTGTCTGATGATGCATCTTTAAATCCCCAGAAGTCATCATTCGATTCCACATTTGCATTAATGGGATTCGAGAAAAATCCATTAACAACCTTTGGATCTTCCTACAACAAAATACTAACTGAGCATTGCATATCTGTTTATTATTCACTGAAAATTAAAACCCAGACAAGGATTGATCCATACCTCACCGTTTGACCCACTTTGGAGAACACTGTTAGTAGCACTTACAGAAGTCACTTTGGTAGCATTATTCACGACCACAGGCTCACCCTGGAGCAGATATTGCAGACATAGACATATAAGTTTTCCAAGCAGATCTTCAACAACGCAATTGCTAGCACCTTTTAGTAAAATTTGAAGAACCTCATCCAAGGAAAACATCAATCTGACATGTCGAGCATCATTATCTTCTACTTGCATTAGAAATGAGAGTATGACATGGTATCGACTTAAATCACGGTACAGCTAAAAATAATCCTCAACACATTTCACATGCAAGTACTGAATACATTTCTTCTTGAAAAATTCAAACAGACTATCACCTGGCTACGTGGATTGATCTCTGAAGTTGCCTCCTTGAACTCCCACGCATCTTCATCAGAAACGAAACTTCTAAATGTTGGATTAGATTCAGAATCATTCTTGACATCTTTTCCATTGCTTATTAGGTTTGAATCTGATAGAATATTCAACTGGGATTCTGGTTTTGGGTTCAGATCATATGCGAAATCCAATCCAAAAAATTGAGAATTCTTATCTGTCGCAACAATAACACCAGTTGGTTCTGGCACAACATTCCCAAACTCAAAGCTCAGCTCAACTTCCTCAAAAAGTTCCCTCGTACTCCCTTCAACCTTCAACAAGATATATTCTTATCAGTCTTCATGGTCAAAATGATTTCCACCAAAGCAGTTTCCTAGCATAGAGTTAAATAGTTACGACAACATAGCCTATAATAGTACCAAGGGGACTTTTAAACAGTCAAAAATCCTAAGATGGAAGGACCTATCATTCTCCAATCAAGAAACATCTCAAAATCAGGTATTACCTTCAAGTTACCCTCTTTATTGTTGTTTTCCATCTCTGCGCCTTTAAATTCCCAGCCAAAATCATCGTCAGCATTCTCTTGTTTTTCATTTCCAGTTAAATTGAACCCATTTGTGCCCAACTCCACCCCATTAGGTTTTGAAGTGAAGCCATTTACATCTGAACTGAAACCATTCCAACTAGGGAAGAAATTATTGAAGTTCAGGTCTGAACCACTCTCACCCTTCCTCTGGTCTCCCTGGTTCAAAATGATAGCAACAACAATGAAAAACTGACAAAATCAGGTTTGCAAACCACAAGTAAACAAGTAAACTTTTTACAGCAATGAAGTAGCACATTACAAAAATATGGGACACAAAGCAAGAAAAGGTTCGGACTTTAAGGATAATAATATACTTGGGCAACAGCTTAAGGACACAATATCAGGGAAAAGCCTGATATGTCTCTATAATCAACAGTTCTGCTGTTTATTCTACTGTCTAAATGTCTAATGGAAGCATCAGCAACTCAAAATGTTGCTATTCTCAAAGTCTATGCCAGCACTTATCAACCCCCTTACATCCTGAATTTGCCATACATTTTACTGCAGAAAATCCTGAATAACTAAGGGCACCCCAACATAGTACAGGACCAATCATTGCCAGCAGTAGGTTCAGACTTCCTGCTTGCTTACAAAAAGCAAATGCATATCTGCTAACTGAGGGATAAATGATTTCGTCCCAACTTGATTTCTATATGTCTAACTCAAATTACCAACCATGAGAAGCTAAAACTAGTTCTCAGCTCAATAGTAGGTTATCCGCTCAATCTCATAATCAAGTGCACAGAAACAAGTTGAACCTATAATCCAACCTCTCTTCCTACTTCCAGCAATCGATCTGAGGAATGAAAATCGAATTTCGAGCTGAAAAACTGAACAGGAAAAAACTGATATTTGCGAAGCCGTACATTCAAGTTCTCGCCTTTAACTCTTGTCTCTGCATCTGCAGCCCTGAATTCCCATTCATCTTCTTCATCCTTTTCCCCGTTCCCATTACTCATATTGAAATCAACCCCGTTTAAGATTGGTTTCGGATTCAATTCAGCTTGAGATCCGATCCCCGCGTCCAGTTCTTGAAGTATCCCCCCATTTGAGGTCAAATTTAGGCCTGATTCATTGGCAGGAGCACCGCTATGCTGATTCTGATTGTACAAAGTAACAATGAAACCGTTCAATCCTACCGCCGAACCCAAATTAGGTGCCCCCTTCGCCGGATCACCATTACTGTCATTGGACAGTCCGGTCGCACTATTTAATGAAGCACCGACCGCACCAGATCCCGCCTCCTCCTCCTCCTCCTTCTCCTCCTCCTCTCCGAAAAGCGACAGAGGAATAGCTCCCGAGGGCTTCACCCACTTGGGTTTCTCCGGCACCGTCCCAGTGGATGTCGCCTCAGCAGATCGCTGCGCAGTCGCGCGATCTCCGAAGAAATCGAATGGCTCCACGGAATTCTGGGTGGGCGGTGGCTTGGGATTGGACTCGACGCGCGGGGATCCATTGAAGCTAAGGAAATCGCTCCAGTAGTCGTCGGCGAGACCGTTCGAAGCAGCGGCGGGATTCGGAGACACCGCGGCGGTGGTGGGGACGAACTTGAATTCCCCGAAGCCCTCGTCGTCCTCTTCCTCAGCTATATCCGCCATTGTTGTTGAGCTGAAGGAGGAGGAAGAAGAAGCGAATGGGCTTCTCTCTCTCTCTCTCTCTCTCTCTCTCTCTCTCTCTCTCCCTCCTTCTCTAGTACTCTCTGCGTTACGGTGGAGGAGTTTGACGGACGAACATGGTGGTGCTACTGTTAGGTGCGCAATGCGCACATCCAAGCTCACTTTAGAGCAGAACCGTGAGTGTCGACACTGACGAGTACTCTGGAGCCTCCGACAAAGTTTGATGCACCCGGTCCAGTACGCCCAGTGAAGGGGCTCAATGGGTCTTCTGCCTGAATGACATGCACCCGGCGCATTACAAAGTGCAGCATGCGGACGCTGACGTGGATAAAGACCCACAGCTCAGCGCGACACTGATTTTATATCGTCGTTCAATGCGTGTCCATTCATAACCATTCAATTCGGACGTTGGGTAGGTACCGAATCGAATGTTGGGCAGATAGATGTTCGATTTACGCATGGAATTTGGATTTCCATGCATCGGATTCAAATGGCCAAGCTGATCGATACAAAGAAAACGCAAAAAAAGCGTGTGTCACTATATAACGTTCCTTTCTCTAGTCATCGCGCCCTTTAGATGAGAACATTTTGGTTAGTTCCAACTTCCAAAGGTTGTACACTTTGAGTTGATCCATAACGAGCATAAGAAACCTCTAACGACTTCTTAGGTGTCTTGTCTTAGGATGTATCTTAGATTTTCATGCTCCTTATAAATGGAGAAAATGAGGGATTTGAATCCAGCGGACCGGAACCTTTGAAGGGCGAATCACCGATACAAAGCAAAAATTCATCAATTGCGAGCGAAATGCTTATCAAAACCCTAATATTTGATATCGAGTCCTTTAATACTCATAAGTTGATCTCGCCTCGTATATTCGTAGATTTTTTCATAGTGCCATCAACAAGACAACCGACCACATAGCCATAATCCACCCGTGCACCGGTTCACGATCCCCAGCCCCCTTTGCGAAGCTACCGCCCAGCGAGTCCGTGCTCAGGACCACCACCATCCAGTCACCATCCGACCCGAACCCAGCACCGGTGTAATTCAAATCATTCAGGTACCTCGCGTACTGCGACTGTGTGTAGTTGGCGAGCACCAGTGAAGGCACCAAATCCTGCACGCACACCGGCAAGATCACCCCGTCCCCCATATGGTTGACGCCAATGTCGCACTTCGACAGGAGCTGCAGATAGTCGGTGGACTGCGGCCCCGTTCCTAGGTGGTCGGAAAACGAAAGAAGCAACAGTCAGACGTTTTTCCCACTGCATAGATCGACATTCAATACTACGGAATATATCGGACCGGGGACGAGGTTGATGCCGTAGGTGCTGGTGCTGCAGGGATGGTTCTGCAGCCTCTCCGCGATCTCATCCGCGAGGCAGCCGGCTCGGTCGTTCTGTGCAAGCGGCAGCAGGTTCAGGGACTTCCTGTAGCTGTTGATGCCCTGAAGAAGATCATCTTCTTCTTCTTTTTCTCCGGTTGAGCAGCAGACAATCAAATGAGTGTGTTAACTGACAAAGAGAAACAGAGGAATAGAGACAGAGCGTGTACCATTAGAGCGGACCAGAGCAAATGTCGTGGCTACGAGGAAGGACAGGGACAGGAGCAGCTTTAGATCAGACATCATCAGCCCACAATGACTAATCGAGAACTGGAAGAGAGCTGAATCTGCTCATGACTTCTTGTCCTTGGAATGGGCAGAGAGCTGCCGTGGCAGCCCTGCACAGAACTGTTTCCAGAAACAATGTCCGACAGATGTCGCGCATGCAAAGACACAACCCCCTCGAGCCCAGCAACGGCGGGCAGTGGTTTTTCTCAGCTCGATCATCAATCGACATCATTACAAGTATCGGGATTCAATGAATTGGATTAACGTCATTCGTTTCGTACATTACCCTCATGGCCAGCGGAGAAGCTCCTGACTCGGACCGTTTCCACGGACGTGTCCGATGCATGCGGAAGGGCCCGCCGCGTGGATCAGCGCATCTCGCCATGTTGCTATCCCTCACCGCCCGCGAAACTCTCTTACGGACAACTATATATAAACAATCGGAACGGAGAAGTTCTGTTCTTCTGTTGTAAATGATCTGTCGCCTGCCATACTCTGTTTCACGCAGAGCACTCTCAGCAGGCTGTAGATCACTCTCCTCTCATCATCACTACCTGGTAAGACTAGGAAACCGGGGGGTTACTTTTCCGGCAAACCGTGCGGTATTTCCGGCGATCAAATTAACGGTGAAAGGAATGGCTTCGGGAGGCGACAAGTTTCCGCCGCAGAGGCAGGAGGCGCAGCCCGGGAAAGAACACGCCATGGAGCCCACCCCTCAGTTCACTTCCCCAGAGTACAAGCCGTCGAACAAGCTCCAGGTACGGTTTTCCCCCAATCCGAGTTGTTTACTCGCAATTCGGGGTTTCAGTTGGCGTCATTCTGTTTTTCTTCCGGATCTCGTCATGCACGAGCCATGTCGATGGTGGACCGACTTTCCTAACGATATCTCATCACATGAGTATATCTTTGTTCATCAGGGTAAGGTGGCCCTCGTGACGGGAGGCGACTCGGGGATCGGCAGAGCCGTGGTTCACTGCTTCGCAAAGGAAGGCGCAACTGTGGCCTTCACATACGTGAAGGGGCAGGAGGACAAGGATGCTAAAGACACCCTTGAGATGCTCGGGGAGGCGAAGAGGTCCTCGGGTTCAGACGCCAAGGACCCCATGGCGGTTGCTGCTGATCTCGGGTTCGATGAGAACTGCAAGAAGGTGGTGGACGAAGTGGTCAATGCTTATGGGCGGATCGATATACTGGTCAATAATGCGGCCGAGCAGTACGAGTGCACCACCGTGGAGGAGATCGACGAGGGGAGGCTGGAGCGAGTTTTCCGAACTAACATCTTTTCCTACTTCTTCATGGTCAGGTATATCAGTCAGTTGTTACTCAGTGTCTATGCTTATATGTTATTGTTTCTGAGAAACCGATGGCGGATCTACTCTCACGTCTCCTATCGTTCAGGCACGCGCTGAAGCACATGAAAGAAGGGAGTGCGATAATCAACACGACCTCTGTGAATGCGTACAAGGGCAATGCCAAGCTCCTGGACTACACCTCCACCAAAGGGGCCATAGTGGCCTTCACCCGAGGGCTAGCCCTCCAGCTCGTGGAAAAGGGCATCCGGGTCAACGGAGTTGCCCCTGGGCCAATATGGACCCCGCTGATCCCAGCCTCCTTCAAGGAGGAAGAGACTGCGAGCTTCGGGTCCCAGGTGCCAATGAAGAGAGCCGGCCAGCCAATCGAGGTTGCGCCCAGCTTTGTGTTCCTGGCTTGCAACCACTGCTCGTCCTACATGACCGGTCAAGTTCTGCACCCCAACGGTGAGTCCATTCGAGATATAAATTTCGAGGAAGTTTTTGCCCCCAAAAAACCGGCATTTTCTTGTAAGATTCATGTTAGATTGTTTCTTGATTTTGCAGGCGGGACGGTGGTCAATGGCTGAGGAAAAAGGGGAAGAGGATGTCTCTATTTTGTTGCCCTGTTTAAAATGGAGATATAAGATGACAGTTGTTTTTTTGATGCTAACTGCTAGCTATGTAAGGCATTTCCTATGGAAATGTAGCCTTTGAATGCCATAGGTTTTTGTTCCTCTCAATGTAAAAGTTCACTAAAATGTACAAGTTTACTATGGCACGATAAAAAAAGTTGTCACTGGGCTGTTACTTCAGTTATTTGTCTCGACGGATAAATCGTCGGGAGGGGATGGATAAGTCGTTGGGACGGGTCGTCCGATGGAGATGAAATGAAATGGAGATGAAATGAAATGCGTGCTGAGGGTCAACATGATTATAATTGAACACATAATGGTGTCAATCAGCTTCATCAGAAATGTCATCAAAGATGAGCATGTCCAGAGCAACATGTGATGATGTCCTGTCTTCAGCAGGAGATTCACTGGTCACTCCGGTTGTATCTCTGCCAACTTGTTGCCTGTAGACTTCGTCATAAGCTTCGAGATTCAAACCGGAAGCCAGAAACAGCTCCATTTCATCGGTGAATCTCTCGGCCCTCCCTGCTAGAAATGGCCTTGTGGCTTCGGAGACGGCAGCTTTGAATTCTTCTTGAACCAGTTCGGGCTGCTTTCGGCTCCTAGGTCCATGCCTGGATGGACGGCAAGATCAGCTTGTATGTCTGGCCAAACTGAACAGAGTGGGAGTAGAGACGTGATTGTCACCTTATGAAGATCGAATCGATCACGCCCAGTATGTGATGTGCGACGAGGTCGACATCTTCCTCCTGCAAATATGTGCGTTATATCAAGTTGCAAGTCAATCAATACCCGAAACATGATCACCTACCGGAAGACAGGAAAATGATAATATAGCTTTACCTGCATCAAAGCCTGTATCTCTCTTTTCACCCAGCTACTGAGCCAGTGGTTCGGATGCAGATACTTCCGAGACCTCCAGAACCGTTGCACCTTAAATTCGTCAGCTAAGGCACCTGATCGAATAAACATGATTTTACCGAAGCATACCGTATGACGCCTGAAGAGTAACTTGTCACAGCAGAGTGCTGGAGGAGAGGTGAAGAGCTAATAGCAGGAACAGACCTTGTCTGGTGTAATAGCACCGAAGCCTAAACTTATGGGCTTCTGAGAAGAAAACGCTGCAAAGAGTCGTAGGAGAAGCACATGAACTGATCCATCAGGAATGACAAGCATTCAAATTTCAAATATTAATGAAACATTCATCACCTATCAGTGTGTATCTGTTGGATGTAATGCCGCTCGAATGAACTTCCATCATACCCGTAAATAATCGACGAGTTCTTGGTCTGCAGATTGACCCAATGTAGCATTTCGGTTACGACGATCACAAGTTGATTAAGCATTGAAAATTCTCAAAACCTTTGCACCAACAAAACACAGATGTCTCAATCTCCCCGATGATTCACAAAGAACAACTGCAACCGTCTGTAAAAGCCACGGTTGACGTTCTTTCTTCAACAAACCTTGCAAATGGGGCATGTCACAAAAGCCGGTGGCTCGGAGTGCTTGGCAGCGACCACTTTGGTCCACTGGACGATGCATTTGTAACAGAACTTATCTGCAAGTACAGAATTTTACTATGGAAACTCAGGAAATGTCGAACGGCAAGCTAAAAAGAGGGAAATCTCAGACAAGATGAGAAGAAAGAACAAAGAACATTCTGATATTGTCTATGGTCACTAGTAAGCTCGGTCACCGCCTCAACTGAGATATTAAACCCTCCATAACCATCCATATCCTGCAACCCAAACAAGTTACTGGATTCGATAAAGCACCTACTTACTTATCAGCCCGGATTCGATAAGTTCGATCGCTAGTGAATTTCTGCGAAGCGAGAAATTTAACCACTTGGCATTGAGCTAATCGGTGAGCCGACAGAAGAAGTTTTAGACATCACAAATTATTCAATATTCGGAAGAGAGGTATCCTGACAATACCCCACCAACGATACTAATCAAGAAATCGAACACCCCCATTGTATTCTCATGCGGGTCACCGATGAAAACAGAGAATCAAGACTTCTCTTTGAGCAGAGCACAGAGAGAGAGAGAGAGAGAGAGAGAGAGAGAGAGAGAGAGTTACGGAAGCAATGATCCAAGTATGATTCTTGGAGAGCAGCGATGGGGGCGAGGCAGATGGGACATGGGTTCGAGTTTTCTGAGGTTAAGACGGTCGGCAAGCTGCTTCCCTGCTCCTGTTCTTGTTCTTGCTCTGTCTTCTCCTCTTTGCTCATTGGTTTCTCCTTCTCCGAAAGCTTCAAGCTTCAATGGCGGAACAAGAGGAACAGGCCAGCCCTTTATACCCCTTATCTATTCCACTTATCTAATGGAGTCCCTAAACTTTTAACAATTTTGGTTTTCACCCCTTTCTCCATCGGAACTGACTAGTCCTGCTATTCTCATTTTTCATAATTGAGCTCCTTATACTTCTGCAAATATCATATGCTTGTCAAATGAATCATAGGATAATTGATTAACCAGGTGTCTGTTTACTGCATAAAAGATGACCAGCCGATATACATCTTGAAAACCAACAGAATAATTCAGTGAACTCGGGAATGAAACCACTATGTTGCATAGAGAATTGGGACATTGAAGTTTCGCATTGCAGTGGTTGTTGCAGGCATAGAGACTTGGGACATCGAAGTTTCGCCTCGCAGTGGTGGTTGCAGGCATACAATACATTGAAGTTTCTAACACATCAGACTTCTCGACTTAAAAATCGATGAACATGGCACGAAACAAGAACCGAACAATTACAGTATCCCTTTATCTAACACCTCTCCTCATCTTCACTTGAAGCTCCATCCTACACATCTGCAGCTGGCTCAGCTGCAGCTTCACTATATCGACTTCTTCCTTCATCATCCTTATCTCCTTTTGGGAGTCGACCAACTGCTCTCCTGAACCCTTTCTGGCTGAGGATCTTATAACTGCCTGTGTCTTCGTTCTTAGGAAGTTTGATCCTGTGCCGGTCATGGACCTCATCATGTTCACTTGCTCGAGAAGTATGAGTCTCGTGGTCATGCTCATGGGAAGGCGGTCATTCTTCATTACGTGTTCCCGAGCTTCTTTCGTCAGTTTGTTGTGGTCCAGCGCTCTGCAGATGCTCACCCTCTCTTCTTCTGTCAAATGCGGGTGTGCCTTCAAATTTTCCGGCCAAACAAAAGATTCAGTCTATGACTATTTATTGATAACAAATTATGTATTGCCACGACTTATCTTAACAGCGCCGTAAGCTTTTAGAAACAACTTGAGTAGGCTTCCTTTTTCAAACTTCCACACCTTCATTTACGTGTAAGCTCTCGCAAAACTAGTAAAATATGCAGGCTATATAGGGAAGAGTAACAAATTGAATACCTTGAGGTACATGTCTATAGCTCGATACAGATTATCGTCGCAGGTATGAACACTCTTGGGCAGAGACATTAGGAGCGAACAGAATGTCTCGATCCTGAGATTTTTCTCCCTAGCAATGAATGCAAGATACCCATCTACCAACCTGCCAATTGCATGTATCTTCGGCCTAGGATTCCAGGAAACGGACGAGACATAGGATTCTACTGCCCTTACAACAACTCCGACGTCATAAGTTGTGTCTACCTCGTTGTCCCCGAAATTCTTGACCAGTAGATCTGTAACATGACACCGATCCAACATTGAACCTATTCGCAGGTCAAGCTGATTTGTTAACTCAGGATCAGTCTCCATTACAATCCCGAGTCTCAGGAGCTTCAGCAGGAAGTTGCAAGAAACTGAATTCTCCTCTGGAGGAAGTAACCTTATCAGACTTTCTATGGTAATTCTCTGAAGCTGGTAAGTTAGTTTCTGCAGCGTAACGTTATCAAGCAAAGTGACTCTGGAGAGCCATTTCTCGGTCCAATCAGCTATGCATGATCCTACAAGCTTGGCTTTCATCCCCCTTCTTTTTAGCCCCCCCAACACTTCTATGAAATGATCTATTCTAAGGGACGAAACATCCTCGAACCACCAATTATCAGCCTGCCTTTTGATTTCATTCCCGAAGATGAATCCTTCTGGACTGTTACAGGCCTTCTGGCAAATTGAGTCCGAGCACCGTTTCAGGATCCTCAACTCAACGGCCCAAGGAGATAGGGACTCACAGCTCTTGAGTATGAGGAAAGTGTCTTTCCAAGAAGACAGAATCACGAAGCTCAAAAAGACCTCGGTCTCTGATAAGAGGTTTGATTCATGGAAGTCCTCAGTCATCTCCAGGAAATGAGCCGCACAATATGAAGGAGCAATGTTTGATGCAGTTAGATCAAACTTTAGCCCGTAGCAGAACCTTACTACCGTCTCAAATGCTTTAGCTCCACCAGGAAGATTGTTCAGGTGGATAACAAGAGGAGGGTCAGTCTTATCTTCGACTCCTTGTTTTTGGAAGACCAATCTATTTATGTAGCCACTCCTCGAGACCATAGGCAGCTGCAATATGAGATTTATTTTTTTTGGCAAAAAACTTCAAATCTCAAATTGAAGAAAAATTACTTTGAGTTATAGTCGCGTATGGAAAAGAAAGAATTCAGGCGAACCTTGTGTAAATGGAAGCTGAACTTCCCAACCTGCACGATCAAATCGCTGGCAACTTCCGTACGAAGAACCCTGCACAAACCACATTATCAGTCATCATCTCGCCAGAAACCTCCGTTCGTGATATCATGAAGAATGCTGCGGGGTGAAAATGATCACCAGGTATTGTTTCTTCTTTCCAGAGCATTCGCAACCATTTCCAAGATATGCGCCTTGTTCTTTAGTCCACTGCTGTCTTACCGTTACTGCTTGGAATCAGCAAATCTCTACAAACTCAAGCCCTTGGGAAGATTCATACAGTGATTTAAACAGGAGAGGTCTGGGCCAAGTTATAGCGAGTTCACCGGTAGTAGTTAAGTAATTAAGAGGGCTATCAGAGTGCGACATGTCCTGTGGGGACAAACAGGAGCCAGAAAGAACAGTGTCTTGCCTTGTTTCTGCAATGTCAGCCACTCATAAGTGGAGACACAGAACATTCTTTCACTTTCAGTATTAAACTCAATCGGCTCAATCATTATGGGCATCCGTCTGTTGGACCAAAAGCAAAAAGTTCATATGCAGCAGCATACAAGTGGAAGAGGAAAATTCTTCCCAAATGCTAAGGGGGGTTCTCTGTTCCAGCTCAGGTCTAGCAATGCTTATCTGATTCTGTAAAAGCGAGGAGTTCTTTATCGGGTCCGGTCCTACAATCGGCTTCGAGAGCCAATCGATACATGTGCCGTGTCGATCTGCTATTAATGTTTCCCCTTTAATACATACCCCACATGACACGGGGATCATACGCGCATACAAGGCGAAGTCCAAAAACATATACAAGCCCCCGCCTGATTCAACCTGCCGAAAACTGGGTCCTCAGGAGTTTCGGAGGACCAACATAACTTTCAAAGCATGCTAAATAATCTTTCCGCCTAGCATACTTGATAAGAAAATTCTCGAAAATAAATAAATTAATATAGTCCCACACTTTAATATCCTTTATGGGCAAGAATTTATGTTAAAAACTTTTATACACATCTGATAAGCGATCGTATATGCTAAAATCATAAACCGCAACATTTTCTGTGGTAGTACTGGATGGATTTGTACGATGCTCTAAAAGTCACTGACTCACTGGAAATACCACTTGGTTAGGGCTAAGCCAATGAACAAATGAGAATTAGTCTCTCAAGTAATGGGACGAGAACACCTCGTGGACTCACTCTCCCCGAAGAATAAAAAAAGTGAAAATTATATATAAAAAAAAAAGTAGTGGGTGATAAAGGAAAGAATGGGAAAAAGGAGGGGACCAAAACCAAAATCTGATTTTTGCATTTAACGGTCATTTTCTTTTTGAGGTTATTGGGCTTTTCTTCGTTCTCTCTCTTCTCCTCCTTCGGCCTTTTCAGTCTGAGCGGCAACCGGAGAAAGCAGAGAGAGCCATGGAAACGAATCTTCTCCGCAAATCTCAGCACTTTCTCCCATTCAATCCAATCTTCGATGGAGAAAGCTCTTTCCGCAGTAGTCACATTGTTCTGAACAAAGCCCAGAGCACGAAACCCGTAATTTTCTCGGGGAAGAGGAAGCGGCGAAACGGGTCGCAGAGGCTGGTGAAGTTCGTGCTGGAATCGATACCCGTCGTGGCATCGTCGCTCAAGATTCTGCCGCAGCCGCTGGATGTGATAGTCGGAGAATTGATCGGCGGTGGGGACGGGAACAGGGGAGGCTGGGGCTTCCGGAGAAGCTTCGGCAGCGACGGTTGGTTCGACGGGTGGAGGAGGAGAGGGACTACGAGGAAGCTGGGGTTTTGGTGGGTCATACCGGTGTTTGGATTGGGATTGGTGTTGGGTAGGGAGGTTGGGAGTGATCTCATTCTCATGTATTGTGTTTTGGGGCTTGGATTGTTTTCGTTTGCTTTGGTTGAACTCAGGAGCAGGAAAGCAATTAGGGATGGGATCTTAGGTCTCTGCTGTTTCGGGATCTTGGCGATTTTTGGACTGAGAGCAGAAGCGATGAAGAACTGGGTTCGGGATTTTCAGGTTCGTTCGCCATCGATGAAGAGATTCAAGGGAGGAAGACGAAAGAGTAGGGCTTTGTAGATGAATTCTTTGCATTTGATTATTTCTTGTATGAGAGAAGATGAGATGTTTCTGTTTGTTCAAATTTCAAATGAGAAAGGGGTCAGTCGGTTTCAATCCCAGGATGTCGACCCACGACAATGAAACCATTCAACCGATGCCGTGTCGGGGAGATAGTGATTCACTTCACCATAACTTGTATGACAAATTAGAATCATGCCGGAGGAGCTTTCATAATAAAGTCGAAAACATGCAAGAAATATCCTAAGAAACACACAGCTCTAACAAACCTAAGAAACCGAGTTCTGATGAATCCTATGCTAAACTATCATAATATCTAGCAGAGAATAATTCAACAAAAAGCTCGATCGATGACTGACCAGCTTGAAGAAATCCTACGCTGCTCCCTCCTTTCTATACTGTTTTAGCTCCTGGCAGAATCAGCAAACTTGGACTGAAGGGGTCGTCATTCCTTTGCGGCCTTAACGTTCATTCCTTAACGTTCTTTCCTTTAAATTTAGTAATACACCTATGCAGGGAACCTTTTCTTCACAATACCCTCTAAGATTCCATCAACAAAAGAGCCACCCAAGAGTTGATTCTCAACAGGTCCAGGTAGCTGAAACTCGATGGAGAAGTGCCCCGGAGGGGGGAAGTTCTGTGTCAGCATCTTGAAGACATGGGAGTGCTTGATGACAGTTTTTTCACCGATCGTCGTTATCCCCTTGATTAAGATCTTGCCATCAGGCCTCACCTCGCAACTGAAATCCTCTGCAATGGAAAATCAATGTCATATACTTCACAGAGCAAATAAAAGGTCAAGAAATAATAAGAACAAAGAAACTAGACACCACAGTTCCTATCTTATTTCATATTATAAGACGTCAATCAGAGTCCTCCAGCATGTACATATTGACATTACAAGTTATTCTCAGTTACAAATTCATTATGTCCAACTAATCAATCTGCAGAACTTCATTTCCTCCAGCAATCAAACTGCAGTTCGTTCTATCGGACATCGAAACTAAATAAGTTGCTATTTCTCAGTCTATAAACTAGCTGTAAGTAGCCACAATATATTCATGTGTGATAATAGCTAGAGGATCGTAAACATCTGGGCTACTGAGTTATACAGGTGGAGTATATATGCCTTCCTAGAAATGAGTCCCCAGGTTGGACGTGAAAATTTGCTCCCTCTCATTTGCTTTCGAGCATCTCTTGTATAACTCAGCAACTCCTTACTCTTTTTCAACACCATTCAATCAATAAGTCCCTACAGTGATGCACAGATGGTACTACCATAGCAACAAAAGCAACGTTAAACAGAGATTGTTGAGATGCTTAGACGTACTTTCATCACGTGAAACTCCTGGGAGGAGGACACGGAACCTGTAGGTATTTTCGTTTTCAGAAAGTTCGACTCTTCCAACTACTGGCCCAATAGTTGCCAGAGCTGCACTGCCTGTCAATGTAACCCCACATTTAGTGGCAGCTGCTAGATTATCCAATTCCTCCTGTGTTGCATGCGGTGGCACATAAATTACAGCAGGCCCAGATGGCTGAGCTCCTCCCTCGTTATTTGGCTCCATCGTTGAGATAGTAGGGTTGCTCAGTGACGAAGGTGGACCAATATATGGGAAGCTGTTGAGAGGTGCTACATCAAGTATTGGTTGCTTGGGATCTAAAGGTTCAGGCCCATTACTTCCTTTTCCTGCTCTAGACCTAAAGTACATCAAAGAAGAAGCAAAGGTAATGCTGGTAATCAGTGAGATGACATTGATAAACACACAGATTTGAGGTAAGCATCTTCAAATGCAAGAAAAACTATTAGCAGCTGGAATGTTAGGAGGTCCTTCATGAGTCTGAGGATAAATCTTTAAATTAGATACTCTACATTCATATCATAAGATTGTGCTACATAGAATGTGCACAAGAAAATCAGATACTAGGCGAGTAATTTAAATGCTGCATTACTGCCTCCCCGTTTAGGCAAATATCCTGGGCACCCTCAGATTTATTCAGCTCATCTGTGGAGCTCGTGTTTACTTTTACAAAGAAATTATAGAGCACCAGCAACAGATAAAAGATTCACCTAAGCACTCAAAAATTATAGAGCACCAGCAACAGAATGATATAATAGACCATAGGACAAATAGAGACCAGATTGGAATTGAAAGAACATAACGCTGGGTAAAAATACATTAAAAACTTATTCCCAAAAAAAATAAAAAATAAAAATGAATCTATGATAAAAGTTCCAATCACTGCCATGGCATTTATAATCCAATGAGATGAAGGTTTATATAACCTCTTCAATATTGACGAATCATGAGTCATGCTTGAGTATAATAGAACCTAATAATCCAGCGAAAATCAGTGCTTAATCTCAACTCAATTCTGTAAGCTTGGAAATTAGACCGGTATCTCATCAATTACTCGCACTAATCAAATTTTCCCCTACACCAAGCTCGATAAGTACCAGATCGGCTCTCTCGATTGACATACATTACAATAATACAGAATGACATACACGAAAAAAGGAAATGCAAATCATAAAGTAAATGCGTAATTTATTCAGCAAACAATCAATGCACAGTTTAGCTGTATGAAAATGGAAGAGTGGTTGTGTAAATCCGAAAGTAAATGCCTAAGATTATCTACAACATGCTTCTTATCTACCAAATGAAAGCAAACCTCAACAGCAGAAAGTTTTCTGAGTGCAAAAAGAGAGCAAGGGAGAGACCTCAGAGAAGCCCGTGAGAGAGGCCTCAATTTTATCGAAATGTGGTCTGAGATAAAGGAAGACTGGGCCTTTTATAGGATCTAATGAAGGCGGCGCGAGGGAAACAGCAAAAGATGTGATGCATTAGGGTTGTTTAAGGATAAAATTACAAATGGAATTAAGATTATTTATTACATTTTAGGTGCATTTGCATCTAACTTGAACCTAAGAATTTATAAGAAAAGATACTTAATAGTCCCAGCAATCATCTCGCATTGAAGTAATGTTGAGTGATCGATCTTAATTTCGGCTTCAAAGCCATTGAATGAAAGTAAACAAGGACCAAGCTAGAATAGCCTAAATCATTTGCACACCATCATCAATCCTACTTCCAGACCTAGAAATTTTTGCCCGGTACATTTGAAAATTTAAAGTTGCTGTAGCAATAATTCCTCCACACTGGCTGCAATAGACTGCCATTCACATTGTACTGATTAACAGCTATATCCTTTAATACCAAAACGGCTGCTTTGTTCTCATGACAATGTTTCAGACCCTGTTAACTTTCAGCAGCCGGAACCAGAGTACCCAACTTTAATCCTACTAAAGCCTAAATATTTACTCTTTTAATCCATCCAACAATATACCCGGGCTTCGGGTACTACCCTTCCTCTCAAAATCCTTCTATTCCAGTCTACCGCCATAGTCCAAGTAGGGAGATCAGTATCATGTTGTGGAAATTCCGACTCTTTTTCTTAGCGTGGATAACAATTAAGCCAAAATTTCACAAAATCCCGAAGTGATTCATGCTCCCATTCTCCAGTTCTGAGCATATCTCCCTGCCAAGAAGGTTTGCGAATTTACCGGCTAATGCAGACTAACATTTCAATGGACCGAAAAGTTTCAGACTTTAAACAGAACAAGAAGCCCAATTTTTAGCAACTAAACATTTCTGTATCAGTGCTTCAGGCAACTCTCCTATCAGAATCTGTACCAGAAAGCAGCAATTAACTTAGAGAGAAAGGGACGCAATGCGTGTTATCGGAGTCCAAAACAACCTTAGCCGGCATTATCATGAGCTCGAGATTGCTGCTACTCAGTCCGATAGCCATGAACAGTAAGAGGAACGAGCTCAGCTCAGTCAATCGGCTCACATCAACTAGCTAACCACTTACCATAGCTGTACGAGTTGCTGGAAGTAATTCCTGTAAAGCTAGCGCGTCCGTACTCACCTCATCGGAGACGTCATTGGGAGTTTCGCCGGAGATCGCCGGAGCAGAGAGGTGAGGGTTCCCCTTTCGCTTCTCCGTACGTTTCTCAAGTAAAAAGTGACGGGTCAGGCAACTCAAGGGGTGGAAATACACTTGCAGGTCCCTATACTTTGACTTATTTGATTGTCAGTCCTCAAACATATTTTTGATGCAAATTTCACCCCTCAACTACCACAATCAACTTTCTTATGAAAAATAAAAAACAAAATTAACTCTCGATATTCATTTCAACAACCTAAATAGAAATTTCGAAAATGGAAAGTAAGATTAAGCCAAATGTTTTATTTCATATTATGAAATAGGTATTTGACATAGAAAAAGAAAAATTATTTTTCTCCAAAAATCTAGAAAACATAATCTCACCGAACGAAAGACGTCTTTTAGAATTTTAGAATAATATAAATATTCATCTTGAAAATTTTGTATCCGTCACAAACTGGATTTAATATAACATTATTCAAAATCATTACAATTTTATTTCATTGTATGCTATTGCTGGTTTAGGAAAAATCATTAATTGCTTGACATCTATGGGTGCATGCATCCCCTTTAATTACATGAATTCATATGTATTTTATTGCATGAAGTCTTAGGTGGTATGGTGGACTTTGATGATATTTACCATGTAAATTAAGGCTTAAAAAATAATGGTGTTTATGAGTATAAATTTTACAGATTTATTTTTGTTCATAGAATTAAAAATGAAATTGTAAATATATAATTGCAACTATTCATTTAGCCACTAGTTAAGGATTAAACTTGTTAAAGTTGCACTACCTTTTCCTAACTGATCTGATCCTGCAATACCTTTTCCTTTATTTATATTTACTTTATTTGATTTTTTTTCATTTTTACGCATAAAATTCAATAGTAGGTTAATTCACATAATCTCAAATGAGAGGTATTATAAGGTCACTGTTTATTCTAAAAGAAAAAAATGGATTCGATTCGATATGATGATTTTCTAATTTTGTTCCGTATGAATTCAAAGAAAGTTTTATTTTTTAAATGAAGTTATACGACGCCTTTCTTACTTATTATTATTTTATATTTTAATATTAGTATACTCAAAAGTTGTCTAATGAATCCCGCGATTCCAAATCAAAGGTGTTGGGAATTGGTGTATGCCCTAGAGGCAATCTATAATCAGTTTTGTAATATGATATCTATTTCATTATAAAACGAGGCATATCTGTTATTGTGTAGATTGCGCTAAATATGATTTTACACAATAATGTCCTTGGAATAGTAGGTTCAATAGGCATCAAGTGTGACTTGATTGTGAGATCCTATAATTACTGAACATTATTCCTAAATGTCCATAGTCAAAGTATTATCGTTAATTAGGACAACGGTAATACGGTTAGACTAGTGTGAGTGTTGATTGATGACCAAATCTCATAGGTCATGGATATGGAGATATCAAATCACACCACATGTATACATTAAGAGTAATGTGTATTGGACTGACCCGCCATGAGATTGCTACATGGTTTGTTACGTGATTGTCATTAGCATATCTCAAAGTGACTATAGTGTAATGGTCCTTTGACTTGAGGTCACCATGGATTCCTACATGTAATGTCATATACTTTGATACTGTCAAACGCTACCGTAACAGGCTGGTTATAAAGACAGTTATTGGGTATATCACAGAGCATGGAGAGGAATGTGAGTAACCAAGATAGGATTTGTCCCTCCTACGAAACGGGAGCGATATCTCACGGCCACTTGGTGGTTAAGTCTAAAAGTGTATGCATACCCAAATGAGTCGATATAACGATATCGAGCTCATTTGTTCTGATAGACTTACCCGGTAAACTAAGAAAAAGAGATATTGAGCCATACAAGGATGTCATCGACCATGCCTTGGGCTCAATAGAGATATAGAGGACAAATGGATTATATTACATGGTAACGTAGGTCACAAGGTTCGTCGAGAAATTGACTTTCCGATTACTTGAGTAATAGTGATGCATTGCTAGATGCCGCTCATTGTTTGTAATATTGAAATAGAGATTTCGATATTACTGTCAACGTAATTGGGAACCTACAGGGTCACACACTACGACTAAATTGACGAGATATTTTGGAATAATAAAAACGTCTAATTGAGATTAGATGATTTATGGTGTGACCGATTAATCGGATATTTAATGAGATTAAATTTGTCGATTAATTAGACTCGATTTATTAGATTAAATGGACCAAATTGATGCACAATTAATATGGTGACACATGGCTTTTGTTTGGATGGACATGTGTATGGACACATGTCACTTGGGGACACTAATTTCCCTTCATCCCACATCGGTCATGGGAAAAGAAATTGTCTCCCCATTTGCTTATAAAAGCAGTAGAAGAGATGGATTCAAAAAAGTGTGTGTATGCTTTATATGTATAATGTGTATGCATATATATATATACGTGCAGACATATTTATATACATATATGATATGTGTATGCATATAAGTTTATATTAATATAATTTGGGTTGAATTGTTCAAACTCAAATTGGTCCATTAGTCTAAAAATTTCGGGTGTTGCATCGGTGTTTCTTTCGAGTGTTGGTCGCTAGCACCGCCGATCTCGAAGACTCGTCGACAAAGTCGGTGTAGATACCGGTAGAGGCGTCACGCGTGGGACGCTCGGTCGACTATATTAAATATTCCAGGTACGCTTTTATTTACTCTTATTTTTCTAGTAGGTCTTGGGATTAGTTTCACGGGTAGGAAATTTTGAATTTCTGTTCCTTTTTCGCTTCCGTTGCGCCCCGTGAAACTAGCAATTGGTATCAGAGCCTAGCTAGTTAGAATCTGAGTAGATAATAGCATAAAATATGATTTTATGCTTGGTACTGGTATGATTATGTTTGATATTTGCGGTGCATGACTGTTAGACATGGACTATGTCCTAGTTGTGTTAGTATAATAGTTATACGTGTGGACTATTATGTAATAGTTACATAATAGTGTATAGTGAGATCGATTAAATGTTAATCAAATCCCTCAAAATATTAAGTCCATATCCTTCCACCGTGTAACGCTCGTCAAGACCAAGATCGATGAGTGTGTAGACCTTGCCTTCGCAGGATGCCCTTATCTATCCTAGTAAGACGTTGTGTTTACCAGTGGGTCGGACTTAACTGAGCAAGCCTAATAAGATTAGGAGTTCAGAGGCATGTAGTTGGGCATCGATCTATAAGATAAATTTGAATAAGGAGTTATTCACTCAACTAATCAAGAGTTGCATGTGATGCAATTGGGAAAGTGAGTTCCCTACCTAAATAGCCAGTTCTTGGTGAATCAGCCCTCGCTGACTCAGAGCTTGGTGAGATATGGATCTTGAGCTACTATGAGAATGATATTCTCTGAATCAATGTTGAGGGTCATTGATTTGATATAAATAGTGGGAGCAATATTTATAAAGTCCTCATTAAATATTGTTGTGTCATAATACTTATTTTGTATATTTCTATGGTAGTTACCATGGCAGGGAGCACTTCTAGTACTTTCTGTTTGCGATCCGTCCTTGATAAGGACAAACTGTCAGGGAATAATTTCCTTGGTTGGTATCGAAACTTGAGAATTGTTCTCACCCAAGAAAAGAAGCTATATGTCTTAGAGCAACCTCTTCTTGCGCCACCGCCTGACGATGCCCCCCAAGCTGAGAAAGATGCTTATAGTAAGCATCATGATGATGCCGTAAACGTCGGATGTCTCATGTTAGTCACCATGGACTCGGAGCTTCAGAAGCAACACGAGAACATGAAGGCGTACGATATGATCGTGCATCTCAGGCAGCTCTATCAAGAGCAGGCCCGACATGAGAGATTCGAGATCTCTAAAGCACTTTTTCAGGCAAGGTTGACTGAGGGTAGCCCGGTGGGTCTTCATGTACTCAAGATGATTGGGTACGTTGAGACTCTGGGAAGACTGGGATTTCCTCTTGGTCAAGAGTTGGTCACAGATTTAGTCCTACAGTCGCTGCCCAGCAGTTATAGTCAGTTCATTATGAGCTATAATATGAATGACTACAATAAACCATTGCCTGAACTGCTTAGCATGTTGAGAACAGCTGAGCATGATATCAGCAAGGGGACATCCGTTCTAATGGTCCAAGGGACCAAAAGAAAGGGCAAGAGCAAGAGTAAAGGCAAGAAGGCTAAAGGTGCATCCAATTTTGACTTGGGTGCGTTGAAGCCTAAAGCCAAGGTGGCGAAGAATGATTACTGCTTCCATTGTGGCAACACTGGACATTGGAAGCGGAATTGTAAGATATACCTGGAAGAGTTGAAGAAGAAGAAGGGAAGTGAGACTTCCACTTCAGGTATCCATGTTATAGAGATTAATGTATCTACTACTTCTACATCTTGGGTATTAGATACCGGATGTGGTGCTCATATTTGTGGAAATATACAGGACCTAAAGGACAGTAGATCGTTGACAAAGGGCGAGGTGGACCTACGAGTTGGAAATGGAGCAAGAGTTGCTACATTAACTGTAGGAACTTATCACCTAGTTTTACCTACTGGGCTTGTATTAGATCTTAACGACTGTTATTATGTACCTGCTATTAGTAGAAACATAATATCTGTTTCTTGTTTGGACAAGAAGGGATTTTGTTTCACTATAAAGAACAAGTGTTGTTCTATGTACATGAATGATGTATATTATGGCAGTGCACATTTAAGTAATGGTCTGTATGTTCTTGATCTAGATACGCCTATTTATAATGTGGAAACCAAACGGCTCAAATCTAATGATTCGAACCCGACTTACCTCTGGCATTGTCGTTTAGGCCATATTAGCGAGAATCGCGTCTCTAGACTCCATAAGGATGGATTACTGGACTCGTTTGATTTAGAATCGATCGAGACATGCGAACCTTGCTTAATGGGGAAAATGACTAAGGCCCCTTTTACCGGAAAAGGTGAGCGAGCTAGTGATCTTTTGGCTCTCATACATACCGATGTATGTGGACCAGTGAACAAGCTTGCTAGAGGTGGGTATCTCTACTTCATTACATTTACTGATGATTTCAGTAGATTTGGATATGTGTTTTTGATGAAACACAAATCTGAATCCTTTGAAAAGTTCAAAGAATTTAAGAATGAAGTGGAGAATCAGTTGGGTAAGAGCATTAAAGTTCTTCGATCAGATCGAGGAGGTGAATATTTGAGCTATGAGTTCGCTGACTATCTTAAACAGTGTGGGATTTTATCTCAACTGACTCCACCTGGAACACCACAATGGAATGGTGTAGCTGAGAGGAGGAATCGAACTTTATTAGATATGGTTCGATCTTTGATGAGTCATGCAAACTTACCTGACTCCTTTTGGGGATATGCTCTACAGACAGCTGCTCTCATATTAAACAATGCTCCGTCGAAATCAGTTGAAAGGACACCATATGAGATGTGGTATGGGAAACGTCCCAAGATGTCTTTTCTAAAGATATGGGGTTGCGAAGCTTATGTGAAGAGATTGTCTTCGGATAAGCTTGGCCCTAAATCGGACAAATGTTACTTCGTGGGGTATCCTAAGGAAACTCGAGGATACTATTTCTATAATCCCATCGAGGGCAAAGTGTTTGTCGCTCGAACTGCGGTATTCCTTGAGAAAGAGTTTCTCTCCAAAGGAACTAGTGGGAGGAAATTAGAACTTGGGGAAGTTCTACCACAAAATGACATTGACCAATCGACGGGCGATGTTTCAGAACAAGTACCACAAGTTGTTGTGGCACAATCTTCTACACAGGTGACACAGGAGCCTCGTAGGTCTAGTAGGATACGTCATGAGCCCGAGAGATATGGATTTCTCGTGACTCAAGACAATGACGTATTGCTCATAGATAATGATGAGCCTACAACCTATGCGGAAGCCGTAATAGGCCCAGACTCTGAGAAATGGCTGGAGGCCATGAGATCTGAGATGGAGTCCATGTACACTAACCAAGTATGGACTTTGGTTGATCCACCTGAAGGGGCAAAACCCATTGGGTGTAAGTGGGTCTTCAAGAAGAAGACTGACATGGACGGTAATGTGATTACCTTTAAGGGCCGACTTGTGGCAAAAGGTTTCAGACAAGTTCATGGTGTTGACTATGACGAAACCTTTTCCCCAGTAGCTATGCTTAAATCCATCAGGATCTTGCTTGCAATTGCAGCTTATTATGATTATGAGATCTGGCAAATGGATGTCAAAACTGCTTTCCTGAACGGGAAGCTCCTCGAAGATGTGTTTATGACACAACCTGAGGGTTTTGTCGATCCACATTGTGCCGGAAAGGTTTGTAAGCTACAACGGTCTATTTATGGACTGAAGCAAGCTTCTAGGAGCTGGAATCTTCGTTTTGATGATGCAATCAAAGAGTTTGGTTTCATCAAGAATGAAGATGAACCCTGTGTTTACAAGAAGGTTAGTGGGAGCGTAGTAATCTTCCTGGTGTTGTATGTAGACGACATACTTCTGATTGGGAATGACATTCCTTCCCTACAGTCTGTGAAGACTTGGTTGGGAAGGTGTTTCTCTATGAAGGACTTAGGCGAAGCTACCTACATGCTAGGTATTAGGATCTATAGAGATAGATCCAAGAGACTGCTTGGCCTAAGTTAGAGTGCATACATAGATAAAGTGCTTCGGCGCTTTAGCATGCAGGATTCTAAGAAAGGGTCGCTGCCTATGTTACATGGCATAAGCCTTTCGAAGGCTCAGAGTCCTTCTACTCGAGAGGAGAGGGACCGCATGAATAGGATTCCATATGCGTCAGCTATTGGATCCATCATGTATGCTATGTTATGCACTCGATCAGATGTCTCGTATGCTTTGAGTATGACGAGTCGATACCAATCAGATCCAGGTGAAAGACACTGGATTGCAGTAAAGAACATCCTTAAGTACTTACGAAGGACTAAGGAGATGTTTTTGGTATATGGAGGCGAAGAAGAGCTCGTTGTAAGAGGTTACACCGATGCTAGCTTCCAGACCGATAAGGACGACAGTAGATCGCAGTCAGGGTATGTGTTCTGCCTGAATGGAGGTGCTGTGAGTTGGAAGAGTTCCAAACAGGAGACAGTAGCCGATTCTACCACAGAGGCCGAGTATATTGCTGCCTCTAACGCTGCAAAAGAGGCCGTTTGGATCAAGAAGTTCGTGACAGAACTTGTTGTGGTTCCTAGCATCGCAGACCCAGTGGATCTCTATTGTGACAACAATGGAGCCATTGCGCAAGCTAAGGAACCCAGGTCTCACCAGCGATCCAAACATATACTCAGGCGCTTCCATCTCATTCGCGAGATCATCGACAGAGGAGATGTGAAGATATGCAGAATACCAACAGATGAGAATCTCGCAGATCCACTTACGAAGCCTCTTGTGCAGCGCAAGCACGAGGCTCACACTAGATCTATTGGCATAAGACATGTGCCAGATTGGCTCTAGTGCAAGTGGGAGATTGTTGGGAATTGGTGTATGCCCTAGAGGCAATCTATAATCAGTTTTGTAATATGATATCTATTTCATTATAAAACGAGGCATATCTGTTATTGTGTAGATTGCGCTAAATATGATTTTACACAATAATGTCCTTGGAATAGTAGGTTCAATAGGCATCAAGTGTGACTTGATTGTGAGATCCTATAATTACTGAACATTATTCCTAAATGTCCATAGTCAAAGTATTATCGTTAATTAGGACAACGGTAATACGGTTAGACTAGTGTGAGTGTTGATTGATGACCAAATCTCATAGGTCATGGATATGGAGATATCAAATCACACCACATGTATACATTAAGAGTAATGTGTATTGGACTGACCCGCCATGAGATTGCTACATGGTTTGTTACGTGATTGTCATTAGCATATCTCAAAGTGACTATAGTGTAATGGTCCTTTGACTTGAGGTCACCATGGATTCCTACATGTAATGTCATATACTTTGATACTGTCAAACGCTACCGTAACAGGCTGGTTATAAAGACAGTTATTGGGTATATCACAGAGCATGGAGAGGAATGTGAGTAACCAAGATAGGATTTGTCCCTCCTACGAAACGGGAGCGATATCTCACGGCCACTTGGTGGTTAAGTCTAAAAGTGTATGCATACCCAAATGAGTCGATATAACGATATCGAGCTCATTTGTTCTGATAGACTTACCCGGTAAACTAAGAAAAAGAGATATTGAGCCATACAAGGATGTCATCGACCATGCCTTGGGCTCAATAGAGATATAGAGAACAAATGGATTATATTACATGGTAACGTAGGTCACAAGGTTCGTCGAGAAATTGACTTTCCGATTACTTGAGTAATAGTGATGCATTGCTAGATGCCGCTCATTGTTTGTAATATTGAAATAGAGATTTCGATATTACTGTCAACGTAATTGGGAACCTACAGGGTCACACACTACGACTAAATTGACGAGATATTTTGGAATAATAAAAACGTCTAATTGAGATTAGATGATTTATGGTGTGACCGATTAATCGGATATTTAATGAGATTAAATTTGTCGATTAATTAGACTCGATTTATTAGATTAAATGGACCAAATTGATGCACAATTAATATGGTGACACATGGCTTTTGTTTGGATGGACATGTGTATGGACACATGTCACTTGGGGACACTAATTTCCCTTCATCCCACATCGGTCATGGGAAAAGAAATTGTCTCCCCATTTGCTTATAAAAGCAGTAGAAGAGATGGATTCAAAAAAGTGTGTGTGTATGCTTTATATGTATAATGTGTATGCATATATATATATATATATACGTGCAGACATATTTATATACATATATGATATGTGTATGCATATAAGTTTATATTAATATAATTTGGGTTGAATTGTTCAAACTCAAATTGGTCCATTAGTCTAAAAATTTCGGGTGTTGCATCGGTGTTTCTTTCGAGTGTTGGTCGCTAGCACCGCCGATCTCGAAGACTCGTCGACAAAGTCGGTGTGGATACCGGTAGAGGCGTCACGCGTGGGACGCTCGGTCGACTATATTAAATATTCCAGGTACGCTTTTATTTACTCTTATTTTTCTAGTAGGTCTTGGGATTAGTTTCACGGGTAGGAAATTTTGAATTTCTGTTCCTTTTTCGCTTCCGTTGCGCCCCGTGAAACTAGCAAGAGGATGGGTAGATGTTGCACTACCAGTAACCAGAAAGAGAGGTTTAGGGGTAAACAAATCAAAGGAGGCCTCATCTTGAAAAGGAAAGGCTTATGGAACATTTAGAAAAAAATTATATCTCGTCATGTGGTGTAATAAAATTTTGACACATTACAATGTAAATATTTTGCATCCGGCATTTTAAATTTTAATATCCGATATTTAAGATATCTCTTTGATCCTTTGTCTTAATCTTGGATGAATATTAGTCATTTAAATATTACATGTGCAAAAGAAATTTGATGATATGCATGTTACAGATTCAATTGCAAGACTGATTAGTGCAACATAAAGGCTACCTAGGTTGATAACTCAAAAATTTCAGCACTTAATTGAGTTCAGTTTGTTTGATAACACAATATAAAAATTGACTTAACTTAATCATTCAGTCAAAAAAGTGCTTAATCATTAAGTAAATGGGAATTTACTTTTATTTGACTGAATCGCTCAGTCATCCTATAATTTTGAATATTTGAAGCGGCGCTTTAAGAAATAAGATTTTAAGATGAGATATCTTTAAAAAATATTTTTTATTAAAAATAATTCCGAAAATAAAAATAAAAACCCAAAAAATTCCATTCAAAAAATTCATATTGTCCTCAATTAGAGATAACCATAATGTTCAAAAGATTTTTTGATATTCTCGATTTTTTTAAATGGGATATTATATCCGAAAATTATTTCAAAAGTTTTTACAGTTAATTTTATAATAAAAGATAATTTAAAATTTTAAAAACTCAAAAAATTGAGAAAATTTTATTCAGAAACGGATATGTGATTAAATATTTGTTTTATTTTTAAAAATTCAAGATTATTAATAATATTTATATATAATAAAATCTTCTCATTTATTTCAAATATAGTATGTTATATAAATTATAAAAATTAAAAAATCAAGAAATCGAATTTTATGATGAGATATCTTTAAAAAAATTTATTAAAAATAATTCCAAAAATAAAAAAAAAATAAAAACCTAAAAAAACTACATTAAAAAAATTCATGTTGCATTCAAGTAGAGATAACCATAGTATCCAAAAGATTTGTGATATTCTCAATATTTTTTAAATGGGGGATATTATAACCGAAAATTATTTCGAAAAATTTTGTTGCTAATTTTATAATAACATTAATTTAAAATTTTAAAAACTAAAAAAAATCGAAAAATATTCTATTCAGATCAAAGCTTTCTTAAGTCATCTGGCCGGACCTACATTGTGTCTTGCTTTCACACACACACACATATATATATAATATAGATAACCTATTTATGTATTGAGATAACCTATTTAAGAGAGCAAAATTTTCTTAATAATTATTACAAATGAATCTATTTAATTTAATTACACTAATGTTATATCAAGCATGCTTTAACACAGTACAATCGTGCTGCAGCTCCATCATCTCCCACTATAAGCAAATCGAACTTAATTGTGTAGCCACCGGTACTTCCCCTAATGCATCGTCTTAGGTTTCTTTTGTCGGTCCGTTTCCTAGGACCATATAGAGTTCCAGCTTGTCGGGTTCATTGGAGTACTCAACCTATTGTGAGGATGGGGCATCCTATCCAACATGCCAAATCTGGCCTGCAGAGGCATGTTGGCCATGGCCGGGTATATCCCTCCCTTGTAATATGATGCTTCGTCTTCTAAAGAGAATAATCAAAAGCTGTTCGACATGAATCTCAACCACCGAGCGATGGATGTGGTGTGAAACTGCACTTCCCTGGGGCTGGTGGTGTGCCGCGCGTATATTTTGGATCTAGCTTGCCGAGCCTCATACTCAATCAAATGACCGACGAAGAGGAATCGAATTAGATGCCTCCCGAAGTGGTACTGAAACAGCACCATACCTTTGAGGCTGAATCAAAGGCATGTCTCCTGCACATCGGGAAGAGTCGGTCGTAATAAACAATGGCCTGTGCCCGATGGGCATTATGGGCTCTTCTTCAGTCTGGCAAGGGTAGAACTAATGCCGAGGCTTATGAAGAAGATATCCTCCCATGACAATTCTTCTGCTGAACCCCGGAAGAACCTCGAGGGAACTGGGTGGCAGCGATTTTCGCAGATTTGAAGATTATAGTTAAACTGATCGGAAATTATAACCATAAGATATGCAAGATCCGTTTAACCTCCACTCGACCCCAGTAAGGGTAGAGTAAATGACAGGTTCCGGAAAGAGCAGATCCTCCTATGACAATTCTTCTGCCGAACTCTGGAATGACCGGGGAGAGGGAGTGGTGGCCCTTTATTTCGCCTCGAGAAATTGGGATCAAACATACCATGACTATGACCATCAGACATGTGGGACGCACTACAGACTGAACCAATATACCCGAGTTCGAGAACTCATGTCCGGCCCTCCTGGCTGGGTGGGTTGCTCAGACACACAGTGAGCTCTTAAATACACAAAACTTGGGAAGGACAGAGGGGGGAGGGGAGGCAGTCCTTCCTGTAGCTTCAACAGTAGGGATCGAACGGACGAACCTTATAAGCATCGGATATGTAGGACACACTATAGACTCGATGGATATTCCCGAGTTTGAGAACTCGTGCGTGGCATCCCCGGGTTGCAATGAGATGAAAGCGAGCCCTTAAACATACCAAATCCGCGCTCCATATGATAACTGTTCTTGCGCTTATTTGAACACCATGACATTATTTTGGTAGGTATTGAATTACATGAGATTTCATTCACTGATTTGCTGCAGATTCTTATTCCACGTCCCATGTATATTTTTCAATAGGAGTTGATCAACAATTTTTTTTTGAAATTGGTATGAACAGCCCAACAATGGGAAGGTATTCATTAATACGAATTAATTATCCTTCTAATTTTGCTTTGATATGAAAATGATTTGGTTAAAAACCTGCCATGATTGTCGAATGAAAGCGTAAATCCGAATGGACATCTAGGGTCCGACCACCCTGTCAATAGAGGTCTAGTCGAGATCTCTAGAATGGACATCTCGGGTCCGACCACCTGCCAATTGAGGTCAAGTCGAGAAGTCTAGACTTAACTTACGTGAATACATGGACCTGTTCATTGCTGTTAAACTGGGCAGGTCTCGAAAGGGCCTAGTAAGCCGATTATTAAAACCCCTACTAGACCTACCTTGGGCCATTTAAAAGCCGGGATGTGGGACATGCGCTACTCGTACGAAGTAAGGAAGGTAATTTCTCTTAGGTAGAATTCTGAATTTGAACAGCAGAGGCAGAATTCCGAATTCAAACGTAGCAGCAGGCTGCCAGAACAGCCACAGAAAACAGCTGAAAACAGAGCATCCTTTGTTGCCAAGAAATGGAATGAAAATAGTCGTGGATCTCATAATAAGCTGTTACCAAAGTAGGAACGTGGAGACAAGCCACCAAGAGAATAGAATATTATCGGTTCGATCATCAAAGAACAGTGACTCACTTGTGCCGAGCACATCTATTTACACATTCTTACAGCTCGTAGCCCAGTCTATGTTGAATTCCTGATCCTCAGCCTCCAAAGGCTCTTGCGGTATGTTCTGCAAGAAATGAAACCAGCCATCAGAGCAGTATTCTGAGGCCACCGATGACAACAACTAAGGGGAAAAACAGACCCAATACCACGAGACACAATCAGAATTAGAACCGAATTTGTCGAATACCATTCTCATTCCAGTCCTTGGCTTTCCAGAAAACAAGAGCAAGTTTTCCTTTTAGTAGAAGTGCAACATTGTTGATTGTCGTCTTGTTCTTTTACTAAGCAAGAAACACGAGCCATTGCATGAATTGCGAAAACTCGAATAAATCAACCATCGAAACATCAAACTTACATTATTTTCCTTCCTTTTGTTGCTCGCTGACTCCAAGGAAGCAAGTTAATGATCAGATGGTGATTGCTGTTGCTCCGACGTCTCAGGGCACGTAGTCTGACCCATATACGGATGAGCCTGCTGCTGCCCATACAGAGTAGGGTCCATCATGGGCTTCCCCAAGAACATTCCTGGGTTCCCAACCTGTGGGGCCCCCGGCTGAGGTGGCACATAGCAGTATGGGAGCGCATCCCCAGGCCCCACCGGTCCTCTCGGCACAGTACCAACACCGAGAACTTCATCTTTCAGGTCCTCCCTTGGGACAATATCAACCAAAAAATCGAAAATGTCGGTCCGAGTTATCGCCGCTGCAATGTCATTCTTCTGCAGGGTCCTCCGCTTGTTCTCTTCCGTGTGGTTCCATGACCGGAGGGTGAGTTCCAGTATGAACATCTCACAAGCTCGGGCAAAGACTATTGGAGCCTCTGCTGAGATCATCCTGACATCCTCATCGGCTTTCATGATCTTCTTGATCCTCGCCAAGGGGAGGCTGTGGTTCTTGAAATCGGTGACTTTTTCAATCTCCTGGTACTGATTACCCCAGAAGGTTTGGAGTTGTTGCTGGAGCTGCTGTTGCTGCTGCTGGTGGATCTGCTGGTAGGCAAGTTGGTGCTGCGCGAGTTGGGCTCCACCTGGTTGACCCGGTGACTGGATTGGCCCACCAACCATAGGAGCGTAGCTAGGAGGTACCCCCATCTGAGGAGGCGAATATGGGCTCGTCCCATAGGGGAGTGGGGCTGTGTTAGCAACAACCCCCATAGCTGGAGGCTGATTATGTCCTTGCTGATCCATTCTGAACCATGAAACGAACATAGAAGAGTTAACGATATGGCTGCTGAATCAGGCCGAAAGGGGTTAGGAAGATCAGGATAGAAATGAC
This sequence comes from Punica granatum, assembly GCF_007655135.1. Classification (NCBI taxonomy): domain Eukaryota; kingdom Viridiplantae; phylum Streptophyta; class Magnoliopsida; order Myrtales; family Lythraceae; genus Punica; species Punica granatum. The sequence continues at coordinate 52,749,783 of NC_045127.1, forward strand.
TATGCAGAGAACTATCCAGTTATACAAGACACCAGTGTTTCGGCTAATCACATCATTGTAACAGATTCAGCATCTCCGGACACACAGTGGACTATTTTTTACAGTATCAATTTGGCGGAAAGAATGGTTTGCGTGCCCTAAGATTCACTTAAAGAACTATTTGAATATGGATACCTCATTGCAGAAAGATCAGCTAATGCCTTTTCTAATTTCTAATACGGAGAGCTGTGCAGACAGGTCGATTTCAATTTACTATGAAGTTTTCCAATACTAAAAGACAAGGAAAGCAACATCTTCAACAGTAATATCCTATGCTAAAACTTCATTTCAAGCTTCAGGGAGTGTGCGAACAGGGAATAAGCTCGACAATCCTGACATGAGAGTCAACTTTCAACTTAAGCATGTCTCAAGAAAGATCATAACAAGTTGGTAACTATTAGCACGAAAAGCCCAAGTCCGTCCTTACTGTTCCATCCACTAAACCCAAAAAACCCAAAGATGAAATATGCACAAGGAAAGGAGAATATATCATTGACAACTGCAGTAATCAAACAAAGACACAGCTTGAACACACAGCTACAGGATAGAAGCTCTTCAAGATTAAAAACGGAGTTTTGATTTGTTTTTATGACATATTCTTTGCTCAGAAGGGAGAGCACGGGTGTTCAACTCGATTCGATTATACCCGAGGAGCAACCAACACCCTACATGAGATTCTAATCTAAGTGGGCAACCAGTAACCAGATCACCTTGTGGAAATAGAAGCATCTTTCAATTTCCATCCGTCTAAATTTCTACAGTTTAGATAGCAAATAACAATCGTAATCACCTAAACTTCCCAAATAGCTTTCCGTAATCCTTTTTTATGAACAAGTGGACGGGATGAGCAGAAAAAAATCAATAAAAAAAAACACACGCACACACACAAATTCATCGAATAAGCCATTGCAGTTACAAACAACCATAACTCAAAACCAGACAAATCCACAAGAACAACCCCAGAGAGAAAAATCACATCTTTCATGCTGAAATACGGGAACCCCGGATCACGAAAGCAACACATCACGGCCCCATCAACGAGAACCCGAGAAATCATCGAGAAGGGATCTCGCAGAGGAAGCCATGCATCGCCATTAGAGCACGAGATTGTACGTACATGCATCTGCATGTACGGATACACCGGCATGTACGGAAACAACAGTGAATCCAGGGGAAAAGGAAAAGGAAACAAAATGGGGTGGCGGGGGGTTTCACCTTCCCTAACGGTTTCTGATTTGATGTCGGGCTTCCCGGCAAAGGTTTGAAGATATACAATTGGATTGGGAGCCTGAAAAAGCAAGAAGAAAAGCGATAAAACAGAGAGGTTGAAGATTTCAGGGGAAGCGAGGCATTTTATTAGATCTCAGGTGGTGGGTATACTATTTGCCAATAAAAAGGGTCGGGTCAGGAGCCCTTCCCTTTCTATTTTATTATTATTATTTTTTATAAAAAAAAATTTTAGGCAAATATTAAATAAACGAACTCCATACGGAATACGAACTGCGGTGCAATTGTCAAGCCGCGATATTTATTGGTATACTTATTTCTAAGTTGCAACAGATCTAGCTGGAGTCACCTCACCGCCCGTTCAAGTCGACGGTGAATGAAAATTCACGTGAAATGAGAATACTTAGGTGGTGTTTGAAATTTAGGTCTGATTTTAACTTGGCTTTGATTGTGATTTTACGGAGTATTTGATCAAACTTGCAGGCTCACATTCATTTGAGAATATTGTAATTATGGAATTGTATTAAAATGAAATGGTGTAAATATTTATGGGTGAGACTGAGACCCATTATTTTTACTTTGATGAGTGTAATTTATTTTATTATGGATAGTGTTAAAATCAAAATTACGATTCTAATATCAAATTCAAATTTTAAACTGGCCTTAGTGATTTCACGAGACATAGTCATAGAAACGATTTTTACCTTATTTTAAACGCGTATGGTTTTTTTTTTTTTTTGAAGTGGGTGTTGGGATGGGATTGGATTTACTTTGATGTGAGAGGGGGGGTGGGAGCTGAGTCTGTCAAATGATTAATGTCTGGTTCTCTCCCAACAGATACCTAAAATCGAACCAGGAAACAAAACTTCGTCGTACGGCTCTTTATTTTATTTTTTACTATGTTGGGTTATTCATTGACATGTTTACCCATCGATGAAACCCATAGTTTACAATTCGGCCCCATTGGTCGGATGATGGAAAGACACACTTCTTCAACAACCGTTCAACTTTCCATGAGTCCTAGGTCACTTAAGACGGCATTGAGATCCCATGCTCGGGTTCCAAATTTGATGTGCTCAAGGGTTGATTGAGAAAAATAAAGTAGAGACCGAACTCCGAGAACGGTCCCAGTACTATGGGCTTAATGGTAAAATTGCCCTGACAACTTACCAAAAGGGCCGGCCAGGTTGGGCTGAATATCTACATTGTTCTTTCATCATGTTTTCTGAAGTGAAAGGGGTACGGCCAAAGAATTCGATGAGAGAAGGGAATCCTTAATGGAGAATCTTTTGGGGAGGGAGAGATACCAAAAGAATCTTTATTGGAGAATCTGGGAGATTCCATCTTTGTCTGTGGGAACCAGTCAGAATCGTCAGACGAGTTATTGCAAAACTCACCATGCAAGAAGAGAATACGTACTTCAATGTTGTATACTTTGTAATGCACTTCACAATGTCGATAACTATGAAAGTCATGCTAGGTTTATTACGTTGGAAATGAAAATCGAATCAATCGAGTTGCACAGATAGTTGGACCGCTTCCATCCCAATATGTGTTAACTAGAAAAGAGAAGCATATGCCGGAACGAGAAGAAACCTTCTCCGCGACAATTTTGACGGGATAGTGTCATTCTCAATTCCATCTAGAGTAGCAAAACTTTTCCAAAGTTTCTATCCTGGTCATTTGACCTACATCGTCTCACATGGAAAGACTTAAAGTTACAGCAGAACAAGCAAACTGCTATCATCATCGATAATCCTGTGGCAAGCGGTACCCAGACATTACTATTTTATCAGCAAACATCTTTCCAGTCTTTGGCATTACATGCCAGTGTAATGTAAGGTTGAAATCTTTTCCTCGGAGATTACTTCCCTGAATATCGAAAGAAGAAGATTAGATCAATCTAAAACTGTAAGTACTTGATCAATCTGAATTCAGATTAGAGCAAAGTATGCTAAAACATAAAGAGAAAGTTCAGGCACCTGATCAATAAACCGGTATTTGTTTGACGTGTGGATCCAAAACTTCGCGTGCTCTTTAGCGGGGATAATACCATCCCACAGTGATACCTATCCAGGAAGAATTTCAAAGAAAGAAAATAACAGTTAAACAAATTGATGAAATACAGTAAAAGATACTTATGCAACTTGCAAGGAGCACAATCTCGTTACGAGGGTCAAGAAACACGACATTTTGTCATTGCTGCCAAATGCACTAAAATGTAAGCATACCTGGTTCAATGAATTCATTGGCGTCTCATACTCTGCTGCTAGAAAGACAAATACCTACAAGCAACACGCACATAATTACTACTTTCCCTGTTCATACAATGGCAAAAGCACTGCAGATAGAAGGCACAGTTTGTCATATGCACCAATTAAAGTTTGAACAAATGGTTTAAAGGGCAAAAAAATTCTTATCAGATAAACACAGAGAAAAGACTTTTAACTTCATTGCATATATATTTATATATCCAGCTATAGAAGCCCATCTCTGAACAACCGAAGTCATAAGCTAAAACCTCTGGCAGCAAACCATCAGAACTGTTAGAGATGAAGCAAAGAGTTAGAGAAGAACCTGCTTAGTGTTCCATGTGAACAGAGACTGTAAATTGGCAGAAATGTTTAACGTCAAGCTGATCTACAAAGATACAAGGAAAAGAGTCATGGCAGGAATCATAAACAATTCCCAGAGTTGCAACCAAATTAGTTCTGTGATAGCACAAGTGTACAATGACCGATAGACAAACAGTAAACAGAATAGAGAGGTGACGACAGCCATGAGAACATGCAAATTAATGGACCAGAAGTAGCATACTTGCATAAAGAAGACCTAACTGAATGCCCAGTACCAAATTCCACATACACGGGTCTTTCCATTTAAATAGGAATCAAACCGTTCTAAAGAGCAGATTTTGCCCAAATAAACAGGTCCGCTAAGCATCAAAGTGCATAACAAGGTTTCACATAAAGGAAGAACTTGATCTCAAGAAAACTAGGTTTTCGATAACTCATATAGTTCATTATGCTCCCGACAAATCTGATGCACAGTGCTATAATCTGTTCGAGTCCAGCAGGTGATTTCATCGAAAATGAACCTTTTAGAATTTACACTCTCATCTCGCCACATGTTATAATTTTTTTTTTAATCAAACAATGGTCAATCTAATACAGTAATTGATAATCCTACCAAAGCTAGAAAATTTGACAATAAACAATGGTCCTCGTAGGAAATTTTCACTGTTCAATGCCCGTGCAGTTCATTATACTGTTTCTTAGCACTTTCATGTTGACGCTATTTAGTTGTGCATGCTAGACTGCAATGCATATATGTGTCTCCTATTGAATTTCCCAATTCAAAGCATTCAATTCAGACACTTCTCGAGGAGGACTAAAAGGGGAATGAACAGCATAAATCCTCCTTCAGCAAACCCTATCTAATGAACTTGCATCCCAGAGCCACCAATTTGCATTTTGCGGAACAAAATCGCGGATAATACATACCTCATCGTTTCCATCCTGGTGCTTCTGAAACCAATTGATATTCAACACCTGCAGCAGAAGCACCATGTGAACAATCTGAACCAATCTCAAACGGATCTGAGAGACGCTGACCAGGAAATCGCAGCAACAGCAGAAAATTCATAACAAATCATGGCCAGCAGAAGAGCTCGAGCTGGGGCTGACCTGGACTTGAGCGGAGGGAGTCGGCGAGTTGAAGTTGTCGGAGAGAGAGGCGATCGCGCACATCAGCGCGAGGATCGTCACTGCGACGGTGAGCAGAGCGTTGGCTCTGTAACCGAAAGAATGCATCTCTCCCTCTCTCTCTCTCTCTCTCTCTCTCTCTCTCTCTAACACTCGATTTCTCTCTCTTCGTCCTCCAGTCCTCCGACTGTTCCGCTCGCCTGTCGCTTGTCGTCCGAAGCTGAACGATGGGGGGAGATCTCGTTTTTGATCTGATTAACGTACGGACGAGGCGGCCAGTCCGAACCGGGGGGGTGACGGTTCCGCTGCACTGTGATTGGACTCCTTCGTCCAGTCAGCAGGATGACGTGGCTCTTAAGTTGATGAGTGGCACACCGGGCCTGGCTGGGCCGAGCCAGTTCTATCTGGTCTTCCGGTGTACGCTTGTATTAGAATTGGACCGGAATGGCAAATTCGAACTTACGATTCATAGCTACAACCGGCTCGCAATCGGTACATCGTCGGTCGGCTATAAATGTCTGCCATATCTCCGATCATGCAACTGGTTCGATTTAGGAGAATTTTCTGACTGTTCTATCTGGTTCGATTTAGCCGAAAGAACAGGCCGGTGCAGATTCCGACGAGCTACGCCCTTCGTATGGGCCTTAGCCCAACCGGACTAAAATGTCTACTTGTGGGCGAAGATAATTTCAGCCCATGCATTGATTGGACCTCCCGAAAGGTCTTTATGGCAATGGAAAATCCATAATGTTAACATTATTAACCGAGCTTTATTAATTACACCACCCGAGCCAATCTCGAAGAACATCCTAGGATGAGAAATCCATCAGTTCTAGGCGATTAATAAGCATGGACCGATTTCCGAAAACTCTACTTCCAACATTAACCCGAGTCACTGAGAAACGTAATTCACATCAAAACAAAAACCTAACTTAGGGTCCTACTGTGATCCTGGCCAGAAGCACTACATGATACTACAGCTCTCAGTGTTCTCGTCGTTGAACATGTTCGAGTACCCGTCAGAAGCGCGGTGTGGCGTGTAACCCGTCACGGGATGCGGCCTCGCGTACATCGTCGGTTGATACATCTGCGCGTGAGCGTGCGGGTGGTTCATCATCATCCCCATGTACGGGTGATGGTTCATGGGCCCCATCCCCTGATAGTACCCACCGTTGATTGGGGCTGCCGCTGGCATCCCCTGTACGGCCTGATGATTGCCCATTTGACGGGTAGGGTCGCTGCCCATTTGACTCACTGCAGGGTAGTGGCCCATTGGGCCGTATGAATTATTGCTCATTGGGCCCATTGGATAATTACCCATGGGACCCATTGGACCCATTGAATTATTACCCATCTGGCCCACAGGGTAATTACCCATGGGTCCCATCCGGCCAGCGAATCCTCCGCCGCCGCCGCCGCCTCCACCTCCACCTCCGTAGTTGCCGCCTCCGCCACCGCCGCCGTTGCCGCCTTTCCGGTGGTTTCCAAAATCAATCTCTTGGAAGTCCATATTCTTTGCTCCACCTCTGCCGTTTTTACCGCCGTTGGTTTGGTTGTTTCCGCCGCCTCCGCCTTTGAAGTTGTTGCCGCCATTTTTAACTGCAGTCATTCCCTTGCTACCATTTTTACCGTTTTCCACGACCCAACCGCCATTTTTGCCTCCACTTTTGAACTCGATGGCTCCCTGCTTCGTGCACCCGCCCTTGGGGCCACCTCCGCTGCCGCCATTCTTCCCGGCGCTGCCATGGCTGGCTTTCTTTTTCCGGCCAAAGCCCCTGAAGAAGAGCAACCGGATACCGAAAATCCCGCCTTTCTTGGCTCTCCCGCCGCTCTTGGCCTTCTTGGCAGGCACATTCCTCTTGTCCTTATGCCCATGCTGCCCGTAACCGCCGCCACCCCTGGTCGGCGTCCTCGAAGGCGCACGGCGCCCGAAATCGAGCTCGAAACCATTGTCTACTTCATCCTCGGACTCGCTGAAACCGCAGTCGCTCCCATCGAACTCATCCTCAGGCAAGTGGAACTTTACAGACTTCGGCTTCATGTTCACATCTTTGGGGTGCCCTTTCCCACCCTTCTGAGGCTTGCTGAGACTGTCGAACTGCAGGTCGGGGAATTGGTTCCTAGGGCGGTTCTGAGGGACGGCGTAGGTGTTGTTCCTCGGAGCTGCCCACAGCTCAGCATGCTTCCCTGACTTCTCGAGCTTCTTGATGAGTGTGTTCGGGTGCACGTAACCGGCCACCGTCACCTTCCCCAGATCTGCATCAATCATGGTTGCATCCACACCTGGCAAAGGAGTAAATTTTCGACCCTTAGTGAACTGAACTGCAATAAAAACTGAGGCTTGATTGATGCACCTTCGTTTCAGTAAATCTACATGGACAATCAATCATTCATGGAAGCACACCTTCGATCTTTTGCAGCAGTTTCCTGACTTTCTTCTTGCAGCCATCGCAGTGTATGTTCACCCTGAGAACGCAGATCTGCAAGTGCAACCAGACATGACATGCCAACATCATGAACAAAAGCGCAGAACGTACCCAAACACCAGAAGAAGACAAGACTTTTGTCCATTCGTTCGTTCTTACATGAAAGACCCGACAAAAGAAGGGAGTGTGCGTGACCTGTGGAGCAAGAAACCAGAACAAAGACAAATCAACAGGAGGACTAGGGGCCTAACCTGATTCTTGAAGTTCCCCTGCTTACTGCTCATACTTCCCTGCTAGCTGCAGTGTGTGAAACAGAAGATGAAGACAGTAGAGGTTTGAAGCGACAACAATGGGAGTAGGTGAGATATTCGCGCTGAGCAAGTGAGCTGGTCTGAGGAGTGACTAGTGAGGTCTCGGCCTCTGAGGCTGTGAGAGTGAGTAAGAGAGAGAGAAAGAGAGAGAGAGTGGGAGGGGATGGAGGAAACAGAAGAGAGGAGTGCTGAAGCTGCAAGGTATAATAGAGAGAGAGAGAGAGAGAGAGAGAGAGAGAGAGAGAGAGCGCTTTTTTAAGTTTGAATCAGGACAAAGGGTGGGGTCTGACATTGAATATCTTTCTCAGATTTCCGTATTCTTACCGATGTAGTCGGTATGATCTCAGACGCACACACCATGATTTTCTTTAAGAAAAATTGAAAAAAGAAAAGGAGACACCAAGAATAATAAAGAAAGAACATGACTTTGCAGATGCGATAAAATGTTATGTGAACCTTTGCAATTCGATTGAGCTTTGATTAGTCTAGTACGAGTTGCCGATCGCAGTAGCCTCTCCAACAGCGGGAAAGCCGCATCCTGCACTAAGGCTGTATAGACTCGGCAATCTTTGATTTTACGGTTGAGAAGCTGAACCTAAGAATTTAGTACCATCTTTTCCCATTTAAACACGTTGCAGTAGCTACGGCATGTTCGTATCATAACGCACTTCGCTTCACTTCCATAGCTCCACACATTAGATTTAGATTCGATGTCTACACATTATCATCTCCCGTTGAACTCGAGCCGCCTCTCATCTTATGATCACACGGATGATCATAAATCTTTTATTTTCCGCAGCTGATGTCGTCTACATAAACGCAAAGAAGCAGCGTTACATCGAAAATAGAAACTCTCGGTTTGAAGCCCAACGGTCAAGTTCACACAGGAGACGTACATTACATTACACACTGCTCGGCAAAGTAAAGCGATCTAATTGGAGACCAAAAGTGAGGTACCGAGGATTGAGCTTTCACTACATTTGAACAGAGTCCTGCTTTGTCCTCGCATAATCAAACTTTATTTATTTATTTATTTATTTATTTATTTATTGTTTATTATTCCTCTCCTCCTCAAAAGCATCAACAGACGATGATCGCCCCAACCCATGAGGGAAATGGCCTTCTTTTTCCTGGTTTCTTTACTGCTTTTTCTCCCACTTTGGAACCGTCCATTTATGCGACAAAAAAAAAAAAGTCATATAATGTGATAATACACGCTCTCACCTTAAAAGAAGAGGTTGATTCTTATCAATAAGACTGTTCATATTCTTTTATCATTTCCGATTTTTCATTTCATATACTTTCTCACGAACTCGTGTTCGAAGGATATATTGAGAATAGAGAAAAAGGAAAAGAGAACCCAGCAAGAAGATTATTGACAGATCCCAAGAAATCCATAGCCTAGTACGCTTTGGCTTTTGCAGGCCTAGGAACAGTGCTGTCTTTGACTGAGCTTTGCCCAATTGACGATTTGCATGGAATATATCATCGGTTATGGAGGATTTTGGCTCAACAACAGTCCAATTACTGGGGCATGACACCATCCCAGCAGCTAACAACTTTAATCTTTGTCGGGTAGAGAATAGACCTCTGCTTTTTGAAATTCAAGCTATGGTGACTAAACATAGGCAGTATGTGCTCGACATATATTGGGATCAAGTCCGCAATACCGTACACTTAAAGAGTTTCAGATGCCGGGGCAAACGAACACGGTAACATTATGTTGACACCAAAAGTTGATGGTTTTCATCGCGCGTGAGATCAGAGAAGTTATCATAGCTTTCTCGGATGCTAAAGATTTGGTTTTTCACCCAAGTCTTCACCCCAAGCATTGTGTTGTTGAGTATAAAGTTTGAGGAACAGCAATGACCGATTCTCCGTAATTTAAGCGACAGTTGGAACGATTTATCTCGACCATCATTTGATTCGAGGTAAAAATTTCAATGCAGCTGTCCTAAGCCTCGACCGGTTTTGGTGTTCGCACTCATATATCGATTAATATCGAATGATAGCGGGGTCGACTTGGATCGGAATCTTCCCCCCGCCACTCTCTTTATACTTTATAGGGTCCCTATGATAATGTCATCCGCTGCAGCTGTGGGACTCCGACACTAAATAAAGCCTCAGCCATGGTCGGCTACTGTCCAGGGTAGAAGCCTTGATTGGGATTCGGGACCCACCCTCTGCCCAAATTATTGATCGCTTTAAATTTTAATGGCAGAAAGGACAGAGGACATTTTTGAAAATTAAATTAAATACCAAGACCGGACAGAAATCTCTTGATAATCCAATGCTTGTGATGACCCTTGAATTCATAAATGTCAGAATGCATTAATAAATTACTCAGTTCGTGGGACCGAAAGGGCGACGAATCCATCATTCAGAGGAATACCGAACCTAATGTTCATAAGCCGGACCTCCAGCGTATGTGTTCAGTACGTGACGAGACGAACTTCGGTTGGTCTCCTCACTCAAGCTTCCAACACATCAGATGAACTTCAGATGAAAACGAAAAACTAATCGTAGAATAATGAATAAATTTCTTCTTTATCGTCGATATGTGTTGTACAACTGCGTAAGAAAACTGTACTTCCCCTTTTGAAGATACAAACGTGCATGACAGCCAATGTGGAACCCGAGTTTTTCTAGAAAGCCAGGAATGAATCCGGCAAGTATAGAAAATCTCTACTGCAAGCTAACAAGCCCGTGAAGTTTCCAATGCGCATCATAGATCTCATGATGAGGATGCTGCAAACCAGAACAAAAACAGTCAGTGATTCATCGACTGTTCGGTGAAATTTAAAGCAACATCGACACAGGGCACCATGATATCTAACAGAAGAAAAGGTCTTTTGCTCGGTACCATTGTTCACTTTTATCCCTAAAAGTTCCTCGATGGGTTGTCGGCAAATCGGACACTTGTTTGATTGAAGCCTCAACTCTTTTGCACACTCCCCGCACAAACACTGTCGAGTAGCAAAACAAAGTCGAAGAAAAGTTAGCAATCTCATAGACAATGTATATTTCGGGCAGAACAGAGATGGAAGCCTGCATAAGAACAAGTACAATCTCGACTAATTTCCAAGTTTTTCTCTCTCAAGAAATATTCATGGTTTTTCTCCTCTCCTAATTCACATAGTTACCAAATTCTAATCTCCTTGAATATGCCAATTCTGGATGTTCTTCTAGGAGAGTTCATGCGAGGCTTTTTCAGTCATCAGATGGAACGACTGCCACAGCCCATATCTGTCTGGGAAACATATAAATGCCCCAATCCGGGATCACGGAGGACTAGATATTTGCCCCCCATAAGCAGCAGTTATTTGCTTATATATAGAAGTCAGAGATAAGATTAAATTATTATCTTTTTTTCAGTTAACTTGTAGAAAGTCACCAGAGTTCTGACCAGCGGCAGCTACAGCTACAGAAAAATCAGACTTAGTATCGCAACATCTCGCCTTGACTGATTCTCCCCTCCTTTCTCCACCTATTACATTTGAGTTCCATATCCATAATACGCTGCCTAAACTCGTTCTAGCTATCACATGTTAATAAAATCTAGTCCATGGATCTTTCTCAATTTGATGCTTGCATACAGTTATAGCTTGAGACTTAAAATACTTACCATATGTCGACAGGGCAAAACAGCTGTGTCCTTGGGCTCGGTCATGCAAATGACGCATTCTTTTCCAGGATCACTGTCCTCGAACCCCTTCTCATCAACATTACTTATGCCAAAAATCTCCCGGAGCTCATAACGGTCCCCTTCAATCCACAAGATCTGCTTGATTACTCTCACTTGAAAATTCCCCTCATTGCCCTTAACAAGGACACATTCCGTGATCTGAGCATGGGAGGACACACTCGATACGGGCTGGTTCGGCTGTTCATCCATCAGTGATGGTGCGCTAGTTTCTGCATAGATGACAAGAGGGAAGATTTCTTCGTTCTGAGAGGGCTTTGATAGTTCATCGATATCAAAAAATCCAAGGTCAATTCCGCTTCCAGATGGCTGTTGGAATTTCTGGCCAAGACCCTTCTGAAACGGGATTCTCTGCGGTTTGTGGATTTCGGGATATATGGGACTAAATGTACAGTTTGGCCCTTCCTTGGCAAAGTAAATTACCGTAATACTGCATCGCAGAGGAAAGACAGAAGATCAGTTCACAGAAGCAAATCAATGCATATTTTACAAAAGGCAACACTTCAGTCATTCTATGCAACATCAGGACATTGAATCACAGAAGAACAACCAACAAAACATGCCATGTCAACCATATACTACAAATATCTATGGTGCCAAGTGTAACATCCATTTCGATAGATGGACTAGCCGACCATATACTACAAATATATGTAGCATTCATATGATATAAAAAAACAAACGCACTCCAATTCGGCAATTGATCTATTGGCTACTTCACCCGACTTATAGCATACAGCTCCCCCCTTTCTGGCATGAGCTAGGCAAAGAGTTCGTTTGGAAGTGCAGTGGGAGGCTTCATAATCACTTTTTCTTATAATTTTAAGTAGATTTGGTGTTTGGTGAGAGTTTTTGAAACTACAGTTTGGGTCAAAATTGCGGTTGCAAATGTAATTTGCTCAAGCACGTTAATTAAATCTGCTTCTGCTTATTCTATTTCAAGTACTAATAATTGTCTTTTTTCACTTTCATCAATTTTAAACTGGTTTCTTTCAAACACTTTTAACTTATTCTGAAATTAGCACTTATTTTTTAGTAATTTTGTTTGAGTATTGCACTCTCAAACCAAGCCTATATAGTAAATGCCAACCATGAGCTATAACGAAACACAGAAGTTCAAATGAAGAGCATGACAGCATAAGTACACGTTGTCTAAAGAACATGACAGAGAGACCAAACATATGCATCCTCTCCGGCAAATTACTCAACCAAGAATTATGTTGCTCAACTTCAGTTCATGTCAGCATACAGAAATATAACTTTTGAGCGATATTCCAATAGTTTTGCAGAAGAATTAGCACACCTGCCATCAACAAGAGCATCGAAGGTGAAAGAAACCAAATGGGAGTCCGGACTCTGCTCGTCGATGGAAAGCTTTATTGCGTCCTTGTGGACATTCACCTCGTTCTTGATCTTCTTGGCGGTCTTGTGGTCCACGTACGGGGGCGGCACCGCCGCGGACGGCCCTGCCGCAGCGGGGGGGTACCACCGGTTATTGTAATACCCCACGAACTGAGAGTAATGGGGAGGAGCGGGGGGCTGGCAGCCGTACGGAGCCGGATAGCTGTAGGGACTGGGGGCGTACGGAGCGTAGGTGGGGGGCGGCGGAGGGTACTGGTAGTAAGGGGCGGTGCGAGGGGCCGCGGAGTAGGTGCCAGGGGCGGGGTAAGGGTAGGCGGGAGGCGGCGGCGGAGGTGGTGGAGCTGGTTGTGTGGAGGTTGGGGGGGGACGCTGCCGATGCGGCGGCGGAGGCAGTGCCAGGGCGGGCTGTGACGGCGGCGGAGGAAGCGATACCGATGGGATCGGGGAGGAGGAGGGGCGTTCTGGGCGCGGCGGGGACTCGTGGGCACGCCGGAATTTGCTGAAAGAGAACCCCATGGGAGGAAAGAAATCCGACCCCTGAACTTCAGAGAGATTGGCGGATTAACGAAGAAGAAACGAAGAAGTGCAGAAGAAGAACGGAGATGGAGTGAGTTGACGGGCACCGATCCAGTCTGTCGGAAAACATACGAGGGACCAGGTGCATGAGAGCCCACGTCAAAAAAGTTCACTGGCTATGAAGTGGGCCCACCATCAACCTGGGCTTCCGTGAACCCGGTTCATATGAGAAATATATGAACAAAAAGTCAAAAGACGGCGTTAGGGGGACGCGGTTTGTATAGATCTCAACGCACGCATTTCTGTTGATTTATTTATTTATATTTATTTATTAAAAATCGATGGTTTCCATCGCCCATGAGCCTGCCTTACCTTCTTCTTCACCGCTGTCGGACTTCCCCGCAGATCCACTGAACGGGTCGGGGCTCCTATCGAAACTCTGCAGATCGAAAAGATCGATCCTTTGCTCTGTCGTCAAGCTAAATATCGATGCCAGATTCGCTCGCAAGTCGATTGAATCCGCCATTGTTAAAGGGTGTTTTTTCTTGATTCGGAAGAAACCCGGCTGGAGTGCTTTGTTTCTGCTAAAGTTGGGATCTTTCTGAGCTCGAGGAGGAAAGGGCAGAGCTGTCGTGGCGTGGAAATGGCGGAGGGGGGGGCGGCAAGGGGTCGGGGTGCAGAGGCCAAGAGGGTTGTCTTTGTCACAGTGGGCACGACCTGTTTCGATGCCCTGGTGAGGGCGGTGGATCAGCAAGAAGTCAAGCAGGGATTGTTGGCCAAAGGCTACACCCACCTCATCATTCAGATGGGCCGTGGTACCTACATTCCCACGAAGGTGAATGCGGCGAAAAATGTTGTTTTTCAGGCCTTTTCTCGTAATGCTTTTTGCTGATTCCTCGTTTTTCCGGCCTTTGAAATTCTTATTGCTTCGAGGATCTTTACTGGATTTGATGAGGCAAATTGGTTTTCGGTTTAGATTGTGAAGCAAGTGTTGGTATGATCAGTATTCGTGAGGCTGTGACGTAAATTTGTATGAGTGTTGGCGTTGTCGTAGCAGCTTTCTTTCGGGGTTTGGAGGACTGTTTGGTGATTGGGGTACTGAATTTTTAATCTTTAAGCTCCAAAATGGAAGATTACAGAACACTACGGAGAGCAACCTCATCCCGAAAAAACTCTTTTGCTTTGCAGTGAATTCAAACTGAAGCTCTGTGTTGTCAATACCATCTAATTGTTACTGTTTTCAGAAGAAAAATAATTTTTTTTCCTGTGAATCCTGCAAGTTTCGAATATGCAGCTCTGTGTCACGCTTGGGTTGTCTTGTGTAGAACTGTTTGGGAAAGGATGTTTCCTGGGGAAAATAACTTCCTAGTAAAGAGTTTATTTTCATAAGTTAGGAAACAACTTGGAAGAAATGTTCGGTTGTTTTTGACCATATGGACATGAATGTTTTCATTGAACCAAATATAGGAAACTCAAAAAAGTTATATAAGGTGAAACTTGGTGGGCCCTTAATTTCTTAGCCTTATCCTTCTAATGCAGTCTGAAGGAGAAACAGGCTCTCTTGCTGTCGACTACTTCACTTTCTCGTCAAGCATCGCAGATCATCTACGATCAGCATCTCTTGTGATCAGCCACGCAGGTCTATCAGTCTTTTTACGGTTCATTGTTGCACCGTGGTTTTCATTGTTCTAATATATGTGACTTGATTATCCTAACTAACCATATCTTAAGATCAAGCATGAGGAGCATCTCTAATCAGAAGATATACACTCAATTTTGCAGGGTCAGGTAGCATATTTGAGACTTTGAGACTGTGTAAACCTCTAATTGTGGTGGTAAACGAAGATCTGATGGACAATCACCAGGCTGAGCTAGCAGAAGAATTAGCAGAGAGGAAACATTTATATTGTGCTCGTCCTCAAACACTCCACCAAACAATATCAGAGATGAATTTGGAGTCGCTCCTTCCTTATCAGCCAGGTGATGCCACCCCAGTCGCCAAACTCATAAATAGGTTTCTTGGTTTCCCCGAAGATTAGAAAATGTTTCACTATATGTTCATTGGTGCCTTTTTTTTTTTTTTGGTCTGTCTGAAATTACGATTTTCATGAGGTGGAGAAGATGTACAAAATAGAGTTGTTTTGATGTGGAAAGCCTGACCGGTTGGGAAAAGTCACCACAAACACTCAATGTAGAATCCTTATTTTCCAGCTGAGTGAAGAATATGCAGCTGAGGCTCAACATGTTGCAACTAACGCTCTAGATGGAATAGCTTTGTATGAATTGTTGCAGAAAAGTTTGGTTGTTGCTGCATATAGTAGCTGTTTATTATACGGACAGCAGCGGGTTGTCATGGACAGCAGCCTCTTTCTTTTCCCTATCTGAAAGCCTACCGGTGTTCTTTGGTACAAATAATCTATTTTCTGCCGTTTGGATTGAGCACTGTCTGAGAATGTCTAAACATGTTATTTTTCTTTCGGTACGAAAAATGGGCTTTGGAGTGGATCGGTTGTATTTAGATATCCGTTCCTACAATTCATCACATGCATTTCGCAACGAGAATGCAATACCGGTCATATGAAGGATTAGATGAGAGAACAACTGAGCAGACATTATATTGTCGAAAAACCGATCATTCATAATAAGGCTTTATTTATTAGAAGGGATTTTTCTTGATTAGGTGGTACTCAAGACCACAAGACAACAACATCCGAACTGAATGAGCGGCTCCTTATTTAACATGAGACTGATGTTTGTGTCTTTCAGATTTCATTCAACTCCTCATCAGCTGCCCTGCTTCCTTTAATTGCCTTCACGTCTTTGTCAAAGCTACCTGTTACTGTGTAAAGGGTGGCCAGGACACATGACTTCTGTGACTCACAGAGGGGCATTTGCAGCAAATCCATGACTATACCAGTGGCAAGAGACAAAAAGGCCCCAACCCACTACGATAGGGACTGGTCTTCCATTGTTCCGCTGGGGAAGGCTTTATGGAATGTCCATTCTCATCTCTGAGTAGGATAGAGATGAACACGAACCAAATATTTGAATTCTACATGGGTAAAGAAATTCTGCAGACCCCCCCCCCCCCCCCCCCCCCCCCCCATCCAGTCTTTCAACTTTGTTTAGCCAGAAGGATGAAAGAAATCTCAAAGACCAAAGAGTTTGGTACTAAAGGTGTGATTTTTATCGAATGGAACTAGAGTCCAAGCACGGGTGAAACCGAGCAACAATAATGTAATCGGAAATCTTATCTGAATTGTCCTCTCCATAACTTTGCATATCGATCAGGATAACAACATTTTCTGCCAGAAGGAAACACGCCATTCTTGAGCTTCTTGCCTAGCCTAACGGGTTTCCTGTGGCATAGGGCATGCATTAATTGAAGACGATTCAATTCGAGTCAGTACAGATTATGGGTTATTCCTTTCCGATGAATCGAGTCCCTGGAAGTTCGGACAAGGACATGAGAAGAAGTTTCTGCGAACGGGCAAGACCCTGTGCCTTCTCCTATAGGACGCAGCCAACATTTGTCTCATGAACTTCTGAACTGAGTTTAAACTTCAGTGTGCGCAGTTCACAAGGAAAAGAAAACAAATGGTGGAATCATGGAATCTCCGTTTTCCCTGGAAGCAGGGACAGTAAAAAATTTGGGTCTTTCTTGTCCCTAACCCACAATTGAAAAAATTAAAATCACCACATTCAATACAAATTCCAAGATTGAGGCTTAATCTTAGTCCACCAACTCTGCAAAATCTTGAATTTATTCATCCTTGCTGGTAGGTGGGGGCGGGAATCTTGAAAATGTAATATCAAGTTCTGTCATTTTCCATGGAAATGGGGAAATCTCATGAGCTGTGAATGGCTGATTATTGGGTAATCATTCTTGGTGGTGGGTGTGTGGGGACGGGAATCATGGGATGGAATGGATTTTTCTGGGTGCTGCAAATTGGTGGAAGCAAAAGCAAAAGCTTCCAACCCTGTTCTGATAGACAGACAAAGACAATTCCCTAGGATGATACAGAGGATGAGACGAACCAAGCACATCAAAGCACCCGCGATTAGTTTATTGTGAGAGAGAAGAGAGAGAGAGGAGAGAGAGAGAGAGAGAGAGAGAGAGAGAGTGGCCTTAAAGGCAAAAACCCAATCTTTCCGCTCTGCACTTCCCCTCTCTCATCTCTCTCACTCTTTCTGTGTCTGAGCTGAGACTGTGTTTTGCTGAAGCAATGGAAGCAAACGACAACACAGATGAGCTCCATCATTCTTCTTCACCGCACTCCGGAAGAGCTCAAGCTACACTTACCGATTCCAACATCTTCATCATAATCGTTGCTGTTACATCGGTCATCTTGCTCGTAGTCCTGGCACTGATCATTATAATGCTCCGGAGACTCAAGTCCTCGAAGAAGAGCAGCAATGCCGATTGGAGTGGTAATGGCATCAAGTGCCCAAGTGGCGACTTCACTGGCCTCCGCGCTGTGAGCTACAACTCTAGCCCGGGTAAGTTAAATTGCAATGCTATGATAAACATTCTTTCTGCTCGTACGTGGAAGTTCTTTGTGTAGATATTTGATGATACTGCTGTAGGAGCATTATGTCTCGTCTTGTTTGAAGAATTCTCGATTCTCACGTCTTTCAAGCTTGTCAGCTGAAATGAGAAGAACGTTGAGACTCCGTGAAGGAAGCCTCAGCTTCTTCGAATACCAAATGCATCCCATGATTTGTTCCCTGCAAATATAAATATATGGAATCCATATGCAAATACTACTTATACCATGCAGCAACTCGTTGAGACTTTCTAGATCAGCTAGCAACAGGTCGGTTTTTGAAAATTAATGGGAACTGTTTTTGCAGATGTGAAGGGTGGGTGCCTCTATGTGGGGTCACTGGGGAGGGTCGGAGCCCCGATCCCGAACTCGAACGGCAGAAGCTGCAGGACAGCAAGAGGGGTGCAAGTGTTCACGTACAAGGAGCTGGAGGCAGCCACCGACCGGTTTAATGACGGGAATGTGATCGGGAATGGAGGGTTCGGTGTCATCTACAGAGGTGTCCTCAGCGATGGGACCGTGGCTGCTATTAAGATGCTCCACCGGGAAGGCAAACAAGGGGAGCATGCTTTCCGAGTCGAGGTAAACTGAGATAATTCTTTCAGATAAATCTTCAAGCATCCGACTCATTCTAGAGATACGTGAAGTCTCCTTTGACGGGACACACATTAATACAAGTCATGGAAAACCACTGAGCCTTAACAAGTGGTCGAGATTCGAATTCGAGCCTTCGGTCTTTATGGAAGGCAGTTTAAATCCAGAGATGGTTGCACCCTTTCGCTTGGATTTATTTGTGTTTGTTTGTGCTTTTGCGCTCTCTCTGTCTCCCCCCCTTATCTTCCTCTTGTCCTATAACTCGATTGGTCTGTTCAACTTAAATGCTGTGTTTGTTAGGGAGAGATGTACTTTCAGATGAATAGATTTGCCCTGACTCCATGGAATTCCATCTATAGGCCGGCTCCATCTGAGCAGTTCGATATCTAGAGAGATGAATATCGAATCGAGAGACTGCACATATCCCGAGAAGTTAAGTTATGGACTTATGGAGAAGATGAGACAAATCCCTCTATGGTTTGTTTGACTATGCCAGCCAGCGGGCGTCTCTCCCGGTTGACAGACGCCACGAGGCGTCTTTTCCCCACCCCCTCCCCTTATTATTATTTGAACCAAGGAAAAAAGAGCCGTTGTCCTTTTTTCTTTTGTTATTTAAAAAATAGAGACAATAGCTGAAATGAGGAGTCTCTTTTTTCTAAAGATGTACCGCACCATATAACTTAACGTTGACAAATATTCTTAAATATATTTCAACGTTGATTTTTTATCCGAGATATCCCAACGTTGCTAATTTGATGTCACCACCTAGCCTTAGGGGATAGTTGGTGAAACAAAAATAGTAACGTTGAAATATTTTAGGTAAAAAGAATGACGTTGAGATAGATATAAAAATATATATCAATATTAGATTATATGATATAATAAATATTTTTTTTAAATAATATGACGATAATCTATCCATTTTTGAGACTAAAAAAGAGCAGTCCTGGAGAAAAGAACGTACTGGGTTGTCGTTAAAGTCAAGATTCTCGAGTGGTTTGCAAATAGGAAGTCATACAATGAAACAAAATGCAATAAATAGTGATTTTTTTTTTCTTTTCAAATAGCTATAGCTATATGTAACTATAAGCATGAGCTTAGATTTGGAGTACTGTTGACTATCTGTTCGCATCCAAGCAATAGGAGGTGTTGACTTTTATTGCTCACAGGACCTATCTCTAGTGTTTAACATTAAATCCATGTTCATAATTTAGATAATATTGTTTATTATTTTAATTGTTAGTATTGACATTGATATTTCTCTAGGTCTACATGCATCAATATTGCCCCTATCTTAGCATGTAGTCAATCGCCCACATGGCCATAAGCGAGACTAATCGTCTCTTCATTCGACATTCTAACGAAAATGTGCTCGTGTTTTTAAATAGTAGAAGTTTCATGTTAATCCTAGTTCGTGTGGGTTCCCATTTAAATGATTATGCATGTATGTCAAGTACATGTATGTATTGTGTCAGTGCCAAAACTTCACCATCCAGACCATGGCGATCTCGATTTGTTGAGATATATCTTCGCATAAGCTTTTCGGTTTTCTCCTTGGTATAGTATGTCTATGCTGAATATGGTTGTACATTGTTAGGTCGATTTGCTAAGCCGGCTACACTCCCCGTACTTGGTCGATCTGCTGGGCTACTGTGCAGACCAGAGCCACAGGCTCCTCGTATTCGAGTACATGCCCCACGGCTCGCTCCAAGCTCATCTCCACCCTTCGTCTCAATGCAATCACCAGGTTCAGTGCATGCCCCTGGACTGGGGGACCCGGCTCAGGATAGCCCTCGACTGTGCCAGGGCCCTCGAGTTCCTGCACGAGCACGCGGTCCCTTCTGTGATCCATAGGGACTTCAAGTGCACCAACGTACTACTGGGCAGGAACTTCTGTGCCAAGGTGTCCGATTTCGGATTGGCCAAGATGGGCTCCGACAAGATCAATGGCCAGATCTCGACCCGTGTCCTTGGCACCACGGGGTACCTGGCACCCGAGTGAGTCTTCCTAGTGCCCGTACAATTCTTGCTTACTTCGATTAGCTTATAGTTTGAGACAAAACAGTATTTCACTTTCGTTATCAACAACAGACCAGTGAAAGCCATCTCCCCTGTTAGAAAACAAAGAATGCGCATGACAATTCATCAGAACAGAGGTCCCATTAGGCAGACCATCACTGTCTTCTTCTCCAGCTGAGGTTGCTTGCAAAAAAATCCGCAGATCATTTGTTGTCATCTCACTCTCAAGCCCTCCTCTGCATGATCATATCAGGAATTGATCCTGTTAGTTGGCATTTTAACTGTTTACTAAATGTGGACTATTATCTGCTCGATTCGACTTTGCAATGCATTGTGCAGGTATGCTTCGACGGGAAAGCTCACCACCAAATCAGATGTCTACAGTTACGGGGTGGTCCTTTTAGAGCTGTTAACGGGTCGAGTACCAGTCGATACCAAGCGGGGCCCCGGCGAACAAGTCCTCGTCTCATGGGTCAGTCTTTGCTTTGTGCAATCTCTTTACATATATACATCTGTTTTGTTCCAACTTCCCATTTCCGTCTTCAGGAAGCTTGAACTTCAAATTCAGCAGTTCTTTTGCTTATTCTGGCAATGAATGAAACCTAGCACTGGAGAAATTGTTCAGTATCCAAAATGCAATGGACCCTGATTGAAATTTTTTTTGCTGCGGCAGGCTCTTCCAAGGTTAACTAACAGAGAAAAGCTTGAGGAAATGGTGGATCCGGCACTAAAAGGCCAATATTCGAAGAAAGAATTAATTCAGGTTGGCCCGAATTTTGTCTACCCCTTTCAGCTTTCATACCGAAGGCGAAGAAAACAATTCGACTCTTCAACTTCCGGGTGTTTTGGATATTGCAGGTGGCTGCTATAGCAGCGGTGTGTGTGCAGTCAGAAGCAGATTATCGGCCTATAATGACAGATATCGTGCAGTCGCTTATTCCTCTGGTTAAGAACTACTCTGCTATCAGTTCTCCCAATTCCATGAGATTTCAATACCCGACTTTAAGCCCGAGCTTTAGGTGCTAGCAACTCTCATAAACTGCAGAAAAATATGAAAGATCGGAGAACCAAAGAAGGGCAGTGAATTGTTCCTCTGTATCTGAAGGACTTTAAAGGGTGCTCGGGGAACAGAGAAAGCACCAGAAAGGGTTTAAGGGCGGGTTCTCGTCGAATAATTATGTAATGTTTAAGCTATCAGCAATTTTAAGCTCCTGAAGAGTTTTATATCTCTGAACCAATTTATTCCGTGCAAAATGAATAAACGTAGATTCTACTAAAATAAGGACTGGAAACAAAGTTACCGCAGTTCATCTTTGAAAGGTACAATTGTATTCTTGAGATCATTACATACTAAATATATAAATACAAGAAGTTACATGTCAACATCTGGTATTCCTATATCCTAACAATAAACCAAAAGAAAAAAGAAAACGTTAAATCACAGCAAATCAGCTGTGCCTATCGAGCCAAGAGCATATTTAGTAAAGAAAAAATTGACCTCTTCAAGTTTCAGCTTCTGCGTCTCTGCTACTTGATTCTCCTTTCTCTCCTCGAGCTTTGATGTTTCTTTTACCAACTTTATCGGCATACTTTGCAAAAGCAGCATATAGGGCTGACTTTACAGTAGCCTCAGGCTCTTTCTTCCTCCTTTTTTCTGTGCCTTCGCTATCTATTCTTGGTTCCTGGGCTTCTGCAGCTGGGTCAGCAGCTTCAGCGACTCTTGCAACCGGAGCTTCTGGAGTGATGGGGCCGCTTGGAATTACTCGCTTGAATGGTTCGTGGAAAGTATCATATAATCGCTTCACCTAATTAAACATGATACAATATATTCAAGAATCGCATATATATATGTATATATACTTATCAATAACATATATATATATATATATATATCCATATATGAGAATCAAAATATGTATACAAGAGAAATCACCTTCCGTTCTCCTATGCCAGGGCAACGAGCCAAATCTTCCATGGAAGCATCCATTATATGAGAAAGAGACTACACAGAGGGATCAGGATCATTTAGAACATTATATTGGCAAGCAAATTAGAGTTAAGAAACTTTGGGGTGGAGACACGGGCATACCCCAAATGTTGAACCAAGGGTCACTACATCGGTTTTGTTAACGTGCCGAACAGTTGTTAGAGCATGAGAGAGCTGTAATAGTCCAACAAACACAGTTTCAGCAAAGCATACTATTTTCAGAGAAAGGGAACTCCGATGAAGAAGGCCGCAATGAAGTGCTCAATTTCAGAGGAGGCAAACCCGTGATAGATAATCAGTGTCCATCTGTCCTTGGATAATATCAGCGGGCTTGTTCTCGTATACTTTTATCGTCTCCAAGTAGCGGCCACATTCTTCTAAACTGGATAAATCAGAACAAAGAAATATAATCCCTCGTGTAAAAGGGCAACCATAGACAGTCCTTAACAAATTCCTCACCTCCAAGCACATAAGAGCGTGCAATCATGGAGCAGGGCCGTCTTTGTAACCTCGAGTAGCGGCTTAACAACATCCTCCTGAAACAAACATCAACATTGACCAAACATTTTCACTTCCATAGACCACAAGATAATGAAAAAATTTCCTCTCGAAAACAGTATAAAAGAAAGCCACTGTAATTGTTTGGAAACAAACTGGCTTTACAGATAAGGCAAACTAACCACATCAACATGGCATAATACAACCCGAAGTTTGAAGTTCTTCTGCAGCTCCCTTATGCGATAATAGAGGTAATCTGTATGCAGAAGATGGTACCGAAGGCTACACAAGAAACGAATCAGCTTAATGCACACCAACAATTTTCTTCACGCATCGAACATGATTATTGTCATCCTCTTTCATCCCTCATGAACAGTCATTGCAAATTCATAGAGTACCTCAAGTAGAGAGCACACGAGCTCTGCCCGAGCAAATAGTCGCAGACAATGTCCGCATATGCCCATCTCACATTCCTGATGTGTTTGAGCAATGGATTTCCCTTCTGCCAAAAAAAAAAAAGGATGATACACAAAAAGAAAAATTCCAACTTTGGCGGGAATTCGACATTCTCAGAAAGAGGAAATATCATTTCGGAAAGCAGCTGCCCTGCCGGCGATGACCTGTCTATGGCTGACGAGAATCGCATTCCGACTCTGCCCACCATAGGATGAGGAAGATGATGACGGAGACGGCGATGTCACCACATTGGGCTGACCAGACAGGCTTCAAAATTTCCAAAAACGATCATCAAAAATAAAATTTTCAACGATAAACAAACCCTATAGCAATTTTACACAAGCCCCAGGACAATTTGATGAAGAAATGAAGATCATGAGGTGCACCAACGAATTATGCCGGAAACAGGAAGGGTACCCGGAGGTTGATGCACCGGCAGAGGAGGACTGGGATCCGGTGGCGGCAGGAGGAGGTGTGGCAGCTGGCGGCGGGGGAGAGTAGAACTCGGAGGATTTGATGAAAGAGAAGGCCTGGGAGAAGGTCGGGGATGGGGAGAAGAGAGACGGCGGGGTGGATTTCGATTGAGAGCTCTCGACTACTTCATGGTAAGACGGGATCTTGATGACCGTCTTCTCCGTCTGTTGCTTCTGCTGCCGCCGCAGCAAGTCGTTATCTTCTTCCTCTGGGTTCGCCATTGCTGTGCTTCGCTCCTTGACCTTCCCGAAAGATACAACTGAACTGAACCATTCTGTTAACTGTACAGATCACCGGTTAGGCTCTGTTTGGGCCCGAGCGCAGTTCTGGGCTTGAGTTGGGCTTTCTTAATCCCAATGCATCTTTATCTCTAGTTTGATTTCGAGTTTTCTTGAGTTATACTTCAGGTTCTGACGTCATGCGTTGATTTACGGTAAGTAATAGAGGATATGCTCTTTGGGTGACCAAATATTTTTTGGCGATCCTATCTCGTTGTACGGCGCGGGAATACACTAATTGCAACAAATGAAGAAATTAGTATCAATCAGTTCATTGGAGTAATTTAGAGGATAGATAATTATGATTTTTTTGAGTATGTCATTGCATGCTATATATCGATTTCATGAGATCTTTGAGAAACTATTTATGGGGCAAATTTCCATAGAAGGGCCAGTGATCCTATCCTCATCTGCCAGGTGGCCTATGAAGTTTCGGGGAAGAAATGGAAATTACTCAAACTTGAGGGATTGAATTAGTTAGGAACTTGGAATCTTATCGTCCAGCACAGTTGAATTTGGGAAAAATGACACTGTTGGTCCTATTTATTTGTCAATTTTTGACATCGAGTTCTAAATGTTTTAGTTTGAAAAAACAAGTCCTAAAAAGTTTGGAAAAGTGTCACTTTTGGTCCTAAATTTAACTGACCGTTACCGTCCGTCTACGTGGACTTAACGCCGTCAAGTTGGCCGTTACTGTAGTGACGTGGCACGTTTCTATTGGACCGATTTGAAATCCGCGATTTCAACCCGCCTTGCTCTAATCCAACCCGACTTGCTCCCATTAATACTGTTTCAACCCGACCCGACTTCCATCCTTTCATGTAATCTTCTTCTCTTCAATTGAAACTCTCCCCTACCAAGAACCCTAAAATTTGAAATCGAGCTCTTCGATTGAAACTCTCCCCTTTCCTGAAATCGATTGAAAGTGTTGTTTGCTTTCTTCTCAATGTTTCGTTCCAAATCGGGATTTGGGTTTGCTTCATTTCTTTGATCCGGGTTTGTGACATTGAATTGGCGATTGGGTTGCCCATTGAATGGATGAATCAATTTATTCTCCAATCATGTAGATGTGATTCATATCTTGGAATTACGTTCAGCTAAGGGATCATTTCTTGTTGCCACTTACATTAACATTCCTTCGTTGGACTGGAAGAGATGATCAAGAAGCTTGGTGTTATGGTCGCCGCCGAAAGCTCCGAAAACTCTTGCAGGAAATGGACCCAAACGATAATAAAAAAGGGAAATTTTTTTTTAAAAAAAACCACTGTTCATCGTCTTCTATGGCTCAGTTCTGCACATCAAGCTCCCCAAACTACTGTTCATCTTCGTTGAAGCGATGCCCACTATAACCATTGAGGAGAACTCACAGTGCTCCGTGTGTTTCGATGATTTCGAGATTGGATCAAAAGCGATCAATGCTTGTCTTGAAGCCAAACTCCAGGAGTCTCTTCTTTCATTTCCGAATCCAGAATTATCTTGGGGTTTTACGAGCTTTCAGATTTTCCAGATTCGACCGGGAACCTGACGGAATTGATCGGGCTCGGGCGGGGCTGCTCGAGGTGCTACAGTGCCCGTGATCGGCGATTGCAGGGGCGGCGCTAGGGTTTCGAGTCGCATGGGGGGGGAGTCGGGTGAAGAAGGAGACATCCGACCCCGAACCCGATCCGATTCTACCCCGACATCCGTGACCATTCATGAAGCGCCATGTGGAGGGCCATTTGTCTTGCTGGAATTCCGTTAACGGAGGAACGGAAAGGATTAAAAGTGTCACTTTTTCGAACATTTTAAGACTTGTTTTTCCAAACTGAAATGGTTAGAACTCAATGTCAAGTGTCATTTTCCCGTTGAATTTGGCATGCATGTTTGAATTAGTTAGGCTGTACACAACCTAATAGCGTGAGTTTACATCACGAGATGACGGTTGATATGGTACTCCAAGCGGCATTCTCATTCTGCTTGAATGATGACCTATTGAACCTGATGCTCTTGATGATTGCCTAGTCTCGACGGGTCAATTGAACCTATTGACAATGCTAGTAGCTGTACATGCCAATTATTTCCCGCGCACAATTTCAAAATTTGTCAACTAAAATATTGACCTTCCGAAGACATTTCAAATTTTCAATATCCCATATGTTGATTACCAGATTACCACTCGTTGAAGAGTCACTAGTAATTGCGGGAATTGCGGAACGGGTGCAAATACTTCGTGCCTGCGATGAAAAAATTTGGCCGAATCCATCAATCCATTTATTGCAGATCCCATTCGGTCCTTCTGTTATTAGTAATCCATTCATGTCCTGAGATCATCAGCTTTGTAATTTTCCTTCTTTTTGTTTGGCCCAGGCCTTAAGAATCCTGGTTTTTCTATAAGGCTCTGCTCTGGTGTCTTGTTCAAATCCGCTTGTTCCTGCTCGACGTATTGGCCTTGTTCCATGTTCCGAATCGTCATCTCCGTCTGGTAATTCCTCTGCCGCCGCCACCGCCGCAAGTCATCTTCTTCTTCCTCTCAGTTTGCATTGTGATCTTCCCGAAAGACAGTAACTGAAAAGCTCTCTGATGGGTACAAATCCTAACACATCCTTCGGTTTTTTTTTTTTTTTTTTCGGTTCTTGTCTCTACTCTGATGTCCGTCTGATTCTCAATTTAGCTTAACTTGTGATTCAGATTTTGGAAAGATAAAAGAGACCTGATAAAATATTTTCGGGCAGCTCCATAATGGAAATGAAGTCCAACATCCACTATCGTCGATGATTAATCGACTGATAAGACATCATCGGTTTATTCTCTACTGCATAATCTTGTCACCAGAGAGTCCCATGTACAAGTCAGTTTTAATAGGCTTTTCATCCATCAGATTAGACGTAGCAATCAAGTTTATTGTTTAAATTCATAGGACAGATAATTAGGTTTAATTTGTTGGCATTTTGGGAAAATTTCCCTTCTTTGTATATATGGAATGTCATATCTATTTTCTGGATATGGATATTATTGAAGAGATAAAGATCAACTCATGTATCCAGCCTAATATCGATTTTAAATCACGAGGTCACGGTCGGCTCTCCAAGCAGCATTCTAGTTCTGCTCGGGTGGTCTACTAAACTGGTAGCTGCTGATGGATGCCAAGTCTTGGTGATGATTGCGGTGGTGATGCTCGTGAAAGATACTGCGACACTCGGTTGAATGCCCACCTATCTGACTTGATGGCCCGGTCCAGCACTTGAGGCTGCCGCCCGGAACATGTCCCCGTGCTACTCCCATTCCCTATGCCATTAGCGGATTTGTTCCCTCGTCCTCTCGAAGTGCTTGCTTTGCTGGCAGCTTGGTCCATCACCTGTTTCCTCACTTCGGATGGCAACCTCAAGGTGAAGCGCTCAGGGTCTTCATCCTGGAGAACTAGGAAGTCCCCGGCGGAGTGAGATCGTATAATCCGACCCCTCCTGATGGGCATCGGTTCATAAGTGGAGCTGTGATTCGGTGCCATATTCCCATGATGCCTCGGCTCCTCTTCTTGCTGTCCTCGCTGCACCGTTCCGTTTCGGTTCTCTTCTACCGCTACCTGTTGCAAGGTAGAGCCAACTGTCACATGACGGAACAATACATCTTCAGGTGTATATATAATAACAAGAGTCCCGTAATAGTTTTCACGGACCTCGATGTTGGGTGAGTTGGACTCGGCGCCGGCTGTAAGGACAGGCTGATCAGTTGAAACGTAGGGCCTGGGCAGGACAGTGGTGCGGCAGACAGGGCAAGTTCTGTGCTGAGTAAGCCATATGTCGATGCAGTCAAGGTGAAACCCATGGTCGCAGTTGAGCATCAGACGCAACGTTTCATGGTCCTCGAACTCGCTCAAGCACACAGCACACTCTAGCACTCCCTGCCCCAGCCTCAGCCTCTTCACATCCGAGTAGACCATTGTTGGCAAGGTCTCGATCACGGCAGGATCCAGGCCGGTGCGCCTCATGCCCACAGCCACTATGGGCCTCCTCGATCTGTTCTCAACGCAAGGGAAGCAGTTGGACACAAATATGGAGATGATCCACAGCGATAAACACACCCCGGACAATATGGCTAGTGAGCGCATGTCCTGCTGCATGGCCTTCGAGAACACTGAAGGTGCCTGGCTGGGAACCTGAGCCCCGACATAAGGCAGGGACACAATCAAGAGGAGCCACATGGCAACAAGCTTGACGATAGCCCAAATATTTGAGATCGAAGAAGGAGACCCCATTTGGCTAAAATTCGAGAATCTGAAATTCATATTTAACTAAACTTTATCAATGATACATCGTTCTTATAAGGATGAGAAAGGCCATTCCTTTTCTTTGGCAAGTCTCCATTAGTCAATATTGACAACTGCTAGAACGTACCAAATATTTCCCGCCCATCCTGAATGTTCAATTACCACTCGTCGAACGGTCACTAGTATGTGGTACCGGTGCAAACGCTTCGTGCCTGCAATGAGAAGATTCGGTTGAATTTATCGACCCATTTTTTGCATCCTTTTCTGTTTTTCTGCTATTAGTAATCCAATCATGTTCTGATATTATCAGCTTTGTATTTTTCCTTCTTTTACTCTGCTCCAGTGGCACGTTGAACAACCTTCGTCTCTGTTGCCGGGATTCTAGGAGACGCTAGTGGCAAGGACATGCGTGAACCCATCAGTCTGATCTGAATGCAGGGGTCTGAGGTACCTGCTGCTCTCTTCGCCACTGGTGCAGTTCCTTCTCCTAGAGCTCCCTGCCATGTTCGTGGCACGGTCCACCACCTGCTTCCTCACCTCAACCAGCAAATTTCCGCTCTCGGTGTCCTGGCCAGGCTAGACCCTGGATTGTCTGGTCAAAAGGAGTTGGGGGAACCTGCGGGTCCCAAATGTTCCTGGTTCATATCCATGGCTCTGGTTTAGTGTCTTGCTGGTATCCGCTTCTTCCTGCTTGAAGTGCTGGCCCTGTTCCATGTCCTCATTCATCTTCCCTGTCTATTGCTTCCGCTGCTGCCGCCTCTGCAAGACATCTTCTTCTTCCTTTCCCGTATGTAGATTACTATTCGTCGAACAATCACTAGTAATTGCAGGAACCGTACTATGGGTGCGAATGCTTCATGCCTGCAATGAGAATATTCAGGTGAATCGATCAGTTGGAGATCCTTATCAGTCGTTCTGGTATTAGTAATCCATTTATTTTCTGATCTTATCAGGTTTTTATGTTTCCTTCTTCCGGCTATGATCAGAAACTACCCATGTGGGCATTAAGGCCAGAATAGTTCAACAGCAATTATCAACAAATTGTTGCTATCCGGATCTTGCCTTGTTTTGAGAAATTCTTTCGAGGCCCTATCTCATTAGGGGAAATGAGTGTGTCGGTGTTACTCACGGTAATAATGTATTGTAATTGTCGATAATTTTAAGAATTCTTTTGGTTCTTTCTCATCATGTTATGACCATTCATTTGATTTAGATCTCTTTGTCCAGTAATGTAAGCTGAATGATGCATTATTTACTTCGAAATGGAAAACAATCAAAGAGAGGCTATTGATGAATCTGAGGAATAAACTTTGTATCGTATTTTCGATCACAAAAGTATTGTAATGCTAATTTGATGCTAACATTAGTATTTCCTCAAGAAGAATGCCCGAATTTGCCGACAATCATTTCGTGTACCAATAATCAAACAGGAGGCCGTGGCGGCTCGGTCGATGATTCTTTGGTTCTGCTCAAGTGGCGTATCGAACCCCCTTCATCACTGTTGCTGGGCACCCTAGGCAACGCAAGTGGTGAGGACCGTGTACGGAACGATGGCATCCGAGTGAAAACCCATCGGTCCGATTTGAATGCCTGGTCCAGCCGTCTGAGGTACCTGCTGCTCCCTTCGCCAGTACTGCTACGGTTCCCTCTCCTAGAACTCCCTGCCATGTTCGCGGCGCGGTCCATCACTTGCTTCCTCACCTCGACAGGCAACCTGAGGGTGAACCGCTCAGTGTCCTGGACAGGCTGGACCAGGGAGTGTCCGGTCGAATGGGACCGGGGAAACCTGCGGGTCCTGAAAGATCCAAGTTCACGTCCACCACTTTGGTTCGGTGTCTTGTTCGCGTCCGCTGGTTCCTGCCGCTCGATTTCCCGGCCTTGTTCCACGTCCGTGTTGGCATTCTCTTGCACAACGACCTGTAAAAACATACATATATTCCACGTTATTTTTTTTTTCATTCATATGCTTTCGCATGATTTCGTTTAGTCCGTCGACCGACCTGGATGATTGATTCATCACCAGCAGCAGTAGCAACCGGAGGGATGACAGGGTCAGTCAGCTCGCCGGGCTGTGGAGCAAGCTCGGCCCGGCAGACTGGGCACGTCGTATGGTGCCTGAGCCACTCTTCAATGCAGTCGGGGTGGAACGCATGGTGGCATTTGGGTATCAAAAGCAACGTCTCATGATCCTCGAACTCGCTCAGGCACACAACGCACTCCAGGGCGCCCTTCCCCAGCCTCAGCCCCTTCACATCGGAGTACACCAGGGTCGGGAACGTATCGATGACGGCCGCGTCGAGGCCCCGCGGTGTCGCCCGCCTCGGCCGGAAGGACCCCGCCCCGGCGCCGGCGGCAACGATGCGGGAGCAGTGGAGGATGTACACGGAGTAGACCGCGATGAAGAAGGACACCACGGCGATCAGAAGGCCCAGCATCGCCGCCGAGGGGCTGAAGCCGAAGTCTGTGTTGTCCGCAGGTGCCGCCGACGGCTTCTGCGCTCCGGCGAGCGGCGCCGTGATCGGGAGGACGAGGAGGCAGAAGAGGACCCCATGGTGTGGAAGTGGAGCACGGAAGCTCATTGCGGTGTACTTTTCGGAAAAATTAATGTAATGGGAACATAAGTTTATTTAATAAAAAAAAATAGGTGGAATTTCAGAAAATTGGATTTTCTTTTTTCCAAATTGGATTAAAATTAGGGGAATTTGTTTTATATCGGGACATTGGACTAGCCGCGCGGATCTAGAAGTATAGTACAGTCACATGCTCATAGCTGTATTTGATCGGAAAAATCTTTTTTTTTTTTATAAGTCTCAGTATTTTACTTATATAATTAAAGATTTATAAACACTCATTCATAATCAAAACTACAAAGAAACAACAAAATTTCCAAGGCACGCAAGCCTATCTAGGACTATACATCTGAATGCAAAATGCGGCACGCAAACCGCAAAACTATTTATAAAACCTAACTTAATCTCATCCTATTAGCAAATAATAAGTGCGACAACTTAAACTGAACAATGCAACTTTCTCCTTATTTACTATCTCAATGGTCCCAATTCGATCGTAACATTTCAATACTGGAGATCTACGAAATTTTTTCTTTCGGGGAACGGAGATGTACAAAATTTTAGCAAGTGGGATTTGATTTTTGAGATTCTAATGATAGAGATCTGAAAATGATTGTATTTATATACCATCCCGCCTACGTTGGGTCCCCAAGAAAAATGAAGGTTAGCCCAATTAAAATCAGCTTAAATAATTTGCCATTTAATGAATAAATAATTGCAAGCTATGAGGAAATTTTACCATAAGAAGTGTTCGAATATTCCATGCAATAGATGCGCTTAAGCTTTCTTAGGTAAGAGTTGGTATGTTCAATTGCAATTTGCCACGCGTGTATATATATAAGCGTGGTGGAATTTAATTTATAACCTTTTCTAGATAGGTGAGAAAATTTATTAATTAAAGGGATGAAACCTGCACAACTACCACCATAATCCAAGGATGCCTAATTGAACTGTTAGGCATTCATCATCAATCAATAGACAAGCTTAGGAATCCGAATTGCTTCTTTTGTTAGCTAATTATTATTTAAGTAAAAAAAAATATTATTCTATATTAACATATCATATAAATTGTATAAGTTTTTTAAAAATAACGTTTAAGATTATATAAAAATAGAGACTCCATTTATGATTCTAGTCTATAAATTATATTTATAAAAAAGGTCTACAAAAATTATCAAGAGGGGAAAAAAAAAAAAAGGTTCTACGAATTATGATGAACGCTCTAGATTCAATTCACGAAGGTCCACAAAAGATGAAAAAACCAATTTGGTTCCTACAAGGACTGAAAGCCACCTCAGAGTTTCTATGAATAAAACAATCGTATATAATTCAGTCTTCGAACATCCCGGCCACAATAGATTACGTCGAAGACTGTCTCGCGATGCTTCATTTCCGACTAGTGGCATTGTTGCACGACGAGAAGTTTTATTGCCACTAGTAAACCGTTCGATTCGACCTCGCTTTTCTGACTAGCTTTCATCCCTTTTATGTCCAAGAAGACGGCCCTTGATGGGCGGGTGACGGTTCAATGTCAACATTTGTATGTGGACACATAGGGCCCATGTTAGAAAGGCCACCTCAAAAAGCCCATTGGGCCTTGGTGAGTTCGATTCGGTACTTTGGGCCCTCCCTTGACTGGATCCAACGACGCAATGGGTCGCAAACCTTCTCCATTTCATTTTAGGCAATGGATGACAGTGACAGGTTATGGCTTTGGGACATTAGAATCTATAACCGAGAAGAAACACGCAATAACACGTCCGACATTGTGCTCTAATGTAATTACGAGACGCATTGAGGGGTGTCGGTCCTTGATCTCCGGTACGGATTCTGTTTCAGCATCATATTCCTTAACATGTTATCTAATTCGGCATAAGATACTTATGACAGCTGGTCCATTGCACTTATTTTTACGAGCATTCATATGCGACATGAAGTCATATCTAGCAATGCGTTCGAGCCACGGAAATATGGTTATACTTTGGTGGTAGTTTGGCCAAATTATTTTAGGTTGGGATTGGAAATGGTCCAACTCTAAGAAAAGGTACCAATCATTTTGATTACACAACCAACTCTTCAATAACACATTTTTCCAAGACGACATTACCCCCTTAGCTTTCCTCTTTGTGAATCATTACCAATAAGACTAATTAATATAGAGAAATTAGAAGGAAAAAAAGAAGAATATAATAAAATTTGCATTGTCAACTTCAGACAATTAGTCACGAGGCCATCTTCTCTCTCTATATATCTCATCCTCTCATATATAATCTTTCTCTCTCTAGGCATATGTGATGTTCTTTGGAGGTTTGTTAAGATTCAAATGAACCATAATTAGAAACCATAATCGAGATTAATTAGCCGGTCGGGTCAATCTTTTTAACCCTGATCAAGAGACATTTCACCCTGCGAATCATCATTCACGTGAATGTTGGAATTTTCCAAAACCAGCTGAGATGGGCCCTGAGCCCATGATTAACACAAGCTCAACGGTCCAAAGTCCCGTCATAATTGCAGCCGTCGGCACCTTTTAACAACCCCCACTTCAATCTGTTTCTCAAGTTCGGGTGCTATTACCTCGTGGTGCACTTGGCTTTCGATTCTAAAATTGGGAGTCGGAACCGTCGAATGCTACATTACGAAGATAGATTGTCCCAGTGACCCAGTCCTCTAGCTTAGTAGCTTGGATGGATGCAAAGTACAAATACAAACATGTGAATATCATATCATTTGTGGATGGGGTCCATGGATTGGATTGGGGCCCACATTTCTGATCTTCTCTCTGATAATTTCTGTGGGAAATTGGTGGGCCTCACCACATGCATGGGATGTCTCTTGGGCCTGGTATCCTCAACACTGAGAGTAGACGGCTTGCCCCTTCTGTGTACTTCATCATTATTGCCTCCAAGGAAAAAATAATAAATAAATAAATTATTCCGCAGTACTTCCATTTATATCTGATGGTCAACATCCAAAAATCATCCAATCCCTTAAGAGAAAAAAGAAAATCCATAAAAATAGTTAGGTTTATATCTTTTGAATATATTATATTATATCATATATTTTATATTACATTATATTATATCATATATTATATTATATTATTGTATAAAGAAATTGTTACACTGAACTAGTAGTGGCGAGTGGGGAGCTTTTTCCCACTCGCTACTTCCTTTTTTCTAGAAAAAAAAAATACTTTTTAATTTGTTTCTAACTTTTTTCCTTTTGGTTTTTTGACTCGCTTGACAAGATATCCGATAACCTGATTAACCACTCAACTTAAATGATCATTATGATTAGATCAACTATTTCGATTAACATTTAATTTCGAGTTTTAAAGAAAATTCCCTCTTTTCCCTAGTAATTGTAAATTCGACTTGAAAAATATAGCAGATAACCCGATTAAACCTTCGACTAAATGACCGCTTCGTTGTGGTTAGACCGGTGTATTTTTTTCCCAATTTTTTTCACTAGAATTTTTCTTTTAAAAAATCGTACTGAAAATTTTAGATATAAGCTTATATATAATATTTTCTTTTTCAAATTTTAGATCTATATTGCAAATTGAAACTCTTGGGTCTTTTTTTAAACTTAATTAGAGGGATTAATTTTGGAACTTTTTTGTGTACCTCTGGTATCCGAAAGAAGGCAATGGAGCTCTACTATTTCACGTTCATGCTTTGATCTACCTTCTCTTTAGTGGTAAAACTCTGTTAATCGTAGACTTTCTCTATTCATATGACTAAAACTTGATATCTTATTTAAGGAAAATAGACGTCGAATATTAATTTTGAAATTTATATAATAAATAAGAAACTCTTACCCCCTTTTCCTTTTCCTTTCATGATTTTTTTTTCCTGAGCGGTGGTGCGCCAAAGGCCACCATCGTTTTTGTAGGGTCCCCAATAACCTATTGAAAATATTCTTTTGGAGCCCACTTAGGTTAACTTCAGTGAACCACATGAAACTGTTAAGTGTCACGTTGGCAAATCCCATTAAATTTAAAAGCGAAATTGACATCTTACTAAACGTGATACAAAATCGAAGTTGTTACATTTTCATGGGATCGACATTAAGGATTGGTGAAGAATGAAGTAAGATCAATTTTAAATATAATCATAAAAGGACTCTAAATAATTTAATTAATTAACAACCATCAAATTATGAATAAGTTGAAGGTAAATTTAGCAAATTTTATTCATAGATATTTATTTGTATCATTTATTTTTTGTCTATATACTACCCACATTATTACATAAATTGATATAATTCAAATAATAAATAATTTAAAAAACTTATAGACCGGCGACACCGCACAAGACTTCGGCCTAGTGTAATTAAATATAAAAACACTTCTTGTTAGACTGTCTGAATGAGTTATACAATATGAGATACCTATTCCATTGACTTACGGGGTATACAAAATTGGTACCAAAATGAATCGGTATAAGCATAATAAATACCCTTTTTATTATATCCCCTTATTTCACTTTTTTTGTTTAAATATATCATATACTTTTAAAAGTGTCAAACTTATTCCATGGTTTACATTTTTTTTATAAATCTATCCCGCCGTTATATCTTCCGTCAACATTTAACGGTTTTGCCATTGTAACCCTTTTACCCGATATAGATTTGAGAAAAAATTAAAATTACGGGATATATTTGAGAAAAAGATTGAAACTATATGATAGATTTGAGAAAAAAATTAAAACCATGGGATAGATTTAGAGTTTATTTACGTTTCATTAATAGAAAATATAATGACATGATAGATTTGAAAAAAAAAATGTAAACCATAGAATATTTTTGACACTTTTTAAATCATATGATAGATTTGAACAAAAAGCGATATAATAAGATATATGGCGTAATTTGCCCTATAATAAATGACAATAACTAATTGTAAACCTTAGTTTTTTAATTCGATATGCATTGCTATTGCGGAACTTTTAAGGACTAAAACCGATAACTTTCTCGTAAAAAGATGAACATAGACTGTAGAAGTATATTAAGAGGTTGTGATACAAGGACGTTCCTATCACCTTAAACTTATTCTAAGTATATTTTCAGGTTGTCCAGCAAAAAGAAAAGGCATTTTTTCAGGCGTCGTGAAAAGCAGAGGAATTGTACAACGAAATTCATCGGATCATATAATCTCCAAAACAAAGCGTTCATCCAATGATTAATGAAATCAGAATTATTGATGTAGAAGTGAATGTTGAGAATGGATTTTGGTTTCGACGTGGCGGAGAAAAATATAAAATAATTAAATAATTAAAAAAAAAACCGGAAGAGTCCGTACGTGAGAAAGAGGTGGTTTTGGGGGGAGTTAAAGCGCCGCTGGTTTTCAATTGTGTGGCTGCACGAGCGGGTTGACTGGTGCGGGTCCCACGGAGTCGCATCGTTCGCGTGCCACGTGTACGGATGTCTTTGACATGTCATTTGTCTGTACATATACTTTATACGAGCTCTGCCCCTTCCAAATGCGTAACGACAAGTTCCCTTTATCATGTCCTCATCCCACACGGTTCATTTCTAGTATTCATATTAGGATTAATTGCACTGATATCCAAAACGTTTCATGAATATTTCAAGTTGATCCAAAATATTTTTTGATAACTTGTTGGTATATTAAATTTGAAAACCGTTTCGATATAGTACATTCCGTCATATTTGACGCCTTTTCTACTCCAAACTTTTTAAAATTACAAAACGATCCAAAGTTTTAAAATTTTTCAAAATGTACCCCACATTCTCTCTCTCCCTTTCTCCCTCTCCCGTCAGCCTCTCCACCAGCATCACCTTCGAGATCGGGAAGCCGTGGCCATCCTCTATGTTCCGATTGTCTCAGATCCCGATGGCTCTTCTTCCATTTTCTTCTTCCTCCCCCTTTTTCTTCACCCGAACAGTAAAAAAGGTATATGGTGTCGTTGTCGTCGATGCTGCTGCCTTGGCTCTTGGAGTCACCAGCTTGGATCTTCAGTTCCTCATCCTTGTCAAGCCGGTCTTCTCGGCGTCTCTAGGTCTCCCCCACTACAAATCTGTCATCTTTTCCCAACGGCTAGGGTTGTAGGCTCTATGCACCACAGATCCGACTTCACCCGACAAAGAAAATCATCGAATCAGATGTGGAGGGCGTCATCGGAGGGTGAGGTTGCGGGGCAGGTGTTGTTACCAGCGTCAAGCCAGCACTTGATGCTGGAGCGGTCGTAGGTGATGCTGGTGGAGAGGCTGACGGAGGAGGGAGAAAAGGGGGGCGGGGGGCGGGGGGGGGGGGGGGGGGGGGGAGAGAGAGAGAGAGAGAGAGAGAACTTGCAGAAGAGAGAGAAAGTCGAGAAGGAAGAGAGAGAAAATGTGGGGTACATTTTGAAAAATTATAAAACTTTGGGTCGTTTTACAATTTTAAAAAGTTTGGAGTAGAAACGGCGTTAAACACAAATGACGGAATGTACTAAATCGAAACGGTTTTGAAATTTAATATACCAACAAGTTACCAAAAAATCATTTTAGACCAACTTAAAACATTTATGAAACGTTTTGGACTACCGGTGTAATTACCCCTTCATATTATCAACAATTCATTTTCCTTTTGTCAATAAAACGACTTGAATATTTTCTTTCCAAAATAATATCAAGGCATTTGTAATTATGTATAAATTTTATTCATGCATCCAATTACCTCCTGAAAATAAGAAAAAGATATATTAGGCTTTTTTTTTTAAATAACGAGGGTATCGAGGTTTTAACTGATTAATTTCACGGTTTACGTAGACATCTTGTAAACTCACGGAATATATCAGTTCGGCTCTGCCACAAGCTGTTGAAGTGACCCACTAAAAAGTATTCTCTAATATAATTTTTGAGGTGACTTAAAATATTGTCACAACAAGAAAAGATAATTGGTTTTGCTATAGTAAGACCTTTTAAAGATCGTATCATCGTCACAATCAATCCCGTCCTTTCATGTGAGATCCAGATGTGATCCAACCAAACGAAACATATAACGATTACATTTATAATGTTGGAGGGATGTTGGAGGGAAATGCGAGATACATATCGTTTGATGGATGTTCTTGAATTTGTTTTAATCTTCGTCGGGTGGAAGTGCGGCACGCCTGACATGTTTCACTACGCTCGTTGACCTTAATGGGTGTTTCTGTAGTATTCTCGCATTCGAACAAAATTTCACGTGATTTCAGATCATACTTATCGGAGCCGAGAGAGACAAAGAGGAATATATGACATATTTATGTTTGAAGCGAATTTTGATATCCGACAATGATAATGATTTTCTTCAGTTGAGATGGATTCGGGATTGATATAATTGTGAGGGTTCACGGCTTGCATGATCGATCTAGCTCGACAAAATACAATGAATTGGGTTTGTTTTGGAAGGATGTTGTGTCATGATCAAACACCCAAGAGAATTTCCAAGGACAAAAGAAAAAAAATGCATACGTAACATGTAAATAGTAGGGAGAATTTTGGTCTAGATTTGGTTTTTTCTGTGAAATCTTTTCACACCATTGTCGGCTTCAAACATCATTTCACATATAATCTTGAAAAAAAAAAGAGGAGAGAAATTGAAAACCTAACTTTTGAAATTTATTATGTGCCTGCCTTTTTGGCATTATATGTTATTTACTTTATATTCCACGTTATATGTATTTTGGCATTATATATACGAGTGCGAGGGTAAAAGCCAGTCATAACAGTATTCCTATTCCTATTATATATTCAAGTGTGTTTCTTGAATAATATATATATATATATATATATATATCATGAATGAATATGTCTATTATTGTTGTGTACGTCTTTAATAAATTTTCGTTTTCGGTTACAAGTTATGGATTCAAATTTTTTTCAGTTAATCGTTTTTCTTATCTGATAATTAGTGAAGTCTGACATCTTTATAAAAAATGGACATATCGGCGTCAGATTCAATGGACCCCCATCTATTTCTCGAAACAGTGGTGACTTTTTATATTAATTGTCATATATATTGTTGTGAATTAAATCACTCGATCGATTATTTATGTTAGTTAATGGTCTGATTAGAGGGACAACAACCTGTGATTGAGGGTAAAAGCGCATGCTTTTGACCCCACCCAAAGGACGGGACAAGTTTTCACTTCAAGAAAAAGGGGATCGTCTTTATCATCAATTTATCATCACTTCAACTCCAACCAAAGATACTTATATGTTTTCCAAATGATTTGAACATGGAGAGAGAGAGATACATATATATATGTATGTGCATATATGGTACAACGATTGAAATGGATTCCGAGGACGATCGAGCTTTTCAATTAGTTAGTGAGAAGTACTACAAAGTTTGAGAAAACAATTTACCTAGTCTATATCATACATGTCTCATAAAATTTACTTGTTAAATATTTGGAAATATTTTGTTTATTCGGCTTTTTGTTCGATTTACTCAAGTTATCAAATATCCTAGCTATAACTAAGAAATATTATAAAGCATATATATTTATCTTTATCTACAGTTAAAGATAAACTAGGCTGTGTCATCCACACACTTCGCTGCAGGTTTGAAAGCTATATTAATGTTACTAATTTGAAAACCATGATCAAAATATAATAGGCTTTAAATGATCCCACTAATTTTATAAGAATGAACTTTGCTTGCATACAAGAATTCAATTCATCTTATAATTACGACCAAATCAAAGTTCAAGTGAGACATTGGTCTCTATCTATAGGCTGATGTAATCTTGTGTTTCACGGGAAAAAATTAAGGCTTCATTTGTTTTTCCAATCACAATCTTACTTAACTTAACTCGATTTTATTTTTTCATCAATTAAATAATATAATCGTAACATTTTTTAAAAATATTTTTCTCTAATTTAATATAAATTCTCTCACATACTTTTTTCCTAACTATTTTTATAATTAATTTTTTAATAATAAATCATCGATTTACTTTCACATCTAAATATACATATCAATTTTTCAATAATAAATTTCTCATCAACTTTCGCATCTATACTTACATAAATATATATATTTTCACACATTAATATATTTGTCAACACTTGCAATCATTACACAAAATCAAGTTAAGTTGGATCATTATCCAACTAGAGAACTAAACGTGAGCTAGGATATTTTTAGTATCACAAATAAAAATAGGCTATTTAAATTAATGACCAATTGAAATATATTTTTATAAGCAAATAAAAAAATTATTAGAAAATGGAAACTTAAAATAAGTAAATAAATAAATAAGTGCTCTTGCTAATTTTAAACGAAAATTATTTTCAGTGTAAGACTTGGAAATTCATTAGGTAGTCATGACAAAGTCAAAGTTTAGGTGAGAATTAATCCCATATAATAACTTGGTGTAAAGTAACCATGTTTTTCATTGAAAATAAAATCAAGACATTTCTAATGTCACAAATATATATAGAAACAAGGATTACTTAATTTACTGACCAATTGAAATTGCTATTTTATACATGTAAATCAAGAAACTATTAAAAATATATTAATTTTAAATTAATATAAATAGACGCAATGTTTGTGAACTTTACTTATTGGAAGAAAATAGAAAAGAAAATAGAAAAGGAACGGAAATAGAAAAGAAAGTAAAAGTAAAAGATTAAATTTGTAATTTTTCCTATATATAAATAAATATACATTCATCTTTTTTTTATCTTTAATTTACTCAAATTTCATACATATATATATATAGACATACATATATATATATATATATATAATTTGCATGTGAGCTGAGGTTGTCAAATCGATCTTATTTATAGTCTTTTTGATTTTGGGAACATATGTCTTTTTAAGGTTTCTATTGTGGAAAAAGGAGTGACCGAAGAGTTGGGGAATGTTAATTGAATGGACAAATCAAAGAATATGATCACAGAGATCAATGCATTGTCATTCATAAATAATAATTACAATAAAAGAATTTCTAATGCAGGTATGATGATTTAATGAGACTTCTGGGGCTAATTAGAATTCTTTCGAGTTAGGTTTGCCGCCACTTAGATACTGTGGACAGAAACATCACATTGCAGACAATTTTCTCGTCACATACTTATCAATCAACAGAATATTAATTAATTTCTCATGTCATCAGTCATCAGGTCTTTCTAGTTAAGATCTTCTGGGGATAATTTTATGTTTGCATTCACTTCTTGTAGCCAAATTATGGGCGCAGATTCGGATTTTGGTCAGCAATATTGTATACATAAAATATCACATAGCAATAAAATATTGATTGAGTAATAAGCATTTTCAATTCTTTTAAAAATAAGAATACGAGTTCAAATTACTGAAAATACACTTGTTGGGCACATAAAATAATCTTTAATATTTAATTTTTCGGAATTGTAAAAGTAATTGTCTCTCACAATATTATACGTAAACAAACATGGCTTATATATAAACAGATATCAGATGACTTTGCTGTGTAAACTCAGCATTATATACAAAAAGATCGATATCGGAGCACTTAGTGGACAATTACAAAGCTGTGTAGATAAATAACATAGAGATTCCACGCATGCATAGAAGGATTGCTTTGAGCTGGATGAAATATATATATATATATATATACATATATTCATAGGTATATGTCCAGCTAATCCTATCTATATAAATAAATAAATAAATAAATATATATATATATATATCTAGGGTTCTACTATACATACATAATTAAACAATATAATAACAAGTTGTCGTAAACTTTTGCATAGAACTCTCTCTACATCTACAGATGTGTCTCTCCATACATATAGATATGTACATATCTTAAATATGTAATGCACCTTCAATTAATGGACCGAACTAATAATGGGTTTAATTGCGTATAGAATGATATTCATCGACAGACGCATGATTTGGATAAGGGGGCGGAGTTCTTTGTGGCAAATAAGAATATAGAATTTTTCGACTTAGACAACGGATATAAATTATTTTATCGAGAATCAATGTAAAGACTAAATATAAAAAATTTAGGGAGGACGACTGCTCCCCTCAGTCCTCCCTTAATCCGTCACATATAATATTGATGTAATGCTTACGTAAAATGTTAATCAAAATCGATAAATTAAAGTATTAATCGAATTTCTAGAAGGTAGATTACATAGGACCTAGTGAGAGTTTTGTTTCAGCTTATTAGTCGGCAACAATAAAATCTAATCCATTTGTTTCTACGTGCAAAATTGGACCTGATACTGCCAAAAATTGCTGGAATCTTTTGCCAGATAAATCCCAATAATTAAAACGGGTCATAAACCTTAATTAATAACTACTTATAAGAAAATTTCTTGATTAACCGATCGACGCAAACCCTAGCTAGCTCCTCTATAATATATCTATATCTACATCTACATTTATATTATTTATCTAACTAACCGATCGCTATGACTCCCACTCACCCACCTCTCCTATGATCTATAGATAGGAGACAGCAGCATCACATTATTGGCAACTCTATCTAATAATCTTCCCGCTGATGACATGTTATACTTAATCAATTTATTAAATTGCAATTCGACAATAGACCTATATCTACTACTTTGTCAACTAATAGCGCCCTTATGCTACCGGTTGGACGTTCCAAGAAATTCCCTCGTCGATGATTATGAAACGCGGGAATCACATTGAATTTATTCCTCTCTAGTTAATAATGCCTGCATGCAAATAAATCGACGTCCCTCTTATAAATTACAAAAGAATATCAACCACAAATGCGGAAACGATCTGGCTAACTCGGGATCAACAGTTATTGATGTATTTTTAACAAATCTTCCTTTTGGCTTGCGGTTGCGTGTCCTTTTCTTTTCCTTTTTTTTTTCTTCCTTTCGTTGAGCAGCTAGTGTGTCGTTCTTTTTTTTTTGGCCCCCCCTCTAATTTTTCTAAAGTTGGAAGAATGATAATATATATTCGCCAACTCAAACGACAAGAACAAACTTTATATGTCATAACAAATAAAATACTCCACATAGGTAAGAGTCCTATACATATATATTGTTTCAATTAGTTAGCCTTTTTAGATAGTACATACATTACTCTCATGGCC
Organism: Punica granatum; assembly: GCF_007655135.1. Lineage (NCBI taxonomy): Eukaryota > Viridiplantae > Streptophyta > Magnoliopsida > Myrtales > Lythraceae > Punica > Punica granatum. Next base: position 52,792,808 of record NC_045127.1, read on the forward strand.
CCAACAAAAAAAAAAGATAGTACATTACTCTTCAATTTCCCAGCCACTTCCACTTCACAAAGTAATATATATATATATATATATATATATATATACACACACACGTGTTTCTCTTGTGTGTGTGTGTATATGTACATTAAGAAATTCCTAATTAAGATGAAGCCGAACGGCGTGGTCGTCTCCATATTGATATCCTACGGGTATACATATGACAAAATAATCTGCAAATTAAATTAATAAATTTACAGTATAACTATAGAGATGGTTGCCTTTTATACACAGCTTGATGAGTGGATCATTTCCAAATGTGTTTAATTCATAAAATAAACTTAAGTGTGAGGTAATTAAACTTAGATTACACATTCAAACAAATCAGAGCCAGTTGGGTCTATTGATCTTCTCTTAATTTTCAACGAACTGGAGACTAGCTAGCTTTAATAAGGGTGGATTATAATCAAAGCCAAGCCAGTTGGTAGTATTTTCTCTTATATATATATATATATATATATATATATCTTATATTCGAAAGTTGCATCTTGAATCTGCGATGTAAATAAATAAATGAACAAATAATCCCTAAATTAGGAGTCAACTCTCGATATTGAACAGATCGGCTGGATTTTTGGTCCGTCCTCTTTCCTCGACGGTTTTTGATCCAGTCCGGACGGCTTATGGAGGGGGTGACGTTTCTTAATTTGGATTTTCCCGAAATTATGAAAACAAATATACATCATTCAATAGTTAGTGTTGGATTGGATTATCTGAATGCATAGAGTAGTTGGGCGGCTTTAGGCTCCCTCCCGATCCTGGCCCTGTAGGAGCTGCTTCAAAGCCCGAGTCAAAGGAGGTGGTGACCAAGTGAAGACGTTCATCGCCTTACTACCATGGTATCTCAGGAACTTCTTCAATATTTCGTTTTTTAATATATTGGTCTCTTTCCAAATTTGGGAAAAAAAACAAGGAATAAAAAAAATGAGACCATATTTTTCACATGGAATAATAGAAGTTATTAGCAACTGTATTTCGTACGTGCAGAAACATAATATTACGACTGGCTTTGATCCCTCGCATTCTCTTGAACTTGGTCCCGATCCTGCGCGCTCTCCCGAAATTCCGATTTCCTAACATAGTTAGACCACATTAGAATACAACTTTTCTTTTTAAGGAAGAGTGACAATTTTTCTTGCAAAGAAATCATCAATGATTAAATCATACATGGACCATGGATCATATAAATGACCATATTTCTTTACCATCGATGTGTTCATGAGCACATGGCCGCTATGCATATAAGAAAACGCAGGTTGGATATAGTCTAGTGATCATAAGGACGAGAGACCATCTTAACAATATTGTACATATAATTATCCGAAAAACACAAAAAAGAGTTGTACTGCACTTGAACTTTCCATGCTGCTTTAATTTAACTGAACTAATCATGTTAACATGATATGTGAGGATTATGTAATCGCGATGAATTTTCAGCTGAAACCTTTTGGATGATGATTCTAAAATCACTTCTATCGTCCATAGACGATAAAGGTTTTTTTTCCTCTTCCGATCAAATTATACTTATTATTATTATTATTGTTATTAACTTTCTCTTTCTTTATGGTTAAAAGGTGGATTAATTAAAGCTAAAACAGTAAGCTATTAGCTCCGGGGGTGGTCGAGACTCAAGATGAGTTGTCACATGGATTCCTCTGCTCATCTCTGACAAAATCTTCTCTCTCTAACCTTCTCATCACTGACAGCCTTTCCTCCTGTCCTTTTCTCTCTATAACGCCGCGGCCTTTGGTAGACCAATACCGATTTATTCAACCGATTCGATTCTTATTCTTTTAAATGAATTTTTAAATTCGAGTAATGCGGATGAAAAAAATTCACATTAAATTTTTTTTATTCATTAATACACCGATCTGACTTAAATTGAATTAATCTGGATTTATTCACTCTTTGATACAGACCTGCAAATAGATAATAATAAAAAAAAAAGCTTTGAGAGAATCTGTGCCCGTTTGTTTGTTGTCACATTGTCAGCCTTTTCACCTCTCTCTCTGGTCGTACCCCAGACCGTATTATTACCAAATGACGATATTCGAGCTCCGGTGGGTTTCCCCTTCCACGTCCCCGATCTTTTCATTATTCTCAATTTGGTCCTCCGAGTTACTTTGCTTGACTTATACTCGTCAATTTCTTATATATCCTCCTCGACCACCATGCATCCTTAACTAGCTTAGCTAATAGCCAGGCCTCCCTTCACAATTTAATCAATTGATGCACGTAGGACCGAATATTCATTTTGTTATTGTAATTTATATGATATTACACAAGTTGATCGACCAGAAACGCTTACTATTATAAAAAATCTCTTTAATTTCTTGTTACCGATATACCTCTATTGGTTCAACCAATGAGGAAATACCTAGAATTGCTGAACTTTATTAGGGGAATGCACATCGAGGGGAAAGTGATATGTGTACCCAAAGAGGGAAATGAAAAGGAAAAAGCTAACCATAAAATAATGAATGCGGATGAATTACCCTGCGCTAATTTTTGTCTCGACTTAAGAATTGTTTGTCATGTTTTCGATGAACTTCCAGAGTATCATTATCATCAATCAAAATACAAATTAATATGGATTGATTAATGTGATTTAGTGTCTTTTTTTTTCCCTCATGTGAGGTTTCATATTTGATTGTTGGGATATTTATCCTCAGTGAGCTGATTCTGTTCAAACCTGAATGAGCCGGAGCCTATTAAATTTTTGGATATCAGGCATCAACAATGAAAAAAAGAATAGTGGGGCTTCTTTAAGATCATCCGTGTGATATCGTTTTCGATCGAATAATGAAATGATAAAGTTTTGTCTCCAAAATGGGTATGATTTCCTTTCTTTACAAGGCCATTATTCCCTATAGTAAAACACAATCTCATTAATTATGTCCCATTGTCCTTTCTTCCCCTCGATTTAAAAGATAATGATGGTCTCAAATAATAAAGATAAAAATATTTCACGTGCATGATATCCTGTTCACGAATTATGAAAAACACAGTAATTACCACATGCTGCACTTTAATTAGAAAGGATGTTGTTATTCGGTAGCGATCACCGATTATTTAGACTATTGCGAGTCAGTTAGCTGGATGGACGAAAGAAAGTCGATTGAAATGTACAATACCTTTCGGATTGAGTAATAGTTCCTCCTCACCAAATGGTCGGTTTGACGCGATTTGATTATGGAGTGGGCTAGTAAGACCTGTGTGGAGTTCGTCAATCAAAAACATGACCTGTAGTCATTTCAATATAATCAAACATGTTGTTGAAAGTGGATCCACCTAATGATTTTTTACAGTACGGACTAAAGTTGAGATCATAAGGTGTCTTCAGCCAATGAGAATATTTTAGCTACGAGGCGCTTTGTTTCATTGAGCTTTGAGTTTTTGTACGCTGCAAGTAAATTCTATTTACAAATTACTATGAGCTCAATTTGTCGTAAAGTCACGTTTATACTCGGAGACCCTTTTAAAAAGCACAACCGATCTCTTCAAACGAGGAGGCTGGGAGAGATGGGGAGGGAGTGTGACTAAAGAAAACCCAAAAGCTCCCAATTAAAGCCCAAGGAGGCTTGGTTTGGTTTGGTTTGGCTTTCCCATCTTCTTCTCTTTGGGTCCTCCCAAGATATTCTTTTGTCGTCCGAGCTTCTTTGATTTCGAGAAGAATCATTATATCAAAATTATAGAGAGATAGAGACTATGGCACTTGAAACCGTTTTCTTCCCGCAAGACCCATTTGGGTGTTACAGTGGAAAAGAGCTCTACGGCTTGCTCGGTGATGGTGGAGGCGGCGGGGGGAACATTTCGGCCTTCTTTGATGACTTTGAGGTCCCATTGGATTTCGATAACAGCTTTCTTGACAGCAGCATGGATCGGTTGGATGGCTCTTCCGGCGGTTCGGGGCCGGGCGGAGGCCAACTGCATATGGGTGATCAGTCGAGCTTGAGCCCGTATCCCAACTACTCATGTTCGTCTTCACAAGTTGAAGTGGAGGCGGCGGTGGTAGGGGAGAGGCCGAAGAGGCGGCGCGGGAAGAGCAAGAAGAACAAGGAGGACATAGAGAACCAGAGGATGACGCACATTGCCGTGGAGCGCAATCGGCGGAAGCAGATGAACGAGTATCTCTCGGTCCTTCGTTCTCTAATGCCGGATTCTTACGTCCAAAGGGTCTCTATCTCTTCCCCCTCTTCATCAATTATCAGAAAAATCATTCGCTTTATCGTTTATTTCGAAATCACATTCGTATTTCCTGTTTTGAGATTGCAAAGGTTCCTTTCTGTAGTCTGATTGACTCAGTCCGAAAATCACATATGGTCTTAAAAAACTGCATTTTGAACTTGTCGATAGCCGCCTTACGGTTCACCTCGACAATCCTATCATCCTTGGGGTTTCTCCTAGAATTCAGTCTGTTCACTCTCAAGGCCCCATTCACGATCTTGTCTCCCCTAGAGTCAAATTGTCCTTGGCCCGACGGTTCCGGCTCACGGTCCCAGCAATTCGTACGTCTCGTTGAACACTAATGGACTTCAACGCGACACACCTCATGCTGTATGACCTATTGTTCCTCAGTCTACGGGATTTGTTGATGATGAGCCCACTGGACGGGCCAGTCAGTCACTTTGCTAACTACTTTCCATATGCTTGTCGAGCCTAGCATCCGAAACTCGGAAGCTCTCGGGGTGGTTGGCTTTGAAAGGAATAAAAAAAGAAAAAGGCATTGGGATTCCATTTTTATTCAACTGATCTTTGCGAAATAACATTTGACCTTCGATTTTTCATTTGACCACCCGAGTCCAAACTTCCGAAGAGAATACAAAATCGTAACTGGTAATTGCAATGGATGACTCCTACTTTGTTCAATGATGGAAAATAGAAATATTCTTTCAAGTTATGTATGAGATTGATTTGACTAAAGATTTTTCAAATTCTTCGCAATTTCGACTATTGCAGGGCGACCAGGCATCCATAATTGGAGGAGCCATAAACTTCGTCAAAGAGCTCGAGCAACAGCTCCACATCCTCGGCGCAAGAAAGCAGTTCGAGCACCCTGACCAGGGTTTACCATCTGATCCTATCCCGCTTCCTTTCTCCGACTGCTTCACCGTCCCCCAGTACTCCTCCATTGCCGCCGTCAGCCATGAGGTCCAGCCAGCAACAATTGTTGGAGAAGTGGAGCCGGCTGCAGCAGTGGCGGCACAGCCTAATGAAGTGGCGGACATAGAGGTGACTATGGTGGAGAGCCACGCGAACATGAAGATAAGGTCGAAGCGGAGGCCTAAGCAGCTCCTGAGGCTTGTCTCCGGCCTCCAGGCTCTCCGGCTCACCGTGCTCCACCTCAACGTCTCCACCATCCGTCAAGTCGTCCTTTATTCTCTCAGCCTCAAGGTTAATTAATTGCTTAGTTTTATCCTCCCATTTACTTTTTGAACTAGTAGTTCGTACATGCGCTGAAATGGAATGAAATGATATTATAACACATAAGTTACAATGTATTTTCTTTTTCATCATAGCGTAACCAATTGGTCGTATGTTGCGATGATTAATGTATCGCAGGTAGAAGACGACTGCAAGCTGACAACAGTCGATGAAATCGCTTCGGCCGTATATCGAATTTTGGTTAGGATTCAAGAAGAGGCCGGTGTGTGAACTGAAGAAACAACTCGACTCTCCTTTCTTTTTTCCCCCTTGGTTTTTCGTTTATATTTTATCTCTTTAATTTGTATTTTGCATAATTAACACGGGTTTTATCTTTAATTAAACCCCGCGTCTTACCAAATTGTGGCACCTAATGCTTTCCCAATTTCTTCAGTCACGCTTAGTCTCTGTACTTAAGGGCTGAACTAATTTAGAGGAAATTTCATTTGTCGCCGCTTATATGTAAATGTTCGTGTTCATCGGCAATTCCTTGTTCCCCGATCTGTTCTCGACAGAACTGTTGCTGGGCAGCACGCATATAATATATCTATGCAACAATATGCATAATTGATCAGTCCAAATTATTCTTCATGCTTTGAAAGTTAGGAGGAAGAAGCTCGTCAAGCAGAGATGATGTGGTGTTAATTTTTTCGATTACAAAAGAGAGAGGTTCATAGACTCAGTAAAAAAAAAAAATCTAATTTGGATCCGAATAATCTCATCATAATAATTAAATTTAAAATCTCTAAATTGTCGGCTGTCAACATATATGCTACTGCATTACATATTGTTTTTTTTCTTATTGTGGTGGTATTTCGATCTAATTGCAGGGGAATAGCAATAATTTTTTTTTGGGGATTGGAGAAAAAACGCAATAATTTAATAATCTATAAGAATCACAGGACAATCCAAGTACAAGAGAAAGCTGTCCACATAAGGCTTTAGGAGTGTTAAAAGCTTTTTACTTCTGCATCTAACTCTGTCAAAACTTCCCATCGTCTAGATTTATATGTATTTTCACCTTTCATTTTACTCATGAAAGAGCAGCTTTCAGTCTAGCAAAAAAAAAAAAAAAAAAGAGCAGCTTTCCGATATATAGAAGCTGCTCGTTAGGGAACGCACATCCGATCATACGGCTTATCACCCCTTAATTAAGGGATATTCTCTTGAAGGGCTCGAATAATTTTTCTATCACGATAGTTCTGATATAGATCCAAAGCTTCCACATATATTAGCCCCTCAGGTTTCTCCAAGTGGTCAAATTCTCTCGAGAGTGATTTATTAAGGGCAAATTTGATTTGATATGAAATGTGTGGCAAAAGATTCGTTAATTGTCGATCACCAGAAAGAAACTTACCCCACATATACCATATAAAGGAAAAGGTAAAATGGAATATTCTGTAGTTATTTGTGATGTGCGTACAATTTAAAGTTTCATATTCTATAATCATTGGACTGGTTGATGTAATTATGGGACCATGATGCTGTATTACGTTCGAGCATCTTTGGGCCATGAGCTATATATCTTACTGATAAAAAGAAAAACCCTAGAAAAAGGACAAGATATGTATATATATGTATATATATAGAGAAATATATTTTTGGTTTTATAAGTTTACTTTTCAGTCAATTTTAGTCCTATAAGTTTTAATAGTGCGTTTGGATTTAGAAATTTTTTTTAATTCAACTCAACTCAACTTCACTTTTCTTCAATTCAACAACACAATTATTACTCTCTTTTTAAAAAAAAATAACCATTCAATTTAATTTTTAATACTAATTTCTCTCAACTATTTTTTTTTTCACAATTCAACAACACAATCATTATTTAATTATTACTTTATCTCAACTATTCATTACTTTTTCACACTTTTTCTTATAATTCAACAATACAATCATTACAAACCAATTAAAACCAAAACTCAACTCAACTCAACTCTAATACCAAACATATTTTAAAATGTCGAATTAGTCTTGTACAATTGTTCCGTAAGGCAATTTTGGTTCATTTCGTGATGGGATGATAACGGATGCTGAGTTGGACATTAACGCCATTACATAAGGCCATGTGGCAATTTATTATTCGCTGAAAATTTAAAAGTTAAAAGAAAATAATAAATAAAAATTAAATTTCAAAATAGAAATAAAAAATAAAAAAGAAAGACCCAGCCCCTACTGTTTTTTTTAATATTTTTAAATTTATGTTCTAAAATTTATTTTATTAAATTTTCACTATTCTTTTGTGTTTTGATTTTTCTTTTAAAATTTAAATTTGTTGCCAATAAAAAATTGCAACATGGTGTTATTTAACGTGTTAGTGTTCACGTTAGCATCCGTTACAATCCTATTACCAAATGGACTAAAATTGCCTTAGGAAGCAAACATATAGGACTGATTCGGTAATATTAAAAATTATAAGACCAAAATTGATTGACTATCAACTTGTACAACCAAAAATATCTTTCTATATATATATATATATATATGCTGGTAAGATATATATCTAGTTCTTTCTCTCTCTCTCTTTTTTGTCAACTTTTGTTTATCAAGAAAGAGATAAACAATTGTTCCATACATTGTAAATGATATTAAAATATATGCATTAACCGAAAAAAATCACTAAAGAAATTTTAAATTATAATACTAGTGTAATACATATGTCCAATTTTTCTCACAAATATGTAAATCAATTTAATATTTTGATAAAAATTGGTTTGGCAACGTAGAATATCTTTTTTTCTATAATAGGTTCAATTCTTTCTTCGAAGAATTGCTTTATTTTTTTTCGGGTTATAAGAGATGTCAATGGATTTATTATAATGAAAAAGAAATCTTACTGGTTCATAAAAGAGCACAAGTAGTCCCACTACGAGTATACAAGTTATAACCTTTGTTTACCGAGCGATGGGGTGCGTGATTACGCTATATACCTTCTTTGATGATGAGAATTGCATGACTACCACTTGGTATTCCATTTTCGGCCTCAATTAAATATTCAGGTTCGAATCGGATCTGCTCAATAAGGAATAAAAGTCTCCCAATTATAAATTTTTTTCATTTACAAGATTCGAATTCAAAATTTTATCTAAGAAAAATAGGTGTTGGACCATCGGAACCAACCACATTAGTTGATTAATATTTTTAAATCTAATAATGAATATTGGAATGTGCTTGAAATGATGAATTATAATATATAACAGATTATTTAACCATTAATATTGGATTTATAGGTTCTACCGAGAAAAGATAAATTATTGGATTTGTAGGTGTGAATCGATCACTGTGTTTGTATTTACATGGTAAGAAGATATTTGCACACATTTAACAATGAGGTTGCTGTTAATTGAGTGAACGTAAAATGAGCAAAGGAGGATGTTCTTTCCCTGTAGACAACTTTACGCGTGGACATTTACAATAATAAAAAAAAAACTCATAAGGTAACATATACATATATATATATATATATATACATATGCATGCTGGGACAATCGAAAATATTTTTGAGTATGCACTCTAGTATTCAAAAACTCAATTAGTCATGACTAATGATTAATTCAGTCCGAGTCGGTTCGGCCTACTAAGAGATAAAACTATTCCATTATGAATTTTTTCCATTTACAAGTCTCGAACTCAAGATCTTATTTAATAAAATAAATACCAAATCATTTGAACCAATTCAAATTGATAAGGACAAATAAAAAATTTTGTTTTATGAATAACAATAACTCATAGGGTCTACGTAAATAAATGATATGTGAGATTACAATGACAAGTGCATATGATTCAATTAATTTCTGAATATTCCGGACTCCTATATTCTTTTTATTTTTTTAACCAGAAAAATCAGGAGCCCAAACTATGTGATTGAATAAGTCCTCCTCTATTTGTTGCGGGTCGAGGACTCCTTCTCCTTCCCCTGACATATTGACTGCCTTCAAGACAAGAAAATATAACCCAAGCGGGCTATTCCCCGGGTTGTACGATTAAAAATGTAGTGAAATGGTGGAATTTTAATATATCTGTATGTGTATATAATAGTGGGAATTTAATGGAAAATGTTTTTTCCTCCGAAAATTGCTTGCTCTGAATCCTGCGAATGAGAGGCATTGGAAAAGTGCCCCTCTCATTGTATTTAATTACAGGTCTGCTCCTTGTGTCATATTCGGAGGCTCCGAATTTGGAGCTTATAGCATCACTCAATTTAATATATCTGTATGCGTATATAATATGTATTATTTATTGTTTACGTGTGTGAACACACATATATGAGATGGGGTTGGGGTGCGTGTGCAGGAGTTCTAGTTCTAGGGTTTATTTTCGAAGATTCCAACCCTAGCTCTTTCTGTCCCCTTCTTGTTTTTTTCTTTCTTGTTTTCTTGCGGGGGAACATGGGCTTGAATAGATTCCATTCCCCTGTCTTCTCAGGCCAATTGTAATTCGTTTATTCATTCATTTTCATGACCAACATTTTCTAATTATATATTTATAAGTTAAAGCACCCCTCCTATTTGGTAGTAATAGAAAATGAAGAATTTAATCGTTTAAGAGATCAATTCTTATAAAGGAGTAAGTTTCACTTGGTTTTAGCGATGGAAAGAGTAATTCCCCGGTTCAATTTCACCAAATATGTACTCAACAACGGTTAATTGTATGCTAATGAAGCGCTTACGAATATTTAATTGTTTCTGGACATTTTATTGAGTCATCTATATATATATATATATATAAATCTTTATACCGATCGAAAAGTGAGAGCCTTGCATGCATAGAACATTCTCATTTTTCTCTCTCACTTCTCCATATTCAATAAATAGTAACATCTTTAATTGATTTGCAGAAAACATGGAAAGAATACCTTATCCTTTTAAACAGGTTTAGATCGACCGCAGATTATTGACCAATATGTCGACTATTTTCCCATTTCCTTACCTCAAATGACAAAGTAACAATCAACTCCAGGAATATATGATTGATAAATATTGACCCAAAACAAAGGATCAGAAAATTAAGAACGAAAAAGCTAGCCCTGAATGAAGAAGAGAGAAAAAAAATGATTAAGGGGGAACAGGAGCACACTCTTTTTAATATCATTGGTTGGAGATTGTGGTCCCTTTTCATTTTTCTTGTCCCTTGAAAGTATTATATATATATATATATATTTGTCAGTGACTTTTCCCTGTGAATCGAAGGGACGTCAGAAAGCTCTCCACCTACAAGAATGGATCCACAGTAAAAGGAAACCCTAGAAAAACCTTTATAAAAAAAGAAGAAGGAAAGAAACAGTGTTGTTGTGTTGTTCATTGATAATCGTAAAATTGTGGCCTTTTCTAGTAATTGCATACTATGAAAGGAGAAAGAACACATTACTTACATATATAATGATATGCATCATGAGCACACATATTATATATATGTTCTTGCATGCATATGCGTACGCATGATTAAGTGGATAGAGTAGACGGAGGCACTTTAATTTCCTCGGATCAGACAGAATATCATGCATTGCATGTTAATCATGGCGTCATGCAAAAGAGCGATCTAACAAAGTGACTAATAATGAAAAAAGCGAATAATTATTGGAGATTGCCTCGAAATAGGCAAATGCATGAGAGAGAGAGAGAGAGGGCTTCCAACAAAATTTGCATCTCTCTCTTCTCTTAAAGTGTTCCTTTGTGAACCTTTACATGTCATCCAGGATGTTGCCTCGTGATTATTGAAGCTCTGGTGTCTTGTGTGCAATGAATGGCTAAAAATGGTCGTGGAGCATTAGTTTATCAAATTGTGAAGGATTGGATTTTCTTTATTTTACAGTTAGGTGGTGTTCAGGTCAGTTTATGCACACACTTCACTGTCTATCGTCTCTCTGAGTAAGTCGGAGATAGAGCATGTGCGCCTGACTTAAACGATATATATATATTATATTCTCAAGAATCCTACAAGTAGATTTATCTTGATGAATCTATATATTCATCACTGGACTCCAAAGTTACAGGAATCTAATTTGTGACTTAGGTAGATTGGTTGACCACTTGACGATTGGCTAAGTGGCTAATCCATTAACCACTCTTTAACTTTTTTCCATTATTGTGATTCTCCCAGGTTGAAAGTCATAATTGACGTATACAAAGCTCCCACATTTACGGCAACACTCTTATTTTGCCACCTACTCGTTACATATACGAAACGATCAGCCAATGTGTACTCGAGTCGCATAAAAAATATTGTCATAATGTCATTGTATCTTACAATTTACACGCTCGTGCAGCATATTTGATCGTTGGAAGCTTCACTATGTGTTAGCAATGCCAATAAGTTGAAATTCTCGAAAGCTAATGGACCAAACAAGCGCATCTGGTGTAGTGGTATCATAGTACCCTCCCACGGTACTGACCGGGGTTCGATTCCCCGGATGCGCAAAGTATATGGTTTTTGCAATTCCGTCTCCCGAGTTTTGTTTATTTCTTTTGTCGCCCCAACTCTTAGTTCTCTTCGGCTTTTCGGTTCCACCCCAAATATTCAGTTTCATTTCAATCCGGTCCCTAATTGTCAATGATCTTGCACATTTCATCCATCATCTTGAACAAACAAGGGCTGCATTTTTCGTTCAGTATCTGCATATTACCTTACCAAAAAAATCTAATGGTATGGCACCCTCAGGTCTTTCGATGTAGAATGATTTGCGCGAGAATTATCACTTGCAAACTACTATCTGTTCCAGTACACAGAGGTATAATAAGTTCGAGAAAGAAGCACAAGGGAGCCAGTTCATTTCACTTCACTGAAAGCAGAAAGAGCTGTATGCTTGACCGATCATAAGATTGCATGAACGGAAGAAAGTTGGAAGGCTGGAGACTCTGCGTGAGGTCCTCGATCACAAGATTCGCCTTCTCCACTAGACCAACAAATTGGTTGAAAGTGTTGACATTTCTGATCACTGAAGCGATATAAGCCACGGGATGCTCCCTGCCACCACTCCTGTCATTACAGAGAGGTGGCAGCTTCTCCCCGTGCAGAAGAGTGGATAATACACGAACTAGATCAGGAAGGCATGACGGGTCGTAAATAATATCAGCACCTAAGCTGTGGAAAAGAATAAGAACCCAAGTGGCCTCAGATCTTTGTCTCGAATGCAAACAACTTCTTCATTCGAAAGTAAAGGAAATATAGGTCGTAATACACACATAATATCAGGCTTCAAGGCGAGGAGCTCGGTTTCTGATGCAGATTCCCAAGGCAAGAACATGCATTTTACCTGAAATACACGGTCAACACCCATAGATGTTTCCAGCCTAGATAGCACTGTGAAAAATTATCGAGGTAACAAGAATAAGATTTTGGGCTTAAAATATATGTGAGAGAACCGAACGCTCACTGGGCTTGGAGACTCGAGAGGTTCTGACTCCTGATCATTATCAAGGGTCAAGTTATTCAACTTCAAATTAAGCTTCATGTTGGCCAAAGTAGACAAGTCCCCATCACTTAATATCACCTAGATCAGATTAAGAGAGATTTCAGAGGTTCCAATCTCATGCATCCCAAAAAAATACAAGTTCAAGAAATTATAAGAAAACAGGTCGCAGGAAAAAAAAAAAAAAAAGACATATAATTCAAGGTAAATATGAAGAATTCAATCATGTATAGAAATCTTTGGCTGAAGATATGTTTTAAGATAGCCCACCTTGTTTGCTTTAATGTGCGCTAGACAGATGCCGACTAAGCCAACCCCTGAGCCTACCTGGAGAAAAAACACATTCTGTTTCATTTGTGTAAAAGTTTTCACGGATTCGTGAATCATAAATAGTTATTAATATGTGCACCGAGGACACAATAAAACAACCCAGAAATGAAAATCAAGTGTACACATAATCCACTTTCCATCATGTATTAGAATGATCTTATAAGTCCATTCACTTGAATGAAGCAAACCAAGGGATATTCTAGTTCTACCATCCACATAAATCATTTCTCCGATAATTCAACCCACGCCCTAGTTTGAAATGAATGAGCATGCAGAACATATACCATACCTCAAAACATGATTTCTTAGAAAATAGTTGTGGATAAGAAAGTATGAGTTCCGACAAAAATAGACTGGACGGCCAAATTGAGCACCTGAACAAGGAGTGGATTAGACAGTACAATGTTACAGCGGGATGCATTCATATCCAAGAGACCATAAGTTTCTAACTTCTCTCACTCTTCAAGCACTACAGGCTGTTAAAATCTTGTTCTCAAAGTTATTGCTCTCTGTCTCTCAAACTAAGATATGAAAATCAAGTTAACTTACATCAACTGCTATAATGCAACAAATAGAATTGGAAGCATACCCCGTGTCTCCTTCAAGCATGTTCAGAGAACAATGCAGAGGAACCACCAGTTTCCTAGTCATTGGGCAGCTTTGGAGGTGACAACAACCTACACATGAGGCAGTCTCAGCGGACAACTCTAAAACATATAATCTGGATCCACGAGAAAAGACTAGATCAGAGAAGACAAAGATCACTACCTTCTGGAAAGAGAAAGGAGATGTACTTCAAAGCCCTCGCATTTCCATTAATTGAATTCCCCTCCTGATAAATAAAGGTCAAATCCCAATAATTTTAAAAGCGGCAAGGAACTCGGAAGAAAGAGTCAGGAACTTGGAAGTAAGAAAAAGTCATTTCTAAATACGCTACAGACATCCTTGTGAGAATCCTCACCTTTGAAGTAAGATAATCAGTCAACAATTTGTAAAATTCATCCAAGACAACATCATGGTTTGATTCAATCTCACGTATAAGCTTCTTTAGGAAGTTCTTCAAATATGAGGCATGACATTTTCCAACCTGCATTAAATACTCAATTTAAATTATCACGAAAATTTAGAACTCTCTATCCAGTAGCACTGAGAAAAAAACAGTGCACTCTGAATGTGGCAGCCGGCAGCACCAAACTAATAGCATATTGAATTCAAAATGATTAAAATCTGACATTTCACAAAAGATAAAACCTTTGCCTGCTTCCGTCGATTAACTAATTAAAATATTGAAATTGCAGGCAAATGATGTATGAGATTCACAAAGATGGAAAATTCATAAGCTGCACAAACATAGGTCCGAGTTGGGAGTTTCAGCTTTGGGCTTCAAGTAAGGTCAATGTCTTATGCAACTTCTTTGAAGTGCAAACTGTAAACCCACCCTCAGGGTTCCAAAAATCCCCAACTTCCAATGAATCAAGACAATCCCGAAGAACAAAAATCACAGACGAGCAGAAGCACATATCTGTTCGGTTCGGGTTCAGGAACAAAAAAGAATTAAATTTCTCACATGCCCAAATCAGCATATCAGCAGGACAAGGCTCAACTACGCAGTCAAATCAACCCCACATCATTACATTTAATCACAATGCAAAGTTCATTGGACAAGAAATTGAAAAGGATGAAATTGAATAAGAGAATAAGGATATATGCTAATAAGTGCAGATGGACCTTACAGCTTCCCTTACACAATGATTCCAAATGAACCTCTGGACGCTCTCCGTGATCGACCCTCCCCCGCAAAATCTAAGTGTTTGGCCATGGAAGCAAACAGCACAACCTCAAATTCAAATCCGCTTGAATGGACATAAAGAATCAAAGCAGAAGAATTGAAAGTAAGAGATGGCAAAAGAATCACTACCTGGCGTATGACAGTAAAGTGTCTGAGGGTTCCATCGCAAGAAAGGCGGAGACCAAGTGGAGACCAGACGAAGGGGAAAGCCCTCCTCCTCCGTCCGCCATTGAAGACTGATGATGTCTCTGAAGCTCACGCTCGTCAGAATCTCCACTTAGCTAAGCTCAAGTAAACCGGTCGCTAGATTTCATGTGTCGTACTCAAACGGTTCGGTTCGGCTCGGCTCGGACCGGACTGTGATAAAGGTTTTCCATATGAATTGATATATTAAAAGATCATAATAGAAGAAATTCACGTATTATTAAAATTTCCGAACTGTTTGAGACCCATCGGAACTCGTGACCAGGATCAAACCGCACTCTTTCGAGGAACGGTACTAATAACCAATAAGTTAGACATACCTTATTAACTTACCCCCCAAAAAAGAGAATTTTTTCGAATGATTATAATCTTTATATTATTTCTTTTCATTTTTAATAAATGGGACAGTGTTTGCTTGATGGGGTTGGAGATTTTGACAACGGTTCCTAACCTTTTAAGTGTTCCAATTTGGAGTGTGCCCTTAAATTTGTAATGCTACCTTGCAAGGAAAAGAATGGTATTTTTCCCTTGCTTTGATCAAAGCCATCCACACCCACCAATTGCTTTTCAATCCCCTGAAGCTTCCCATCGTTTTCTCGATCGCGCGACCTCTTCTATCTCACAAACCAAATGCCCCGTTGAATTGCTACCCCCTGCCATAATGTAAGAAAACACAGTGTAACGTATCTATAACATAACATGTTTGCTGCAAAATAGTAGGAAAAGGATGGTCGCGGGTTCCTTATGGAAGTTTCATATCCATGAAAGTCGGCGTTTTGGAAAGAAATGTTTCATGAAATTTTCGTAACTTGCCGAAATGTCGAGATCTCCCGAACTCCGAGCGCCCATGTAACTGCAGAATCACTTTCTTCTGAACAATTCTGCTGGTGGATTAACTCCGAGGACAGATTAGTAATTCACCATAACAGGATAAACCCTTTGCTTCTGGTCTTCATGTTGGCTTCTGAGCTTGGCTGGAAGCAATGTCTTGTCTTTTGTTCTTTCCCTATTAAAAACCATCCATGGCCCTTTGCCTTTAGGGCCATAACCCATTAACTTGCAAGCTCTTTAGCTCTCGTTAGCTATGGCTGCAGAAAGTCTCAACCTACACCTCCTTACTTTAGTTTTGATGTGCTTGTTAGTGCTTACAAGTTCCACGGACTTCAACTTCCAAGCAGTTTTCAACTTCGGTGACTCCAACTCCGACACTGGAGACCTTGCGGCGGGCCTTGGGTTCCGCCTTGACCTGCCCAATGGGCAGACTTACTTCAAGACCCCGACGGGTAGATTCTGTGATGGCCGCCTCATCGTCGACTTCCTCAGTAAAAACCCGAACTTTACTCGAGAATTATAAGCTCCCACGTGCCTAATTATTCGAACTTTTTCGATCGTGTTACACGGAAAATGGGGTATTTTTTAGGAGTACATACCAAGAATGTTTGCTATTCATTCCGTTTTTGGCTTTCCTTCATTGGAAGCAAAATTGCTTTTTCACACATAAAATAAAACCAATGGGACATTATTTTATTTAATTTTTAATCCAAAAAGGAATAATAAAATGATTTGCGGTTGGTAACTAACGTTATTAAGTGAAAGCTACAATCCTCTTGCTATTGTTGAACAACAATGGCTCCCACCAAGACTTGCCCTCTCCTCCTCCTCCTCCTCCAAACCTTCACCTTGCTTTCCGTCTGCCCGATCATCGCCACTTCGATCGAATTCGATTTCCCGGCTGTTTTCAACTTCGGGGATTCCAATTCTGACACGGGCAATTTGATTGCGGCAGGGATCGAAAGCCTCAAACCGCCTAATGGACAGAGCTATTTCAGTGCTCCGTCGGGGCGATACTGTGATGGCCGTCTCAATATTGACTTTCTCAGTAAATTTTTCGCCATTCTTCTCGGAATCATATCTGAATCTCGTTATCTGTTTTGGGATGATGATGATGTTTCATGCCTTATCCTCTGTTTCCCATGTACTAGTTCAGTGCTGTTTATCTTCATGTTTGAGAAAGCTTTCGATATTGAAAGTTCGATACGGTATTTTTCAGTGGATGCTATGGACCTTCCGTTCCTCAATGCCTATTTAGACTCTATGGGGGCGCCTAGTTTCCGAAAAGGCTGCAACTTTGCAGCAGCTGGATCAACTATCCTTCCAGCAACAGCAACTTCTGTTAGCCCATTCTCACTCCGTATTCAAGTCAATCAGTTCCTTCGTTTCAAAGCTCGGGTCCTTGAATTGCTCTCAAAGGGTACTTTTCAGGTCTTACGCTTTGTGTTCGAAGGCAGTTGCATTGGATATCTGGAGATTAATGCGGCATGTTTATTTTTAATCCTGTTCTTCCACAGGCAAGAAATTTGAAAAGTATCTTCCCGCAGAAGATTACTTCACAAAGGGGCTTTATATGTTTGATATAGGACAGAACGATCTTGCCGGTGCTTTTTACTCCAAGTCATTCGATCAGATTGTCGCCTCGTTTCCGACAACTTTGGTAGAATTCGAAGCTGGCTTCGACGTATGTTTGAGAAGCTTTTTGTGTCTATTGTTTGGACAGTCATACACGAGAAAATAATGTCATTCAACTCAGTTCGTCTATCTTGTTTTTGCAGACATTATATGACCAAGGGGCTAGAAATTTCTGGATACACAACACCGGCCCTCTCGGTTGCTTAACTCAGAATGTGGCAAAGTTTGGGACTGACCCATCAAAGCTCGACGAGCAGGGATGTGTGAGCAATCACAATCAGGCTGCGAAGCTCTTCAATCTGCAGCTTCATGCCCTCGCCACAAAATTACGGGGACAGTATCCTGATGCAAATATCACCTATGTCGATATTTTCTCGATAAAGTCCAATCTTATCGCAGATTATTCCCGTTATGGTATGACTTCATTTGGGTTAAATGTTCATGACAGCTTGAATTGACAAGATGATTAAAACTTTCTTTTTATTTGTTGGAACGATTTGCAGGGTTTGAGCAACCATTAATGGCCTGTTGTGGCTATGGAGGTCCCCCGTTGAATTATGATAGCAGGATTTCGTGTGGTCAGACAAAGGTTGTCAATGGAACTTCAATCACCGCAAAAGCTTGTGATGATAGTACCGAACATATTAACTGGGACGGGATTCATTACACGGAGGCTGCAAATCAATTCGTTTCTTCTCAGATACTAACGGGAAAGTACTCTGATCCGCCTTTCGCGGACAAAATGCCTTTCCTTCTTAAGCTTAAGTTCTGAAGGAAGACGAGCTATTCAATTATTTTATTTGTTTATTTTTCCACAGTATGATGCGAACTTTCCGTAATTCATCAATGTACAATATTTTGATATGAAATTTCATCTCCTACATATCTTGAACAGAGCAGTCGGATAGGTGTGGAGAACCTTTCAAACTTTATATATCGAAAAGATTTTGCAGATAGGCTATCTTTGCTGTTGCAGCCATCTTTCTAGGTATAGTCCTCTGTCATCCGAGAAAAGAGCATGAAATTGGACAAGACTTCTAGATGTCATATACTGATTTACAAATTACAACCGAAAGTGAAATTCGAATATCCTCTGATCTACTAGTTTCTCATCAATTTATCTACGACATAACCTGATCACGAATCGGTCCATCTGTATAGACAACAGGTTATATGTGTTTTGCTCGCAGTACTTATGGTAAACTCCACCAGGAATAAAGGCTTTCTTCTTACTTTCTCGATACATAGGCATAATACTGCGCCATAGGGACAACAAAGGCAATCACTAACAATCCTCCAACAACAAGACTGAATTGTCCTCTCTTCTCCTCGGTCTCTTCTCGGGTCTTGAAGTTGGACTCTCTCTTGTTGTCCTTGAACGTTGGCCCACCTGGGTCAGGAAGCCCATCGATAGCAGCAACCAGCCGTTTAGCACTGCTGTAAGCAGCTTCATTGTACTTCTCTTCCGTTGCCAATACTGCACCACACAAGCAAAAGAACGTGAAATAACCTTGCCCTACAACTCCAGAAAGTTACTGCACTATGATGTTATTCGTGGCAGTCACATCAACATACAAGGCTGAAGAGACACCATGCCAAACTTTACCTATGCACCTCATGAAATTAGATAGATTTACTAGCAGGAGGATTGTTAAAAGGTGAAACAAATGGCACAATCGTTTAGAAAATGAGATGGATCATTCATCAGTTCAGCAGCATCACAGAAAAGAAACCGGCAAGAGATTTCGGAGCACATTGCATTGCACAGGAGAAAGTAACGATGCAAATCTTGAAAAGCACAATACCTGGTAGGTTTTCGGAAACAGTGGCATCTAGAATGGTATCTCCAACAGCCTTGACAAAGTCAGGGCCGCCAGTGATTGCCCCTTCCTTTTGACTGGTAACGAGCACAACTATGCCCTTGTTGCTGCCTTCTTCAAGGGTGGGGTACCAACGCTCTAAGACTTGATCGGCATATTCAAAAGCATCGGCTTTGCTCTGCGAACCGAGTGATTCTTTAGTTTGTGACTAACCAATCAGCAATACATAATTGCAGCAACTCAACACCCCTGAAAGCCCCTTTTGTTTGCTCTGCACCCCGAGAACGAACTTATGTGTATCTAAGCTTTGGGAGCATTCCACACTGTCATAGTTCAAAGCCGTTGATCACAAAAAAAAAAAAAAAGAGTCCAGGCAAGTTACGCTAACTACCTCCATATTTACCCAAATCACGGTGACACCGCTATGATCATCGCAACAGAGTCATCTCTAAACTTTCAACTGAGCTATACATAAAACACAAACATATATAACACAACGCTCTCTACATTATTATTAGCTATGCATTTGCTCTTGCAACCATATTATATTCCCCCAGACGAAGACATTCTCATAAAAAACGAAACCCGAATTCAACATAATCACCATCTTTAGGCAATAACAGCAATTTCCCAAAATGCCGCGAATTTCCTCTCTCCTTTCTTCAAGTGGGCGTGTTTGTTTAACTAAAAAGGTTCATACTTTATGTTGGGGCAAGAACTTACAGTGAGCTTCCGGACGGTGACGAAGTTGATGTGGAAGTTCTTCCTCGACTCCAAGTCAGAAAACAACCGCTTGAGATCAGACTTGGTGACTCTGCTAAGAACACCGGCATCGTCCACCACATACGATTCCTTCGGCGGGCCATCGTTGATCACATCGAACTCCGAAGCAAGCGCAGGGCTTTCAGGCAGGATTGGGCAGAAGTTGAGGGCCAGAGTCAGAGCAAGAGCTGCGAGACCCTTCTGGGCATGGGAGAACCAGCTCCTGGGCTCTGTCAGAGACAGCTTCCTCGGCTCAAAATCTCGTCTTTTGAGGCTGCAGATGGTGGGTTTGGCGAGGCAGAGGGTTCTTGATATCGAATGGCTCGGCTTGGAGGAGAGCAGCGGTGAGAGCGAGCTGGAAGAGAGGATGGTTTCCATTGGAAAAACGTACAGGGACGGATCACTGGCTTGCCATGGCTGCCTGCTTCCAGTTTGTTTCTATTCCATCAGGAAATTGGGTGGCTTGCATTTGTTGTCTGTGCTCTGAATGAGGATAACGCCCGTCAGCCATGGAACAGAGCTAATGAGGGCTTTTTTGTCAATATATGTTCCAAAATCTTGCTGGGAAAACCAATTTAAGGATGGAAATCATTATGTTTTGCTGTTTGTGGTTGTTCATTTACGTAGATGCCCCTGTGTAGATTCAGAAATCTCAAATGGACCTTCGTCTGGCGCTAGATATGAAGTCCCTCCCTTGTCCCCACATTATCTCCCACCATTTCTGCAGCAGCCATGAAATCTCCTAGCTTTTCTAGTCTTCCATGGCCATTTTCATCTCCCTCTCTGCCCACCCAACACCACCGCCAAACCCTACCCAAACCTCCATCCCAAAACCCAATTCTCCCTCCCCTTCAAGACCCAAAGCCACCCTCATACACACCCATACTTCCAAGAGAGACTTCCTGTTCAGAGCTGTTTCCTCGCTGTTTGTGTCCTCTCTTGCACATTCCTGCCCATCTGTCCAGTGTTTAGCTGAGACTTTGCCTCCTCCGAAGTCGTCACTTTCGGGCATTGCCAACACCAAGTCCTGGTTCCAGTACTATGGCGACGGGTTCTCCATTCGGGTCCCGCCTCAGTTCGAGGACGTCACGGAGCCTGAGGTACTGATTTTTCACTAGTTTTTTTATTTTTCAATCAATGTGGATTGGATTTTCAGGTTATGTCCTATGTTGTTTAGAGATTAGAGTGGGATGTTTGTTTGTCTGTCTGCACATTATTTGCTGATGTTGCCTCGTCTCTCCTTGATCAATGTCATTAGGATTTCAATGCCGGGTCTTCTCTGTATGGTGATAAGGCCAAGCCGAAAACATTTGCCGCGCGGTTTGCATCTTCTGATGGGTGTGTGCCATCATGCTAATTATCCTGTCACATATATTTAGTTTATCTGTATTGCATCTGTTCTTGGCTATTGGTTTTCCACTATTCTATTGTCGATATTCTTCAAATATGTTATGTCCGTGCAGATCTGAAGTCTTGAGTGTTGTCATCCGCTCGACAAATCAACTGAAGATAACCTTTCTGGAGGTTTGTGCAATGCTCATGAGTAGATAATCCGGTATTTTACCATCCAATACAGAGAGCTGAGGATAGATTAACACGATATGGAGGATGCTTACCCGCTTCAGTAGATGATTAAAATGTCAGGACAATGTACTTATTCAATTGGAGAAAAGGTAAAAAGAATATTTGAGAGAATTTATTATTAAATTGGAGAAAAAATAAAAAAGTAATGATTTTGTTGTTGAGTTGAGGGAAGAATAGAGTGGAGTGGAGTGGAGTGGAGTAGAATTTTATTTTGAAACCGAACAAAGATGAATTCTCATATTTTCCCTTTAGGTTGTAGATATAGAATCCGTTGTTTGTCTTGAATGTGATAGCAACACAATTCTTTCCGAGCCCCGGATTTATGCTGAGATTCTATTCATGCATGTGTTGCTAAGTCTTCTTCCTGAGTCAGCTCCCTGATTGCTGGAAGTGAATACAGGATTAAAGACGAACACATATATTGTTTATATCCAACTATTTATTAGACATGACAGATCATTTATTAGTGCCTTATTTCGAGTAAACTCAGGTTTCTTACTGATTTTAACAGGCACAAGACATAACCGACTTAGGTTCGTTGAAGGAGGCGGCAAAAATTTTTGTTCCAGGTATTGGTTCTGCTTTCGGTCAATTTTCAGCAAAATCGCTGTCCCATGAACTGTCGACGGTCTCACATATTTCACAACTTTGTTTCACGAATTAACATACTTTTAATTTTCACTCCTCCGCTGATCCTGCTACTGAGGCCAGAAACTAAATTTGAATAATGCGTTGCAATGACAGGTGGCTCAACTCTATATTCAGCTCGAACGATAAAGATTAAGGAAGATGAAGGTTTCAGGTGAGTCAATTCTGGCTTTCGTAGGCATTACTCAGAGTTGTTTCACGAGAAATAATATGTTCTTTGAGTAAGAGGACACACTAGATGTAAATGTCTTAAGTGATATTCACAGCAGAGTTGCCTTCTCCCCATTTTTTAAGCTGTTCGAGCATATTCCATTTCAAATGAAATTTTTATTAAACATCTCGAATTATCTATTTCATTCATCTCAGGACATATTACTTCTATGAATTCGGTAGAGACGAACAGCATGTAGCCCTGGTAGCTGCCGTAAATAGTGGAAAGGTTTGTATAAATCCTCCGCTTCTTTAGGTCTTTATACATTAAAGAAGCTTAAATTTTTCTGATAGAATAAGTATTAAGCTGTATTCATACATAAATTTCATAGAATAGTTGATCATCTCCAATGTGCAGGCAATTATTGCTGGAGCCACTGCTCCACAGTCCAAATGGCATGATGATGGGGTGAAGCTCCGTTCTGCTGCTATATCCTTGACTGTTCTATAGTCATGTTCGTGAATGGCCAACATCTGATTGAATTATGATCAGTTCAGGGAAATTGTTTCTTTGTTTGGAGAGAAGTATTTTCATACAAATCCAGACCAGAGATATTGTCTTCGAGATTCTGTAAGCTGCCTTTGTAGCATAACAAGTCATGCCCTCTGTTACGTGAGTGAGTGCCTCGAGGTCGTGGCAATTTTTGTCGGAATACCCATTTCTGGTCCGTAATTCTTCTTCTGCAATATATAGAGGAGTGTATTCTGCAGATTACACTGTTGGTGAATTGAAATGACAAAACTTGTTGCTGGGTCCAATTTGCTATTTTTCAACACGTGTCGATCTTGATTTGGTATAGACGTGTCGTGTTCGATTTCATATGAAGAAGAACAGTCAAGTAAGAAAAAAAGAATGAACTAGTCCAAAATTCTATTCCACCAAACGATATCAGGAAACAAATCTCTATTTTCGTATGTGAACCTTGATGCAAGTAATTAACATAAACTATCTGTGCAAATTGTGGGCTATCAGATAAATTCTTGAAGAAAATCAAACATGTTCCTTTCAACTGGACACTGACATCTCAACCTCAATGCATTTCGCAGATCACAGTTTGCTTGAACTACGCAACGTAACCCTTCCGATGCATAAGCTGATAGTCTTATCTTATCACCCAATTAGTTCTGCCGAAAAATATCTTCACTAGACTGGTAATAACCATATCGTAGCGTCGCCATCTGCAATCACATGATTGCTATAGAAAGCTTCGCTGCAGTTTGAGATCTGCACGTAAGTGCAGTATACTCCATCTTGCTATCATCAACGAACAAAATGTCATGACAAATTTTTCTCGAGAAAGTTTCACAAGTGGAGCCATACCGGCGTTACCTAGTTTCTGCTTAATCTAAGAAATCAATTCGATGGCAAACGAACAAACATTAATGATTCAAATCTGTTCCAGATCTCCTGTTCCGTGCTGGATGTCTTTGTACCTTTTCTGCATTTGGGTAAGGAGAGTTTCTTGCCGGTGAATGTGACAGGACGAGGACTTCTCATGAACTCCCCACCAACATCTCATGAGAAGCATGAGGAGCAACCATACGCAGGTAGGGGACAACAACAGATACTGTCAAAAGTTGCCCAACCGATAAATGCGAACCCGATAAATATATTGAGAAAGCTGATCGAAGCTCGGAAATTTATGGTAATTTTCACGGCGCATTCTGTTGTTTTAATATATCTGCAGGGCACAGTTCGATGGGAAGACTGATGATAGAAAGTTACAAGGTCATGATGGTGGAATGGTCTTATAAGCGGATGGTCGAGATATTTATCCTGTCCCGGCCTACTAAACACAGGGGCCCCAGGGTGGTGGGCGCCCGAACCATCCAAGGCCGGGACAGGACAAATTTCCAAATCGACCGGTCTCCAACACGTGTATCGATTATCATTTATGGATTACAAAATATATTAAATTTAACGACGATTCTAATTGGTCGATTATCGTCTCTCCTTCACCTGGCAATTTGCCATCCGCGGTCCATGTTACTTTCACGGGATCAGATCTCAATCGAATTATCCATAAATCGTCCCCACGTTCTTTGATCAGCAAAAAAAAAAAAATTATTAAATTATTATTATATATTTGACTCCATTTATTAAAAATTCAGGCCAAATAATGGCCCGGTGAACTGTTCATTCTTGATCAGATGCGGCGCCTCCAGGGTTGCATCCAATGCTCCCGCCAATGACAATCAATTATTGGAGTTCACAGTTCAGTCCATGTCAGGACGGCCGTATTGATCAACAATTATTTGATAGGATATCACTTCACCTATCAAGAGATAGGATATCGCATGATGCATTTCGATACCGTAAAATAATTTACCGTTCTAAAATCTGCTCATCGTATTATATAATTACACACCATATCGACACTCATGACGTCTTGTGTTCACTTGCAATATGTTTAATGAAGTCATTTTTTTATTAGAATTTGTTCTTGACATAATTTTAATTTTATGAAGGGTATCGATACAATCTTAGCTTAGACGAGTTTATCCAAAAGAAAAAAAGAAAAAGGACGCGGAGTGACTTTGCATGGCGAGCCAATTGCGGGCAGTTAGTCATGATAGTGTGTTTATGGGGAATTCTATGGTCTAATCCCTAAAACTGATTGTATAATAAACTTAAAATTCATAATTTACAGACAATACAAGTAAATTTTTTTCGAAAAATGTAAAATTTAGTTTAAATAATTTACTCTAAATATTTTTCAATAGGCACAATCACCTAAAGGCATATAATTTACTTAATATTG
Organism: Punica granatum; assembly: GCF_007655135.1. Lineage (NCBI taxonomy): Eukaryota > Viridiplantae > Streptophyta > Magnoliopsida > Myrtales > Lythraceae > Punica > Punica granatum. The sequence goes on from NC_045127.1 coordinate 52,818,263, forward strand.
AGACTGGGATATTTTACGACAACTTTTAAATAATTACACACGTTAGACCTTCTCGTGTCTATGATTTCCCAAGTGACAGAAGATATCATCAGCGTGATGAGGAGAGCAGGTGGGCACGTCGGAGAAACATCTTTGGACAGCTATGAGGCTGCACAGGGCCGATGATATTCCGCATCATATCGGATAAAAGCTCGGCGCCAACTACCATTCTTCCCTCCATTTCGAATCCTGAACTATAAAAGAACAAGAAAGAACAGAGAAGAAGGGAACAGCAGCATCTCGATCCACACACATACATGACAACAGGATCCTCATAAATTCTCTGTGTTGGTCTGTGTTTGTCCGCCTCACCTTAATTTCAGAGCACCCGACCTCCGTCAAAACATCCTTAAAGAGTTTTTCGAAGCTTCCGATCCTGCTTGTGCTCCCCATTCCAATCTCTTCCCTCCAATAATAACATGTAACTGTCAAACACTCCAGTGGTGTTTCATAGAAACAGAAAAGTCAACCAGGTCCAGTTATGGCGGCTATGGAGGCCTTCTCCTTTCTGCTACCGTCCCAAGTGCGTGAGTCGTCGTCGTTCTTCAACATTGGTACCGTAGTCGCTCTCTGCGTGTTCTTCGCCCTGCTCTGCGCGTGCATTATAATTGGCCACCTCCTGCACGGGAACAGGTGGGCTAACGAGTCCATCACGGCCCTGCTGCTGGTACGTCGCGGAAGCCTTCTGGTCTTCGCGTGTTTATGCATTGAAGTCGTTGTCGGGTCGATTGAGTTGTGGGTTTCTGATGGCTTAATTCTTGCTGTTGGCGGTGGTGGTGCTCGGATTGTGATTACAGGGGCTATGCTCAGGTGTGGTCGTGTTGCTGGTTAGTAAAGGGCAGAGTTCTCGGATTTTGAGTTTCAGCGAGAATCTCTTCTTCCTCTACTTGCTACCGCCGATCATCTTCAATGCCGGGTATGCTCTCTCCCCTTCTTTCTATGTCACCCACTGATTAGAAGCTCCCCAAAATACTTCAGTAGGACACCTGAATAAGAATTCGTGCCAAAGGAGATATACGATATGTTCATGCGGGATCAGACAGTAGTTTTGCCACCTTCATTATGATCTATGAATTAGTCATGATTATTGTTCTGCTCTTGTTCTGTCTGCTATGATCGCCTCATTCTCGAGCTCACAGTTTCCAGGTCAAGAAGAAGCAGTTCTTCAAGAACTTCACAACTATACTGTTGTTCGGAGTTCTCGGGACCGTCATCTCTTTTTGTGTCATATCTTTAGGTGGGATCACAAAACCATTAGGAACCATCTCTTGGAACAATCTTAGTTTTCGGTGCTATTTGAAGCTTAATAACTTCGAATGTTTTACCCAAAAATTTCATAGGTGTCTTTCTGCTGTTCAAGAAAATCGGCCTAACGTCACTGGGAATAAAAGATTACCTGGGTACGCTTAGATCTAATCATCACTTTGATTAGGAAAAAAAGAAGAAGAAGATAATTTCCTTGTTATGTACTGACGAATAGACTTCTCCGCGTGAACAGCTGTCGGCGCTATACTTTCGGCAACGGATTCAGTTTGCACGTTGCAGGTTCATCTCCCAAATCACCACCTTTAGCAGAATTTTTTTTTTCATTTATTTATGTATTGTTACTAATAATCATCTGTTTTCATTCTTTTGGATATGCGGTAGGTTCTCAGTCAAGATGAAACGCCCTTCCTTTACAGCATCGTCTTTGGGGAAGGAGTCGTGAATGATGCCACTTCGATCGTGCTCTTTAATGCAGTTCAGTCGCTCGATGTGAGCAACATCAGTGGGCTTACGGCCTTGAAGCTTCTAGGGAATTTCCTATACCTCTTCTTCACCAGTACTATTCTTGGAATTGCTGTAAGTTGGCCTTTGTATATCTTTTATGTCTTTGTATGACAAGAACATGTCGAGAGCAATTTGCAGCATGTCTTTACATTCATATAATCTTCTCGATGTTTCAGGCCGGTCTTTTAAGTGCTTACATCATAAAGGCTCTTTACTTTGGAAGGTGAGGATCTCCATCTCCATATTCTTGCCGAATTTCTTCCAACATTACCATCTCCCAAATCGAACTTGGACCAATTAGTCTCCTTTTTCTTTCCATTAACCATTTAGTTGTTTATTTTAATCCTCTTTTCATTCGATCATCAGGCATTCCACTGACCGTGAAGTTGCGCTAATGATGCTCATGGCTTATCTGTCATATATGCTTGCTGAGGTACCAAGAAGTTGAAGCTAGTGCTTTAAACTTTCGGCTTTCTGTACATAAGTATGTGATCAGGCATTCATCATAAAAGCAAACTCACTTTAAATCTGCAGCTGATGAATCTCAGTGGAATTTTAACGGTATTCTTCTGCGGCATTGTCATGTCCCACTATACGTGGCATAACGTCACTGAAAGTTCTCGTATAACAACCAAGTAAGAATCAAGAACGTGCTACTTCTGTTTATCTACTTCATGGCTAGAATTCATTACTTGAACCAACTAGTAAGCTGCATATAAGTTCATTATAATAGAGAAATGCTGTAGTTTGAGCTAATTTTGTTATTATGAAAAATCGGACATTCCCATGGAAGTGGAAATCAGGAGTCGTTGACAGTCGCATGAGATAAATACTCAGTACATTCATCGATAGATTTCCTATTAGCTGCTCCTAAGTGATCTCTTGGCAGTTCTCTCGATTCCTTTACTCTCTCTTTCCTTATCCTGATTGTCCAATGATTACAGGCATGCTTTTGCAACAATTTCATTCATTGCGGAAACTTTCATCTTCTTATATGTGGGCATGGATGCCTTAGATGTTGACAAATGGAAAAGCAGCAAAGCGAGGTAGTATTAAACAAGTTTATATGTAATAAGACTTTAAATAAACTTCATAAACATCAGAGATCACAGAAAAGTTATATAATATGTTGACTGTCTCCGGGATTCAGAAATTTAAACTTGTCGTCTCCTTTCTTTATGAATTTGATCCAGCCCAGCAACATCAGTGGCTGTGAGTGCTACCTTCTTAGGATTACTCTTGGTCGGGAGGGCTGCGTTTGTGTTCCCAATAGCAAATATCAGCAACTTACTTAAGAAAAGAGAGAGCTCAAAAATTGAATTTCGGCAGCAGGTAATACATGCAGAATTTGATGGCTATCTGTCGTGTATTTTGCATTTCTTGATCTGCATTAGTTGCTTTTCGAGCTTTGCTAACGCTACAAATATCTCAGTTTATAATATGGTGGGCAGGCCTAATGAGAGGAGCAGTCACTATAGCTTTATCTTACAGTCAGGTATGACTATAACGGAGTGATGTTCCAAGTCTTACTCTCAAATCCTATCACGGAACAAAATTTCCAGAAAATCTAACTTGCAGAATTCTTGCAGTTCTCAAATTCAACAGGAACGACTTCGCCGGATGATGCACTGATGTGTACCTCTACCATGATAGTCGTCCTATTCAGCACGATTGTAAGTACTTTTGCAGTGGATCAGTTTCGAATGCCCAGAATTATCCGTGGCTCATATTCTTTTTGATGACTTTGATGGATTTGGTATCCCTTCAAACAGGTATTTGGTTCCATAACGAAGCCTCTGATCAAAGCGGTTCTTCTAAGCAGGCACAAGCCCAACGTTTCAGATGCGACTGATCTCCCGAGCCTCGAGGACCTGAGGCTTCTGTTCATTGAAAATGGAGCAGAGAGTAGTGAGCAGGGGAGCAACCAACGAAAGGGAAGTAACCTGAGATTGCTCATGACACACCCACACATAACTGTCCATTATTTGTGGAGGAAATTCGACGATAAATTCATGAGACCAGTGTTCGGTGGAAGGGGTTTCGTGCCATTCGTTCCCGGATCTCCAACAGAAGCGGCGGATGAGAGTCACGAAAACAATGTCTCAGACCGGGCAGTTGACAGTTGATTTATTCTTCCCCGCCCTTTTGTCAGATGTACAACAGAGTGAGATCACTTGTAGCACAAGAAATTTTGCAGATTTTCTTCTTTCCTCCTCATCATTGGCAAAGAGATTGTGCATCATATTCTTTTGTTAACTTGTGCAAGAATAGTTGGTATACTAATTTTTCTATCATTTGATTTATTCTTCTGAAGAAGCGAGTGTGCGATGACCCTTTTGCTCTTTCTTCACCAGGAGCAGTACTTTGGTTTATGTTAGACAAGAAAAAAAAGTTCTTTGATGGAGACGAGAAATATGTGAAAAGTAATACGCCATAGTATGTTGTCCGCTTTATCTTCGGAATCCTCCTTTTGCTTTATGCAGAAGTTAAAAATGAGAATGCATATAAAGAAAAAAAGAAGTTAAAATGAGAATAGTTTGCTTCCAAGAAAAGGAAGGAACAATCACCAATTCTAGCAATCTCGTCTTCAAAGATTACAAGTTATTATGTTACTCCATTTTCTCGCTTTCATCTTCATTAGGATTTTCATCGAATGGAGCAGAAAGAAAGCTGCCTCCAACAATCTCTTGGCATTTGCCGGAAGCTGTTCGAGATCATCACGAAAAGCTTGGCTGGCCAGCCTTACAAGACCGTGACACTGGGCAGTCTGACTCATAGAACAATCCCCAGGAATCCCCCACAAACCTGTCCGGTACCTAGTACCAAGCAAGAAGCGCACCCTGCACAGCAATATGCAGAGAAGATCGAAAAAGACGAAGCAAAAGCACGGGAAAACTTGCCGCCAGGGACAAGATTTATCTCATCAGAGGAAGATCAGAAAACGGAAGAAGATGAGAGTTGGGCATGGGGTGTTGACCATGAAGGAATAGATGACGGTGAAGAAGCAGAACCCGAAGAGTCAAAAGGAATAAAAAAGGCCGTTAGCTTCCACGATGAGGTCGTGAAAATCGAGCCGACAAATAAGAAGAAGAAGAAGATGAAGCGGATTCGTTCGGCGGAGAAGTTGGGTTTGACGGAGCATGACCATGAGCATTTGCCTTTAAAATCTATTCTGAAAGTTTGCTCTGATCTGAGCTCAACATCTAGGCCTAGTACCCAGTAAGAAAACGAAGGACATGAATTAGATTTGAGTTGGAAATCTATCTATGATCGTGTGATGTATACTGACATGTATATTAATATATGCGCTAAGTTTCTGCAATTCTTACCTCCATTTTCACTGTTTCCATCTATTTTTATTCCTGTTCTCCAACTGAGATGACAAACAAAACCGGATTCCGGGCATTCATTCCTATAATTCGACTTTGCGACCAAGAGAAGTCATTAATTCGCATTCATTTCTGGCTTCTCAAGCGTGGAGAAAACATTTCACTCTTTTCCCTTGCGTGGAATCTCCCTTGAATTTAGCCGACCTTCCTCCCAATTAGTTGCTAGTGCTGTAATTGGATATGAAAAACTTGATGTCAGTGTGATAAAATGGAGCCTTACATTGAGGATGTTGTGACCTCTGTCTTTGCTTGCCGGCTCGAGAAGAGCTTTTAAGTATTTGTAAATCGGTAAGTGAATTTACAGAGTGCAGGACTTTTACATTTCTTCTTTCACTTGGCAACTCTTTCATGGAAGAAATAATATGAGATGTTCCCCGAAATAGAGAATCCTTGCCAATCGTAAAGTCGTCCACATTCATTCCTGCCTGTACTTGGAAACTTCCCACAACTTCCATCCTTGAGCCGTCCAATCTCCACACGGCTGTCCAAAATTGGGTGATTCCGCGAGCTAGGATCGGGTCTCGTCTTGGGCTTCGATCATGGACTATTCACCTTGCATGGGCCTTGCTCTTTCAAACCAATCAACAATGGGATGCCTCATGAGCCTAATTACACATATAAAATTCATTTTATCTATCACGTGTCTTACGAGCTCCACAATTATCGCTAGGTATAAAAATTTAGTGTAAATAATTTCAAAAAAATCTTTTTGCAAGTTCAAATTGTTGGAATGACGCCTTCATATCTATGAGATAGATGAGGAAGGGTTGCTCGAGAAGTATTCTTAGAAGCAATGCATCCTGGAAGACATCAAATGTCTTACCCTGGAAATCCAATGGGTAGATTACAAAAAAGAAGCAGAGACTGTGGATTCAAAGATTCAAGAAACCTTCTTCTGAGAACCAGTCATTACGTGGGAAGTAGTAGGGGAATGGCTGAGGTTAAGGTTTGGTAACCTCTCGATGAAACAATGTCTCCCTTAAGGCTTGGCAGATGTAGTACAGATTTATCGATTCGACTACGAGCTATGTAACCTCTGTTGCCTACTCCAATCGAGAGCGCACTGTGTTGCTTGGGGTACTCCCCAAGGTACGTGATGGCTTTAATGTGTAGTACCAACAAAGAAGAAGCGGGAGAATAAATCTATAACTCCTATCAGTACAGGTATTAATCCTGAGTGGAGGCAACAAGTTTGTTCCGACGACAACTCTATCCAGATTCAGAAGTCACGAAAGAGACTTATTGGAATACCAATCAAGTCTACAAAATCAAGTAAGAGGCGGTGCGAATAGAGTATCTAAAGGCTATTTTAGGAGATAACTTTCCATATGAACATAACAATATCTTTTTGCTTTTAATATGAAAATAAAAATAATTTCTTTCTTTCTTTTTTTTAACCATTTTTTTTCATGCTGCCAAACCCATCTACAAAGGTTCTTCCTTGGACTAGACAAAGTCCTCACAATGGGAGTTGCCCACTCCTCTTGTGCTCTCTCCTCTTCTGCAGCCATTGGCTCTTCTTCCTTTACCCCTCCTTCCCCTACCTATCCTTGCCCATCACAATTGAAACCCAAATTGGATTCTTCCGTCTGCTTCTCTGGTCTTAGCAGAACTACCCAGTTAAGGCCCACCAGACTCTCTTCGACATTGGCGCTGCAGCCTCCGTGGTGTGGAGCTGTCGGGATGGAGACCCAAGAAACTGAATTTTCCCTGGCGCCCTTGTCGGGTGTCCATGGTATTGATCAAGAATTGATCGAGACGATGCTGTACGATGCTCTTGTATGGAGCTCTCTTCACGGGCTTGTTGTCGGGGACAGAAATTCCCAGGTTGGACCTCTCTTTTGTCACTGACGACGTAAAGTGTCGAGCTTTATCTGTTTTTTGTTTCGCCGATATTTGAATCTGCTGCAAAGTGTGACGCCGCACTCTGTTGTTTAATGTTTCATATATGCTGGTTAGACTGCTCAGCTGTCCTTTTAGCTCTAGGAAAGCAATTCATATGAAGCTCCGAGTTGATCTGCTGATTGTTGAATCTAATGCCCGGCTTATTTTGGGGTTACAGAGATCAGGGAGAACCCCCGGAGTCGGGATGGTACATGCCCCTTTTGCATTGCTGCCCATGTCTTTCCCAGAAAGTTATTGGAGGCAAGCATGTGAATTAGCTCCCATTTTCAATGAACTCGTTGACCGTGTGAGTTTAGATGGAAAATTTTTGCAAGATTCACTGTCCAGGTATTCTTCCCCAGTTTCAGATAGCAGCAATTTTTTAAATATGTTCATGTTTATGGCTGCAAATTACCGAATATCAATTCAAAACAGTCTATGATTGTTGAAATTCTGAATGATATCTTCTGCGACCCTGCATAATTGTAAATGATATCAATTTCTTAAACATGTTCGTGTTCATTTCTGCTATCAAAGACTGCTATTCCTTAATTTTCGTTAGGCTGTGTGTGTAATTTATCTTTCAGATGATTTAAGCTGAGAGCCAGCGTGTGATGACTTCATTTTATGTTGATGTGTCTTTTTTCTGGTCATGCATAAATTTTTTGTCTTTTCAAGTTCACCAACTTTGATAATTTTGTCTTCTCCAAACAAGCTTATTACAATTCTAAGTTTGAAATTTAAATGAGTTAATTCTACTTCATCAATGGTTAACTGTCAGTGTCATTCATTTTTGTGGATATTGCAGGACGAAGAAGGTGGATGCTTTCACCTCTAAACTTCTAGATATTCATTCAAAGATGCTACAGATGGGAAAGAAAGAAGTAATGTAGTAATGTACAAGCAATTGAACTTAAATTATATACTCTGAACTGCCCGAGATCTCATGGAGTTTAACACTCAACTTTGCTTTTGTTTCCATGATGCTCCTTTCTGCTCTACTTTCTCAACCATCTCCAGGAGATTCGCTTGGGCTTGCACCGTTCAGATTATATGCTCGATGAACAAACAAAATTACTCCTCCAAATAGAGCTCAACACTATATCGTCTTCATTCCCAGGCCTCAGCATTCTTGTTACTGAGCTTCACAGGTTGATCATCCCTTTTTTTTTACTATTTACAAGCATTTTCTGTCAATTGTCAAGCTTCTTGCTTTCATGGTGGCTCCTCAGAATGAGGACACCAAAGGTTCTGAATTATGACATTTCTGCGGAGGCTGATTGAAAAGATTACCCAAAAGATTTCTTAAATTTAGGACCTTATTTGCAGGAGCTTACTCCATCATTATGGTGAAAATCTTGGATTAGATTCCAAGAATGTTCCGCATAACAGCGCCGTTAATCAGTTTGCGGAGGCCTTGGCTAAAGCTTGGACCGAGTATAATAGCCCGAGGTTATAATTGCCATAGCCTATAACACTTTTTTTAATTTTCAATGTTTGCTTTAAGGCCATTAATGTCATTATCTTTCTTTACTCCAACACAGGTCTGTAGTGATGATCATAGTTCAGACCGAGGAACGGAACATGTACGACCAGCACTGGCTTTTTCACGTGTTGAAGGAAAAATATCCTCTTCTACTGCTGTATTTATCCTCAAACTTAAAGAAGAAATTTCTTTTTCCTCTCTAAATTATTTTGAGATGAGTTCTTAAAGCTATTATCCTTAGCTTGTAACACACATAATGTGAAAGCTATTCGGAAGACCTTAGCAGAGGTAGATGCACTGGGGGAACTTACACCTGACGGAAGACTACTCGTGTATGTAGTATTAGTAAGGGGAGATCATAGTTGTTTTATTTGTGCTTCAACTTTATTATTTTCCTGAGGAATTAATTAAAGCTTTGTTATTGCAGAGGTGGTCAAGAAATTTCGGTAATTTATTTCAGAGCTGGGTACACACCAAACGACTATCCCTCTGATTCAGTGAGAAATATCTCTCTTTTCCGTACTTCTGTTTTAAGTTTATTTGAACCCTTTTTGTATCTCACTCATGAACTAACTTTTTAGCTTCTCATTCTCTGTAGGAATGGAGGGCTAGACTACTAATTGAACAGTCTATGGCAATCAAGTGCCCATCGATATCCTATCATTTAACAGGAACCAAAAAGATTCAACAAGAACTCGCGAAACCCAGTGTACTTGAGAGGTAAAGCTTTTGGGATGCCCACTTGTTTAATATTTTTGCAAGTTTGAAATGAGAAAAACATGCATGTATTGCCCTCAACGTGATTGCTAATTTCTATGAATGTTTCTTCCTTCTCATCTATTTAACTTTATTGAGCCTTTTGAGTACTTTACTGGTAACAGGTTCCTTGACAACAAAGAAGACATTGCAAAAGTGAGGAAATGCTTTGCTGGGTTATGGAGCCTAGATGACCCAGAAATTATTCAAAAGGCAATTGAAAATCCCAAGTTGTTTGTCATGAAGCCTCAAAGGGAAGGCGGAGGTGATATAACTCAGTAGTTTCTCATTCTCTCTGACCGACAATATGTACTCAGTAGTTTCAGATATTGCTATTTTTGCTCGAAATTAGATGAATTCATTCTTTTTACTCAGGGAACAATATTTATGATGAGGATGTGAGGCAAAACCTCCTGAGGATACAGGAGGAAGGAACCGAGGATGCTGCTGCTTACATTCTTATGCAGAGAATCTTTCCGAAGGTTTCCCCTACTTTTCTAATCCGTGATGGGATTTGCCATAAAGACCGTGCAATTTCTGAGCTTGGAGTATACGGTGCTTATCTAAGGTAATGACCAATTTCTTGGTGTCCAAACTGATTTTGAGAAGAAATTAAAGTTTAAAATAGTCGGTGCTGCAGTTTTAGCACTACTTTCGAGTTTTGACTGCTACAATTTGTTGATATCCCAAATGGATCATGCAGGAACAAGGAGAAGGTTATCGTGAATGAACAAAGTGGCTATCTAATGCGGACGAAAGTATCCTCTTCGAATGAAGGCGGGGTTGCAGCTGGATTTGCAGTTTTAGACAGCATATACTTGACTTGATGCTGGCAAGATGCCCTATTATTCCTCCCGGTGTTACAACCTAGCACATCAATAAATAAATGATCTTGTATGCACAACAGTATGTTTTGCTCGTATTTAATAAAAATGATCGAAGACAGAAGTTAAAACAGGGACTTCTTTCAACTCGATTTTTCTTCTTCAGAGTTGTGTCATACACACGCTGAACCGTTGATCTCTTCTTCTACACTATCATCTGCATCAGCTAAGCGATCAAAGAAACCATTCAGATACCAGGGACAATTTTCGTTCCACTGCCCCCTCTTGGCGTGGGCTCGCCATTTTTGGTCCTCGATCATCTCAGGGGAAAGGCCCCACTCCATCAGTTCCTCGTCGGAGTGGTGGATTGCGAGGCTGTACTCACCTCCTTCCCCGAGCTGCATCACTCGGAACTCGCAGTTCTCAAAGTTGTTGAGGTGCTCGAACTGTTCCACTGTCCACTTGAACCATTTCATCAGGAAGACGCGGGATGTGAGACCATGGGACACGATAATGAGGTTTAGCTCGCTGGAACGTGCCTGGTGTAGTCTGTTCAGGTCGATGTCCCTCCACAGTGATTCGAGAAAACCTGCAGGACATGTATGTTAATGATTCATTCAGTAGTTCGTCATTTCTCTTGGCATATCCCAAAAGAAAGTTCAAGTTATCTTCGTCAATGAAGCCATTCGAAGTACATGACACCATGGTCGAGACGTTCGATTGGAAGTTCCAATCAGGTGATTCCGGACATGAGGATAATCACAACAAGGCTTAGTTTTGATGGGCAATGTGCTGCTCATCTCCAAAATATGAAAGGAAGACCTGTTCTGCATATCAATGGCTTCCCTAGAAAAGCAGCTAACCTTCCCAATCTCCATAACTCAATGAAACACAAACAAAAACCAAATGTGCTTACTCGATACACGGTCGAAGACGTCGGCTGCCGACTCGCCTTCAGGGAACCGATAGAAGAACCTCCCGAACCGCTCCCTCGTCTCCTTGATGACCTTCATCCTCTCCTCCACCTGGAAGTTCCCGAAATCCTGCTCCCGAACTCGGCACTCCTCCCTCACCCCGATGACCCTATTCCGGCTGAAGGACCGCCCCATCTCCCGCAGCGTGGATCGCGTCCTCTCATAGGGGGATACGTAGAAGTATACTCGCCAGTCGTTGCAGTCCCTGGAGATCAGGGCCCTGAGGCGGGACCCGGCGTCCCGGGCCTGGGAGATACCCTGCAGGGTCAGTGGGATCTTGTAGTCGGGGGTGGTGGTGTAGGCCGAGGCGGAGAGGTTCCCCTGCGACTCCCCATGCCGGACAAGGATTATGCGCTTGGGGAGCACTGCGGGGTGGTGGTGCGGGTCGACCATGCCTGCTGTCCGACCCAAAGTTCGAACCTTTTCCTCGGACTGATCGAACCCTTTTGTCTCTGCTTTGGCCGGAGCTGGTGGGTCGCTGCTGACTGATCGATCTATTCCTTATCTAATGATCTGCGAGCTCGCTCGCTCTGTTTCTTGCTTCCGGGACTCTCTTTCTTGATGATGCGACTCTGCTTTCCTCTTCTGTCGATCATCCTGGAAAGAACCTCGAATTTATACGCTTCCCTTCTCGTCCTCGTCCGGTCGTTTAATTGTTTTTATTAATCTCCACCCTGAGATTGAGAGTTGTCGTCTATAAAATATATTTCTTGTCTACAAAAAGTTGACATTTTTGGGTGACAACAGAGCCACCATTGGAGTACAGCCAAGATCAGAACAGAACAGTTCTTCCACGTGAGATTTGCTTTTTCGAGAGAATTACTCAGGTCGATGTCATCTTTCTCATCTTTTGTGTCAAGAAGATCATTTGCTTTACTGGTGTGGGGAGACGAGGAGGGAATGTGAAGGCTATCGCTTTTGCGATGCGATCCACTGCGTTTCCACTAAAGAAGAATAAACCCTTCCTTGATTTTCTTCCTCATAATTCTGACCGTGGGATGGGGCATCTTCACAGATGTTTCAGAGTCCTCCATTGTTGAACACGTTTAGCAGAGCTGACCTTCCCATCCCATTCCAATGGCTGGAGCCTGGCGATGATGATGCGTTTGACAATTGATATGCATTACAGCTGTGCCGGGAGACGAGGGAGACGACGAGAGATCAGTCAATGGGCCTAAATGAATGAGGAAGAAGGCCCAACAATTGCTTTTTGTCGAAATGGGGTCTCTGGGGGCTGGAAGTAAAAGCCCACAATTTGGTCCCTGCGACAGTTAACGGACGGCTAACGTTGCCACCAATAAAAACTGCCATTGCTTCCAGAGATCTTAACTGATGTGCCCAGGGATCCTCGTGATGTAACCCCTAATCTCGAGGACCAAATTGATGTTTTGGAGACCAAATTGATGTATCAAGGACTAAATCGATGTAATTTTTAAAATTAAGGGACGCAATTGTTATAAAAAAGTCAGAGACTAGATTGATATAATATCCAATCTCAGGAACCAAATTGCCTATTCACTCGGAAGAAAAAGAAAGAAAGGGAAAATCAGCCAAAATCTCCAATTTGCCCGACACAATTGGTGGAGAGGATGAGAGGAAGATTTTGGCTAGCAAAATCTCTTGAAGGACTGGCTTGCAACTTGCAAATAATTTAATGTTTTTCATCACCTATACATAGAAGTCCCACTCGGGCAAGCAAAATGCACCCAACAATGAAGTGAAGCAAACAAGAGAGAGTGTGAGACTGAGAGTTGGGGTGGCGGGGAGCGGTGGAACTTCCACTGCTCCTTCGGATGTTCCGGAGCAGCACGAGCTGATGAGAGGTGTAACTATGTCGATTTTGACCATTGATTGAAGTGTTAGAGTAATTACGAGCTGAGTTACAGTTTAGTTGGGAACTGTGGATTTGCCGATAAGGATTGTTATGTTGTAAGTTCATATACCACATCGGTGCTCTTTGAGATGGTCTTTTGGGTGGTATATTAACCACGTAGTATAGACATACAAGGTCTCGGTTAGTGAGACGAGTGCACTCCCAAAGAAGTTAATCTGGTTTCCCAATTGTTGTATGGGTCTATTGGGAGACCATGTCTATATAATGGATTTGTGCCGGCTTGGCTTTTATGCATTTGTGGAGGTTCCAGAACCAACAAGTCGTATTGGAGCTTTGGGCCCAATAATCGATATCAGAGTATTTCGGGACCCATCAAGTGATATTAGATCTTCATTTGCGCAAAAAAGAGGAACATCTTTCCATATTTTCTTCTTTAAAATGCTTACTGTGGAATGGGACATTATCACAGAAAGACGTCTGAAAGTCTTCCTCCATTGTTGAACATGTTGAGCTGAGCTTTTTCATGACCATTTTGATGGCTTGGAAGTGATGATGAGTGGTAGTGAGATGTAATGGGAGCACGGGGAAGAAGATGACGGAAAGCCCAATTGCCTGCCGTCGAGATGGGCCTCTGAGATTGTAAGTGAAGGCCCATATGCTTGTTTGGGCCTTATGTGGACCTCTGCTCTTTACTATTGAGGCCCAAGTTGTTATTTCATGTACAAGATATCCATGTCTCGTCTATATACTCTTCACGATGTGATAATCCATCCGTTTAGGAACCATAAAACATCTTTTCACGTTCCCTTTCGCCTAAACAGAATTCTTGATGTGAAAATACAGAGATGAAGGAAGCAATTATAGAAGGCCTTGTACAAAATGAAGACTCGCGACGGATTCTTTCCATAAAAGGGCAATAATAGCAAGAGGTTGATATTCGGAAGGGCAAAAAGCAAATGAAATTCCACAAGATTTTTTTTATGTGAAAACAAGCAGAACAAGAAAAGTGGTCAATCTCTGAAACTAAAAGTGCCAAAATGAAAAAAAATTAAATAAAAGAAAAAAAGAAGAGGTTGGAGATGCGGGGAATCGAACCCCGTGCCTCTCGCATGCGAAGCGAGCGCTCTACCATATGAGCTACATCCCCCTTTGATGTCATTTCGTGCGGAAGGTATCAAGATAATATATATATTTTTTTGATGTGATGATATCATAATTGGCAAGCAAGAAATTCCCTTGTATTTGTCTTTCAGCAACGGAGTTCTTGATGTGAAAAAAAATCGCAGTGATAAGGGGATAGTCATCAGTACGGCAAAAATAAATACAAATGAAAGCGTTAAAGAATTCTCGATGTGAAAGTACAAAAAGAGGCACGGGATTGATTGATTTTCTAATGGACAAAAACAAATGGAAAAATACGAAGTGTGAAGATCCGGGGAATCGAACCGCGTACCTCCCACATGCGAAGCGAGCGCTCTACTACATGAGCTACATCCCCCATGCTTTTTGCCACCGCAATCCTAAAAAATCACATGGCCATAATTTTCACTGAATTTTCTACCTTCCAATCATTGTCTGTCAAATGATGACCATGCTGAATTGATATTTTTGCAGACAAAGATTTATCCTTCGGCTTTTACTTAAATTATGTTTGAGCTGGAAAGTGATCAGCCATTTACCCGACTTTGTATTGCTTAATTTTTATTGTTTGAGATTTGGCTCGGTTATTCCGCCGAAAAAAGGAATGCACATAACTTATCTCCTAGTCCATAGATGGTCTTCCTCCGAATGGACGTCGCTCAGTGGCGAACAACATGAGTAGTTCATGTGGTATTCGAGTCCTGTTAAGAAATCTGTACCGGTGATTAGATCATGCTGCAGTTCCATATCAGGCTGCTAATTTGGACTCTCATCCTTTTCAGCCGTCTTCCCAGGTCACCATCGTTGCACTGTTTACAGCAGACACTGCACGCGTTTTGAAGAGATTCTCTGTCATCCCATTAATCCAGTGATAAACATTGAGCTAATAATGATTTGTGATGGCCAGTTCATTGCTTCCTTCCCTTTGGCTTCTCTGTCAAATCGTAACGAGTCCCTCTCCATTTTTTTTCTTTTCTGCAGATGTTTACCGATGATCAATCATTAACCTCACGTCGTTATCATTCAGAGTTGATACTGATAATCATCATAAGTAGGACAGGTCAAATGCTCATCAAAATCCTCAGTCTTCTACTCCTGAGGAACACACGACCAATCAAACCGTGCCACTTCCCAGGCTTGAACAGGAGGCGCATGACTTTGCATAAAAAGCTGTGGCAACACAAAATTTTACCCTGGAAGACATGTTTCTTAGGGCTCAAGTAAGTGCGCCCAAAGCATTACAACTCCTTCCCAATCTGGTGATCATGTTTATCGGTTACTCGTTCGCCGGGTATTTCGTTTTTATTGGGTATCTTTATATGTGAACTGTTTCGGGATGGGGATGGTGAAGATTATTTCGCGTCAAGAGTCATGTTTTATGTTGTAACAGCTGAAACTTCTGGATTTGGTAAAAAAGAAGATAGCAACTGCTGATGATTCTTGTCTTCCTCTCTCTCTCTCTCTCTCTCTCTCTCTCATTTTCTCCTTCCCCAAAGATTCCACATTTCATCACCCCCAACATTTCTGCCTCTCTTTCATCTGTTTGCAGTGATGGAACAGAGCCACTCCCACGAGATGGGGTCGGGCCCACTGTACTCATTGCCATCATCATCACTCTGGTAAAAGTTCTGCAGATATTTGTGCTCCGCAGCCCAAATGACACACCGACAAGCCTTGCGCCTCTGACAGGGAGGAGGGACATGACTTTTCCTGCTGCCCCAGTTCCGCACCTTGTGGGCTGAGCTCAGCCATTGACTGATAGACTACTAACCTCATCATCATCTTATTCATCTTCATCTAGTCGGCACACAAGGATACCTCCACCCACCACCCAAGCTGTGGTTGTGATGGTGATGGTGGTGGCAGCGGCTGTGGTGGTTCACCACGTCGTGGCACCTCCCGATCCGTATGCCTTCTTGGAACAACTCCACGACACGATCTTGATCTTCTTGCACTTCTTCTTGTTTTTCTCCTTCGACTTCTTCTTCTATGGTTTCTTCTTGTTCTTTTTCTTGTTCTTCGGTTTCCATGTCTTCCTCTACGATCAAGTCGAGCCTCAAGCGCCCGTCTTCCCTCGAAGCGCGGAGGATCTCGGGGCAGTCTATCCTCACCTCCGCCAGCTCCAGCCTCCCCTCCGTCCTCACCGGACGGAAGAAGAAGCTCCGCTGCCCCTTGTGATTCAAAGACGAGATCGGTGGGGGGAACTTCTTCTCCCTCCTCTCGCTCGCCTCCCTCAACCTTGTCGTCCTTTCAACGGGCTTTGCAGGCCAGGCAGGGTACCACTCATCGGCCCAGATATCATCTGAGCTCTCGAACCCGAGGCTCTCCGTGCAAGACATGAGCCCGTCCACGACCACCCCTCCTCCGACCTCGTCTACGAAACTAGACAAGCTGGGGTCCTCCTTTGCCAGCGGCGGGGGAGAACAGAGGGCAGTGGACTCCACCACGTTCGGCCCTCGAGGGAACTCACCGGTTGCAGTGGTGAGGCCAATCCCAGAAGCCAGAGCGTGGCCTTTGGAGGCAGCGGGCAGCGACGGATGCAGAACCGGAGGAGGAGGAGAGTCGACTAAGTTGGTGAAGCCAAGAAAGGAGTGAAGACCCTTTTTGCAGAGGCTTGTGATCATTATAGAAATGGAGGAACGAATGGAACTTTTTCCCTCTCTTGCAGGGAAAGGTTGGCAGAGGGAGGCATGCGGTTATATAGAAGAGGGGGGAAGGGGGGAGAAGATGATGATGGGGTTGGAGGGTGTCTGAACATTAACGAAACAGAGAGGAGGAAGCTGGAGATGAGGCCATTAATGATATCCTCATGCCAAAGATAGGGGAAAGAGAGAAGAGGCTTGAGAGAGAGAGAAGGTGGAATGATTGGGAGGCTGCCAACGATACCATAAAGGGATTAAGATATTAGCTGGAAGTGATAGGGAAGAACGGTGCCCGGGTCCCACGAGAGATGGCCTAAGACTTCTCCTGTTCTCTCTCTCTCTCTCTCTCTCTCTCTATGTTATTTGTACATTAACCTCCACATTCATCATCCTCATCCTCACCTCTCTCTCTCTGCTTTGACTCTTCACAGCCTGCAGCTGCTCGAATCGAATTAACCAAACAGATGAATTCGTTCTGCTGATGATGCGATTGAGCGCAGTGAGTCGTAATAATGTTCTCTCCTCGGTACAGAGGGAATGCGATCGGTCATGTTTGTGTTTTTGAACCTTCGGGTAACTTGTTTGCCCATGTCAGTAATCGGTTATGTCATGTACAAGAAATTATGGAGAACGTAAGAAGTAAGTTTTTGTGGTTGTGTTGGATAGGTGTAGAGGGCAGGTTCCGGGGTCCAACAACATGGGAACGTGCTTTTCCTTGGTCGCGAGCTTGTCTTAGGACTAGTTATGTAGTAACAGAAGATTCATTTCCCGAGCCAAGTTTCGTGCTTTTTCGGTTTTTTAACTGAGATGGGTGCCTGAAGAATCTCTTGCAGTTGGTGATTGAACAGATGGATAAAATCTGTTTCATTCTAGATGAGGAATGATTTGTGTTTTTCCCTAATAAATGACGGAGAAGACAATTCTTTTTCGGTGGATAATTCTCTTTGTAATAGATTCAAGAAATTCAGGAAACAGCAAATCCTAGCTGCTGGAGATTCCGAGATGATAAATACGGACATTGTCAACGAGCTCGACCTATGATCGTGAGTGATCTGAACGGATGGATACAGAGAAGGCTGCTTATAATTTCTTTTTCGAGGCGATAATGCAGTATTTTCCTTGATTGTATCAAAGGCCTCTGCTATCAGTCATCTTTTCGCCATTAACAGACAAAGGCAGCTGGTTTGTCATGTCTGCAAGTTCAGAAACGACCTCTTGGAAGACCATTTCTTAACAGCCCATCGATGAAGGAATGGGTGGATTTATTTCCCGATTTCTGCATCATTATCTCTTCCATAAGAGGGAAAAGGGATTTCATAGTCTCATCCAACATCCTGTGTTCTGTTTCTGTTCGAGTCATTTTTCTCCGAACTTGCCACATCAATGCGTGTATAACTGCAGGTTGTAAAAGGATTTGCAGCAAATAATCGAGATGAATTTTCACATAGCATCAAATTGACTTTATCATCGGGAGAACTTGTGATGTGACATGAGCTGACCCAGAAAGCATATTCAAGGAACATATTGACACGAAAAGGAGGAATCTTCCATGACAGTACATGCAGGTACACATCCGATACATCTACACCAGTTCTATAATTTGGTCTGCCCGTATCGTTATATCTATCCATATTTGGCAGGTGAATGTAACACGATCCACATAGTCTCAATGAGGGTCCGAAGATCAGAAAACTATCCTATACCAGTAAATTTTGCTTCTTAAGCATCTGGAAATGATAAATACAAAGCATGTGACTGATGTTTGCTGCAGTAAAATCTAGTATAGGATATAGATTCCAATCGATGTTTCTCCTTGTCTGTATAAACACAAGATTACATAGAGTTTTAACCAAATCTACTGATGAGGCAAATGGTTTGATGAGGGATTTTGAGAAATTTTGCTTTCTTATCCCGTTTTAATGATGCAAAGTTCGATAACTTTTTGGAGAAAGAGACTCTGAAAACGACTTGATGGTTGGAAGAAGATGACTATTAGTTACTGGACAAGACTTAAATGATTTATGGCCAATAAAGATGGTTCCGAAAACGGCCCCACAAAAGATTCCGTGATATTTTCTGGAGCGCCTGGTAATTATAATATATAAACTGCAGATCAAGTTTCTTATTCACCCAGAATTGAGCCAGAAGGAGAGTTTTGATTCTGGTTCAGACAAATGATCCACTAAACTTGATCTTGGCAGCAGTAATTTGATGAAATCTAGAGAAGTTGTGTGATCCTTACAGAAATCACATTCGAATTATTGGCACGGACAATATTTTGATGTCTGCAGAGGTTCCATGGTAGAAACTTGTTATGCAGACCAGATAAATTTCCATGAAGCTGCTGTATCATATACAAAGAAAAAGTGAATTGAATCAGCCACATGTAGCATGAAGATTTCTCCACATGGCAAAAGCAAATACACTCGAACAGGCCCGAATACAACCATAGCAAGGTTAACATCAACGTTGTCTCTTGTTCTGTCCTTTGCCACACATAATTCAAATGTGCCATCTAGATCGTTGTTTTCCTACCCTTTTCCTCTCTTAAAGATGTTCCTAACTCGTCAATGAAAGATAACATATCTAGTGGACCCTTGACATATTATCCGAAGTACGTGGTATTGGCCTTCTCACTACTCACTACGGAGAACATGTAAGAGCATGCCTGGTATTACCACTGCAATAGATCGTGCAGGTAATTTACAATCTGTCTTGTGAGGGTTACTGGTTCATAGAAGCTTGTACGTCTTCCATTGTTTGCCCCTTCGTTTCCGGTACCATTTTCACAACAAAGATTGTCCCGAACAAGCAGACACTCGCATAAAAGAAAAACACGCCTGAAGGGAATTAATTGGTCATTTACTTAAGCCTGAAATGAACTCCTGATGGGAAAGAGAAGAGAAGAAAAATTAATGACCTGCTGAGCTCCACAGGAAGAAACCATTGAAGGTATACGCCACGACCCATGAACCGCCCCAACTGACCAAGTTCACGATGCTGCTGGCTGAGCCCATCAGGTTTACAGGAAATATCTTCAGCGAAAGGAGAAACAAATGGAGTCATGCGAATACATGCCGTTACTGAAGTTGTGAAGTTATAAATTGTTAACAGACTAGACCTCAGATATTTAGCTAACCTCTGACATCATAACCCATGGTATCCCTCCCAGGCCTAGCGAATAAGATCCACCATACGCCTACATTAAATCAAGAGTTTAATAACAATTGTCACTTGCATCAGAGATGGTCCTTTCTCTGTTGCAACACTGAATGCATCATTCAAGTTCTAGCAAAACCGTTTCACCAAGGAACGCCAGAGTGGGAATAGCATTGCTCCACCGGTGAAGATCCTGCATATCACATTGGAAGCGGGGGCGGAAAATTTGACAAACAAACACAAGAAACCACGTATCAACAACATTACAACTTCTATTGTGACGAACCTGCAACAAGAATGAGAATCCTGTGAGGATATTGCCAAAGCATGATCCAAGGACTGCCACCTACATAGATGGAATTTATCGGCTTGAGTTCCAACTTGCCAGCTGTGACTTTGTGAAGCAAAAACGTGATTAGATGCTTGCTTCTGACCAGTAGTAGGGGTTGTCTTCCGAATTTGTCCATTAAGAATATAGCCAGGATGATTACTATCAGCTGCAGAAAAATATTCAACCTCACATTCATGCTAAATGGCAAAACCTCTTGGCTTGTCATAGAGGGAGTAATTAAGTGAGAACCTGAATTATGGCATGAGTTGTAGATCCAGCTGTGGCTGATGCACCTGCAATCAACCATACATTTCATTCCTAAACATTGCTGAGAACGCAAATGTTATCAATTTTGACACATTAATTATTACCCGCTTTCTCAAGAATTGAACTCAAGTAATATACATGTCCATTTAGTCCTGAGAACTGTTGCACAACCATCAATCCCACTCCAACCTAGACCAATGTCGTTTAAATGATAAAAAAGCAAGCCGTATCAATGGAATACTGAAAAAGTACGCATTATGGCTAAGCAGCCTCACAACAAGTGAACGTGCATATTTTTGCTGAAATAAGTCGAGGAATCAGTCCTGTGACAGCTCTTGAAGGCTTGCAGTATAGGCCTGACAAGGAAAAAAAAATATATATATATATAAACATGTTCATCCGTGGATAAATCAATCTTCACGAAGTGGGTTACTTCGATTTCGGCTGCTTCTTTAGAAATGTCAGCATTCCTTCCCCAAAGGCGCTGTAATGCACCTTCTGCCTCTTTCCGTCGACCCATATTTGCCTGCATAAATATCGCACTCATCAGTTTTATCCGACAAAGCCATTCCAAAGAGCATTACAAAACCTCAATTTAGCAGCAAATTAACTATGCCTTACCAGCCACCTAGGAGATTCAGGGACAAAAAAGAGACCTAGAAGCTGCAGTAGACATGGAGCCATTCCTGAAAGAACATACACAGAACATAAGCTCCAATTAACCAAACTACATCGATTCGTGTGATGCTCAAACTAAAATCCTAATGAACCATAATGCTACCTATTAGAGCCAACAACCGCCAGTACAGTACAGGACCAATGATGAACATGATCGATACACCGCAAGCCATTGTGAGCTGTTAAAAAAAAAAAAAGTAATGCAAGCAGTACATTTTGGGGCAAAAAAGAAAAGATAAGCTGAATTATGGTGCAAGTGCAAGAGAATGGGTTGAAAATGCCCAGAAATATCAATCGATGATTAGCGGTGCTTTTGTTTACCATATTAGCAGAAAGCAATGCTCCTCGCAGGTTTTTCGGAGAAATTTATGCCAAATAAACTGACCCCTGTTTTGAGCAGAGCAGAAACTTGTCACAACCTTACATTATACAAGACAATGCAGTTATTACTTTCTCACCGAGTAAGTAGCGACCCCTGCTCCAAATCCCAAAGACAGTCTTCCGATATCCAGCATCCGGGCATTCTTCCAGCAAGTGGGAGCGATTCGGTTTGAGCATAAGAAAGGTTTCAGTTCCTTGACTGATCGAATATGAATTAACTAGAAGAAAACCTTGGAACTGATTAAGGGACCTGTCAGAGTACCTGTGAGCAAAATATAAAAAGCCAACCAAGAAGGGATAGTACATCCGTTGCCCACATAGCCTGCATTACAAATATTAACCATGAAATCAGGAATTTTTTTGGTGGTTTGGATTTCATGAAATGTAAAAATGGATATAATAGAAACTTACACCCCTTCGTCCGATTAGATCAGCTATTTTCCCGCTGCACAATGCACCTATTAGTCCTCCTATTGTCAGTATCGATGCAAAAATCGAATACGGGAAATACGAGGAAACTTGAGGATAAGTGAAATGGAAGGAAGGATAGACGACACGACAGAAAAACTGGGTATATAGTGGAAACTCAGATGAGATGTTCAGTTGGAATCTATAAAGAGAATTTTCAGTACATCAGTAAGTAATCCCAAGAAACCAAAGAAGAGTGGAAAAACTGACTCTGTGAAGGTTACCTCTGCCAAAGACATATATATGATGAGCTTAATATCTTGGGACAATGCTGACTGGCAGTTGTCTTCAGCTACAACTAACATTTTCTAATTAGTGGCCGTACAATGGAAGAGGAAGTGATGATCGAACTGGCGGGACCTTCTACTGCTGATCCTGGCAAAGCTTCCCCGGTCCAGAGCGGCGTGCCAGAATTGGTACTGTAATTAAGCATATCTCATAGGTCGTGCATTATGTGTACGATGAGTTCTCGGAATAATTTGGGTCTTTTGAGAAATTCTTTTTGCCGAAAATTTATGAGGACCAAGAGAGCGATTCTGGGCCACCACAAAAAATTGCGTCCGAGATTGAAAATAATGAGGTCGGGTAATGCATATATATACAGTTACCGAAGATATATGCAATCTCAGTAGAATTTACCCCATGATCCATGATTGATGTTGCTGCAGTAATCTAGGAATAAGAAATATGAAGAACGTGACTGATGTTTTTGCAGTAATTAATATCTAGTACGGGATTGAGACTCCGAGAAATCATTCAATTTTGTCCTTGTCAGTATAAACCCGAGATTAAGTCCAGTTTTAAAACTGGCGAGGAACCAAATCTACTGATGAAGCAAATAGTTTTCTTTCCTCGTTTTACTGATGTGCAGAAAGCGACCCCAAAAATGACTTGATGACCGGAAGACGATGACTATTAGTTACTGGAAAGCACTTCAATGATTTGTGGCCAATAAAGCTGGTCTAGCTTGGGATGGCCCCATGAAAATTCCCAGGATATTTTCTGTTGCCGACTCCTTTCACGAATAGACAGAATCGCTACCAAACTATACTTTTCCCATTTCAGACTCGGGAATGAAAACTATCTTCTTATCAGAACAGCTTCTATATATAATTATTGACTTTGCGCTATATCCGATCCTCTCAGGTCCCGCCCTTCCTCGTTATCGAATTCCCACATGGCATTGTCAAGGTCACTAATCATCTCTTCTAAGTTCTAACTCATAATCTCTAACAGCCACGTTCTATTCTTCCTGAAACCCGCCTTATTAGCTTCGTGCTTGAATCATGGGTCTGTTGGAACAACAAAGTAAAGGCCCTTTCCATTCCATCACAGAAAAGATGTTATCAGTTACTGTTATTCCGCCTACGGAGAAGTTGATGCTTGTTTCACATAGAACCCAATTGCGATCAATGTACAAGTAATTAACTGTATCAATTCGATCCAAAGATTCAAGCATAAGAAAACAAATGCAGTGGTCGAATTGTTAATAAGTGGTTGTTACTCATCAGTTGTGGCGAGAAATGATTACTTTATGTACAGAAGTTCCCAATATGCAGAAGCCGCAAACCACAATGGCAGTGCTAAGGGGGCAGGGAGAGCGGTCAGTCCAGACTCAGTAAATACACCATTGCTGTTAGATTTTTGCCAATGGCATGCCAAACTATCCCTCTATGATATCATCTCAACTATATATATTTGCCGAAAACATGTACATGCATCTTGTATTGTTATGTTTGTTAGGATCAAAAGAGCTCTCATCTCTTGTAGTATTATGTGCTGTCTATTTCATCAATTGTTGTCGTCTTTACAGCAACATGTTTCTAGTGATCGAGGCCTGTATTTCTTCTAATGTTCGCCCCTTCGTCTCCGGCACGAGCTTCCCGATAAACACGACACTGATACCACATATCCCCGCATATATAAAAAATGTCCCTGGTAGAAGCAGTAAATTGAGTGACGTTATTGAGAAAAAAGAAAATCTGCAGATATGTGTGCATGTGTGCAGGAAGGTATGTGTATAAGATTGATCGGAGGGACTACCCGCTGAGCTCCATTCGAATAAGAAGTTGTAAGTGTAGGAAACTGCCCACGAGCCTAGCCAACTGACAAGATTCACCAGGCTTCCTGCTGATCCTTTGATGTTTATTGGAAATACCTGAGAACATAAATCATATGACAATTTCAGCAATTTTTCGGCAATTTTTGTTGACATGATTTAGTTTTTAACTTACCTCTGACATTATAACCCATGGTAATCCTCCCATGCCGAGCTCAAACGAACCCAAGAAAACCTGATTTTTTATGAAACGTCACATAGCGTGAGACATAACATTAGGAATTAAATTGCTTAAAGAACTCTGTTGATAAATTGGCATCTCACCAGTACACCGACAAGCACCAAGCTCGAAACAAGCTCCTTGGCAAAGTTAAGGTCCTGTAACAGAATCCCCAAATGATTCTTTCAGTGGCCACA
The DNA here is from genome assembly GCF_007655135.1 of Punica granatum. Lineage (NCBI taxonomy): Eukaryota > Viridiplantae > Streptophyta > Magnoliopsida > Myrtales > Lythraceae > Punica > Punica granatum. The sequence goes on from NC_045127.1 coordinate 52,842,761, forward strand.
CACTCTTTTGCAAACCAACCAGAAAGAAATGAGAAGCCAAAACTGGAATAATTTTCAGATATTTTTTAAATATTTAGACCTGGAAGAAGAACGATAATCCCGTGAAGAGGCACCCCAGGCATGTTCCAGCTGCAGAAGTCTGCAAGAAAAGTAATAACAACTAATAAGTTTTCAAAACTTCAGAACCAGCTGTTCTGGGGCCAAAAGTGTGACATTCTCAGAGTCGAGAAGTGCGGTTGCAAATGTAATTAAAGTAGAGAAAGTGATGGCAAAAATTTCGTGCTATATCTTGTCCTGACCAGTAAAAGTGCTCGCCTTCCCAGCTTGTCTACCAGGACGACTCCTGAAGTTGTCCCTACAATCTGGGGAAAAGATCGATCTCCATCAGAAATGTACATATATTTCTTCACTCAACGGGAAGTTTCAAGTTAATAACCTGGACGACAGCCGCTATTATGTTTCCTATACTTGCCGAGAAACCTGTTTTTCAACCAAAAAAACAAAAAACAGGAGATTGAAGTTTATGTTCTGGTGATGTCCGCTGCTTTTGATTCGCTTGATGAACAGAATATTGTTTAGATTTTACCAGCAGCCTCAAAGATGGCACTTGTGTAAAATACAAATCCGTTGAGCCCTCCAAGCTGTTGGAAGATCATCAGTCCTATTCCCACCTAAAGAGATCCGGACAGCAAATTAACGAGCCATCAAGGACTAAAGGCACAAACTTCATAATAAATGTAGCAGTAACCCTCGCTCACCACCAAGGCATGAGCGTATTTCCGCTGGAAAAGTTCCATAATCCCCCCTTCAGACATGGAGTGGAGTTTTTCCGTGTATTCCTAAACATCAGCAAGCTCGTATAAGTCGATGTCTCAATGATAAGAGTTACTGATTATATTAACTAATAGCACCCAAATCCTACCATTATATCAGATGCCTCCTGAGAAATATCCGCGTTCTTCCCCCTAAGGCGTTGTAGAGAAGCCTTGAACTCCTTTTCTCGACCAACTTTTGCCTGCAAATTCACCATTTGTAGCATATTATGTTAACGTTTTAATTCTGACATTTCACATTATGAAAACTTCAGGAAAACCTCTACTGCAGAATAAGTAATTACATTTGATAAACATACCAGCCACCGAGGAGACTCGGGAATGAAAAATAGGCCTATCACCTGTATCAAGCTTGGAATAGTTCCTGAAATGGGCGACAGTTAAAACCACTTTTCCCCTGAACTAATGAATATTGAAATTATGGAAGAGCAGAAGAAAATTAATCACCTATTGCTGCTAAGACGCGCCAACCTACGAGCGAGCCGATGAGATACATGATTGCTTTGCCAATACCTATCATCAACTGCATCGGGTATATATATAAGCTCTCAGGATATGAGACATTCTTTTTTTCTGTACGAGAAATCTTAGTCCCGTCTACCTGATTGAGAGACGTAAATCCTCCACGGACATTCTTTGGTGTTATTTCTGCAACATAGACTGGTACCTGTAAGGTACCGAGATTTCACTCCAGCACTTATAGGATAAATTAGCAACCACAAAATTGAAATCTTATCTTTAAAATAAAAAAATACCACATAAGATAGAAGCCCGATTCCACATCCACCTAACAGTCTGCCGAGGTCGAGGCACAAGGCATTCTGTAACAATTACCGGAATAATAATATTATTGCTACTGGTAATGAAAAACAGGGTAAACATTTTTCATCACATGGTTGTAAGCCTCATAAGATTTAGATTTGAGAGAAGAATCGAATTATATTCTTCTTCTTTCTCCGATTGATGTTGCAGTAAGGGTATACAAGAGGGAACCTTTGCAAAGATTATTGCCAGCCAACCAGTTATGCAGAGCGTCTCGGCCACCCACATAGCCTGTTCACCGAGATCAACCGTCAGAAGTCCATTAACATTTCTGCAGTGACTAATTTAAGTAGTTGGCGATGATCGAGTTATTTACTCACGCCTCTCCGGCCAATGATATCTGCAATTCTTCCACTCAGTACCGCTCCGAACATGGCCCCAATAGTCAATGCCGATCCGAACACCGAATACTACATAGTATAAAGAACTGGATTATAAAACGATTATTTTAGGCCAAATAACTTGTGATTGTCCTCTTAACCCGTCCATCATAGGTTAAGACTGAGGAGATATGCTGTAGCTATCCCAAACATTAATTTCGAGCGGTCCCATAAGTTCATAGAAACTGCAAGTAATCTTTCCAAAGTAGGCTCGCAATTTATTGTGTTAGGTGAAGGACATGTTTCATGTGCAAGAAATTTGTTCGTCTTTATTATAAAAACAGATGGATGATCGGAGCATGGTTAAATCTCTATGCCGACCTTGTTCATTTTTCATGACGGGAAATCCCGACCCATACTACAGTCCCACTGGGCTGAACTCGTGAATTCATATAGTATTTGCCCGATTTACCTCAACAAGAGAGAGGCCTAGTTCGTTTACGATTCCAGTCTCAGCAGGAGATGAGTAACCCAGCTGCAAAGAAAACCACCACAACCAGCAGTCGGATTAGCTAATTACATGGCTGATTTAGAAAATACAAGTGCTTCAATAATCAGATAAACATGGCCAAACCACGATGAACTTTAATCAGCCGTTGGAATTCATCCCCAAATACAGACAACAAAATAAACGAAATGGAAGTTAAACCTCAAGAACAGGTTGGAAATCCCAATTTCTGCATCCTTAATTCGAATATGGCAGTAAAATTATGAACAACTCTGTTTCTCTTGAAAAATGGTAGTGCAGTCAAATTTGTCAAAGTCCCCAACTGGAGAGCTGCCAAAAAATAAAACAATAAATCTATAAACTGAAAATCGACAAGTCTGTGAGAAACCGAAAATTGAGTGCAGCTCCTCCTGTCACACCTGTACACACTTGGTCGGGACTCGAGCATTTTCGAGCTTTTCATTTCCTAATATGCCACTTCTGACTTTATGTTTGGTCGTTCACAGACATAAACGTGCCAAAGAGATTCTTAGTCCCTCCAGGAAAGCAAACATATATCTCGATGGATCATTCAGACCATGTCATACTTTTTTCACTGGTTAAAATATCTAATTACTTTGGCGATCAAGAATGGCTGATCAATAAATTAGTGCACGCCCCAGTTGAGTCAAAGCTTTTGGATAAGTTGATGGCAGTATTAGAAGTATTGTAGAAATCCATTGATCAGGCCCGAAAGTAACAGAAGATATATCAGGGGTGTGCACTCACCGCATTCCCGAAAGCGTAAGAGCCGCAGACGGCAATCAAAGTGCTGACAAGGACAAGGGAGTTGCCAGAACAACCGCCGTCGCATGCAGCAGCGTCACCAAGATGTTCATCACCGTTGGAAATCAGCAGAGGCTCCGTTGCCGCTGGTTCTATGCGTACAGCTCTTAGTCCTGAGGGTGCTTCTTCTTCCACAGCCATTTCCTTTGCCAATTAAACTTTTCCCCCAGTCAATGAGAGGAGAGAAGAAAGAATGCATACTTATTACTAATACCAACAGGAGATTGGAATCTTTGATTATTATTATTATTATTATTATTTTAATTGATCAATTAATTCGATATGGATTTTCTAGCAGGCCATAATCTCCAAGTGAAGTAACATAACGTCAATGGCATTTTCTGTTTGGTGGTCGAAGTGAGTGTGCGACTTTGATTGATTGTCCACAAAGTAATTTTTATTTGAGGAAAGTTCCTCCGTCCGGGCCCAGGCTGGACCGTCTAGATTTTCCGGGGATGGATGGGTTATTAGGTCGATTACCAGCTTTGGCAAGGGGTGTCCGGTGCCCCATCGTACCGCCTGGAAACGGGCCCCTGAAGGGTCTGGTCCCAGGCTGCCAAAATCTCCTTTGATGAGGGGAAGAGCACCAGAGCTGTCTCGCTATGATACATGCAGTGCATCGCGTTCCACGTTCAAGGATTCCGCTCTTTAACACTTCTTGATTTGCGAGGACCCCGGTTTGCAAACACGATAAGAATTAATTACACCTGAAATTCATTCAACAGAAATGTTCGAGACAAGAGTCCCTGCTATGTTCCTTAACAAAAATCAAAATCTGGAAATTAGTATAAGCCAAAATCAATCTGTTTACAGTCTGACAGAATTGTAGGAAACCTTAGACGTGGCTAAACAAACAGGACGAACGAAAAAGGGATAGAACAAATTCTAGAATTTCTAGTAGATAGATATTATGAGACCCACAGAATATAGATGTCCTTAACATGAAATTCGGGTTGTCTGCTTCTTGTTTTGCGTACCGCGAAAACCAGTGTGTTTGATTTTAGAGTTAAGTAGATTTCAATTTTGATTTTAATTGGGTTGTAATTATTGTATTGTTGAATTATGAGAAAAAATGTGAAAAAGTAATGAATTAGTTGAAAGAATTTAGTATTAAAAATTGAATTGAATTTTTTAAAAAATTAAAGAAATGGAAAAAAATAATAATTGTGTTGTTGACTTTTGTTGTGTAGTAAGTAGAGTTAAAGTTAGAATTGAAATTCTAAAAATCGATCCTAAAACCAAACGGGCTAGGGTCAAAGCCATCGTTTGAAAATCAGTCAAGGTTTAGAGCCATTGGATCTCTTAATTTTGATCCAACAATTGAGATTGCAGACCGGCTAAACAAGTAGGCCCCCCACCCTCACCCCAACACACCCCTCCAAAAATAAACGGCCCCTCTACCTTTCTCTCCCTCAATCTCATCTTCTTCCAGCCTCCATATTCTCCGAGAGGAAACTATCATTGTCAGTCCTCTACTTTCACCGAGCCACCACTTAAATCTCTCGTCAATTTTTGCCATCAATTTGGCTTACACGTTGGGGTTCCGTCGATCAATTTGGTTCGTGCTGTCAATGCCACTAACGGATATTTGATGCGACTGTCTTATTGGACAATATGATGTCAAAAAAATAATTTTTTTAATCTAAATTTCCAAAACGACATCATTTTGACAATTTTTTGAAAAAGATAATTATTACCGCTATTATTTTTTTATGTTTCTTTTACGCTGAGGGAAGAGGAAACAATCACTGTTATCCTTTTACTTTCCTCGAGCCACCACTTTAGTCCCTCATCAATTTTTGCCACTAATTTGGTCCAAACGTTGGGGTTCCGTCTATTGAGGGGGCAGCGGCAGGCCACTCGAGCTCTAGCAGCATCTTCGGCACGGCTTCATCACCTCGACGACCACCTTGACGACCTCCTCCCATCTCCTTCGACGGGGCTCCGACCAAGCCATCCTCCCTCTCTCTCTCTCTCTCTCTCTTCAGGTTCGGTTCCACCCAGTATATCGCTGCCACAATGGACTTCGCACCTTCGAGCTAGCACCCAATCAATGGTTTTTGGGGGAAGTCGATGATTCATGAATCGTCCATTCAAATATATTCATGGATTGGAAAATTTTTTCACTAACAAAAAGAAAAATGCAGGATATTACTCCTGACGACATTCATTAGAGTCGTGAATAAGGTATTGCACCCCTTTCTTGATAATTTTGTGGTTGTTTAGTTCAGAAATTAGTTGCTATGTGGGGGGGGGGGGCTATTGTAGAGGAACAATATGATCTTGGACTAGCCCCCTTTGGAACCGACGGTGACGAAGGTTACCGAGAAAGGACGTTCGTTTTGTAAAATAGGAGGCATTGTTACTGAGCATACAAGGAAGCTCTTAACAGAGCCTACCTCGAAGTTGGGCAGAGGGATAGCTGAATTAGAGGAAAACAGAGCGCTAGGTTCTAGGAAGCCTGAACTGGACCCCTAGTTTAGCCTCTTGTCTAACTCTAACGACTAGCCTCAATTTCCCTTACTTGAGAGTTATAGCGAGTTTCAAGTTGCCTCTTCAATCCCTTTTCGATGTTCCTCCATCGTAGCAGCTCAGCCACAGGCCCCTCCGAGCAGCATCCTTCTCTCCAATGAGCTGATGCATCTCTTCCTTCAATCAACATCATCACCTTCAACGAAAGAGTAAAACAAAGGGATTCGGGAACGGGGGGAGACTGGCTGGGGCCTCCCCGGCCGACCGCTGCCCCCTTGATAGACGGAACCCCAACGTTTGGGCCAAATTAGTAGCAAAAGTTGATGAGGGACTAAAGTGGTGGCTCGAGGAAAGTAAAAGGATGACAGTGACTGTTTCCACTTCCCTCAATGTAAAAGAAACATAAAAAAAATGACAACGGTAATAATTAATTTTTTTAGAAAATTGTCAAAACGACATCGTTTTGAAAATTCAAATTAACAAATTATTTTTTTGACACCATTTTGTCCAAAAGGCGGCCACATCAAACATCCGTTAGTGGCATTGACGGTAGGGACCAAATTGATCGACGAAACCTCCACGTGTAAGCCAAATTGATGGTAAAAATTGACAAAGGGCTTAAGTGGTGGCTTGATGAAAGTAGATGGATGATAGTGATAGTTTCCTTTATTCTCCAACCAGTCCACAGCTCCGACGAGCTTCACATGGAGGCATTGAGCTGCTCAACTTTGCCTCTACCCTTGCTTGATTTTGGCATCGAGCTTTTCCCAGGCCCGATTCTGCATATTCTCTCTCTTACTCCTGAGATCTCTTGCTCGACCTCTGATGGCCAAGTTACTAGCAGGTGCTCTTCGATTCCGTTTTGACTGCAAGAGCCATACTCCTCCTCTACAACCTGGAGAATAGGTGTGTCCCTCACTGTTGCTAGGTTTTGTGTGCTGCCGGAGATGAAGCCCTCATTGGAAAAGCTTAGCTTTGGTGGTTACGGCACTCCACCGTAGTGATACCAAGGAGAAATTGGAAGTCGTCCCATGGGCTCAAATAGATGAGCTTGCCCAAGCCTCGAAGGTACTCCATTTCCTTGTTTCACCGCATTATATGTGCCCAAGCTTGATACTTCAGTTTCACTTGCTCTATAATCAAGGGAGTTTTTACTGTATTAGCTTAACAGATCACCACTTGATGCTCTGGATGCAATCATTCATTGATTATGCCTAATTCTTGCGTTTTTATTGTAAACTCTTTCTCTTTCATTCTCTAACTACCATGCGTTGTCCTTCAATTCCACTGTTGAAATTCCCTTGCTCTATCAGTACCCTTGTCCTTCGTACTCTTTGCATTTTGTATTAACTTAAAATTGTCTTCTATAACATTGTGCTTCTGAGGATTTTATATGCATTTTGAAAGGTTTACTTGATTGATTATTCAGTGTAGTTAATTGTGCTCAAATGGTTATGCCGATGCAAGTTGATCTTTTGAGTGATATAATAATTTATGCATAAAGCTTTCTTAGGCGATGTGTGTCGCGGGCTCGCAGCACTTACTTCACTACTTTGGGATGATTCCTGAACGTATCCCTTCTACTAGCGTATCGATTTTTATTCAAAATGAGACAAGTATCTATCTTTTTCATGGTTATGATGAACCAAGGGATTGATGGATACCTAATCACAGGCATGGTCTTGATTGATTAATGGTAATTTTGAATTTTGGAGCCTCATTTACTTCTTAGTTCTTCCATTCTGACTTTTGACAAGAATACTGGGTATATGCTTTTAGGGCACAAACAATCAACTAGAACTATTGGAGAAGATGAACTTGAAAGTTGCCAAAGAGTACGAAGAATTTGGAGATGTCACTTCAGGATTAAGGGTATTTGTGGAGCAACTGAAATCAAAATAAGGTAACTTTGATGAGTATTTATAGCGAATTGATGTAATCGAGCAGTAAGTAGCGAAATTTTGTCTTCTTTTTCTTTTTTTTTTTATCATGTCAAGTAGTATTAAGTTAAAGACAATTTTGTTAATTCCATCGGTCTTCTCTTTGGTGCTGGAAAACATGTCTCCAGCCGCTTATACTCTACCTTCTTCTAATGAAGAAGAAAAAATTGGATGTTCGGGTTTGCATACTATTTGCTTCGTTTTAACAAAATGCATATATGTCCTTATTAGATCCATTGACGTGCAATTTGATCGGAACGTATATGCCCTTATCAGTTATGTGCACAAATCGTCAAGTAATATGTCGTGATATCCCGATGCCATTCACAGGGCCATCTCCCTTGACAACCGGAAATCTCCAACTGAGGAGACTTGTATGCATATATATATATATATATATATGTATGTATGTATGTATATATGTACGTACGTATCCGATAATAAAATAATAGCATTCGAAATGTGTGGATGAATATATGGACTAGCTGACCTCGATGACAATTGACTGTCCTGGAAGTCTGTATTGTGAGTTCTGAGCCATTGACCGACCTCAAGGACAATCAACTGTAGGTGAGAATAGCAGTCGACTGTTATCAAAATTAGCAACTCGTGTTCTCTGTTATTAAGCTGTGAGGAGCATGTCATGTATCCAACTATTGGTGGGCACAATGTATGTTATACGCATACCTTATCCTCCAATTTGAAAATGGGTTATTTATGTAGTACGAAGGAAAACGTCGTATAAAGGAAAACGTCCAAGTCTCAAAGAACATTTTATCCAAAGCCTTTGCTGTCTCGAGATAGATCTGTACCATGAAAATCGTTTCTTCTGACAATTCCTAAAGCCAACCCACTAACCTCAAGGACAGTTGACTGCATATGAGAATGAGAGTCTACAGTTTTAACAACCTGTGTTCTCTATTATTTGAGTGTATTTTATGGATCTAATTGTTTGTGCACACAATGTTTGTAGTATGTGTACATAGTCCTTCAATCTGAAAATGGGAGATTTTGGCTTGTTCATAAGTGCATGAGTTTCATTCTGATGTTATCTTTCGAGCAATCTCCATTACTCGTAATCCCCTAATCTAGTTGAATTGATTTAAATTTAACTTTTTGCATACATAAGTAGAAGATCGCGAACTAAAGGATTTGAAATCTGCATACATAAACCTATTATATGTAATTTCGTGAATAAATCTTGACTCTATGCAGTTGCCTGTATAATTAATTACCGGTTGACTTCAGATACGTTGTGTCATCCATCCTAGTGAATTTCAGAATTGAGTAATATAGCCATAACTTATACCGGTTCAAAAATAAATATAACTCGAAAGCTATATAAAGTAGGTCATGCACATCTTAATAATGACTTGACTTAGCAGCATTAGATGTTGGGCATACCTACTCAAATAATTGTACATAATATCCCAAAACAAGAATAAATAGTGGCTGAAGTTTGGAAAGCCATCCAAAGGCCGAGGTGGTCATTCATTATTTCACTAAATAAGAGAAAAGAGAAAGCCATATGTGCATGTTTGTAAAGTTAACCTTCAATATTGTTCCCAATTCATAAAATTATTGCAATTGTAGACCAGACAAAATGAGAAGACCTTCCTCAGCATCATATACCCTATATGTTCATCAGATTGCATTGTCATTGCCTGCTTTGCGTCGTTCGCATTTCTTGATGCCCAAGTTATCAACCCTATGCATCAACCATTTTGACAAAATTTTCTTGCTTCCTCTCCTTTCCTTTAAATCGAGTGAGCCCATCCGCCACTTAGCTCCTCTATTTGAGAACACCCATCAACCACCGAATCTTTCACCTCCGCAATATCAGATTATAGATTTGCAGCATCATTAGTCCCGGAATTGGAACAACACCACCTACAATAAGGAATGCGTAATAGAAAGAAATTAGTTGCCACTTTTACTTGACTGGTAAATTCAATAATCTAAGAACCTAACGAAATTGGCAAGTTGAAACTACCTAACTCAATTCTCATGACTCTCGTCTCTAAGGTATACTGATGCTAGGATTTATACATGAGATATTTGAGATTGATCAAAGTTTAGATGTCAAGACGCAAGGAAGTCTTTCTACAGTATAGGGGTAACCGAATCGAGCCTCTAGTTACCTAAACCGAGATTGACCTGCTGGGAATTGGTGTATGCCCTAGAGGCAATATGTCATCAGTTCTGTAATATGACATATATTTCATTATAATACAAGGCATTTATGTTATTATGTGGATTGCGCTAAATTTTAATTTTACTTAATAACGTCCTTGGAATAGTAAGTCCAATATGTATCAAATATGACTTGATTGTGAGATCTTGTAATTACTGAACACTATTCATAAACGTCCTAGTCGGAGGATTATCGTTAATTAGGGACGACGATAATGCAGTTAGACTAGTGTGGGTGTTAATTGATGACCAAGTCTCAAGTCTCACAGGTCATGGATGTGGAGACATCGAGTCACATCACAGGTATACATTAGGAGTAATGAGTACTTGACTGACCCGCCATGCGACTGTTGCATGGGTTATTACGTGATTATCATTAGCAGATCTCATAGTGACTATAGCGCAATGTTTCTTTGACTTGAGGTCGCCATGAATTCCTACATGTAATGCCGTATACTTTGATCATGTCAAACACCACCGTAACAAGCCGGTTATAAAGACAGTTATTGGGTATGCCACGAAGCATGGAGAGGAAAGTGAGTAACCAAGATACGATTTGTCCTTCCTACATGAAAGGAGTGATATTTCACGGCCACTTGGTGGGTAAAGTCTAAAAGTGTAGCCAAATAAATCGATATAGAGATATCTAGCTTATTTGTTCTGATAGACTTACCTGGTAAACCAAGAAAGAGAGATTGAGCCATACAAGGATGACATCGATCATATATTGGGCTCAATAGAGATATAGAGGACAAAATGATTATATTGTATGGTAACATAGGTTACAAAAGGTTTATATGTGCTCCCCCGATTCTCTCACAAAATTGTAAATTCTGTCCTAGTTCATCACATGTTTTACCTTTCTGATAGTGCTAATAGTTAATCAATTTTCTTTTGGGGTGTAGATTGGGAGTTCTTTGATGTTGTTGATGTTGTATAGGGTAAATGGTCTCTTGATGTAAATCCTTTTGATTAATGAAATTCTCTACCATTTATCCAAAAAAAAACATAGGTTACAAAGTTTGTCGATAAATTGACTTTCCGATTACTTGAGTAAATGTATTGCTAGATGTCATTCACTGTTTGTAATATTGAAATAGAGGTTTCGATATTACAGTCAACGTAATCGGGAACCTACAGGGTCACACACTACGGCTAAATCGACGGGATAATTTTGAAACAATAAAATCGTCTAATAGTGATTTGATGATTTAAGGTGCGTCCGATTTAATCGGATATTTAATGATATTAAATTTGTCGATTTATTAGGCCCAATTTATTAGATTTATTGGATCGATGTATACACTAAAGCCAAACACATGGGACCCAAATTTGATGACACATGGCATTTGCATGACAAGCCACCAAGGGAAGGTGTATGGCTTACATGTGGAAGCCCAATTTGGGCTAATCCCACATTCGGCCAAGAAAGTTCAAGCGCCCGCCCGCCCCTAATCTCGATGCTTGTCATACACCGACAACAAAAGATTTAAATACAGAAGCCTCAAAATGATTGTTCCATACACGCAAGACATATTGATTCCAAGCTATGACAAAGGAATCACAATATGAAGTAAATCAAGAGATATTTTTAGTAAATATACGTGTATTTAGAATTTTTTTAGTCTAAAGTATGATTCGGGATTGTTACTTCAATATCAGAAGATTTTCCAAAAGATTGTTTGGTTTTGTCATATAGTTTTCATTTCTCCCAATAGAAATTTGCAATTTGGCCAAATGTTGACCACGTGTTAGTCTCAATTGGCTGCAAGTCTACGTTTGACCCCTTTGATTTTCCGCTGAAGAAGAGATTATATATGGGAAATTTTTTTTGAGGAAAGTCAACACCTATGGTTCAAATGTTCGGAGGACGTCATGCCACGGGATAGGAAAATCAAGTGCAACTACCCACGTTAGTAATATAAGTTATGGGAGATATTCCTCTTGTAATTTCGAGATATCGAATATAAAAGATTATTTTCATTTTCAACAAGTACGGTATTGAGAGTCGAATCTACATTCTCCTTGTGGGAATTAGAACCGCTTATTCTAATTGAATTGGTAGAAATCTGCATTATAATCTGTCTTAGATCTCGACAATATCTAATTATTCAATATTCTTGACAGCTCCATCCAAAAATAAAAAATATATGCGCCTCATTTATTTATGAATTCAATTCCAATCGGACGTATCGATCTCTTCTTGTTTATGATGTGCCTCGTGCCTCTGCTGTATCGTGTGGCAGTTTACGAACCACTGTGTTCGACTCGGAACCGTTGGAAGAGAGACGAGCAATATGCGTGAAGCCGAGGGTCGATGTGATCCATGTCCAAAGTTTGGGCTGGCTGCATCAGCTTTGGGCTTATTAGACCATAGAATGAACTTACGAAAGTTCACGTACCATAAGGCCTTGCAAAGTTCGACCTAAGAATCCATTTCTCCATTACTCTATTACGAGGAGGCTTCAATGTAATCGGGAAAAAAAAAATTATGCCCCATAAAATTGATTTACAGAATGATTGAACTTTGGCCTCTATACCGATGCACATTTCTTTTGAGAAAGAATCAAATTAATAATTTGATGCATGCCTATTTTACAACTTCCTAATCTAGCTAATAGCAACTCCCGATCATAACTTTCTTTGATCTCATCCATTATGTCTAAACTGGATGATTGCTACTGTATGCGGACATCAGCCACAACGCTTGGGCAGAAAATGGGACTGCACGATCATTGTTGGTGCTCAAATATTATTAAGGATCGGGAGGATTCAGAATTATCTGACATCTCCCTAATAGGCATCTATGTATCAAAGATCTATCCACATGATTGATATTCGATAGCAGAGAAGGTCGGAAATGGAAGGGATGGGGGCGTCCGTCTCGAGAATCTTGGCGACTTGATCTATCGTTGGTCGGGTATGTAGTAGCGGGTGAGAACAGAGAACAGCCATCAAGACATACTTCTATATGACCTCAAGAAGTGCTAAATCATCAAATATCCCTTTATTGTTTATGGATTTTATTATGAATATTTTATTGTTCATGGTCGAAAAGTTTCAAGATATTTTTTTGGATATTATTAATTATTTATTTTTCGTGTTATGACTAGATTCGGACTATGATAATGTGTTTGATTTTAAAGTTAAATAGAGTTGAATTTTGATTTTAATTGGATTGTAATGATTGTGTTTTTGAATTCTAAGAAAAAATGTGAAAAAGTAATGAATAGTTGAGAGAAACTAATAATTGTGTTGTTGAATTGTGAAAAAGATAATTGATAGTTGAGAAAATTTAATATTAAAAATTGAATTGAATGATTAAAAAAATTGAAAAAAAAAAAGAAAAAGTAATAATTGTGTTGTTGATTTTTGTTGTATTGTGTGTAGAGTTAAAATTTTAAAAATTTAATTGCAAAATTAAAGGGGATTGAAAAACTGTAATCCGTAATGAATATTTTAACAAGAAAATATAACGGGAGAGAGAGCGTTCATGAGGCTTGAGAGAGAAAGAAGAAAGTTTAGGGACAGAAAATCATGGGAGCACGGGGAAGTTGGTGGTTGAATTAATGAAAGTCTTAAAATTAATGATTGTTTGAATCTACATGGACAGTTGCCCCTTTTGAATGGAGGAAAATGGAGAGGAAGAAAAGGAAAGAGATGGGGGTTTTCATACATAGTGGCGTCTGATTTGCGAACTCTTAAATTACAATCTATTTATATATATATATATATATACATATTTGACAAGCCCAAAATAGGGTAAAATGGTAAAATCATTACTAATTCATACGTTAATGTACTATAAAAATATATATTATAAATAAAATATTCAAAGAAATATGAGAGAATATTTCAATCACTTATTGACGTATTATTAATAAATAATCATTTATACTTATATAAACTTATAATTAATTTAACAATTTTAAGAATTATAGCTAATCTTTTAAAAGTACAATTAAGTAAGTCTCTGATTCAAGTGATTTCAAATTTATATAATTTAATAAATAGAATATCGGTTATAATAAAGGCGTACAATCAAATTATGAAGTTTAAAAGTTTTGATAGGTTCTGACGAGTATTATTATTTCATAATATAGAACTAACGATTTTATTTAAAAATAGTCAAATTTTGAATTAATTTTTCTTAGAAATTAAATTGATAATTATAATAATATATATATTACATAATTCCTTATTTAAGAACTTTTGATATATATTATATATCCTTTATTAAAAGTTTGAATTTACTGCATAACATGCTAATGTAAACTATAAATTCATAACAATTATTCTTTTATAATCAAACTTTTATAATATAATTTTCTTTATAAGATCCATGCAACACACGATCAACTAGTGAATGTTACATTACTGGAAAAATAAGCCCGATACTATAAGATTACTTGGAATGTTATATTATCGTACTTCGTATTTATATTGTATTTTTTGAGACAGTATTTGATAATGTAATAAAATAGTGTTTGGTACAAAAATAAATTGATTGAAAAATGACATATTAAAATTTTTCAAAATCTTAATTTTGATATGAGTAATTATTTATTTACTTTATAACAAGTACATATAAATAAGTAAATAATAATATAAATTATATTTCTAAATAATAATAATAATAAAGGTTTACTTTATTTAATTTAATTTATAATAAATTATGAATATTTATAAAAAAAATAATGAATAATTTTTTACGTTTAATAATCATTATTTAAAAAAAGAAAAAAAATTAGAAAAGAAGACTTTGGCCGTCTAACTCGAGGGTGAGAGAGTCATATTAAAAGAATGGTTAATAACAAAAAAAAAGTACAAACTCTTCACATTTTAGCAATTTTAGTACTAACTTTTTTGCTTAACCTAAAAATGCACAAACTTTCAATTTGATAACAATTCTAGCATAGCGTCAAATTTTTCGTTAATTTGGACGGAATCAATGCCACATAGAACACCGACGACTTTGATCGGGGAGGAGGGGGTGATGGCCAGCGTCGTGGCTTCACCCGTCAAAATCGGGAGAATCCCCAATTTGAGGATTCTCCCGATTCCATGGGGTGAGAGCCTCGATTTTGGCCACCACTCCCAATTGGGGTCGTCGGCGCCCTCCGTGGCTTCGATTCCGTCCAAATTAACGGAAAATTTGACGCCATGCCAGAATTGTTATTAAAACGAAAGTTTATACATTTTTAAGTTAAGAAAAAAAGTTCGTGTTATAATTATTAAAATGTGAAAATTTTATATTTTTTTATTTTTAATCCTTACAAAAAAATATATTATTCTTACGAGGAAAATTTTTCCCTCCTAGACAGCAAAATTATGGAGCTCGGGAAAGCACGATTGGGATTCCCACCAAATGCGGAAAAGCTCGCGGATTGTGGAAGGGAATCTCAGATTATCGGGGAGAAGCTAAATTATGCCGATTACTTTTGTTTTTCAGCATTTTTATAAACTTGAAATACTGCTACGTAAATATTTTATTATTACATAAATGTATTTCCACCGATTTAAAAGATATCATTCTATCATTTTCACGATGACTCACACGTTATTCACAAATATCTCTATTACTATAAAGACAAAAGGCATTTTCATATCACTTTTGACATCGTTAGCCACGTGGTATTCGTTAAGTGCTATGTCAACAAAACTGATGAAAAATTGAACAGATGCTATACGGGGTAAAAAATGAAAGTTTGGACTCATATTAGATTGGAAACTACTTTAATGCATGACTGACGAAAATTTCAGAATTACGCTAATACATCACTAGGTACTGTATAATGCATGCTTCAAGAATAACGTTAAACTACTTATTATATTATTCGTGTGTAGCATGAGTGGACCTTTAGCCAACAAATATAATCAAGGGACCTGCAAGTTGGACAGATCCGAATTATCAATGGATAGGTTCTCACTTCTGAGTATTAAAATTAACTGCGAGAAGTCAATCTCTTGACGAGAAATTACATATCAACACATGTTTGAATCATATTAGATTAGAAACTGCTTTTAAGTTTGTTATTTAAAATATGAACTTTGCTAAGTACTAAATGCAAAATTTGCAGAAGATATTACGCTATTTTCAGGACTAAAAATCTCAATTAATTAAATATAATCATAGTTAAATATAATTGATATAAATCAGAAATCGGATAATGAAACTACCCTATCAAAATAAAATTTTAAAGAAAAGATATTAAGTATATGGCATCTATAAGTACGGGTAAATGCTCGGAAGTATGATAATTTGGTTGCGCAAATGTTCAAATTGTTTTTTCAACTGTCAAATATTTTTATATTTATATGGTAGTTTTTTACGCAAAAAAAATATATATGGTAGTTTGATATTTATATACATTGAAGACATATCATTTTCATATTTGAAAGTTATTTTAATCTTTTAATCAAATAAATTTTTAGCATGATTCCTTTTTCTATTTTGTGACTATTTAGAGTGGAACAGAAAAAGGATTTCGTCAATGCAAATGTTTTAGGACAAATAAGTTTGATCGATGGAAATTAATTAATTGTAACCTTTTGCTAAAATAGTAAGAAAAATCTATCAAAATCAGACTTAAAAGAATACATTAAGAGTAATGTACTTATATAAAGTTTTAGGAATTACATTTTTAAAAAAAGTGCACATTGGTTGATTATATAATTATTAAAACTTAAGTATATTAAAAAAGAAAAAGAAAGGATGATTAGGCGGCCACTTGTCATGCTTTGGGGAGCTAGGATTTGTAACTCTACTTTAACTTAACTAATTAATAATTAATGAAATATAAATAAATGATATATTGATAGATTCTTTTCGATTTATACTCTCATATTTGGAAGTTTAAAGAACCCCAATTGATTCAATTTGAGCTGGGCATTTAGCAAGCACACACTTAAGGACCTCTGAAAATATTTAAAGATCAAATAAAGAGTAAAAATATCTTAAAAAGTCTCGAATTGGATGTTGATTAAAATCATATTTGCATAGAAAAGAATTTATGGGGGAAAAATTGGGAAAGTCACTTTTTTTTTCATCGATGGTGACAATTTAACGGTCTAAAAAAAGTGATTGCACCAAAAAATAATTGAACTATAAAACTACCATATTAAAGGTACTTGCACTTGAATTTCCTAGTCACGTCACTTTAAAAAGTGATTGCACTATATAATGATTGCATCATAGAATTTCTTCTATGAGTATAGTGCATCGCGTACCTCAGCTATATCGCATGGCAATGTACTCGGAATCGGTGAAAAGAGACGAGCATGAATGCAGTCAACGGTACATGTGATCCATGCCCACAATTTTCACGTATGGATGTCCAGCAGTTTAGGCTGGGCTGATGATCAGCTATGGGCTCACCAGACCATACAGTATTTTTGACCATCCTGTAAATCGTTGCGAAGTTCAGACTACGAAAGAAAAATGCCCTGACCCATTATTTGCCTCTCTCCATTATGTAACAAAAAGAATTCAAAAAATAAAAAAATAAAACTCCGATTCGCCAAAAAAGAAAAAAAAAAACTCTGATGAAAATGATTTACACAGTTATTGAAACGTTCATTTTCCATGGACAAAAGGACGGCAGGGAAAGGGTAAAAACCAACCAACTTTAAAATTATTTTGATCTTAACTTTAATTTTAACTCAACACACTATATAATAAAAATACACATTTCTCAAGTCAAAAATTTTAACTTTAACTTTAACTAAACACACTATACAATACAAACACACGTTTCCCAAGTTAAATTTATAATCTTAACTCATTTGTCATTTTTCATAATCAAAATTAAAATTATTTTAACTTTAAATCCAAATACACCAATAAAGACGCAGAATGAAAGGCTTCTAGACGTGAGTTCTAAATGGTATGTGCAAAGAGCTCTTTCGTCAACCAATCACCACATGAATTACCTTTTCGATAAGTGTGAAGTACCTCGATGGTCCATTCCCACTCAAACAAGCCTCTGATCCCCTCTACAATCGGGGCAATGCACGGGGCACTCTGACCAGTACTTGTGATGAGCTCACAGACTAGCTCTAAATCAATCTCAAGTACCACCTATCGAAATCCGAGGCTCCACCAATGGTCCAGCCCAGTGAGCACCCCCCACAGGTTCAGCTATGACGGCTGATGCTATCCTGATATTGTGGGCAACACCGGACACGAATTCACCTTTCGCATGCCGAATCAGACCCCCACCACCTGCTCAAGGCACCATTCCTATTGAGCTGGTGGAGCTATCCATCTGATTAATTTCCATTCTCAATAATCTCTTGGCTCGATCATTTCCAGTGCATTTGATTTTAGAGTTAAAGTTTTGAATTTGTAATTTTGATTTTGATTGTGAAAAAAGACAAAAAAAAATATAAGGCATATGGACTCTACTAGTTTTGTTGTATAGTGTATTGGGTAGTGTATGAAATTGTATATTGAATAATATACGGGGCCCACTGGTTTGACTTTGGAAAAGTATGTTTTGTTATATAGTGTATTGAGTTAAAGTTAAAGTTAAATTTTAAACCGCGACTCCGAAATCAACCAGAACTCATTCCCAAGCCTTGAAAAAATTACTGGCAGTCTTTAAGTCGAAGAATCAATTTAATCAACTTACTAGTGATCGAAACTTTCGCCTCCACCTATGTACATTTCTCTTATCAAAGAATCAACTTAAATCGTTTGATGCATGTTTATTTTTACAATTTCCTAATCTATAGCGACTCCTGATCAGAACTTCCTCTAATCTCATCCCTTCTGTCGAGAATCGGATGGTCGCTCCTGGAGATGGACATTGGCCACTCTCTTGGGCGGGAAATGGGACTGTAGGAGTTGCTGGAACTCGAGTATGTTTCCACCTGATTGATCATGGATAGCAGAGAAGGTGGGCGGTCGGGGATGGAAGGGACCGGGGAGTCGGTCTCAAGAATCTTCACGACTTGGTCCATCGAAGGCCGAGCATGTAGCAGCGGGTGAGAACAGAGAACGGCCAGCAAAACATACTTCTCCATGACCTCAGGAGCTGCTAATTCAGGTATCCCTTCATCGACAACATCGAGGACCCTGTGGTCCCTAACTTGGGACCACGCCCAGTCTGCCAAGAGGAGCGTTTCCACGTCCTCAACCGAAATAACCGCATTCTTGCCACTCAGTAGCTGGAGCAGCACGACCCCGAAGCTGTACACATCACTCCTTTCTGTCAGCTGGCCATAGAGGGCGTACTCTGGGGAAACATATCCAAGGGTCCCAGCTACCCGAGTGCTCAGGTGGGACTGGCCATCAGGGGTGAACTTGGCAAGTCCGAAGTCAGCTAGTCTGGGCTCCAAGGTTTCATCCAGGAGTATGTTGCTGGCCTTTACGTCCCTGTGGATGATCGCAGGCTGGACCCCATAGTGTAGGTATGCCAGCCCACGGGCTGTCCCCAGTGCGATCCTCCAACGGGCAGGCCAGCTCAGGAGCTGGCACGAGGATGACCCAAAGAGATGGTCATAGAGGCTCCCATTCCGCATCAGGTCACACACTATTATCCTCTGGTGGCCTTCTAAGGGTAGTGTGGCTGTGCAGTAGCCCCTCAGGGCCACCAAATTCACGTGCCGAACGCTCGCAATGACTTCGACTTCGTGGCCAAAGACAGAATCATTAGCAGCAGCGCAGTTCTTGAATCGTTTCAAAGCCACTTCAGACCCATCCAGCAATGTTCCCTTGTAGACATTTCCATACCCACCTTTTCCAATTATATTCTCCCTAGAGAAGTTGTTCGTAGCTTTCTTGATCTCTTCGATTGTGAACCTAAATGGGAAAGCATTTCCATGGATAACTCCCCCCGACTCTGCCTCGGGTAGAGAGTCTGTGTTCTTCCTCCTTCTCCTCCTCCTCCTCAAGTGGCAAGCCCACAGAAGCCAGAGCACCGCCAATGCCCCAATTAACCCGTTAGTGCAGCCTGTCACAATCCCCCAAAAGACCTGCCCATGTTTGTGCTTCTTCTTGGCAGTGGAACTGAAATCAAGCCCAAACAAGCACCTGTACGTCCCTGAATCCGTTGGTCCAAATGGATTCACGACACCTGCAGCATAAACATATGGGTACCCACTGCAGTCGGACCTGTTCCCATTAAACGAGCCCTGAAGAGACGACCACGGCCCCTGAATGCTGTCCAAGCTGTTCATGCAAGACTTGCAAGAAGAATCATCCTCCAGGGATTGATTGCAAGAACTCGAGACATCGTTCAGTTTAGACTCTGGAACGAGCCTCTCAAAGTCCGACCGGGTAGAGATGTTCATGCAGGTCTCAGAGATCAGGCTGGTCTTGAACCCACAGGTTGATCTGACATCAAAATCATTTATGGCCGAGTTTATCACTCTCTGGTACGAATCCCAGCAGGCCTCAGAAGAGTTTTGGGGTGGGAAGAAGTATCCCGTGGTCCGAATGTAGTCCGACCGAACAAGCCAGAGGCCTTGAAGCACATAGTGGCACTCGGATTGGATATCAAGGAACTTGAGTGGTTGAGAGCTGCCATTGATGAGCCTCTCTAGAGCCTCAAAACTCATGGGACAAGAAGCAGCAGCAGCAGAACATCGAACGTCAGGTAAGCCAAAGCTTAGTACGAGTAAGAGGAACGACAAGAAGGGCATTTCTAGATGAAGGTGAACATGTTAGCACTATTCTTGCCGTTATGAAAGCATCCTTCGAACAGCTCCGATTAGATTATAAGGAAAGTCACAGGAGAATGATTTGTCTGGTTGAATTCCACTCAGCAATCAACAATAGAAAAATGTTTTTTTCATGCACAGGATGGACGGAAACAGCACAGAAAGAGCAATAACAACAAAAATGTCAAACCCGAGGAAACAACATTTGTAACAAAGTCAATAGGTTTAACAAATATGTGATTCTTTCATTGTGTTATGATATAGTTTTGACCAATGAGTACTGTTGAAATCAGACAATGACATGTCTGCTTTCTCCTCCTCTCCTTTCTTCTGGGCTCAACTTGGCAGTGGCAAAATTTACACCCATGTGAGAAATGTCAATATAAGGTGGTGCTGATTCCACGGTCAACTCAAGCCACTTCAATTTGTCAAACTCGAACCAAGGCTATGGCTTAGATTAGTTTAACTTTTGTCGTCGGAGCTCTTATACGGTGAATGTTCCATCTGTAGGTTCGAACTGACCCATTTTTAAAAAGAACCTGATTGGAACGGGTCCCGGAAGACGTGAACGCGTTGGAATGCTTCTCTTCAAGACAACTGCCAGTTATATGGATCGTTGACCGATCAGAATTGTTATATCCGCCATAGAATAGACCTTTTCAGACTTTGCAAGAGACTGGAACTGAAGGTCAACTGCTGGGGCTCTTCCACGAGGCGCCATCTCGACCCACTTGCAATCGAGCCAAGCTTTTTAAGGAGATCGAACCAAGCTCAAGTATCATGTGTGTTGAGCTAAATCGAGGTTATCCTCTCTCTTTTTTTCGTTGAATAATGCATATTTTTATTAATCAAAATGAAGAGTAAGCTACATAGTTACCAATGTTCGGATATCCTTAGAAAATACAGAGTGTTAAAATTTGACTCTAAGCCGAATTGGCCCAGATCATGCGCCAGAATGTTATCCGACCTTGGAATCCATGAACATTTCCAGTCTATAAGGCAGTTCAAAATAGAAATAATATCCGATACTAAACTCCTAATCTCCCACGGAGAGGTGTGTGGGTGCAAAATGGCATCTACTAGCATCAGTGCGTCACAACGAAGCCAGATCTTCGTGAACCCTCTTTCTGTAGCTATTGAAAGTGCAAGGAGTGTAGCTCGGGCCTCCGCTTGAAGTGGCGTGTCCTCGTGTGATATCTTAAACCATGAAAGTGTTGGAAGACTACTTGGGTGTTGAAGGACTCCTAATAGGCATGAGGTGGTATTTCGCCAGGACTCGTCCGTGGTCAGGGCCTGTAGGTTCTTGTGAAGGTTCGAGCTGCAGGGGCGGAGCGAATGAGTTTCCTTCTTGGTTTCTTGTATTTTGGCCTCTTTTGATGTGCTCAATGTAGCAGCTTTTGATTCTCTTGATAGTTTGATGGAGGTCTCTTGGTTTTCCTGCATATAAGACATCATTACATGAGTTCCATAACTGATAGAGAGTTATAGCTGCATATAAAGAGAATTTCGCTTTATCCGCATAGTTTGATAACATCGTATGAGGGGGGCAAGTAACAAAATTAATCAGGTCCTTGATATGGGTGTTCGGTATAATGCTTGACTGAATATCCCATGATGATTCCCTCCAAGTAACACGATAAAATATACAGTCTCCGTAGAGATGGTCTAATTTATCAGAACTAGTTTGGCAAAGAGGACACGTGATGTTTTCTTCGCTAAATCAGGGGAGACATTCACTGGCTATTCTCCAAAGATAGAGTTTGAATTGGTCATGGATTTTCAGATTCCAAATGGTTTTCCATTTGATTTCATTGTTATTTTGGAATCTGTGCTTTTGATCAGTTAAGTAGAAGGATTCGACCGAGTGCTTCCCTGACGAGTTAGGAGTTTTCATATTCCAGTTTGAAGGTTATCCTTTTATTATTACCCTCTGCAAGGCACCTTATGAATCTGCAGGGCACCTTATTTTCAACCCATTTCATATTCCAAGCTCAAGTAAAGCTCGTCGATAGATAATAGTCGAGTCCAAGAGCTGGACACTGAACATGACGGCCTAGTTTCCAGCTCGAGTTTCGCTGATCTAATTGAGCGTGAGTCCGTCAATGCACGGCTCGGTCTCAATAAATAAAATGAAACTTATCCTTCAAGAAGAAGAAAAACTATCACAAAACAACTAGAATAACAGATCGAGGATCTGTCTTGACTTTGACGAACTTGGGAGTGTGCATTTGTTTATTGATAATCAAATGTCTCTTGATTGTTCCATCCAATAATGAGCCCCAGCTGTTCCAATTTGAAGACATGATATACTAAAATACTGGCCAATTGCGTTGGTAAAAGTCCCATCGATGTGCACGATGGAATAAAGATAATCCGGCGTTATTAGTAAACTGATTACGTCGTGCTTAGGATTTTGTGGGTTCACACTTCACTGCAAATTACAATAATCTATCACACTGGGCCCGATCAATAGTTGTTTGGTTTTCAAGTAAAAAATTTTACTTTATCCAATAGAACTCTATTCTTTTTAAAATTCAACACTGCAATAATTACTGTTTGTCTTTTTTTATTTAATAATAATTTTTTACTCATACTTTTTCATAATCATTTTTATAATTAATTTTTTAATAATAAATTTTTCATTTGCTTTCACATCTATATATACATATATATATATATATCAACACTTGTAATCATTACATATTTATCAACAATTGTAATCATTACATAAAATCAAGTTAAGTTGAATCATGATTCAACTCGAAAACCAAGCGCAAGCTAATCGATTTGTCGCAACATTTTGGGCTAAGAATTCATAAACATCGGGGTATACAGGCCTTGTTTGGGCCTAGTCCACTCTGTTCGTCGAAGACCATTAGCAGTTGGTCATTACTTCGATATATCAAGTCGACCCATGGCTGTTATTTCTGACAGCGAGTTCGTAATTTAAACAACTGAAGTTAATAGAGTTTCCGAGGCAGGCAGTTGAGAGTGATAAAGATGTCCGTTTTGTATTTGGCTCACTATATATATTCACCATTTTTTTTGATGAATTATATATATATTCACCATGTTATTCCCTTTCGGGCACAACTCGATAAAATTATAACACAGGGCTGATCAGCTTTGGGCTCATCGGCCCATAAAGCGAATCACACAAGCAAAGCCCGGGCCCTTTGTTTTTATTAGTACTTGGATGGTCCCTCCTACAGACCAGCCACGGGGGGCTGGCTACTAGAGAGGATGAGAAATGGCACCACATGAGTTGTCGGAGCTCGAAGACCTATCCACCTGACCGATATTCAGTAGGTTGGTGGTTAGGGATGGAAGCGACGGGGGAGTCCGTCTCAAGGATCTTCACGACTTGCTCCATCGAAGGCCGCGCATGTAGTATCGGGTGAGAACAGAGAACAGCCAACAAAACATACTTCTCCATGACCTCAGGAACTGCTAAGTCTGGTATCCTTTCGTCAACAACATGAAGCACCTTTTTGTCTCTAACTTGGGCCCACGCCCAGTCCGCAAGAAGGAGGATCTCCCGGTCCTCAACCGAAATAACCGTTTTCTTCCCGCTTAACAGCTGGAGCAGCACGACTCCGAAGCTGTACACATCGCTCCTTTCTGTCAGCTGGCCATAGAGTACATACTCTGGGGCCACATATCCGGGGGTCCCGGCAACCCGAGTGCTCACGTGGGAAAGGCCCTCAAGGGTGAACTTGGCAAGTCCAAAGTCTGCCAATTTGGGCTCAAAGGCATCGTCCAGGAGTATGTTGCTCGCTTTCACGTCCCTGTGGATGACAATGGGCTCCGCCGCATTGTGTAGGTACGCCAGCCCACGGGCTGTCCCGAGCGCGTTCCTCCAACGGATGGGCCAGCTCAGGAGCTGGCCTGAGTATGAGCCAAAGAGATGGTCATAGAGGCTTCCATTCCGCATCAGGTCACACACAATTATCCTCTGATGGCAGCAGCACAGTTCTTGAACCTTTTAAAAGCCACTCCGGACCCATCCGGTAATATTCCCTTATAGACGTTGCCATACCCTCCTCTGCCAATTATGTTCTCCCTAGAGAAATTATTGGTAGCTTTGTTGATATCTTCAATTGTGAACCTCTCTGGAAAGCTTTTCTGTCGATAATGTCCCCCGACTTCACCTCAGTGATAGAGTCCATCTTCTCCTTCTTCCTCCTCCTCCTCAAATGCCAAGCCCAGAGAAGCCACATCACCACCAACGCCCCGAGTAATCCATTAATGCAGCCCGCCACAATCACCCGGAGGATAACCCTTTGTTTCCGCCTCTTCCTGGCGCTGGACCTGAAATCGAGCCTAAACAAGCACCTGAAGGTCCCAGAATCCGTCGGGCTAAACTGGTTCACGAAACCAGCAGCATAAACAAATGGGTATCCGCTGCAGTCAGACTCGTTCCGGTTGAATGGGCCCTGAAGGGATGACCACCAACTCTGTATGCCCTCTACACTACTCTTGCAACCTTGGCAGGGTATATCATCCTCCAGGGACTGATTACAAGAATTGAGGACATCTTGTAGTTTTGCTTCCGGAATGAGCCTCTTGAAGTCTGATTGAGTGGAGATGTTCAGGCAGGTATCCGAGATTAGGTTGGTCTTGAAACCACAGGTCGACTGGATATGGAAATCATCTATGGCCAAGTTGACCACTCTCTGGTATTTGAGCCAGCACGCCTCAGAAGAGTTTTGGGGCGGGAAGAAGTATCCTGTGGTCTGGAGGTACTCTGACCGTACGAGCCTGAAGCCTTCAAGGATGTACTGGCACTCGGTCTGGATATCAAGGAACTTGAGCGGCCGATCGGAGCTACTGACGAGCTTCTCTAGAGAGTCGAAGCTCATGGGACAATAAGCAGAAGCAGAGTGGTCCTTGGTCAAGGACATCGACCATGGGGAACACCAAAACCTAGGACAAGGAATAGGAAAAACAAGAAAGGCATCTGAGAAGAGGGAGGTCTACGTTCTAGCACTATGATTGCTTACTACAATACATTCTTTGAGGGGCTCGGATGGGGTTATAAGTAAAGCCGCGGGAAAATGACTTCGCGGATTCAATTCTGCACAGCAGTGACCAAGAAATGCTTTTGACTGGCACTATATGTATGGAAAACAGACTGAGAAAGAGGAATATACCAATAGATGTGCATTTCAGGAAATCATTGGTTACCATAAGGTCAAAAGTCATAGGATAAGGCAAGACATGAGATTTTTTTATTTGTGATATAGTTTTTGACCAATAAGTACTGCTGAAAACACGGCATATGGATGTGTATGCCGTGACCTCTACTTTGGCAGTGTCGAACAACACTTCGTGATAAACGTCCATAAGGGGTGGTTCATCGAGCACCGAAGCCACTTGAATTCATTAAACTCGTGAACTGAGATTGATTGCAGAGAAGAGCATTCTTACTATCATTATCAAATGTCTTGTACAGCGAAAGATCATACCCGGTATGTTACAAGCAACGCATTCCTAGAAACAAGGGCTGATAACTTAGGACGTTCCATCCTAGAATTATGATGAAGCTTTTTGCTCTTGTTTTATGGACATGAAAGGTAAGAGATTAACTGTAAAGGGTGACCAATCGTATGGTCCGCCCAAACTGGATATATTTTACATAAGATTTAGGGAAACTATACCAGGGAATATACCTTTCCAGACTTCGCATAATTGGATGATAGGTGCAAGCGAAGCAAGTCGAACAACGGGCAGCAGCTCAATCGGGTCAATAAGGCAGCTGTTTTGTTGAACTTTGTTCGATAATATGGTCCAACATATATATATTGATTGGTTATGTATCGCGTGCTACCCATTTCTTTAGCCCGATTAAGTGATCAATTAGTTTTTTAAAATTATGGGTCTATGGACATCTCGTTAGAGTGTGTGGGATTTAATGTGCAGATAGCATGAGTGTTTTCTGATTCCATGATAGGCAGAATTAGATATTATACTAACTTCGATTGCTTAACCGCAATTGAGGGGGTTATGGTCCTCGGGTCGCGCGCCTTACACATAATATGTGTTAAATCTCTTATCCCATCAATTGAGATTTAAGACACTTCTTCTTGTCTAATCCCCTTTAAGGGAAACGGAAGGGGAGAGGATGAAAGGGGTGTCAAATGTGTAGACCCGGAAGGCCGATAACCCGAGTATCGACTTCGACTCTCAACAATGATTTCAGGTACGCTCTCGACCCGATGACATCACATGTAAGATCATTGAGCTGACAGTTTTATCTCAACTCAACCCTTTTTTATCGTTTGATATTCCAAGCTTTATTGGCTAGCTCACGATCCTAATGGAGCCAAGCGAGTAAAGAGGATCATCAAACGATTCTATCTCAGCTGAAGAGCTGGAGCCCGAAAATGATGCTCCATCGAGCTGCAGCCAAGTTCCAAGCTTCAAGCTAGAGTTTCACTGATCTATTCAAGCGCGAGGTCAGCTGACGCATGGCATGACTACAAACAACCGATCAAGATTGAAGAATAGTCCACTTTGCCAAGGTTTGAACTATCCCTTTATATATGTATATTCTTGCGGAAATTCTTATAATTTGTTCCTTCAGGTCATCAGCATTGCAGTTCACACAGGAAAATCTTTCCTCTTTCCTTTCACATTTCACCCGATCAACATTTCAGATAAAGAATTTCGTCAAACCAGGAAGCCCCGGACATGACGGGCTCAAAAAGCGTACTTATTGACTGATCCTACTACTGAAAATGGACGTATATGTAACTATTTTCCAGGGGAGCAAAGGAAGAAACCCGCGAGTATGGGCCCCCGTGTGATTCTAAGTGGACAGGGTGAAAGAGATAGATCAGACCACCTCACATATGGGAGTCCAGTTCCCAACCGTTCCCGAATCATTGATGACGCTGGATCAATATAGGGCTCATGATTCGATGGCCTATGAGGCGTTCATAAACGGCACGTTAAGGTTACCCCGTGACATACATGTGTGTTTTTCTTCTTCCTCCGTTCCATTTATTGCACAAGGAACAGAGACTGTACCACGGTGCAGATGTCCATCTGCATAATTGCACGACACTTATGTTTGATAAATGACAAGCAATCACTCCCTATCCCCATCGAAGCCTATTCTACTTTCCCGAATAAGCCAGAACGAATGCCGATGATTTGGTCAGCTCCAAAGGTCTCTAACCTTCCAATCGACGTGTTTCCTTATGCCTCTTTGATTGGACAGGCTGAATTCGGTGACGGCTAAACAAGGTAAGTTCCCGTGCTGCGGGTTTTTGAGTCTCATCCACTTTGACTGTGGACTTACTCGTGCCTCCTTGTTAATTAAATCAAACACGGATTTACTTGTTTACGTACAAGAAGCATCTCTTTGCAATTGGAGGCTGTAATATTTTCGTGGACATTAAGACAACATGTAAACAAACATTATATATATGTTTTTCATTTATTATTGTGGTCTATTATTAGCAAATAATCTAAATAATATTCACCAAACCCTTCTTTTTTTGTGCCAAAATTTATTCACCAACCTGGAATAGAAAAAGGAAATTCTCCAATATATTCACGAAATTTCGGGCAAACCACGAATTGAGGGTCCCTAATTAATTTTGTTTGCCATAAAAACGTCGGGTTGTTGACCTAAACAGAAAGGTCCGCACTGGGGACAAAAGAACATTCTTCATCAGCTTCAAGACAATACACATGTACATATACACATCTATATATAACTAAAATTTAGTTGGGTACATAATAAATGAGATTGGATGCATAATAAATGCTTTAAAAAATAAACAAAATTATGGAAAAAGAAAATTAAAGATAAATGTATCTAAATCTCCTACTCACTATATATAATAATTAAAAAGAAATTTAAAGAATATGGAAAAAAAATTTAAAACAAAGAATAATAATTAAATATATTTAATAAATGCAATTAAATGTACCTAAATCTCTTATTAAATACAATTAAGAGAAAATTTTTGTTGTAATTTCTTAATTATATATAAGTGATAAATGTATATAAACAATTAACTTAACGTGACATTATAAAAAATGAACCTAGCTTATAGCAATTGATATAAAAATTTCAATATTCTTACGAATATTAATTTAAGCATATATATAATACAAACTAAAATTGTGAAGCAAATTAAATAATTTGACACGACATAATAAGAATGTTAATTACAAAATTATAATTGAAATATTGAAATGTATTCATGCAACTCTATTGAAAATTAATTGATCATTGAGAACTTTTATTTTCAATGATAATAATACTAATTAGTAAATTAATATCTCAAACTGTGATAATTATTATTTGTACAAAATATAAATATATGAATACAAACCCGTACAACGCACGGGATTGAACACTAGTTATATATATTTTTTGATTTAATGAATTTTGATGAACTAGTATAAATAAGTATTTGATCTTTTATATTAGGCCACAAGGCAACATTAGCGTCGAGCGCATTAACACGAAACCATTTGAACCGAAGATGAAGTGATGAGCTTTTGCAGTAGGTCTGGATTATTGGTCATTTCTATTAGCAATTGACAACGATATCGGACTCGAAACTGTCTTGATGATGGCTAGGGTGTTTTCCAAATAAAATAAAATCAATTGGATCTCAGATTTTTATTTTATGTGGTTGGTCGTATATATGAAACTAAAATAAAAATACCAACCACCACCCTATTCAAAATTTAATGCAAGTAATGAAGCTGCCTGCAGCAAGAAATGTATATATTGCTTTCTTTTTTCTTTTCGAAAGTTTTGGCTCCATAGACTCACTGCAATAATCAATCCGATGTTCGAACTCCATGCCAGCCTTAAATTAAACACGATCGGAAAAACATCTCTTGGAACTGCATAATCATACGACTCAAGTGAGCACGGTCCGCATACCATAAAGAAACGGCGCCATTTCCTTGGAGTCGGAGGCTGCGGACCCCCCCCCCCTTGTGGGGGATCAGCATGGTTCGATACTGAAGATTATTGTTTTCCCTTTAGGAAGATGAAAATCAACCAGACAGATTGATCTCTTCACGAGAGAAGAGAACCATTGGGTTGGGCATGCATGTAATGTGTCATATACAAACCAATATGATTAAACTTTTTGGATTCAAATCTTATGAAGATAGAAAATTTACTATCGGGAGAGTATTTATTGGCTAACTCAGCTCAAATATAAATTGATCCGGGATCCCATTCCTAAAATGAACACAAGGCTTGTTATTACAGAGGAAGAATAAAGTCTTGCGGGGCCCACACAATTTAATTCTGCAACAATCTCTTACGGAATCATCGTGTCTTCTCTTCTTCCATGGTGCAAAATTCATGCACACCCCTTCTTCCATTTGGTAAATTTACCAAACGAGGGAAGAAAACGATTTCAGTCAAAATATAGAATCCAGAATCTCCACTAGAGTCTCGTATAAGCGCGTATCTTATAGAGTAACGATTGTCGATTCGATAAATTTCATGCCTCTCGAATAATCCAAGGTAAGCGGCACCCGACAAAGTTCGTACCTTTGGCCGAGTTAAACAAATTACATATTAAACTCTGCAGTTGCTTATGGCATGGTCATGGATGGTTAGGACTGGAAGGACGCATTGGCTCAGTGTTGAGATTCAAAGGAAAGTCGGGAAGAAGAACGAGACAGTGAAACAGAGAGGGAAAGAGGTCGAAGAGCAGAGGTGCCACGTGTCAGAAGCCCAGAAAGGCGCCTGCTCCCTCCCACCCCGTTCTTCCGGGGAAGCTTTGAGTCTCATGTCATCATCATCGTCATGTAATGAAATGACGATACAATGAAAGGAAGAAAGGGCAAAGAACGGGGGAAGGAGGCCCAATTGTAATAAAGCGCACAGACACTACACACACTCTCTCTCTCTCTCTCTCTCTCTCTAACTCTGTGGGTGAGACTGTCCATCAATGGCAATGGTGGCTGTGGATCACAATCCTCCTCCGACATAGTTGCTCCAGGCAACAACACAGCAGAGTTCGCTCTCTCTCTCTCTCTCTCGTGTCTATTTTTGAAGCAAAGCGCCCACATTGCTAGCTGCTGTCTGGTAAACCACTCGCTTCTCTTTCCATTAGACCGATTTTCTCGTTTCTTTTGTTAATCCTTATCTTCTCCGAATGAGGGAGAGAAAGAGGAGGAAGTGCGTATGCATCTGTGTGTGTGTGTGTGTGTTTGAGTGTTCATGGTGGATGATAAAGTGAAAATGGGTTCTGGTTCTTCCTTTCCATATTACGCTGGGCTGCACCTCCATGTTCTCTCTTTTGGGTATCGTTTTCTTCATTGATAACTGCTAAAATCATCCAAAGTTTCGATTTTTTCTGGTGTTTATGCTGTTTTGGCTCGTGGGTCCTGTTTCTCCATCGTGGTGATTGTTTGATCGTGAAGCATGCTGCTTATATACTTGTTTGAAAAGGCCTAAGCTATAGTTAATTTCGAACATCGCAGCATGGCACGATAGCCTCATAAATCTTGTCTCCATGATGTGGACATGACAGTGATCTGATTGCAATCTACCAGAAATTGTCTTCGTCAAAGCCTTTAAAAATCAAATTTTGACTGATAAATTAGAGAGGGGCTTAAAGAAGATCTCTGATTGTGCATTCCTTCAGACCTTGACCATGTAACTATATCTTCGATAGCTTCTGCTTAATTAGTACCCACGGCGGCTTTATTGAACTTCCCTCATGGATGTACTATGTAGCTTTGGAGCTTGTCATCTTCGTTCAAGAAAAAGAAACTACGTTTTTGCGTTGCATGAATCACGTTTATTCTATTCTAGGACAGGGAGATATCCAATAATGTGTTTCTTTTCCGTTTCATTTGCTGTATGTATGATCACCCCAGACTCTTCTTGTTCCTTCTTTGGCATGTCATGAACTTTGATCAGTTGATTTCCAAATTTTATCCTTGTTTACTTGAAATGGACAGACACGTCAAGTAGTTCACACTTTCAGTCAGGAAGTGGAAAATTTTGAGCTTCTATGAACCTTCGGAGTCACTGTTATTTTTCTTTCCATCTTTTGCTAACTTGGAAATTTTTAACTATCAATATATTCTTTCTTCAGGGAACATGACGAGGAGTATTGTAAGGTCCCTATAAAGGTACTGGTTGGCCCGGGAAAAACAAAAAACCGATTAGCTCTTCTCTCTGCATCTGCTTCGGCTCAAGGTAGCTACTTTAATACTTAGTATATCTTTTGGTATCATCTATATCGAGACTGCATTCTTCACATATACTTTTTTCTAGACTTGAGAACTCTAGAAATGGAAAAGGAGAAAAAAGATGGGGCATCGCCTCGAGGGGTGTTAGAAGCCTGCATGAATTGCTCGGGATCAGTTCCACCTTCCGCTAAGAACAGCAGCGAAAAATCTGCACCAGTTAGCTGCACAGGATCAAAATCACTTTCTCGATGGGGCAAGTTCTTCAAGCTGTGGAAGAGAAGATCGATTATGCGCTTAGCCTCCTTCCCTCCTCTCACCATAACAAAGATGTCCAAGGGAAAGAGCGGAAGTGAAAGAGAGGAAATCCCTCCCGTACTTAGTGAGATTTATAATTTCAAGTCTACCTTAGAGCACTTCAGCTTGTCTGATCTAGCGGCTGCCACCAACAACTTTAGCCCCGGTACATAATTTTCACATTCTTAAGAGAATGTAACTGTCTCTGTTACTTTGTCTGGTTTTGTAGAGAAATCGCTCCAATGATGTTATGACAGAATTTTGGTGAATGTTCAGTCTGTATTTATTGTCAGTATCATCATGGTATATTTGTTTAGCGTTTTCTCTATATGCAGATATATTACCTTTGCCTGCTAGGTTGTTAGAAAGTGGGACAAATATAGTTTTGCATTACTGTTTTCCTGAATAGGACTGCACTCTACAAAGACGTCTTATAATAAGAGATGTCTTGCAAAGTGCAATAACATATTCTTTTCATTATTTTCCCTTGTTTACGATATGGCAAAATAATGTAAAAATGGAAAATTGGAAGCGGTTTTCTGAACTGAACAGACTTATATGAATGAATATCAATTCATTCTTTCTTGATTTGGTTTAGTCTCTTTGAAACATCTTTTCTTGTTATAAGAACAGAGAAGTAATTTAATATGCATAATGATCCTGCCATTTTAAGTGCCATTACTTTTTGTAGATAACTTAATCGGGAAAGGTGGCTACGCCTACGTATACAAAGGTCGTCTGCAAAATGGGAAGTATGTGGCTGTAAAGAAACTAACGAAGGGTTCTGCTGATGAGAGGACAGCGAGCTTTCTCTCGGAGCTCGGGATCATAGCCCATGTCAACCACCCAAACACTGCAAAGTTAATTGGCTGTGGAGTTGAAGGGGGAATGCATCTAGTCTTTCAGTTATCTCCGCTAGGAAGTTTAGGGTCCATCCTTCATGGTTCGTATTTAATAATATCTTGTTATACACTTGTTATGTCCTGATTACTGCACATTTCGGACTAGTAACTTTCTCATGCAGGTGTAACCGTTGCTTCTTCAGGCTCAAAGTCAAAAGTTAAGCTAGACTGGTGTAAACGGTATAAGATCGCCCTGGGAACAGCTAATGGCCTGGTTTACCTTCACGAGAGTTGCCGAAAACGAATCATTCATAGAGATATCAAGGCTGATAACATCCTTCTCACTGAGGATTTCGAGCCTCAGGTATAGCTTTTGGGCTGTGATCTTCTTGTCTCATTCCACGAATTTTGTCATGAAGGACTTGTTCCAAAGGGAAGCTTGTTCGTCGAGCTCAAGTGCTACAGTTGTACTTATAGAATGCCTCTTTATCACATTATCTTTTCGATCATTAAGTGTACATGTGAAGCATGCATTTTGTTCTGACAAGGCTTTGATGTAATTATCTGCAACTTCAGCCGACATTCTGGAAGCTAGAATATTCCAAGACCTTATTTTATTGCTTTCATTGTCGGTTGTGAGTGTGCCGGGGCCTAAGCCCCCTGTTACGGAGAAGATGGTAACTGGATTTATGATATGTCCAACTTATTGAGATATGTTTCGAGACGCTGTGCTACTTTAATACCATTAGAGAATGATACGTTACTTGATCGAGACGAGTCCGATATAATAACAATATCTCAGTAATATCGGCACAATTAATGTCTTATCCGTGGTACACTAAAACTCTCGATCCATTGCAGTTTCTTGCTATGGAAGTTCAATCATTAGGAGGAAGATATTTCTTGTTATTCTTGGCTGCTGATTACTCATTTTGATACAGATCTGCGACTTCGGGCTTGCCAAGTGGCTTCCAAAGCAGTGGACTCACCATAATGTATCAAGATTCGAGGGAACGTTCGGGTTTGTGGGGCTATCTCCCTTTCCTTATTTCTTTTCCTTTATACAGTAAAAACATATTGACAAGCTGTCGTCTTTTACGTTTATTTGGTGGCAGCTATTTCGCCCCGGAGTACTTTATGCATGGGATAGTTGATGAGAAGACAGATGTATATGCTTTCGGAGTTCTACTGCTGGAACTCATTACAGGGCGAAAGGCATTGGATCACTTACAGAGAAGCGTAGTCCTCTGGGTATATTCTTCCTATCCATTACTCGGGTTCATTTTCCTGTTTTTTAGGATATTAAGCATGATTATTTGTCTGATGGGCAATTTAATTGGGTATTCTTTAGTCACTTAAAAAGCTAATTTTCAACTTATTAACTGGCTTCGAAAAATTGGGAGTTTGATATTGCTGCCCTTCGTTCTTGTAGGCAAAGCCTTTGCTTGATGAGAATGCAGTCGCGGACTTAGTCGATCCTTCCTTGGGCGATGAGTACGACCCAGAGGAGATGGATTGGGTCATTATGACTGCTTCTTTGTGCATAGAGCAATCTCCCATTTTGCGGCCTCGAATGCATCAGGCAAGTAATAAATCTGGAATTGCTTTTCTCGAAACTCTGATGCGCATCATTGCACAAAAGGATAGCTTTGCACTTTGACTGTTGTTGGAGAAAATATCGAGTTTGAAGCAGAACAGCCTTCACTGTTCGCTAAATTGTTTGTAGGTTGTTGTGTTGCTGAAAGGCGACCAGGCTGCTGCAGAGGATAGCGAGGAATGGCCAAGGAAGTCCGTTCAGAGAACATACTCAGAGGAGCTGTTGGACGCGCAAGAGTACAACTCAACAAGGTACTTGAGCGACCTCAGAAGGCACAGGGAGGTAGCTTTGGGTTCTTGACCCCTCAGCCTCTTTCAGTCAGCTGATGGTAGTTTGGTAGAGTGTGGAAACTCCGCCAATGTCTGTAACTCATGTTGAAAAAGGAATCATTTAACTGAGGCTGCTTTTAACAGCATTTGTAAGGACCGAGTTTACTTATTGATCCGAAGCTCGTAGGGGTCGACTGGCGTTATTAGTGTTAACATTAGATCTCTAGACTCAGTAAAACCAGATGCTCTCGAGTGCTCTGTAAAAGAACTCCGATCCGCTCTGAGAGGGAATTGTGACTGAATCCCCTCTGTTGAAATTATGAGAAAGACACTTGGGTAAGTAACTAGACTGTTATCTTCTGTTCCGGGTTTTTGTGGTGTTACTCGATCTGGAACCTATCAAAAGAGGGGGAAAGCTTAGCTCGTTTGAGATTTGCCCAGCAAGATGCAAGAGAAATAGATACTGCCTCTGTTCTTCAAGCATGGTTTCTTGGCGTCCAAGAAACATGTGAATTAACTTGCTGTGAAGATATGAGGAAACTGGATGCCCTCTTCAGAGAATGCTCTTTCTTCCCTTTAGTTTAGTTCTGCTAGAAGACATTTGCATCATGGAAAAGCAACTTTACTGAAGCGGGCGTAAAAAAAGAAAATCCGAAAAGGCAAGTTCGATTTTGCCCGGATAAAGAGGCTTGGGCTATTGGTTGCTAGTTCGGATTTGGTACTGCAGAATTTGTTTACGCTAATACAATACATTGTAAAATTGTTGGTTTTTCTGGGAAAGGAGCCATCTAGGATCTTTTATTCCTTCGACAATGCGCTATGTTCTACGTACCAAGCTTAGCCGGCAACAGAACTGGGTCAGGTCACGATAGTTCCATGGGCAAGAGATACGGTTTATCGGGCCGTTTTAGGTGAACGAGACTCGCACTCTGATGCCTGGCTTCTGTCTCGTCTGCTCTTCTCCTTTCGACACAACCATGCCAAACATCAAATCTGCTATCCTGACAGGCCCCAACTCCCACGATGCCCTTCATAGCGATAAAGAACGAGTTAATAACAGAAAACAGAAGCGATCGACTCCTTTCGATCCGACAAATCACCGCACATTCTGCAAACAACACCACTCGTTGCGAGGATTTGCCAAGGTTCCATCATGGCATTGATTTACACGTGCTCAACAAGGAATCGATGGATTTCTCATTCGCAGTGGTCCCATTAAACTTTCAATTAGTCACTTGACTAGTTTGCCCAATTATTTTAAATATCCTATTCTCATTGGCTCCTCACAACTTTTTCCCTTTAGAAAAAAAAAAACTATAATTTATGGCTCCAAATATAAACAGAGGACCCCGTTTAGGCTATGGTCATGGAATTTATTTTTTTTAATCGGTAAAAGGATAATAGCTTCTATTCAAAAGGTATTGAAAAGGTGCAAATACATGTTCAAAATGTCAAAAAACCATACGTACAAAAATCAAACTTAGAGGATAGCCGAATGATCATTTACATCAATAAATAAGTTAATATCCCCAAATCAATTCCCCTTTACCCAAAAACTAAACATCTTAATGCATCTCTCTAACAAAATATCTATAGTACTCTTCAAATCTTCAAAAGTTCGATTGTTCATTTCCCTCCATATAAGCCAAAAAAGAGAGAGAGGGATCATCTCGGTGATCTTCCTTTTTCTTTTACAGCCTCTAATAGTTTGCCAAGCCCATAATTTTTCATGAATCGCAGATGCAACAACCATTGAATTCCAAGGAGATTGTAAATTGCAACCCAACACCGTCTAAACCAAGAACAATGGATAAGGACATGGTTAGCAGATTCTACTCACTTTTATAAAGGAAACATCTATTAACTAAACTCTTTCTCCGCTGTTTCAGATTGTCAATTGTCAATATTTTCTTCAATGCAGCCTCTCATACAAAAAAAAACTCATTCTCAAAGGGGCACGAGTTCTCCATATCATTTTCCATAGAAAACCCATTACCTCTTGGGTATTTGAAATAGCAAAATAATATGATTTCACAATAATTTTTTTTTATATACGTCATCCTTCCACGAGAGAGTATCACAACCCACGTCACTAAACTTAAGCTGGTACAAAGACTCAAAAAAGATCACCAGAACTTGAGCTTTCCAAAACAAAGCATACCTCGTGAGTTCCATGTTCCATGTACCGCCAACATGTGAGTGGGAGAAATAATTACTAACAGCAATGTCTTTTTTTCCTAACTAAGTTGAACACAGCCAAAAACTAATATTTTAATGAGAACTCCGAGCACCATTTATCCTTCCGAACAAGGACTTCGATCCAACACCCAACTTGATCTAAGTGTGCTCCAAAAATTGATCCCACCCCTCTCTAATTCCTCTCCATAAACTACAACCATGAGATTCTCTTGTTTGCTTTGTAATCCACCATTTCCCTTCAAGTCGTATTTGGCCGTAATGACCTGTCTCCATAGATGCGTTGGTTCAGTAGAAAATCTCCACGACTATTTGGCAAGCAAAGCTTTACTAAAATGAACGAGAGATTTAATTTTCAATCCACCTGAACTCAAAAGTTTTTTAACAGCCTTCCACTTCACCAGATGAAACTTGCGATGACCAACAGAATCACCCCATAAAAAATTATTTTGTATGCTTTTATGCCTTTTCGCCACTTTCCAGGGGATTGAGAACAAGGACATGAAATATTCAGGTAAATTGACCAATGTGCTCTTCATTAAGGTTAACTGTCCACCCTTTGATAAATACCTTCTCTTCCATCCTCTAACTTCTTTGCATTTTCTCAATTATAGGCTCCCATATATAATGGAAACATGTTGTCAGCATGGTCCCAAATAGGAACCAATTAGGTTTTCTGTCCTTTAATGCCTCTTGTGTCGGGGGTCCCCCAACCACGCCTCCAAGTAAATGCCAAAATCCCTGACCGAAATCCCTATTTACAAATCACGCACAACAAAACCGACCTAGATTTTCATTCGTCCATCTTATTGGCTGGAACTAATTTCTTTTTCCGAAATCAGCACTACGTCGAATTGAGTCATCTTATTTCTTGTAAACCGGTGCTGATATTAGTACGCGTTTCGCTCCGATTCCGGATCAAAATTCCCGGAAATACTTGCGAGGAGAAGTGTTAACATCTTTCCCATGTACTTCTCATTTGGTTGGGTCGCATTGTGCACTAACACCCGTGCAGCATTGGCATCTTCAGTTAAAGATTATTTAAATAAAGTAATAATAAGGGCGAAAAAAAAGGGATGAGGGCTGTCCCCTACATCAAGGCCTGAGCTTGTGACAAGTGGCTTGTCCCGCCTCATTATCTGGAGATCTTTTCCTGTTTTACCATCCCCACTACTCTCTCTGCTCTTTGATGAGTTTGATATTCGATTGATGGTCGATGACTGGATGCCCTTTTCCTGCAGCTCATAATGATAACCCCAGAATCATTTCTTGATACCCCAACAAGTTTCGTGTTCGACCCGTCGACCGATAGCCCCGCGAAACGAATGCAAGATCCCAGGGTCAAGTTCTTAGCTTCGAGATATGCTGATCAGCTTTGGGCAGGAGAGTAATTTGAATAGAGGATGTTTGGAAAAAGATAAAGCATGAAAGTGAAATGGGGAATGTGGTAATGGGTGAAAAGAAAAGAAGGGCCTAAGGGAGGGGAGAGAGGGGAGTAGGTAGGAGGGATTGAAAGTGAAAGAGACGTTAAATTCGGTTTTCATGGTAAAGAGACAAACTTTGCCCGGGATGTATCCGATCTCATCTTGTTTTATCGGAGCGAAAACGATGATTCATGTATGATGTACAGTTGACGACGTTTAACCGTATAAGAGGAGAGCGGAGCTGTGGTCGATCTTTCTGAGGCCATGTTCGGTGGAATCTCCCTAGCAGATATTGGTGAGGTCAGGTCATTTTCTCTGGTCTGGAATGCGGATGAAATTTAGCTGACAGCTCAAGTAGCTCGCCGCTGAATGGGAGATCGAAAGAGGGGCCATGTTGGTGCAATGCAATCAATATACTCCGTTCTCACGAGATGGACAGAGAAAGTTATTAATCCGAAGTAACCCATAGAAACACCAAAAATGCTCGATAATAAAGAAATCTCGAGCAACTTTAATAGACAAGATAATGTCTGTCTGGCTCTAAACTCTCATAGGGATACTGTTAATAATGTGGCTTCTGCCGTTTTTCTTTTCCTAACTGCAATCAAGTGCATGCGCACTTAAGGTCTTGATAATGTGTATAGTCAATAAAACAATTGGATTGTTTCAGTTTTTTTCTTCTTCTTCTTTTTTTTTTTCCGGTGAGATTATATTAGTTAAGACTATTCTTCGTCCTTGATCACGACCAGGTACTCATAGAGTGTCTCGCAACTCGTCCACATAAAATCCGCTAACATTTAAGCATAATTTGTCAGTTGTATCACCATTCTTTCTGTTTTTATTGGCTCTTAAAATGATAGGCTGAAGAGGGAAAGGCTTGAAAAGGACAAAATAGGGAACAGTCATGAGGGAAGTGACTTGTATGCTCTGCGCTGTCTTTGGATTCTGATTACATTAACTCCCTCAGGCCTCAAACGCATCACATTCCCTTCACCCCAACAGAGACAGACAAAGGCTCTCTTCTTCCCCTTCCTCCTCTTTCTGGGTCTTCTCCTCTGGTCTTCTCATGTTGTTATGAGATAAAATCCTTAAACGAAGGAAAGACACAGCTTGGGAGTAGGATATGGATGCACTTCAGCTCAAGAGGCAACTGATTACATTCACAGAGCTGCTCTTTCGCGAGGTCTCTAATGAGACCCTTAAACTTGTCTCCCTTCCTTGTGCAGATGTGCTGTTTTCGGTAATTTTGTTGGCCTGTTTCGGTGCTGTTCTGTCTCTTGTCAGGGGTTTCTTGATGAGCAGTTCCATCAGCTTCAGCAGCTGCAGGACGAGAAAAACCCGAACTTCGTGGTGGAAGTCGTGTCCCTCTTCTTCGAAGACTCCGAGAGGCTTCTCAATGAACTTGCTAAGGCTCTGTAGGATGTTCTTTGTGAATCCTTCTTAGTCTTGCCCCATTTCTCTTTGTTTTTTGGGGGGGCCTAAGGTTGTCTGTTTCTTTGTGCAGTGATCAGCAGAATGTTGATTATAAGAAGGTCGATGCTCATGTTCACCAGCTCAAAGGAAGCAGCTCCAGGTGACTTTAACTGTTTTCGGTTTTCCCGATTACTCTCTAGGATTATTGCAAACTTTTCCGCTACTGAACTGATTCTTCCATCGAGTTTCCGGTTTTCTTGAAATCCAACGCAGAGAACTGGAAATAGATAAGTCTTTCTTGATCTACATTTTTGGAGGACCACTGCAAGCCTCTAGGAAAAACCGCAATATTGAGCATTAATGCTCGATGGAATAAATTTCTTTATCATGGTTTCCGGTCTTCACCGCGCTTAATGCCTCGAAGGGTCCCGGAACATTTTTCCATATCTCGGTAAATAACAAGATTTGTTTGCTTTCACCGATTGCAGCATCGGAGCACAGCGAGTTCAGAGAGTCTGCATTGTCTTCCGCAACTACTGCAACGAGAAGAATGTCGAAGGGTGAGTTTCTCCATAACCTGATATTGCAAATCGACAAGTTACCATCGCGTTACATGACCCTTGTGCATCGCTCATCGAATGAAATTCTATTCATAGGTGCCTGAAATGTCTGCAACAACTAAAGCACGAGTACGCCATTGTGAAGACCAAGCTCGAAGCCCTGTTCAGTGTAAGTCGACGCAAGACGGGATTCTCATCAGAAGAGAAAACATCCCAAAATCCAAATCTGACTCGAGTTTCCGGTTTTTGTTTCCAGCTGGAGCAGCAGATTTTGGCAGCTGGTGGGTGACCTTCCATTTGAACATCAGAGAGGGGGGAAAGAAGCTGATAACAAGAGATATAGCAGATTCTGATATTTTGATTTCAAAAGAAGAAATTTCTCCCAAGTTTTCTCTTTCTATTTTTTTTTATTTTTTTTTTTATTGTTTCGCTTCCTTTATCAGATCTGTCTTCAGCTTTTGAGCTTCTGAATGTACCAAAATGTCAGCAACGGTTAGTTATGTGAATAATCCTTTCCCACCTCTATGCAAAGCTTCACCAGCTTTTGATCTATTCCGATCAGTCATCCCGTGAACGTTCCCGTATATCTAAACCTCTCCATGCAGTAGATGGCTTCCGTCAATCGGAAAATCACAGGAACGAGACCGTTCATACGAGTAGGAAACATTCACATCTAATCCATCACAACAGCAGATGCGGGATCCAACTTGTTTTCGGATCGAAACCGATCCAATGAGATCGTCCAGAAATGATTTGGCAGAATGCGTATGGAAAATGGAGACAAGGAACGAGGAATCTGACATTTGCTGGGGAACAGCTCTGTTGATGTTTCAATAATCTTTCAACTTTTTTTCTTATCTCCAAATCCATTGAATGAGCCATTATTATATGTTTGTGAGGTCAACTCCTGTCTCATCTAAACTAATGAGTCAAGAGTCTCCATCCATTCGGTGTTGCCAAATTAAAAGGCCAGTTATTGGCCAACTTTAATCATTATTCGTTTCTGTCTTAGAAATTATTTCGTTATTACTTTAAAAGAAGGAAAAAAAAAAAACATTTTCATCTCATCCGAGGATAGAAAATTTCCGATTGAGTTCTAACCAATAATACCTCCCATATTCCTTTATTGTCCATTCTCGCTTGCCTTTACTACGCACATTGCTCTCTTTTCCACCAGGAAAATTTTCCAACTTTTTTTTTTCCATAAATAATTTATTTTGGTACGGAGATTATTGAGAGAGATCCCTACAGCTGCGATGATAATCTTTCACATTGGAGAAATGGGAGATTTTCCATCATATTTTAAGGAGGACGGATCCTGTTTAGAACTTCAAGGTAGTTTTTTTTTTAAAATTTTTCATTTGGTCCTCTGGTTCACAGCTAAGTTTAGTTCGATCATTTAATTCTCGTACTTTATTCAACTCGTCGTACATTGCTCTACTAACACGTCGATGAGCTTATAACCATTGGATGAAATATAACATTCGGCGTGCTCTCCTCTAGGTGATATGGTCAATGGCCCAATGCTCGCGCCTGGCTTGGGTTATTGCCTTTATTCATCGTGGGAACTTGTATAGTTTCATTATAGGAAACATACCGATGTACTAATGAGACCACACGGTTGAGGTCCGTGGATTTAGTGCTAGCTTTTCCTATAGAATGCACATGTATGGAACCATACGATACACAGAACCTACACCTCGATCTAACATGATCGAATTCTGAGAATTTTTTTCTTTCAGTTATAATGGAGACCTATAGGCTAATCCCAAGAAATTCGGTTCTGGGTAAACGCATTACTTCGCAAGGGCCCTATATTGAAGCCCGACAGATCAGAACCCAGGTAACCCGGCCCGGCCCGATCGACTACCTGGCCCATGTTCAAGTTCACGGCCCGCAGTGCGGCGCCACGCAACGGCGTCGTTCATCCTCTTAAAAAAAGAGAGGCGCGAATCCCCATTTTCCCGCGAAAAGGGACAAAATCAAAAGGAGGAAACTCATGCCACGCTGGCAATCCGCGCTACACAGCCATCCACCAATCAGGTCGCGATCCCGCCGCCTATATAAGCAAAACCGCACCGCTTCCTCTCTCTCAAACTCCAAATTCGTCCGCTCTCTCGTCTTGCTTTATCTTCGATCGAAGCTTCCGCCCGTCCATCGCCAGGCTCTCGAAGCTCCGCCCAGTCTCCGAATCGACGATGAGTTCCAAGGAAGGAGGAGGAAAGGGCGGCAGGGGCAAGCCCAAGTCCGCCAAGTCCGTCTCCAGGTCGCATAAGGCCGGTCTGCAGTTCCCGGTGGGGAGGATCGCCCGTTTCCTCAAGGCCGGAAAGTACGCCGAGCGTGTCGGTGCCGGAGCTCCCGTCTATCTCTCTGCCGTTCTCGAGTACCTCGCTGCTGAGGTATGTCCGCATTTCGTCCTCCCTCTTCGGTTGTTAGGGTTTGAACTTTGAATTGCGTGGCTGATGATCTGATGCGTTCTGTGACCACCAGGTGTTGGAGCTTGCTGGGAATGCTGCGAGGGATAACAAGAAGAACAGGATCATGCCGAGGCACATACAGCTTGCGGTGAGGAACGATGAGGAGCTGAGCAAGCTCCTGGGCTCTGTGACCATTGCCAATGGAGGAGTCTTGCCTAACATCCACCAGACTCTCTTGCCCAAGAAGATGAAAGTCGGTGGAGAGATTGGCTCTGCTTCTCAGGAGTTTTGAGGAGAGGCTCGTTCCCCCATAGCTCAAGCTTTGTTCTTGAAGATTCGTTACAGAAGATCTTGTAAAGTCAGCTAGTCATCTTAGCATATCGATGATCTCGTGAAGGATTTGGTAGTATTGCCAAAATAGACGTTAGGGTTAGATTCTCTGCTTTGTTGATGGATCTGTTGAAAGAATATCAAGAATTATTCCTGTTCATGTTTTCATTTGAATGAAAAGGGCTTCCATGGCTTCCGATTGTTTCAATCTTCTTTTGTCACCTAAATCTTGTTTCTGGATATGGCATCCTCTATGGTATCAATGCAAGCGCTGATAGGCTTTCCCGATGCCATTGCCTCTGCTAGTTTTAGTCCGGCTTCCCGGTGTCGGTGCAAGATGAATGCTGTGTTTGTTGCAGCCCATCTTATGTGAAGTTCTGCTTCATCCTCTGTCAGACCCAACCATCTGATCACTCTGTCCAGCTGCAATTCCATCCATATGTTGCTCAGTGATAGCGATTTTGATGGGAGAAAGTACTGGAAGTGCTAGGTATGTAAGGCTCGAGTCACCTGAATACCTTATCGACATCCGAGTGTAATCCTTCTGAATATCCGAACGAAAGGTGCTCTGCAACTATGCCTCCCAGTATGACACATGAAAAGTTGTTGAACTTCTGTGGGTTTAGAAATGAAGCTCTCAGTTGCAGTGCTCGCCCGTTAGTTATCTCTTGAGAGACAGAGAGGACATCAGAAGTTCGACGAATGAAGGACAGGGCGTACCTTTGATGGAACATATCCTTTATCGGTCTGCATAGAACAACAATACGGTAATGAGCAGAAATCGGCATCTCATTCAGGAATCCTTATTATTGAATCACTATATATGACATTTACTAGGGTGAAACAGGCTAGCTCACATTGTGAATCTTCAATACTCTAGCATTTGGAACCTGCAGCCATTGAAAAGAGTATGAACTATGAGACCGTGGTGAGAAGATTCGACTGAAATCGATCATAACACTGAACTTGAGTGGCTGCTGTTGTTTGTCTAAACAAATGCTGAAGGGATACCCACAAGGAGAGCTGCGATATCTTACTTCTCTGAGGAAATCAAAACCTATGAAATTGACTTTCCCTCCTGCGAACTGATCTCGACCTAAAGCTCTTTTCTTTAGTAGCTTGTACTCCTTCGGAAGAACCCCAAGCAAGTACCCTGCTAGAAAGTGACCTGCTTCGTGCTGCATTTGTAAAGTACACATGGTCGGAACTCTGAAAAGGTATGCATTTGTAGCCGACAAACTCAGATTTCCGAGAAATGAATGAGAACTAGTTC
Organism: Punica granatum; assembly: GCF_007655135.1. Classification (NCBI taxonomy): domain Eukaryota; kingdom Viridiplantae; phylum Streptophyta; class Magnoliopsida; order Myrtales; family Lythraceae; genus Punica; species Punica granatum. Next base: position 52,887,147 of record NC_045127.1, read on the forward strand.
ATGTCTTGACAATGGTTCACTGGAGGCTACAGGCCATTTCTTAGCTGACATTAAACATCGGATGCATTTGGCTGTGATTGATTTTTCGATACAATTAGTCCAACTGAATTGAAAAAAAAATTATGTATATATCTCGAAGAAGTCGGTATCATTTCGTTCAATTCGCCTTACTAGTGCAAACACGGAGTAATCTTCTTCTGGAAGATCCTCTTCGAGCACAATATTCTTAGTGGCATTAGCCGATGCCTGCAATAGAAATGCTCATCAGGGATAGCTCGAGAAAGTCCATTCGATCAAAGCCTACGAATTACAGCATCAGCGTCTCCAAAGCTGACACCTTTGACATGTAAATTGGCAGATTTGAAACATTGTTAACCAAAACCAAAAAGATATACCTCCTCTTCCATTGAAGCAAACCAAATGCATCTTCGAATTGAATACATCACCGAATCGACGAGAGGTTCAAGGTAGGATAAGTCTCTGCCGTCGAGCTTAAGATCATCCAGTGTCAGCAGCCTCTTTGGTACCTGAACAACGGGTCGCCTAGTTTAATAATAATTTAACTGGCAAAATAGACGGAGAAGGAGATGGATGGAGTTGGGGGACCTGTTCGGCGGCGCCGAACCCGCGAAGGCCGCCGGGCTTTCCCTGCAGCTGCTTTACCATTGACAAGGCGCTTCTGTGGTCACCTTTCTTGAGCTCTCTCTCCACTCTCAAGAGAGCTCGCCGTCGCCGCTCAGTATGACCCAAGCACCTGGCTTCCACCGGCGAGAGCTCCCCGATGGCCGGAAAGCTCCACCGGAGCTGGTAGCAGCCGGGTGAGATGATCTGATGGCGAGAACAGAGCATCCGGTCCCGGATAAGGTTCGTGGCCCCAGCTCGTCCTGGAAGAAGGATTTCTTTTCGCGAAATTACACTTCGTCACCCTAACGTTTTCGAAATTGTACTTTGGCCCCAGAACTCTCCCAAAATGCTCCTCCCTTTTGTGGTCGACAACTGTTCCAACGGTGTCTGCTTAAGTGGGCTCAACTCTATGGTTCCTCGAATGTTCTTGTTCTTCCAGTTATTGGAATGGCCTCGGTGGGCTACGTTGCAGGCCTATGGTGTTGCTGTAGGCTGAGAAGATCTTCCACTTCGAGGATTGTAAGCTCATCTTCATCCCCGGAGGTCGGTGTTTCTTCCCGGAGGCAGGTGCTGGACCGGGTGGATAAGGAGCTCATGAAGGGAGATGAGAGGGCGGCCCTTGCCCTTGTCAAGGATTTGCAGGGGAAGCCCGGCGGACTCCGGTGTTTCGGTGCTGCTCGGCAGGTCTGTGAATCTGCCCTTCATCTACAACCCGGTTGGCTATGTATAGGATCAGAAAGGCATATCTGTTCTGTTGAAGTTAGATTGTTATTTAGAAGTGAGTCAGGTAGACATCGATGAGTCTTTTATCTCGGTCATGTTTGGTGTTTCGGGACACACGTTAACCGCTTAGGGTTCAATTTGCATATAAATCACCATGAGGATTGGAAGTTCAAGTTGCATATCTGTCTTAGGTTGCAGAATACAATAATGACTTTACCGATGGTTTTAGATATAGAGTGTCATGCTGTTGTCGGACAGTTGTTCCACGCATCTTTTTGCTGTTTGAGATTGGAAGATTCATGAGTTCCCTCCGCAGGTACCTCAGAGGCTGTATACTTTGGATGAGCTGAAGCTCAACGGCATTGAAACAGCATCTCTCCTATCCCCAGTCGACGCAACTCTTGGTGCTGTTGAAAGAAACCTTCAGCTTGCTGCTGTTGCCGGAGGGGTATCGGCATGGAATGCCTTCGGTCTCTCCCCACAGCAAATACTGTATATCTCTTTGGGCTTATTGTTCCTCTGGACATTCGACTCGGTAATTGATCTTCCAAAACTATTTGCGCAGCCACAGCATATCTCATCTGATCTGGATCATAGAAGACTGCAATAGACAGATATTTAACATATGTTTGAAACTTTTTAGTGGCATATCATTTATTTGTCCGAGAAACCAACTATGGGATTCCCTTTATAGCTTCTTCGAGTTTGTTGCTGTAAACAGGTGCCTGTCATGAAAAGAATGACCAGGACATGCTTAGTTCTGCTACTCACTGCAATATGCTTATTGCTGACAAATACATGTCTCAACCTCAACGCCTTACCTTCGGCCTTAACATGGGGCTGTTTGCTCCGCAGGTCTCGTTCAATGGAGGAGTTAGCAGCTTGCTTCTCGACACAGCGGGTCATACCTTCAACAAAAAATATCACAATAGGGTTATTCAGGTGACACATCTCTCTCCCCCTCGAGGTTCTCGACCCTTGGTAGTCCTGAAATTGACTTGTATCCACAGCATATGCTGACGATTACAAAGTTTCCGTGATAGGAGCGCGTCAATCTCCTCTCAATTATAAGTGTACTTGTGTGCACATATATTCCATGAGATCCTTGTGCCGCGACATAGACTAAACCCCTTCCATTGAACTTTGTTCGATAAGCCAGTAGCCAGAATGCGTTGCTTAGCACTTCTATGCTGGTTACAGGGCATAACTGTATCTTATCCCACAGCACGAAGCTGGCCACTTCTTGATTGCCTACTTGCTGGGGATTCTCCCGAGGGGATATGCGATCTCTAGTTTCGAAGCTTTGCAGAAGGAAGGCTCTCTCAAGGTTCAAGCAGGAACTTCCTTTGTGGATTTCGAGTTTCTTGAAGAGGTATATATCCGTCCCCACTCTGTTTGTCTCGAACTTCTTGTGTGATTGTCTCTGATGGTTGTCCAGTCCTGCCGCACATGTTCATCACCTCAAAGCGGTCTCTATTCTGTGCAGGTCAATTCAGGAAAAGTATCGGCTACGGTATGTTACCATCTGCAAATGCAAAATGGTCTACCTTTGAGGCACCTTGCTCACAAATTGAGGATTTAGAAACATATTTCTTGTTAGATGCTCAACAGATTCTCTTGTATAGCGCTGGCGGGGGTGGCCACAGAATATCTCCTATACGGGTATGCTGAAGGAGGACTCGCCGATATAAACCAGGTTCATACGCAACTGATATTCTGCGACTTTTTACTGATACGTGAATCAAGCCTAGCACTCAAATATAGTCATTGAATGAGGTCTGAAAGTTGACATTGGTTTAAACCCAACTGCAAGTTGGATTTGCTGCTTAGAAGCTTGGGATTCACCCAGAAGAAGGCAGACTCTCAGGTCAGGTGGTCATTGCTGAACACGGTTCTGATTCTGCGGCGCCATGAGGGGGCTCGGGCTAAGCTTGCAGAGGCGATGTCTGCAGGAAAATCGGTCGGGTCCTGCATCGACACCATAGAAAATGCCATAGATGAAGCAGAAATATAAGGAATGGATATGTCTACAGTTGCTTAATAGCCAGATCCGGTGATCGATTGATGCATCAATGTAAATCCCAGATAGACACAAATCAGATGGATGAATCGACAAAAACTCAAAACAGATCTCGATATACTCAATGTTGTTTCATGAATCAACTTAATTATCGGTGTGTACCAAATCTACGTACTTTGAAATATTACTTATGGACCCAGGTCCAATATGGTCGAATACGGATATAAATAGTGGGGACAACGATGTCTGATCGCACCCGAATAGGCATCATCGAAGTGACTTGCAATAGTTGAATGGGTGCCAATTTTTGTGATGATTATTCTGTACGTGCAAAATAGGAAATCTATACACAGCAAAAGTACAAAAAGGAAAAGAGCAAAAAAAAAAAAAGGGAAAAAGAAATTAGAAATTACGAGTACGTGCCATTTTCAGTTTGTAACCGAAGCCAATAAGGAAGACGAAGTGCTCTGTGTTTCTCCGGTCAAAGCTCTCAACTTTCGGCCATGGCGGTCCAGTGGATTCTGGTCCTGCATGGCTTGGCAACCCTGCTGGTGGTGATCTCCTTCCTCTGCGGCCACTGGCCGATCTTCCATGGCACTCCCATCGCTGGCTTCCATGACTTCCTCACCTTCGGCGCCTACGATTACTTCCTGTGAGCTCTCCCCATCTCATCCGATTCTTGCTCCTCCAGCTGGTTCAAGATCGGGTACATTTCGATCGGATTTCTCTAACTCGATTCTCGTGGTCTGCTGCTGCAGTCGGTTCGTTGGCGTCGTGTGCGGAGATAGAGGCACCAATGCTGTCCTCTCCGTGGAACGCTACTGCTGCGATCGCCCGAACCCTACCTTGCAGGTCTCAGTGATAAATTAGACTCCTTGCATGTGTGCATCGCATTATATGTGTCTGCATGCTTGTCCATTGATCTTCGTTTGCTCATGGATTGTCTGAATTTCAGGTCATATATCTTGCAATAATTGGAGTAACTTATTACATTGTTGCAAAGTCCTGCTTTATGTATATCCCGGGATACTATTTAAGTGGGGTTCATAGGTTTGTTCTCGAGGAACCTCGGACTTGGTCTCTTTCAATTTGGGATTCTTGATGTTGCCCTGATCGTTGTTTGCAACAATTTGGATGTCTCTCAGGTACACAAGCTTCTTGGCAGTTGCTGTAGGTCTTCTGCTTTTCTTATGGACCAGCTTTTCTGACCCAGGGACTGTGAACGCGGAAAACGTCCAGCGCTATATCTCCGCTTACCCTTATGATAATATCATTTACTCGGAGAAGGAATGTTCGACATGCAAGATTCCAAAGTGAGTTTCTTTGAATGTTGCGAGAAGTGAAGTCATAAACCGAAAGTGCGTTAACTGTGACTCTGGGATTTTCTGTTTAGTTCAGGCCTGCAAGGTCCAAGCATTGCAGCGTCTGCAATCGATGCGTCGCTCGTTTTGATCATCATTGTGGATGGATGGTATATTACATCTTTCGACTATTCTTTTCCACCTTCTGTCTCTTCTTTGTATCTCGATTGTCGTACTTAATGTCAATTTGTGCTATACTTCAATGCAGAACAACTGTATCGGGGAAAAGAACATGCATTGTTTTATGGCTTTTCTTTTCTGGTGAGTTTACATTTGGCCAAATTTTGGTATATCACCCATTTGCATTGTATGATGCATTGAGTAAAATTTCTTTCATGGAAAGGGCATATTCTTGCTGGTCAAGTATCAACAATCTAGTATCTTAATTTTGCCTTGTCCCATAAATGGTGAATTCTATTTCAGCAATATTTTTTTCCCAATCTTTTCGTCGGAAAATACTTTTGCTCAGAAATGTAAATATCTCTGTAAGAATGTGAATGTGGTTTTCACGATTTAAAAGATGGCAATTCAATGTATAAAGCCTTTTCCACTTGCATCTCCGAGGATTAGAGGGTTGCCTCCACTATCTTAAACTGTTTCAGTTATTGCAAATTCATGTAGAGGCATAAATTGATTAAATGCAACCTCCACCCTTAATTATGTTTTTACATATGTTACATGCCTTTTGACTATGTTTCAGGCATTTTCTGATTTGCATTTATGGGGTAGTTGCCATTGGGTTGGTGCTTGCTGGACAGTTGAAAGAGTCGAAGATTGTACAGATTCTGACAGGTAAAAGGTCCTTGTCGAAAATGAATCAACTGTAATCAAGGATTCAAGAATTAATTCATTATCAGTCTAAAGTGGTTTCTCACTTCCTCATATATTTTGCAGTTTATTATGGCATAGAAAACTCTTTTCGCAGTTTAGCTCCACCCATTGTGCAGGTCAGTAAACACACTGTGCTGACAATAGACATTTCTTCCTATTTTGGCTGGTATGCACTTCTGTGGACAGTTTGGAGGAAGTAATGGTTTGAGTCAGCATATAGCTTAGTGCAATTTTTCCAAGTTGTTCTTTGAAAAGCAAATGCGTTATTTTAATCATTTGCGATCTTCTAAATCATTAAGCTGGCCTTAAGATGTTGAAAGAATGAAGGAAAATAGAGGCGGTTACCTTCAAAAAATGAATGAAGACCTACAAGTGATGACTTCAAGAACCACTTTCCATCTTCTACAAATATCGCCGATTATTCATTTTATCATCCTTGTTGAATATTTAATTAAACTAGGCCAAATGAGAAAACAAATGTGATAGTCTCAAGAGGCATCTCAAGGGACAGACACAGCAGTATAATACTAAGCATGCTGGTTGTTGGAAGTGTAATATGCTGGGCAAGAACCCTTTCTGTTATAAGACCAACAATAGTTCATCCCTTTATGATTCTTCTCTATTGTATCACGCTAAAATATCTTTCTTCTGAATGGTTCTTTTGTCAGTGGCTCGTGGCATCCTACAACACGCAGATACTCCTGATGGTGTTTCTTGGAGTTGTATCGCTATTATTGGCAGGTTTCTTTGGTTACCATGCTAAGCTTTGTCTTACCAATATCACCACAAATGAGGTCATCCATCAATACTTTCCTATGATATAGATACATAGATTTATGGTTGTGTGTGTTTATGTCAGTTTGGTTGAAAAGGAAAGCGTGGGACAAGTGACATCATACCCATAGGAAAAAGGAGTGACATTCAAGAAACAGGAGTCAAATGACAACATCTAAATTCTAATCTAAGATCCAGGAAAGTGGTGAAATAAATAAAATAATCTCCTGATTTGGTGTTTTCGGGTTTTCCCTTTCAAAAATAAACCTCCAAAATGCGACTTTCCATTTAAATAACGTCTAGATCAACATCCATGCTGTAAGAGAGGGTTATTCTCAATAGATGTGGTACTTGTTGCTCATCCTGCACGTTAAAGCTCTCAATTTTATTTAATAATAGCCACCTGTTCTCTTTCCATGGCTTTGGTGATCATGTATTTGAGTCTCTGAGGCAGAGTAGTTGATATATGGTGCCTTTTTCTGAATCCGCAGACCTTTAAATGGCAAGAGTACATAAGCTGGCAGAAGAAGCTGAGAGAAGCAAGGGCAAGTGCCGCAGCACTCAGAGCGGGCGACAATTCCATAATGAATGAAGCAGAAGCAAAGCCTTCAAAACGAAAATGTAGATTTCTATGCCTGGGAGGATCCACAGTTGAGGATTCAAAAGCCAATAATTTGAAGAATAATAGATATGATAAAGGATTTGCCCACAATATCATCGAGATTATCTTTCCTCTCTCCACCAGAAGATCATTCAAGCATTCTAAACCAAAGCGAACCTGATAATAGCATTAGGATTAATAGACTTGTGGATATTCGTAAGTCCGTGCTTGTAAAGCGTTGAATTGCTGGGCCGGCTTGAATCAACTTGACTCTTTGGTAGGTAGCTCGAGGAAAATCTATGATAAGGGCGACAGGGTTTATAGAAAATGGTCCGAGTTTAGTCAGTCATAGTCTTCTCGGGTTTGATATCTTGCAGAAGCAGGAAGATTTGGGCATGGAAATCACTTCAAAAGCTGTTTACTCTTTCAGTTGGTTCCAGGATGCTTCAATGAAATGTAAGTTTGTTACATTCTCTTTTTTTGTAAGAAGAGAGGTTTTATGTAGAATTTAGATTCGTATTCTTGAGTCTTGGATTATTCTGATGTGTAACATGTTATAATGGAAGTGAAAATATCGATTCCTTTACTTTTTCCTTATTTGGCTGAGAGCTCCCATAACCTATTCTTGGACCATGTCCTCGGTCTTTGGTGTCAATTGAACTGGGAGAATAGGTTGCGTTTGATATTAGAGTTGAGATGAGTTGAGATGAGTTGAGTTTTGGTTTTAATTGGTTTGTAATGATTGTGTTATTAAATTATGAGAAAATATTTGAAAAAGTAATGAATAGTTGAGAAAAAGCAATAATTGTGTTGTTGAATTGTGAAAAAAAAAGTAATGAATAGTTGAGAGAATTTTTAAAAGTTGAATTGAATGATTGAAAAAATTGAAGAAAAAAGGAAAAGTAAAAATTGAATTGAATGGTTGAAAAAATTGAAGAAAAAAGGAAAAGTAATAATTGTGTTGAATTAAAGAGAAATTGAGTTGAGTAGAGTTGAAAAAAATTTCTAAAGCCAAACAGGGCCAGGGTCAGGTTTCGGTTTTCTGAGGCGTGCTTTTCCATGAGGTTGCATAAGAGAGAAAAGTTGGTAAATCTGTTCGGTCTTTGGAGCCAGAATGTGGAGCAAGTTATGTGTTTATGTTTCGATTAGGATATTTGGAATCTCACGATTGAGAACGACAGAAGAACAATGTCAGGTGGTCCAGTTTCATGGAAATCGACATGACGCGATCAACTGCACCAAACTGAATCGAACCGAATCGCTGTATAAAGGCCGGTCACATTGGTCTTTGCTTGGGCCAGGCTTCCATGGCCCAGCCCGGCCCTCTTCTTACCTTTTGAGGGCATTTGGTTAGAGTATTCTTGAATTATTGATTGTTTGGAAAATTGATCCGTTCATTATTTTACATTGAATATAGGTATTAATGTGAATACTATGTGTTTGGGAAGTGTATTGAATTATATAGAATTTAAATAGTAATATGATATTACAATGTTTGGTATGTAAAATGAATTGATGGGAATTTATGCAATTTTATCATAATGCCCTTGGTTGACAATTATGCTACTTGAAAAAAAAATGATAATTTTGTTTCGGGAGACAGTCTTGTACAAATTACAATAAATTATAAACACGAATACAGTCTACTGTTCCCTAACTCTTGTAAATATTGATTCATCAATAAAAAAAAACCCTAGTAAATATTGCTACAAATTACACTCCACTGCACTCGCAACAATAAGAAAGATGGAGCTCGAAATTCACTACAAAACATTAAAAAGAACTACAAATGCAAAAAAATAATTGCATATCATATTTTTAAAAATGTCCAATTGGATACACCATTATCCATATAACCACAGAGAATCCGCGAAGAACAATGATTCACCAGAGAAGCCGCAGGAGATCAGGAGACAATGGAGAAGGATACACGATGTCGGAGAAGATGCGCTGTTGATGGAGAAGAGGCGGAGTTGAGAGGAAGAGAGAGGACATGTAGGTGGAGAAGGAAAGTTAGGGCCTGTTTATTTTTGGAGAGTTTTTCAATTTTATAGGAAAATTTTCTAAAAAAGTATAGAATTGTAAAAAATATGTTTACATGAATGATTTTTTAAAGAAAATTTTCTTTTATACTATTCCAGTTCGTATAGTGATTAGAAAAGCTTTCGTTTTAGTTCTCTAATTTTTCATTAGTCAATTCGTTCCTTTTCTAATTTTTAATTAATGACTTTCTTTTTTATTTATTAATTATCATTTATTTCTACAAGATTTGAGTTCAATACTGAATTAGTAATTGATTTACCATGAATTACAATTTTTTGACTTTAATGTTAGTAAACATATTTTTATATGGATAAATAAATTTAGAAAAATAAGAAAGAAAATGAGAGGTAAAAACTGAAAAGCAATTTTTCAAAAGTGAACATGTCCACGGTTTTGAGATTAGAAAAGTGAAGGGCATAGTGGGTTTGTGAGAAATATGAAAATTACCTAGGTGAATCTCACGATTGTATTCGTAGAATCCCACTAGTTGTTGAGCATGTAAGTTATACGGAATAGAACGTGATTCATTTTTTCTTTTTGCAAGTTTTACTATGTTATATTTTATATTATATGCATGTTTTGTATTGATGTGAATCTAAATTCACATCAACAAGAACTACTTATGCAACACATGCATTGTACGAGATACAATGTGATTTTTAACTTATAAAAAAATATTATCAAGATATTATAGTTAATATTATTCAATTTTAGAATTCAAAATTTGGTTATTTATTGAATAAATCCAATTAATAGTAACTAGATGAATACCGGTGCGTTGCACGATAAATTGTTTAACTATTTTGGTAAAGAAAAATGTTATAAATCCATCGTTTTCTAGAAAATATGGCTCAATTTAAATGCTGTTGTTGTTATTATTATTTTTTTACTTTGTATGTTTGATATATTCGTTTGATTTCATCTTTTACCTCATTTAATTTCGTATTTATTTTCATCGAAGAAATAATTTTGTATATAGAGAGTTCAATGCCAATTAGGTAATTACACAGACTAATTTTCGTTTAAATTAATAATTCAGTTAAAAAGTGCTTAACAATTTATTGGGGAGCTACTTTTGTTTTTCACCGACTCGATCAGTTGGAGGGCCTTTTGTAATTGTTGCAGCGATGGCCCTCAACTTATGATTTGCAGGAACACAGAATGGTGGAGAGGCGGGAGGGTGACTGAGTAACAGGGGGCGGTGGGCCTCCAACTCTGACCATCTCCGTCACGGTTGAGGTCACCAGCAACCTCCAGGATCGCCGGCAACCTCGTTTAAGTACTGATGGCCCTGATTGGCACCCCTACCCCCCATTGCCCGGAATCAAAGAGAGATAGAGAGAGGAGATTCGAGGGGTGGGAGCCTCGAGCATGGCCACCACAGCAGACCTCACCTTGGGTAGTGTTGGCCGGGGTTGGGGCTTCCACCACCCGAAACCTCCTCCTTTCTCTCTTCGAATAAAGCACTTTTTTCACTTGGCACTTCATAATTAAGTCGAAATAAACACAATCGAAGATTTTGTATAGCGGACCGACCGAATAAAAAGGCAATTAGACTCTAATTATTCCAGTCGAATCGGATCGACTTACTAATGGGTAAAACTCTCCCGGCGTGAATTTTCTACATTCACAATGACTCGAACCCGAGACCTTACTTAAGCAAAATAAGTATTGAACCGCTTGAATGTTAGTAAACGGCAAAGATATATTTCACATACTATATACTGTCCCTTTTGCGCATTTTGTGCATGTGAGATTGATTTTCGGTCTTAAAGCGGATACGAGTTAGCAGTACGACTGCTTATTATATAATGGTGGGGGGAAATAACGATTGAGCACAATGACCCAAATGCATTTTTCTTGAAATGCTGGCCCATAAATTAAAGAACAGTCATGGCGATTCTGATGATGGGCCCCATCTTTCATCTCGAGAGTTTGATATATATATATATATATATTCATATTGATATTGATTAAATATTTTATTTTACTCGAATTAAAATAATTTTTATATAAACGTGAACTTATATAAAATTATTTAAATAAGACTGAGAAAATTTCATTCATATGCGAGGCCAGTAGGGCGGGTCCATCGTGTTTCTTATTTCTCACACACACACTGATATATATATATATATATATATATATATATATATATATATAGATGGATAGATAGATATTGGTATAGATAGATAGATGTGTTGCCAAGGTAAAAACTTTGTTTGACAGCGGCGGGTTTATTTTACAACGGAAAACCCCTCATTTGGACCTAAAGATTACATACAAACAGGCCTTTCTTCCGGTTTCCGTCCGCTGATTAAATAAAGAAATTTTAATTCATAAAAGAAAAGAAAGTAGAAAAGAGTTAATTGCATAAAAAATATAATCTTTTCACATTTTATCAGTTCTAGTATGACTTTTTTTTTTATCTAAAAATTTACGAACTATCAATTTGATATTAATTTTAACATGTCCTAGCTTTTCTATTAATTTAATCGAGAATGTATAGCAACATTCTCCGATTGAGGTAGCTAAGGTTGCCGACGACCTTATAAGGGCGATGGTGGGCCTCGATGAGGTCCTCATTGTCCAAATTTGAAAAGAGAAAAAATTATTCAAAGAATGAAGGGATAGGTAGTGAAAGTCTCATCGGCGGATACTATCTCTTTAATTGAGATCACCGAAGATTTTTATCATCACGGGCAACCCAATTGAGTGGGCGTTGGTTGTTGTTGAGGCCTACCGATCGAAAAAATAAAAATTATGTTAAAATTAATATCAAATTAATAGTTTATGTATTTTTAAATAAAAAAATTATCGATTAATTGGTAAAATGTGAAAAAGTTCGCTTTCGTTAAGCAATTAACCCGTTAGAAAAACAAAAGGAAAACATTAATTTATTATTATATATATATTTTTTGGCAATCGAATTTTCGCTCGCTTTCTTTCTGGAGAGGTTGTTTTCTGTAGCTCAGCCGCTGCTCTCCGAGCTCCGACTATCCCGTTCCGAGCTCCGTCTGTTCTATTCCGAGCTCCGCCTCTGCTTGCTGTCGGCGGTCGCTGCCCCCCAAGATCAAGTTCTGCCGCCTATCCTGCATCCGAGTTGGTACAGGATCGAAGCAGGTAAGTTGCCTCGCTCTAGGGTTTTATTGTAGATGGTGCATTCATGGCCTATTTAAGGAACGTATTGATTAGCAATTGTCTCCGCGATGGTCAATACGGAGTGAATTTTCTTGCTGCTATTACTTTTTCCCAATATCGCGTCCCTGAGGTTATGATTGGACCTAGTAGAGCTATTTACGGCGTGGCTGATCAATTTCTCGATGCAAAGAAAATTCACTCCGGATTGACCATCGCGGAGACAATGGCTTAATTGAGCTCTGTCCAACATCGTTTTTGATGCTATGTAATATCTGTTTCCGAACAGATATGATCTACACTGCGATCGATAACTTCTACCTGACCGACGAGCAGTTGAAGAACTCGCCTTCAAGGAAGGATGGTATCGATGAGGCGACTGAAACGACACTCCGAATCTACGGATGCGACCTTATTCAAGAGAGCGGCATTTTGCTTAGACTGTATCCTTAATTTATGTGTAATTCATTGGGTGATACATCTATATATATATATATATATATATAGAGAGAGAGAGAGAGAGAGAGAGAGTCAGTTATATGATACTGCTTCATTCCTTAAATCTGAATTTCAGACCTCAGGCAGTGATGGCGACAGGCCAGGTCCTTTTTCACCGCTTTTACTGCAAAAAATCACTCACGAAATTTCATGTGAAGGTAAAACTGTTTTGTCCCTTTTATGGGGATTTTGTGAAACTTGCAAAAATTAAAACTTTTTTTCTTTTCTTTCAGTCTAATTCTTATAGATGTTGTCCCTTGCAGAAAGTTGCTGCAAGTTGTGTCTGGCTTGCCTCGAAGCTTGAGGAAAGCCCCAGAAAAGCCAGGCAAGTCCTCATCGTTTTCCACAGAATGGAATGTAGGAGAGAAAACTTACCCATAGAGCATCTAGACTTGAGTTCAAAGGTCAGAAGCTTATCTTTGTTAATAGTGTTGTGAACATTATCAGTACTCAATCTTCCGAATGTGTCTGAATCACTCTTGCAGTGCTGAGTGGTCTACCTCTTTTTCCTTCAGAAATACATTGAGCTGAAAACAGAGCTGAGCAGAACGGAAAGGCATATATTGAAAGAAATGGGTTTCATCTGTCATGTTGAGCATCCCCACAAATTTATATCAAACTACCTTGCCGCCCTTGGAAATCCTACGGAGTTGAGACAGGAAGCTTGGAACCTGGCAAATGATAGGTAAGATGCTGTTTGTCGGTAACTCTTTAACTTTTCTAGGTATTGCTGTTTTTCTTTTGATTAAATAGAAAGTGGTTGGTTATTTTGAGTTGATAGTGTCCACTTTAATTTTTCCGGTGCTGTTCTTGAATTGAAATGTGGTGGTGTTGCAGTTTCTCTGAATAGTATAATTTAGAATATTACATTGGGAGATGGATTCTGCTAGGATTTACTAATAGATATTTCAGTATTATTAGTGTTGCTTTCATTTGCTATTGTACTCTTTGAACATACTTTAGAATTACGGTGCAAGAGACCGAGTAAGTCTGCTTCTGGAATAATGCACAAGCAGGTAGTTGCCATTAGCCTCTCCTGAATTTAAAACTCAATGCTCGAGATGATATCGGTGATATTCTTTAGGGAGCATTTTGGCTAGTGTCTGGAAGAGAGTTGAGCCAACACGAGTGGTAAATATTAAATTATACTTCATGGAATTGTGATTCATTGCTCGGTAAGGGAGGTAGGCTCCAATGGAGAGGACTGCCAAGCAAAGTCTTAGCTGGATGTGGCTTCTTTAAGTTGGTCTCTTTCCTGGTGATAGTGAGGCTTCCAAATTTGCCACCTTACAAGTCAATAGATCTGATGATCACCAGATATCCAACTATTATGCAAAGCCGGTTCAAAATGTTTGTGTCTTTCTGTGGCAGTATATGTTAACTGCAATTTCCACTGTTAATTTTATGCTTGCTCATCTTCTTGGGACCTTTTATGATCTTTGCCTATTTGTCAATTCTATCAAGGATTATGTTTAGGTGTGAGATGCTGAGGGTGATGCTGTTAAGAATTCTGAAATGTTGTATGATCTAGCTACTTAGTATCCATGAAAATCAAGAATTTAGTCAATTTGATTGACTAAGAATTCTCCGTGGGCTTATCAACCGGTCAATTTTCTTAGACTTGGCCCAATCAATTGTCTAGAAGAGCTGGAGAATTACTGTCGGATGGGCTATTTTCCAGCATTATGTGGCAGTGAAGCAATTTTCTTTTCTTAGTGTATTTATCTATTGTATCACTGTCTGATTGGTGTTGTTTATGTTTTCCATGATTTGACAAACCCTGCTGGTGGGTTAGCTTGCGGACTACCTTATGTGTTCGTTTCAAGAGTGAGGTCGTGGCCTGTGGAGTCGTATATGCAGCTGCCCGAAGGTTCCAGGTGCCCCTGCCTGAGAACCCGCCGTGGTGGAAGGCATTCGATGCGGAGAAATCTGGAATTGTTGAAGTATGCAAGGTGCTGGCTCATCTTTACAGCCTGCCAAAGGCACAATATATACCTGTATGCAAGGATGGGGAATTCACGTTCTCTAACAAGTCATTGCATTCACAGTCCAAAGTAGTCACCAAGGTAAACTCTGACTCCTTTTCTTTCATTCTGAAGTCCATATTAGAGTTACATCTGATTTTGGCTAATTCTGAAATTCCGTTCTCTTATGGCTAGTCGAGCCATCTCTTCTATAGATTATAAAATTCTACTCTCTTTTTTTCTCTAATTTGAAGGACTGTGCTTGCCTAGTTTTTGTTGTAAACCAAAGAGAATGATGATCTTAAGATTGGTAGAGTTTTAATTTTATGCAGGAAATTTTGCCAACTAGCCCCCAAGCTAATAATGAATCAGGCACTACCAAGACCCCCCCCTCAGCAGCTAACGTTGAATTAGGTGGATCCAAGGGTGAAAGTGGGAAATCAGAAAGTAAGGAATCTAAGAAGAGTGACGATCAACTGAAGAGCATGGCAGTTGATGGACAGACAACAGAAGAACCTCCGCCCAAGTCTAAGTCCGAAGCAAGTGGAGTAAGGAGCAAGGAGCGAGAGGACAGAGACAAAGACCGCGATCGCGATCGCGACCGCGACCGCGACCGTGACCGGGAAAGGGATAGGGAGAGGGACAGAGTGAGAGTGAAGTCCCGCGAGCGTGACAGGGGCAGAGATTCTGACAGGGAAAGGGATCGAGATGATTCTGAGAGGGATAGGGTACGAGATAGGAGTTACCGCATGAAGGATAGAGCGAAGGACTCAGGTTGGTCTGAAACATCTCTTTGGTCTCGTACCCTGTTTGTCTAAACCTTTCATTGTCAAGGTTTTCTTAAAATGATAGGATTTTGCTCATGGTTGCCATTTTTCACTTTTAAGGACTTTCTGAACGTGAAAATTGTCAGATAATTGGTTCTGATATCAAAGGGGAGTCTATGAACCAATTTTGTTGCAACCCCCCGTCCCCCGAATTCTTTTAAATCATGTGGAAACCGTCTTTTTGACAAATCATGTTGACAAAAGTTCTTATGTTTCATATTCTTGAATTATTGGTTCATGATAACCATAGTTGCTCACTTTTTTTCGTTGCATGTGCATTTCTATTAATCACCGATGGTAGTGGTCTCCTGACATGGCGTGTTGGATTTCTCTGCTTTCAGGGCATTCAGATAAGTCGAGGCACCATTCTTCACGAGGTAGGGATACCGTGTCCATCAGTTATACTTTTCCTTCTTTTTTTTTTTTTTTTCGCCTCCTATATAATCATTAGAAAATGGTGCTAAATCAATTGATTTTTTTGTTTCCCCCCAGATCGGGACTATCACGGTTCATCATATTCATCGAGGGAGAAAGACAGGCACAGACATCATTAATAGACCCAAACCAGTTTCCGTTCCCTCTATCTCCTGCAATGCTCTCGCATTAAGTCGATTTAATTGTGCATTCGTAATGTTTATGTGAGGCATAGGTTAGAGGATTGGGTGGGGGTGAAGTTTCTTATGGGAGTATCGAGTAGTTTTTTGATTGGTAGTTTTACTGAGTAGTTTACGGGAGTATTGAGCAGTTTATGTTTTACTTGTACGTACCATAGTACAGTAATCGAGTATAACAGTCATCATCTATCTTATATAATAACAGTCTTTTACCGGTCTCTTACGAAATCACATCACAAAGCTGAAATGTCTTGCAGTCACGTCAGCATTCATAGACCCTCTCCCGAAGTCACGTCGCGGATTTAATTATGTAGATAATATGTTCATTAAAATGCATCAAGTTTCTTATCTGGATTTAAGCATAGGAAATTTTAATATTTGGTATGCTTTTCAATTATTCTAAATCATATTAAAATGGAAAACAAAATACAAAAAGATATAATCATAGTTTATGCATATATTAATATTTCAATTATGTGTAATTATATAAATAATATATCCAGTGAATATCAAATTTTTTCTTTGAACTTAATTGTAGGAATTCTTACACTTGATATACCTTTTAATTGATCTAAATCATATATAATGGTAAAAAATTACAAAATAATTTTCTATATTTTTATGTAAAGTCACTTTAAATTATCCAAAAAAAAAATGAAGATTACTTAAATTTGTAGCATGAGTTGTTTTTATAGGTTAAATTATATTTGTAATTAAAAAATAATGAAATAAAATTAGTAAAAAATTTAGCATAAAATTAATGAAGAAATGGGGAAAAGGGGGGAGAGAGAGCAGAGAGAATAGAGGAAGAGGGAGAAAATTGTGGGGCAATTAATTTGATAGTTAAAAGTAAGTTATGAAATTACTAATTCGTCCTTAATTTCTTTCAGATCCGTCGATTCTTAATTTATTTATATCATTTTTTCATGGGTAATATCAATATGGGAGAAGAAAATTTACCCCAACTATCTTCATCTCCCATTTGTAATATATATGAAACAAATGGTCGCTCCTGATGGACTCTTAAGATTGGGCCCACTAAAGAATTCACTGAGTTTCAGTCCAATACCCGAAATTTGCATTTTGGGCCCCATTGACTTCACTCAAGCCCAAAGCAAGTTGGACCTGAAGAATCTAAAGGAGGCGGGACTCTTTCTTGGATGGCAATCTTCAAATTAACTGCGTAGTGATCATTTACTCCTAATCATTGACCTGAAGCCCCCGGCCCAGCGTCCGGCCCATCATCAGATCATTACCCAATTATATGACCCGAGCCGAGAGCGAAGGAAGAGGCTCAAGGACTTTGAGAGAGAGAGAGAGCGTGTTGTCGAATTGTGAAAAAGTAATGAATAGTTAAAAAAATTTAATATTAAAAATTCAATCGAATGGTTAAAAAAATTTAAAAAAACATAAAAAGGAATAATTATATTGTTGAATTGAACGTCTAAGCTCGAGCTCAGCTCGTTAATATAGCTTGAGCTTGACAAAGCTAGGCTCAGTGAAATAAAGGAGCTCAGGCACGGAATGAAAAAAAAAAAAAAACCGAAAAAAAGAAATTATTTGAAATAGAGTTTTCGTTTTCCCCGAAAACACTGTCTCAACATTAACAGAATGATAAGCTAATCTAAACAATGTACAGTTGCTTCCCCGACGCTGCAACTCAGGCACAAAGCCTTCTCAGCACCTTACCTTGGACCCGCAAAAGAATAGCGGGAAGAAACAGGCAGGGCCGCAAGATCGGGATCCGCGATGTGGTAACGTCTCATATCATATTCTGTATAGATTCTATCAACAGGATCTCTCTCTCTCCTACGCAAGTCCCGGTTGGACTCAGTCGGGTAAGCCTCAGAAGATGAGACAGCAGCTCTTCTTTGATAATCTGGATACCGATGGACGATAGGATATTCCCTTCTAGCATCATAAGAAGAGTAAGTCTGACAGTCTCTATAGTCCGAGTAACTGGGATTCGCATAGACATACTCTCTACGTGCAGGCACAGCATCCCGGTAAACTAAATCGGGTTGTCTCCTCTTCTCGTAATCTTCCCAGTACGGGTCTAATGGAGGAGCTGCACGACTGGGGAGATCTGAGTACCTTCTCCAGCCTCGAAGACCATAAGCTCGGTAGTCTGCCTCTGTCAGGAACATTTCTCGAGGAGGTTCCGCTCTCACCTCTCGATTTGCAGTGAGCCGATCTCCTTCACGAGCCAACAAAGGATACCTCCTCTCATCCCTCCCTGCGTAAGGATCAGTTCGCACTGTTTCCCTTTGTGAATGATGCTGAGATTCACTCATGCTCAAACGGGCATCCCTATCTCTGGCTCTTTCCTTTCTTGCAGAGCGGGGAGGAAACTTGTCTGGTCGTGGTTGGACACTTGGGTGGATCTCCACTGGTCGGAAAAGTTCTGTGAGCTTTCTGACCTGAAAGGAACAGAACGAATATTCATGCTCACCAAAAGCTGATAGTGGGGAGTGAATTAAGTGGTCACCAATCCAATAAAAGGAAGAAGGGGTTTCTAACCTGCTGAAAGGTAAGTTCTGTTTTGAACTTGTGTTTCGTGATGAAATTCTCCATCATCGCCTTCTTAAAAATGGTCTCAGGAAGAGGGAAGCAATCAATATGAGTTCTAAACCGCACCTGGGATTTGACATTCAATCAGACAGCAGATTTGGGCTTATAACGGGTAATGGCTGTAAGAATGCAACAAAACATTACCTGATAGGGAAAGGCCCCTCCAAAAGCTCGGGGCTCAAGTTTCTTGCCTCCAGCAGAGGATGCCTTATAGATCCCATACATAAGCTTGAGATCGAAATCATACAAGAATAACTTCAGACCAGGTTTGACCGCCAAGACCATATCTTTTTGGCTCTCAGGAACACCCATGACACGATAATTCAAACAATCTGGCTTGGTCTTTGTGCTGCACAATAAGATCAAACCCCCAATTTTTTCTTTCTCCTCCTTCCCCTTTTTCCCTTGGTCCATTTCCTCCCTCTCAAGCCTCTCATTCTTCTTCGGATTTTCGCCTCCATCATTTGAGCTGCGACCTTGGTTATTCTCGTGTTTCCTCTGTCTCCTTTTAGTCTTCCCACCTTTCCCCTGCACGATTTGCTTTCCACTATCATTTATGTCACCCAAAGCAGGCTCCCTGCCATTCTTATCGTCATTGTGGCTAGTATCCTTTCTTTTATTCCCTGGATTGTCCTTAACATCAGTCACACTAACTGTCAGAGTATTGTCATTGGCGGTTTCTCCTGAATTCTTACCACTGCTATTGAGAACCAGCGATTTGTTCTTTACTATTTTCTTCTGAACTTTGTTAAGAGCAGCTTTCCTGCCTGCAGTATTCCATAATTTGTTGGGCGAAACTTTCTTTACTATCTTGGCTCCAACTTTCAGTGAATTTGGAGTTCTCTTTTGGGGAGATATAGCTTCAGCCTGGACAGAGGTAGCAGGCATTTCAGCTTCCTTTCCAGTCCCTTTCTCAGAACTGTGAAACATGGTGGAGACCTCCGTGGGAGTTTCAGCTTCCTTCTTGTTCTCTTGCTCCACATACTCTTCTTTGGCGCCCCCAGTCTCTCCACCATCCTTGCTACCTTCATTGATAACCAGGGGTGCTCCTTTGTTCTTCTTCACTATTTTCTTCTGCACTTTCAGAGCAGCTTTCCCATTTTTGGCATTCAAGAAGCTCTTGGCGGCAGATTTATTGACCATCTTAGCCCTGGCTTTCAATGAATTTGCAGCTTTCTTTTCTGGAGGTCGAGACCGAACGGATGCCTCTGATGGCATTTCACACTCATTCTTTGTCTCTTGCTCCACAATCTGCAACTCAGGGAAGGTCTCCGGTGGTGTTTCAGTTTCCTCTTTACTCCCTTGCTTCGCAACCAAATACTTATTGGATGCACTGGGTGTTTCAGCTTGCTCTATGGTCTGTAACACTGTGGAGGGCTCTACAGGTGTTTCAGCTTCCTTCTTGTCCTCTTGCTCCACAGGCTGTAGTTCGGTGAAGGCCTCCCCATCTGCTTCAGCTTCATCCATACTTTCTTCCTCCTCACGTATGCAAGCAACTTGCTTTTGCCCCCAATCAGTCGAGCAAGCAAGTTTCATTTCAGGCCTAAAATAGTTTAAGTGTAGATAAACTATGAAAAGTTGAACATGTCCCAACAGACACATGTTCAACAGCAAAGCACAAACTCATGTTAACTAAATAATTCCTGCCATTATTAACATTGGAAGCATCCAAAATCCGCTCTTTCCAGTCACTTTAAATGGAAAAGCTCATCTTTTTCCATGCTTTTATACACAATTCACAAGTAAATTCAACAGAAGATCCACTGGCATGAATTTTAATCAAGTAAAGCTGCAAAAACGAGCGCATAGTACAGCAAATGAAAGACAAAGAACTATGCTGCTGCACTAACGAAGTCCATCCAACCACATTCAACTCTCCTCTCGGGGCAAGAACAGAGAAAGGGGAGAGAGAGAGAGAGAGACGCCTAACTATTAAAAGGAATCACGACAGGAACCTAATTGAGATACGAAAAACCCCAATCCGCCTGCTATATCCACCGAACGAGACACTTCTCCATAATCGATCCCCAGGAGGAATTCAACTCCTCGACCAAAAGATCCACAAGCAGAGAGAACTTTAACCAATTCCACAAGCAATCGGCAGGAGAATAAACAGATATCGACATAAACAGCACGATCGGAGCAGAGATATTCTACCTGAGAACAAGAGACAGCCGAGGCGGCAATCGACCGCTCTGCACCGAGACGGAGACGCAGGACGAGAACCAACAGGCGGTGGAGCGAGTCAGAGAGAGAGAGAGAGAGAGAGAGAGTGTGAGGAGGGAGGAACGGAGTAAGAGAAGCAGCCGATGGGACGGAATCACGCCGGCGACAGGGCCATATCCGAACGGATTCACTCCTCTGCTCCGTCGTCCGTATGTCGCCTCTCTGCAGGTTCTAATTAGTAATTACCAATTAAGCATTCAATACCCACAGCCAAAAAGCAGAGAATGATGATATATTTTCTTACTCTCCCCAGCATATAATACCATACCTCTCCTCTCTATTTTTTTTTACGTCATTATTATTAATATTTACTTATTTTGCAAATCAAGAAAATTATATTTGCCTATACTTATAATAAAGAACGTTGTGGTACTTACTAATGAAGTCGAATCAAGATCAAGTTGGGACCCCGGTGTTCGGGATTTCCCGGTATCAATCCGGTGTTGGAACGATTATGGTCGGTCGTTGGATTCCATTTTTACCGTTTAAGGGGTTGGAGTTCGCTGGGGAATGCTTTTTAAGGAAAGGTTGTTCTGTTTTTAATCGTTACTAGCATAAGCCGATGGGCTTACTCTTTAGGGAAGGAGTAACCGTCGGAGTTACCTTTTAAGGAAGGAGTGATTTCGAAGACACTCGCGGCCTTACCAGAAGAGGGAATCATGGAGCAAATTACTTTTAACGATGTCGACTGTCGAGTTTATAAGTCAAGTGATGGCTTTCCTTTAGGATCTCAAGTTATATTTGTTTTTTCTTTTTCTCATTTTCTGTCAAAAACTTTTTCGACAGTCGAAGAAGATGCTTACTGCAAGGTCGCAAGCCATTGCGAATTGTGATGTTTTCGACAGATAAAAATCTTGAGTAAAATAAGAACAGAATGCAACAGCATCTCAGAACCAAATTATCGGTGACAGAAGACTTGATGGAGCAACTTTTCCTTCTGCAGATGAATCAAAGAAGTACAGTAAAAGAGGAAACCATCATTTCTTAATATAACTCAAAATCCTGGTAAGTGATCGGGATTACAGCGAAAGCTTATTGTTACAACATAATAAGTAGACGGCTCGGAATGTGAAACTTGGAATTCGCCTGAAAGAGACATGCTTGCTGCTTCCTAGACTTGCCCAAGAGGAAAAAAAATCTTTTCATGTGTTTTTCGCCAATGTGTCCCTAATCAGTTGCTTCGGTGCTGCAGATAACAAATAGACGGAGTTAAGATATCAATTTCAAGCTTGAAAGAGAAAAGCCTGAGGTTCACTCAGCCTTTTGGAGCTGGTCATCTTACCTGGCATCCCTGTAAACCTCTCAAACTGTACAAAGGCCTGGTTGATGAACATCTCGGTTCCGTACACAGGGGTGGCTCCACACTCTTGAGCTTCCCTCAGGAGTCGGGTCAATTTCGGGGTGTAGATTGCATCAAAAACCAGAGAATAGTGGCTCAAAGCTTTCTGCATATAGTTAAGAGGAAAAGGAATGAATTACTTTGTACTCGATTGGATTTAAATGCTTCAGGTCTCATACGGGAGACAACACATTGAACAAAAAATTGTGACTTCAGGAAAAGAAGATGACAAACCTTAGCTAAGGGTGTCCTATCAATGTTCGGTTTCATCCCAACAGATGTGGTGTTGGCAAGGATCATCCCCTCTTCTGGGTGGAAATTCTCGAGTTCTTCAAGGGTAATGGCTTTCCCTCCGACTTTGCTAGCAAGTTCTTTTGCTTTGTCTGGACAAAACAAACATCAAATCAACTCATCAATCATCCATTGTGAAGTAATAAAATACGAGCCCACTAGAGCTTAGGGCTGTAATCTAGATAGGCTACTTGTGGGATTCTTGGTTGCAATCCCATGACTAACTAAATTTGCCTCTATTTTAAATTTAATTCAAATCTCAAGCTTGCCTCAAGCTCGAGCACAGGTAAAGCCACATGATCTTGAACTTTGCTCGATCTTGAGCTTGGCCTCATTTAATGTAATCAACGGAGGAAATTGAGTAGAACCAAGTCGAGATCGAGTTTCTTGAGTATGACTTAGTTGACATCGTCTTAGAAGAAGCTCTTTGATGAAGATGAATTTCGGGCTAAAGCTTTGCAAAAGTCAAGCTTTAGCCTGGCAATACTCGACTTGAATTGACATGCACTTCCTACTCTATCAAGTCTAGAATATAATTACGATAAGAAATAGTGGTCAAAATAGTCCTACCATATGTCCTGTTTGCGACCATGACTCTTGCGCCCTTCTCGTAACCACCATAAGCAAGTGCCTTTCCAGCTCCACCAGCGCCAATGACAACGAAGAGTTTACCAGCTAAGGGCGAAGCAGCTCCATTTGTACCTTCCCGGGCTGCAAATTGAGGCGGAAGATCCAAGTTAATATCATTGGCTTGGTTCAAATCTACATGAAGGCGCCTACATTGTTCTCATGAGTTAGGCAAACCTCGGAGTGCTTCCTCAATAGCTGCTATGGCCCCGAGGTAGTCGACATTGTACCCCATCATCGATCCATCCGGCCTTCTGGTCATGCAGCTAATAGCTCCTATAGCCTGTAAATTTTTCGTTCATGGGTAATACTAAAGGGATCGTACCAGTACAAATTGCCGTCATTTGTAATAGTTGGATCAAGAACCGTTTGAGGATGGATTCAGTACCTGTGCAATTGGGTCGACCTCGTCACAGCATTTAAGTCCTGCTTCCTTGTGAGGAATAGTGTAACTGCATTCCAAAGCAAGAACCTCAATTCGTCATGCCAGGTCAAAGGAAAAACTAATGCACAGAATCTGAACAAGGAGACTTTACCTGTATCCGACAAAATCTGGAGAAGAGAATGTGCTTATGAAATTTGCAACATTATCAACCAACAAAGGTAGGTAGATCCCATTGAAGTTGACTGATTTAAATGCTGAGTTGTATAAATGAGGACTTTTGCTGTGGCCAATCGGGTTTCCAATAACACCATGGACTTTGGTATCAGAACCAATTTGTCGGAAGTTATAGAGGTCCAATAAATCCTTTAAAGTGGGCTGTCCAGGAGCAGACTCCACTCCTGCCTCAAGCGTCCCAAAGGTCAGGAAAGCTCCGTATTTCCCAGAAAGTATCCTTGATATGTAACCTCTGTCAGCCATAGCAATTGCTATTGTTGGGACCTATAATGCCACTCAAAAATAGTCAATAACTATAAAAGGGAAATCAAATGGATGAAAATTATGACACCCTTCTACTTACTTGAGAATGCGCGAGTACTTGAAAGATCCGTGCATTGTCAGTGATGTCCGTGGCAGTTGTAGCAATCTTCACAATGTCAGCTCCTGTAGCCTGAATTCTTGCAACGAGGTTGCCGAGTTCCTCGGAAGATGGAGTCTTTTCATAATTGTGAGAAGAAACGATCACTTTAACCTTTTCAGGCTTCTTCCCTTTTACGGAGTTGAAAAACTCATTGGCTACCTTCAGAAGGAGAAACAAAACAAAATTTTATCAACACAAAAATTGAAAACATCCATTGAATTTGTCTTGGGGAACAAGGACAAGTTTTTTTACCTTAAGCTCAACATCAACATAAGCAGATCCTAATTCCACAGCTAGACGCAACGCGTCAAGTCGAGCTTTTTCATCACCTTCATATTGTCCACCTTCCCATTTTGGTCTGCAGGTCAAGAAAATGGAGAGATTCATTAACACATAGAAACACATTTTGCAAGGAACACGTTAGAAAATTCTATTGAACAAGACATGATAATGGACCTAGCAATCTCGAGAAAGGTATGATCACACAGCTTCAAACAGATTTTAAGCGTTATTGCATGATGGTTCTAACAGCATGGAAACGTTTAGTTTCTCAACTGGAAAGGTTGCACTTCGTTCATTTTCACATTATAAGCTGCTCGACAGTTTCGAGTTTGGGCCAAAGAACGACTCAATGATTAGTACCTGAAAGTGACAAGAGTGGGCAAGGAGCTCTGCTGGATAAGGGTCTCGAGGTCTTGTCTGGGGCTGAAGCT
Organism: Punica granatum; assembly: GCF_007655135.1. Classification (NCBI taxonomy): domain Eukaryota; kingdom Viridiplantae; phylum Streptophyta; class Magnoliopsida; order Myrtales; family Lythraceae; genus Punica; species Punica granatum. The sequence continues at coordinate 52,911,954 of NC_045127.1, forward strand.
CTTCAAGAAGTCCAACCGAAGCTCGACCAAGTCAGCGCCCTGGTCTTTGGCGCTCCTCACTAGACTCAACATCTGATCGACCGAATCCGCCATTAACGGGGCACATATCATCGTGGGGTTCCTCCTGCCCCCACTCCCGACTTGAAGGTCCATTGTAGCCAACTAAAATCACATTGGACAAAACAAAAGCAAAAATCAACAACATGCAGAGCTCACATTCGTAATCTCAATTCAAAGATTCACAATGTCAACGCTCATCGACACTATTCCTACGAAGAAAGGGCATCAGTCCATGACTGGCAGCTAACAGAATAGGCACACTATGCATCCATTCGAATATGCCGACGGGACAATGCCCCACGGTCCCCACCCAATCGCCTCTTCCAAATCCGACGAAGTCACACTTTCCACTTAATGAATCAAAAACGCATTTTTCAGCCTCCATCATATTCCAATTTTCCACCCAACTGATTGGTTCTTTGATCACTTCCTAATCTGCTGGTTTCAAATTGGTCGGGTAAGGCGAACAGTGGTTCAAACTGCTCAAAAACGCCGAAACGACAAGACATGAAAGAACCATCCACAACCAAACAAAGCCCCGATCCACCCAGAACCTCATTCCCCACAAAACCTCACGATCATGGAATTGAGGCAGCAGAGCATAAAATCAGAACTGAAGCAGGAGAAGTGGGATTACCGGAACACTGCCGAGAGTCATGGCTGAGAGGAGAAAGGAACGGGCTTTGAGCACAGAACAAGGAGGGGAGAAGGAATTAGCTTCGGGCTAAGGTCTCCGTTGCTTTTTGAAGGGAGAAGTGTTTGGTGGGCGGGTTAGGCGTATATATATATATATATATATATAAACATAGAGAACAGAGCAGTAGGCTGTCCGCTGTCCGCTGTCTGCCTCTTCTTCATCTTCTTCGCTCCTTCCTTGGCTTTTGCCGGCAGCAGTTCGGTTCGGGCTTTTACGTGAACAAACATAAGAACGTTAGATGGCGTCTAATTAATTTTTTTTTTCGAGACAGATGGGAATAAAAATCAAACAAATTAATTTAATTTTCCCCCAAGAAAAAAATGGATAATTTTTTGGTGAATTTCGACTAATTAAACGAAAAAAATCATAGGAGAAAAATGTATTATTACCGTCACAAAATCTCTCTGAACATAAATGTATCGCTCATTGTATGTAAATTTCGTTTTGTTATACGGTTAAGATTTTTTAAGGGAAAAAAAAAAGCATCTTGCAATGAAAATTTTAGCACAGTTGCGATTGTGCTGCGAATGAAGTTGCCCGTCGTTCATAGAAACTTGCAGTTGATAACAAGTAGATGTCGTTCGCACGGTATTTGTCATTCCCGCGGTGTTTGAATTTTAAGTGAATCCAACGTGCATATTTACAAGGGATTTTTATTGATCGTATGAGGCAACAATGTAGACTAATCGTAGAATTTCGAACCTTAAAATCTCAACTTCTTTGCGACATTCTTTACTTCTGGTGATACCTAACAAGTTCTTAGAATTCCAGTTGTTATGATTCACACTCCCCTGCTTGCTATCATTTTTTAAAAATTTTTTTTCTCTTTTTGAATGCTTGATAGCAATTAGGCGGCTAGTATTTGGCATCTTCCCTCTGCAAACCAAAGAATCGGCAATTCCACGGAAGTTAGGTAGAGGAGACGGCGGGGCCCACTGACTCACTCCCCACTTAAACGTCAAAATCTGAGAACGGATCGAATGTAAAGTTTAGGTACCAAATTTTAAATAACTTTTTAGGTAGACGATCTTCCCGTGGGCGGACTACGATTGATTTCACCAGATTTACCTCTTCTTGGCTGGCGCATATATATAAACAAACTGCGTCGTATGTAATAAGATTAATTTTTAGAACATACGGTTATGATCATTATAAAATTTCACGTAATATATCTAAAAAGTTAATTTTATCGGATACATCTTGATTTGTTTTTTTTATTGAATAGAAAAACTTTTATCATCGTCGGTTTATGATATACCTTTGTTTAGCAAGTGGACCGACTTATTCGAACCAACCGCCGGATGGCCTAAGTTGTTGTACTCAAGCGGGACGTTACAATTTCTCCCATACACTCGTCCATGACTTCAAGATGCGTCTTTTAGTCATATCATAGCATATCGTTGACTGGCTTTTCACAATATTACGATACGAAGTTGACCAACAGATACCATTTCATGGCTTCTGGCATTCTTCTTCTTCTTTATTGAATTTTCATTTTTAACTAACACTTTGGACCAACGATAATTGTTATTTGTCTTAAGCAAAATCTTGAGTTTGTTTATATATATGTCTAGTCACTGCGCCGTGGATAAGAGGCAGATAACCATCGATGCCGCATAGCTTCCGATGTATCACATCTTAGGGTCGTGTCGAGAGCGCGACAAAACTAACGTTTTGGTCTGTATTTTGGTAGTTTGACGGTAATACCTATGTTAGTGGAGGAGGAAGGAAGGAAGGTGTCAAGGATCTAACATTATTGGTGTACAACATTTCCCGACCTGTATTTCTTGACCGGCCCTTTTGTTCTTTGTATCCTTCTTCACCAGCTTTTCTTCCGTGCATGAGTATCCAAAACTTATGGTCTATGAAAAACAGCCGTGAAAATCATTTTTGGTCTCGGATTATATCGTGTCTCCGGTCATACCCTCTTTAACTCATTTAATGCGACGCGAATTTAGGAATTTACTTCGATTTACAACCAGTCGGTATTGGTAATACCGGTTGTTCTAGTAGTTGGTTAACTGAACGACTTATAGCTTGCTTTCGAGATTTTAACACCGGTGATTATGAAGTTGAATGAAGAAATGGGGATGTAGCTCAAATGGTAGATACTGCAAAACCACGCATGGTGCAGCCGCAACAAAATCACCATCGGCTTATCTTGTGAATGCACGAAGACTTTGCCAAACTATATCACTGCCTATCGAATTCATCGAGTTTCTGGTTTTGAGTCTAAGACAGCTCCGGTGGGAAATCAGTACATCAAAAGGTGCAGTATATGTCAAGGATTCTAATGCAGCGTGTAATCGATGACACTGAGCCGAGCGCAGATAAGGCTCTTTATTTTCTTGGAAAACAATTCCGTAAAAGATTCTCAATGCCTTTGAAGAGAACTGAGGGGATGTGAAACATATTCTTCATTAAATCGTGGTAATAAAGTTGTTGATACAACAGAATTACTAAGAGCTTATCTTCCATAATGCAAAATTTGGATATACTTCTGGCCCAACAGAGAGAGACAGTTCATGCTTTTCGGGTTCAAACATATTCGTTCAGCTACAACGTGAAACTGCTCTGCTAATCCCTTCCATTCTACGCGTGTTTCTCCATAAGTTGCCTGAACAGTTCTTCCGGTGCTGAAAAAGAAAAATCAAAGGTGAATTTGTCACTTACAATACGGTAACGTTAGAAATTAAGAGGAAAGAACGTTGCTAGTGTTCTGGTTGTTATTTGTATCATACCAGGCAGACCCGTGAAGTTCTTGTACTGCTCGAAGCCTTGGCGTATCAACATCTCTGTCCCATAAACGATGACAGCTCCGGTCTCTCTAGCTTCCTTTAACAGACGGGTATCCTTCGGGGTGTAAATGGCATCGAACACCACGGAGTAGTGTTTCAAAGCATGCTGCAGGACATACCCATAAGAAAAAGATTTAGATAAGTACAAGACGATACTGACTGGCTCGATTCATAAATTAATTTGTTGATTTCCCGAGTTTAAGGACTATATTGTTGTAGGATGAAACCTGAGCTAGGGGGGTCTCATCGATCTTTGGTTTCATCCCAACGGATGTTGTGTTCGCAAGGATCATCCCTTCTTCCGGGTGGAAGTCCTGAACTTCCTCCAAAGTTAGAGCTTTTCCCCCAACCTTCTCTGCCAACTCCTTCGCTCTCTCTGCATTATTAGGCAAGAAAAGTTGCGCATCATACTCCGAGCGGAAAAAAATCGCCATGGCACTCTATATTTCCATCAGCAAACAGTATGCAAGATATTCTTAAGTAAATAGACCGTATACCGAATGTACGGTTGGCGACAACAACTCGTGCCCCCTTCTGTGCTGCTCCATAAGCTAGTGATTTTCCAGCCCCACCGGCCCCGAGGACAACAAACAGTTTCCCAGCCAAGGGAGAGACGGCGGATGGGGTCGCACCATTCAATTCTATATAGACCAAAATTTTTGAGTCAGTCAAATGAAAACATGTAATAATCATATAATCACTGCTCCAATTTCGGTATAGATGTGTAGCATTTGCAATCCCCTATGATTAAATCATCACCAACCTCTCACGCCATCCTCGATAGCAGTAATGGCACCGATGTAATCGGTGTTAAATGCAGTCAATGTCCCGTCTGGTCTTCTTACGATGTTGTTGATAGCACCAATTTTCTGCCAACAATTTAACAAATATGAACTGTTCAGGAAACTTGGCCTGTCTTTGCTGTAGACGGGTATTGATGCTGCTAGTAAAGAGATTGTATTTACCTTAGCAATCGGGTCAATCTCATCCATGCATTTAAGTGCAGCCTCCTTATGCGGGATCGTGCAACTGTATTTCGTGCAATGACATAAGCTAAATTCCCCAACTGAAAATCGATATGTACGATAGGTAGTAGTAGAATCCCTCATATATACCTGCACCCTGAGGCAAAGTCCACAGCCGAGTAGGTCTTGAAGAACTTCTCGACATCGTCAACAAGAAAATGCAGATAGACTGCATTGAGACCGACCGACTTGAATGCTGCATTGAAGAGAAGAGGGCTCTTGCTGTGGCCCACAGGCTTCCCGATGATGCCGTACACCTTGGTGTCGGGCCTAATGAGTCTGAAGTTGTACAGTTCTAGCAAGTCCTTTGCTGTCGGTTGTCCTGGAGCAGATATTGCGCCGGCCTCAAGCGCACCATAAGTGAGATATCCGCCGAACTTGGGGCTGAGAATACGAGAGATCAGGCCTCTCTCTCCCATAACAATTCCGATAGTTGGAATCTACATGGAGCAGATGTAAAAGATAAGTTGAAAGAAACTGCCAGGAGAGGATTCCAATCTTTTATGCGTTTCTTCCTACTGTTTCAACAGACAACAGAGACTACAGTTACCTCAGAGTGGACAGTTATCTGGAAAATGCGTGCGCAGTCGGTGATGTCGAGTGCCGTGGTTGCAATCTTCGCGATATCGGCACCGGTGGCTTGGATTCTCGCGACAAGATTCCCGATGGCCTCGGCCGAGGGGGTGTTGTGGAAGTTGTGAGAGGAGACTATGACTTTGAAGCTGTCGGGCTTCTTTCCCTGAATAGAATTGTTGAAGTCATGGGCAACCTGCCAAAAACAGCTGAACTTTAGCTTCTCCATTTAACATATCTCCATCAAAGTGTATACGGTAAGATGCCCGAAAATCCATAGGCTACCTCAAGCTCGACATCAACGTAGTTAGCACCGAGCTGCATTGCCAGACGCAATGCGTCCTGTCGCTTGTTCTCGTCGCCTTCATATTGGCCTCCTTCCCAAACAGGCCTGGAATGTTCATAAGATGCAAAAAACTGTCATAACGAATGAACTTCTGCTTATATCAAAATCATACATAAAAAAAACACGTGGTCCGGAACAGAGATGTGCCGTCGATACGACCACGTTGTGGATGTGGCTCGGCGGCACTGTTTCTTATTCTGTAAGCGATTAGAGAAGTGAATGAGTTTAGTGAGGTTCTGTTGAGGCGTGCCTGTAAGTGACAAGAGTGGGCAGAGGGGACTGCTTGATGAGAATGTCAAGATCCTGGCGAGGGTTGAAGGCCCTCAGACAGTCGAGCCGGATCTCCAGGAGGTCCGCACCGATCTCCTTAGCCTTCCCCATCTCTATCAGCATCAGGTCCACCGTCGTCCCCATCAGCGGAGTGCATAGCAGGGTCGGGCTGCTCCGGAACCCGCTGCCGCTCGTTTGGAGGTCGGAAATGGTGAACTGAAAACATCATGAAGGAACGAATAAGCAACGAGAGACCGATAGATGCTAAGCCAGACACTCGAACTAGGAAATCAATCTATCGCGAAGTCGCCCGTACATACCGGGACGCTGGCCATTGTTGTAGAGTAACCTGTTGGGTATGACTGGTATTGTGGGACTAAAATGTATGTAAAAGGTGAAGGCACATGAGCAGCATATATACTGGAACATTAATTAGGTGATGTGTATGAATTAAATTTGTATTTTTCTTATTTTTTGTAATATCGGAATTGTTGAGATTTCCTTTTTTCTTTTTTTCTAACTTTGTGGGAGGCTCGGTTAGGTTCATGAAGAAAGGCCGGTCTGGTGGAAAGTTGGGTGGCTAAACTAATTAGGAGGCTTCACTTCATGGGTCATCGGGCAAATTAACTTGTGTACCAGTTTTTACCACTCGAGAGAAAATTAGTTGAATGGGAGCAAATGGGTCGACCTAGACCGGAGATGGACAATGCTCCTCGCGCTTCATCGTAACATCATGTGGAATTCTACTTTACTACCGATAATGTGTCAGGATACGAGCCGGACTCTATTCTAAAGAAAACCTCGGTAACTCAATAAGGTTGCCGAGATAAATCGAGATAAGTTTTGTGAAATTTATAAATAAATTGCAATCGGAAGTGGCAGCGGTTTTTGTGAACAAATCGCCGATGATTTGCCACTGAATCGTCCAACGGCGGACAATCCGCACGTGGACATCGGGAGAAAGCGTTGACTTGTCCTGATCGTTTGACCGTGGGATCTGATCGAGTATCTCGACAACCTCAATGACGGCTGCGGTGTACTCCCAAATCTAAAAGAAAGGAAATTTGACCGGTTTGATTTTAAAGTGTGATTTAAAATAATATTTTAATTTAATTTTATTCATAATAGAATAAAATAATTTATACAAAGTCAAATGATGTGTTCCATTTATATCACTATTTTTTTCATAATAAAACAAAATAATTCATACAAAATCAAAAGATGAACCCCATACATAATCATTTATATAACTTTTTTTCAAAATCAAAATCTAATTTTAAAGTTTTATTTTGAAACCAAACACAGAATTAAAAATGAAAAGGGAAATCAATTAATGGAATTATTCATTTCTTTTAATTGTTAATATTATTTTTTTCCCTGCGATCTGCCTTTCAGCCAGATCAAAGAAGTCAAATTTGAGATCACCTATTTATATTTTTTAGTTATAACTAAATAAAATCCTCATAGTTGATAACTGACCATAGAAACCTCTTCATTGAAATCGATCAGAAATTTGAGACAACCGCTGAGACACTCGAAGGTACTAATCTACAACTTGGCATGTCGAATATTGCCATGAGATGCCAGTGTGATTTGAGAGTATTGTTGCTAATATAAAAAAATAAAAATAAAAATTATTAAAAAATAAGTGTTGATTTCATATCTATTAAAGAATAACGATTTTAACGCTAAAATTCATCAATATTTTTCTTTTATACCAATGCTTCTCTCCCCACATCTAACTCTCTAGTATATTAATGGATATTATATTATATTATATATATATATATATATATATATATATTTAATGGCTCTTCTCTTAGAGCTGTCATTCAGCCTTTTCATCTCTCTTCTTCTATTGAAGTACAGATGAAATTGACGAAACCCTCAGCAGTAGTTCAGAAAATGTTAACAAAATCACCGGGAATCTGAAAGTGTAATAAGATATTACCGCATTTGGTAAGGATCACTTAACCGAAGTCCAGGCCGAGATACAAGATTACTGCATTTCATAACTAAGATAGACAGACATATACTGGAGGCTAATATTCACATCAAAGTATGCATTTTAAACACCTGAAACGAGCGCAATAAATCACCCCTCATTTGAAAGATATGCGTACCCATAAGAGTAGAAAGTGAAAGTACTTCATACGCTTCAAATTCCATCAAGCGAAAACAAGTTTAACTTCACAAGCCTAATCTCCTGCCTGCAGAGGCATATCAGAGACAATCTCGTTGCTGGAACAAATCGATGAACCCATAACCATTAGCATCTGCTATCGAGAGCATTTGAGTATTCAACATGTGAATTTTCCTGGTTGTATGCATTATACATGTAAATACGAATTTGGAGAAGGCATCCCCTGTTATGCCTGGCCAGACTCCAGTCGACTCCCAATCTTCGACTTCCTGGGACCAGTCTATCAGGCCTTTATGCGAATCACAAATGAACCTGCGGAGAGATTTAGAATGATGATGCACGGTAATTAATCACTGAGCACGTGAACAAAAGTTGGAGGTACAACATGGAGCATCGGTTAGGTCGGGCAATTCTGCTACCCAAAATCTGAAACGCTAGCATGTTAAAAAGTGAAAACCATAATAAGAACCATATGAAGACATGAACATCCACGTATAAAACTCGGGCTCGAAGAGTTAGCGGAAAAACATCGCTCTCAGCATCATTTACTAGTTACCACTCGGCAAAACAAAATTCAGTTCCATTCACAGATTTTTGACACGTCTAGTACAGAACTCTTTGGAACCAGCATGAACTATCGAGCCACAACAGTAGGAAAGAATCATGACACAGAGTTCTTTTTTCATAAGTTCAAATGTGAAAATACAAAAGCTTATTGTAATGGCACCACAAGCTTTATCAGCATGGCAAAGATTTCTCCAATTATGCATACAATTCAAATCTTTATTTTCCCCATTTGGATTTTCCATACAAAAATAAGGCTAGGCTAAAGAAAAATAATTTCGACAAATGAAAACTACTTTGCATCACCAGCGGAAGAAGGGAGGCAGTGTATGGGATAATGGGAAACTAGTTCATAAGGATATTGACAAGGCATGCAGGGAGTGTTCCAAAGTTTAACGACGATATAACTGAACGATCCACTGGGCTATCTCAAAACATGGGACAGACAATACAATAGAAGGTGTTGCACTTATGGAATTTCTATCGTATCTATCCACAAACCAAAAAACACGAAAGAAAAGAGAAACAATTTCAAAAGCCAGTCACTTACAAGCAGGAAGGTGTGATATATCTGCAGAAACTGCACAAGGAATCCCCAAGTTTGAAAGAGCTCCCCTTATGATTCCACACGGAAAATAGAGGTGCATACTCATTGCTTGTGCTGCCTTGTCCTCACCATCTTGCGATGAACCCGTCGTCTCAGGTGACGACTCGATCGACATGCGTGAAAGCCAGCGGAAGCGATTATCTTGCAACACAAAAGTTCCCTGAAATAAAAGGCGCAAGAATGATGCATAAAAAACCGATTGCCTATGCCCATTGCCCAGGAATTGCATCCATTTTCTCTATTAGGTCACAGAAAATATTGATGATTTGTTTACTCTGTGGTTAGTCTTCAGATTGTCTATCTGCTTCTTGAAGATCTCTGACCAGAAGTCCTTGCATATGAACTTGATTGCTTCCAAGTGATCAATGAACCGAGGCCGTTCCATCGTATATCTAAGGCAAAAACCAACATTTATGGAACTAAATCCTTATTGAAGACCTAGATTAGCCAATGACTGCGAAATTCAAAGTAGACAATACCGATGAAGTAACAAACATCATAATTCAGGGGAAAAACTCGATTTCAAAAGCCAAATGAGAAGTGAACGTAGATCTGACAACATGACAGAATCCTACGCATGTCCTGTGCATTTTCTGACTGCTGCGGGAGCTAAGTGAAGAGGATCGAGCATCACACGAAATACTGGAAAGTTGGAATAAAAATAAGCAAACAGCTTGCATCAGGATCATGATACGAGATTGCGATCAATAGTATGGACAAAATCAATTCAGGCTCAGCATTGATCATCGCTCGAAGCGACAGAAATGTCAAAGGCAAATGGCAAATTGACTTGCATCGGAACAGGAGTACACAAGATCCACACTGACAATCGCTGAAGAAACGAATGATTTGCGAAAAGAAAAACGAGGCGTGATGCAAGAGAGGTAGAATTACCTCTCGGAGAGCTGGTGCCCGACCTGATAGCCGATGGCCTCGATTCTCCGGGCGGCAAGCTCCGGCTTGTCGGCGTAGAAGCGGTTGCAGTACGAAGAGACCATCTCGATGAGAAGGCTCTCCACGCAGCTCTCTGAGACCTCCCTCCCCATTGCCACCCTCTCTTCCACTCGGTCGCTCGCTCAGTCGTCGGAGCAGGAGCTCAGTTCACTTCAACTGCAGGCACTGCAGACTCGGACGGTCGTGTCGCCTATATCCTCCGATGGCCTGAAGTGACGTGTCCGTAATTCTCAGCAACTTGACGGGCAACTTTTAGAGGGCAATGCGACGCCGATCTTCAGATGGATCGGGCTGGCTAACGAGCTAACTGGGCCTGGTTTGGATGGGCTCATTCTGGGCCTATTTCTCCCCTCCTGTCATTCTTTACAATGATAACTCGTAATTAACTATTAAGAACTTAACGAATTACTATCGAGCGATATTACACAAGGAATGATTTACCAGTCACTCAAACAACGGAGACACGAGAAACATGATACAATTTTATGGGACATGCTGACAGTACCTCTTTTTTTTTTTTTTTGCTCAGCATTCAATGAAACAAAAACAAGTATAACGTAAAATGTTTAAGGAAAAAAAATTACAAGGACAGAGAAGGATAACTGATCCATCGAAATCACTGCAAAGAAAAAAATGTGACAGGAGCACATCCAATGAGAGTAAAATACAACTGTATAAATCTTTTAAACTATTTGTACATCTGTTCTCAACCTCTTGCAATAGACTCTATATGGATTCGATCAATGTCAGGAAGCGGAGTCAAGTACAATTCATATAGAGCTACTATAGTGTGAAAATAAAGAAGTAGAATCAAGAGGGGTCTTAAACCGGTACTCGGCTTAAGAACCCTTCACAGATCACAAACATTAGCCTTAATTAATTAATCAATCCCTAAATAGCTCAAATCTTAACCAGTCAAACCAAAGCAGCATGATATCTTCAATCGGTTCAAATTGGCGACAATCAAAAAAGAAAATTATTTAGATTGTCAAATTAAAGCACCAAGCTTCCTTAGTCGGTTCAGACCAGCGACAGCTAAATGGGAGCCGAAACCTAGAAAAACTGACGGGCAAAGCCACAAAAAGTCAAGGTTTTAAGGGGGTGGTTGAATCGGTAAGACTGGAGTACAATCCTTTGCAGTGAAGGGCAGGATTCCGTCGCTAGATGGCGGTGGGTAGCCGTAGATAAGAGATTGCCATCGGAGGGGAGGAGGAACGATTGAGTAGACAGAGAGGCTGGGCAGAGAGCACGTCACCGTTGCACCATTATTGTCGCCCAGTCAGGGGCATATTATCGGTTGAAGCTGGTCAGTAGACGGTCGGGGCCAGTCAGAAGGCGGCGTGGATGTTCAGGAGGCGGGCAATAGGTGGGCCGGCCCGGTCAGGAGGTAGTGTGGCCTTTGCTGCTGCCGATGCCAACAAGCGGGGGGTTTTGGCCGCTTCTTCTTGCCCCCATGGGTCAGAGAGGGAGAAGGCATAGTCGCCTTAGACTGGAGACATCAACAATCGGCAGAGGACAGCTACGAAAAAAGAGGAGCCACTGTGACCGGCAATGAGGAGCCCACCATGGACGCCGTCGTCGAAGGGCCAGCTGAGAGTGTCCTTGCAGGGTCAAGTGAGGCCGACAAAATCCACAACTGAAGCACAAGGAGACCGTGTTGGGCGAGGCAGAGAGTCTGTCAAAGCGGGAGCATCGCGACCCACTCATGACCATACCGTAACCTACACGAAGGAGCACATGGACCCGCTACCATGACCTGCGGCAGAACATCGACAACTTCCCTACCAAAGCAGAGTCCCCATCTGTCTAAAGAGAAGGAAGATTAATGAGGAGAGAGGAAAGGGAAGGGAGCCATCGGCATCGAAGATGGCTGGGGTATAGAGGAAGGCCCCAGCTTCCAAATCCCGGTGGCCATCAAGCCGGATGCGCTGGAGAAGCAGGCGGCATTTGGGATTTTCTGGTATTAGGTGTGGAGAGGGAGGAAATGAATGTTAAACGAAAATTTCAGTAAGAAAATGTACATGCTGACAGTACATCGAGCAAAGTTATATTACACACGTATATTTCAAGTAATATGGGTAAAGAGCAAAAAATGATGAGGTCACGCTCTCTTTTTGAGAGCGAACCAACTAATTATTGTAACACCGAACAACAACAGAAGCCTCGATCATATCTTGGAAATGTGATCCTCGTTCTTAACACTTTGTCAGTATTTCGGCTCCGTCCTCGGTTATCAAGATTGTGTGTTCAAACTGCGCAGAGAGGCTTCCGTCTTCAGTCACAACCGTCCAGTTGTCGTCCCACATTATGGGGTTGATGCTGCCTATTGTCAGCATTGGTTCTGCCCAGAACAGGAATGTCAAAAAGCAAGGAAGCTGTCAGTGATAACCATAAGGATCGCAAAACCATCCAGCCAGACAATCACGAATGAGAATTGTCGTCCTGCCCAATACAAAGTCTAAATCACAAAGTATGAAGACATACCAATAGTGAAGGTCTGATTTAATCTCATACGACCATCTTCATTGTTCCCTGAAAGTTTTAGAAGGAGCATTCAAGTAACGATCAACCAGCAGGATTCCAACCAAAACAAGACTAAACAATAGTAGGGACTTATGGTGATTACTGAAGTGCAAAATGACTGGATCGGCATGAAAAACTCGTCCAACACCGTGCCCAACGAACTGCCGAACAACACCATATCGATGTTTATCTGCATGATCACTTTCAAAATACACAGTTTCAGCTACAGCAAAAACGCTTGATAGAGCAACAGTAAATTCTTTATTCAGTTACTAAGTGAACCATGACCAGAATATCAGAAGGGATAATGTCCGGTTCTGAATAAATGTGGCCATGCCTAACGATGCCTTACTGAATAGTTCTGCCGATTTTCTTGAACTCCACCCCAGGTGCACATATGGATATTGCCTTGTCCAAGCACTTCTTCGTAACCTATAGGACAGGTTCCAACTCATCCTCATTAGCATACCACAATGAAGGTTCAGTTAATAAAGCAGAGACATAAAGGGTGCATTAACCTTATGGTAATTTATGATACTTTAGTACTCTAGCTTCAACCTCTCATCCCATTCCAAACCAAAGGTTTAATGATACATTCAAGGTATGGGGAATGGTTTGGTGCATTTAATTAACTTACGGAATCATAAGTTTGCCATAAAGAGGGTTGGTCATCTGTTGACCTTGCCATGCTGGAATACGATGAGGTTAGTTTAGAAAATTGTTTTCAGCTCTTTTTTTTACCACCAAGAAAGTATAACCAAGGTACAGTCTTGAATCGTTTCCAAGAAATTTTTACCACAAGAAAAAGTCTCACTTGAGAAAACATTAACTGTTACGCCATGTGAATGAAGGAAGATTAGGCCATTTAAACACCAGATTACAAAACCAATACCTGAACTAGGTTTTTGGCTTCTTCCTCGACTTCTCCACAAAAGAAAGTTGCAGATGTATCACCATGATATCCCTGCATGAATAACACTGAGTCAGTAGACAAAAACACAGCAAAGCTAGGAACTATCTAGAATAAAAAAAGAGCAATACAGCAACGATAACCAGGGAATCACATAGCAAAATCAACATATTATCTCAATTATTCTAAATCCTACATTACAAGAAAAATGAAAGGATTTCAAGACCTTACGTTCAGGTATACTGTAACATCAATATTTATTATATCACCATCCTGCAAAGAAGCAAAGTAGTTAAAAGGGTAGCAACTCAACAAAAGGATTTAAGTGGAAAGGCTTGAATGTTGTGGACCTCAAGTGGACGGGAATCAGGTATTCCATGGCATATGCATTCATTCACTGAGGTGCAAACACTTTTTGGAAAACCGCCATAACCAAGGGGTGATGGATAGGCCCCACTGTCAATGATCATTTGGTGAACTGCTTCATCAATTTCATCTGTCCTAACGCCTGGCTGCCAATGCAAGGTCCAACAAAAATCTTAAAGTAGCGGTAGCAAAGGGACAATTGAAATCTTAAAATTTGTGCAGAGACTTGACTTAGAAGATGCCACACGAGATCCTTGTTCAAATGAAAAAAGCACATGACTCTAAATCTTGGATGTACGACCTTGTTCTAAAAAAATTAACGATCCCATTCCTCTGATGGACAAATTACTCCAATTGACCACAAAGTTACATCACTCCAGTAGGCAAACCACAGCTTGACTTCAGCTTAAAGACAAGATGACGTTACCTCTATTTAGAAGGTAATGGCAGAACAAATTTGTCTGCAGTGGTGGAATATGAATTCTATCACTAGGTCATTACGATTAGATAACCACTACATAATTAAAACAAGTGATTATTACTTTTTCTCTCTATCTCTCTCTTTCTCTCTCTCTCTCTCTCTCTTTTAAAAAAAAAAATTAGATTGGGCAGTTTACCTTCACTAAAGTCCCGGCAAATTCGAGGACCTGCGCTGCAAGCTTTCCAGAAGCCCTCATGCACTCTATGCCTTCCTTGTTATGCACTTCAGGTCCACTTGCAATTCCTGGTGCTTGTTGGGAATTTACATATGGAGGTTTCATAATGTGATCGGGAACTGGACGACGGGGAGATAATTTACCAGGCTGAAGGCGTTTGCGCTTACTGTTTGACAATTCATCTAGGGTCCTGTTGATATCAGCGAGTGCTACATGATCCATTGTGCAGACGGCAAACACATTGAGCACACAAAAATGGGGAACAAGGGGGCAGGGGCATGCAAGGTTGCTCAAGACCTTAACAAGAAATATTGATTTTTTTACTCTCTCTCATCTAAGTGTAAGCTCAAAGCATCTGTTAAGTCATTCCTCTCAAAACCAGTGTTTGACAAACTCAGCAAATTCATCTGATAGATGCAAGAAACTGGCCATGCTTCAGGTGCCAAAGAACATGTCAACAACATTCATTTGCATTATAAACATCGTAAAGCATACCTCCTGTTGAATAACAAATTTGTGATGCTTGAAAATGTTCTCGATAATTGCATTGATACATGCTTGCGGCCTGCACTTACAATGAAATTCACTTGAGAACAGACATTAGGATACCAGGTCCATGCAACCACATTCACAGACAACAATAAACCAACTCCACGTAAGCTGCAGTGGATTGTAACTAGCTCACTGTGGCTCACATGTTCCTAAAACATCATAGCGAACTTCACACATTAAGAACCATCCCTCATATAGGACGTAATCCATAACGTGAAGAGGAACCTCAAATGAGTCTGCCTCCAAAAAGGCACTCCTTCAGAGCTCGAACAAGTTACCCAGAATGTCAGACCAGGCAAAATAGCACGACAGGGTTTTTCCATACATGGTCAACTTGCTGTCAAGTTCATGTGTCACAGCGGCTGTTTAACAGAGCCTTCTGCACTCAAATAGCGTAGCACCTTACTGGCTAAAACGAATGGCAGCTCACTGAACTCAAGAAGGGCCAAACAACAATTGACTCGGACCTTTTTTTTTTTTTTTTGGTGGATACCTATCTCTCTACTCTAACACCCTTATTCTTCTTCACAAAGATCAAAGCCCCTTCATTTCTGTGAGATGCCCGACTGCCAAGAACTGGAAATCTACAGTTGAGGGGCCAATCCTAAACGCCAAGGAAAGTGGGATAGACGGATACTATACATACGCCAAGCAAAGAGAGCAGAAATACGGGGAGGGACTGTAATCGAGGACCTGGGTCATAACGGAAGAGGCCGTAGAGAGGCCGGCAGGAGCGAATGAGGCCGTCGCCCACGAAGGACGAGAGGATTCTCGGCTGCAAAGACGAGCTGCCCGCCATTTCCCTTGGCCCCCGCTGCTGCCGCCCCTTTTGCTTCGCGCTATCCGTTGAATGGCGTCGCGGTCGCTTCTCCCTCCCTCTTTGCTCGGGAGCTACAAAAATCACTTTAGGTTCAATTTGCACCCTATAGTTTCTTCTCCGTCACAAATTCCCCCTCACTCTTATGAATCTACAAATTTGGCCCTAAAAATTTCAACTAAACGACAATGCTGGTTAAATAAAGTTCATTTGCCTTTGGTGGTTGGCCATTTGATCTATAACTTCCATTAGCAATCTCGACCCTATCGACAATTTGCAAGTTAAGTTAGTTCGAAAATCGGTAGCGATAAACCGCAACATTAGCAGATTTGCCAGTTTGCCTTTTAAACGGATTTCCGAAACTCGATGGTGCGTTTGGTTTCAGAGTTAAAGTAATTTTGATTTTGATTGTGGAAAATGACAAATAATTGTGTAGTGTGTTGAGTTAAAGTTAAAATTAAAATTTTTGACTTGAGAAATGCGTATTTTTGTTGTGTAGTGTGTTGAGTTAAAGTTAAAGTTAAAGTTACTTTGATTTTCAAAACAAACAGGCCAATGCGTTCGAACTAATATTACCCTGACATTCAACTATATAATTAGGACGGACATGACCACAGATGTCGGTAATCTCAGTTCCATAAAATAGTTTCCGAGCAATCCAACCAGCATTGCGACGTGACTACGTTCCAACAGTTGGGGGATTGACTGGCACAGAGGACTCGAGCTTACTAACACGTATGAGCGTTGGAATGAAAAAGATGCTCATTCGTTGGAGCATGCACCGGAGGCTCTGAAGTAATGGGAAATCAGAGAACTCTCATGTCACGTAATTTAGTCCGAAATAACTCATCGATCATGTAGCGACACTCATCTCTTGGAATTGTAAACTAGACGTTACGAGGCTTCGATACGGCCAAGCAGATGCATGGTAAAATCAAAAGTGCAGCTTTCAAACAAATTTCATATATATTCCCAAGACATGAATTCATACACATGCTGCCATGGAAGAGTTCTGTGAGCTTAACGAGGAAAAGCGATTATTACAAAGCTCATTGAGTAAATAGCAATGCTGGAATACTCTTCGGTTATACCTTCATTCACCACTCTTAAGCTTGTCCTTGTCCTTGTCCCTCTCTCCTGCTTTGAATATAAAACACAGACACATACATTACTGCGAGACCAAAACCTTAAAGGACCCAAACCACCTTGAAGGAAACATTGACATGGCTAAACCACCTCATTGTTCCTTCCCGACCATAGATAAATGTGTGTCGACCGGGAGGGAGAACCACACTGTAGTCGCTGACATGGATGGGACTTTACTCCGGGGTCGGAGCTCATTCCCTTACTTTGCGCTCGTGGCTTTTGAGGTTGGGGGAGTCCTGAGGCTCCTGCTCCTGCTGCTTGCCTCGCCGATCGCCGGATTCCTGTATCACTTCATATCTGAATCCGCTGGAATTCAGGTGCTCATATTCGCCACCTTTGCAGGGATGAAGGTCTCTGACATAGAGTCGGTGGCCCGAGCCGTGCTCCCCAAGTTCTACTCTGGAGATCTCCACCCGAAGTCATGGCGGGTGTTCTCTGCCTGCGGGAAGCGGTGCGTTCTGACTGCAAACCCAAGGATTATGGTGGAAGCGTTCTTGAAGGACTTTCTTGGGGCTGATTTGGTTATCGGAACGGAGATAGGTGTCTACAAAGGGAGAGCAACGGGCCTAGTTAAAGGTCCCGGAGTGCTTGTGGGGAAGGAGAAAGCTAATGCTCTTCGGAAATCTTTCGGTGATGACAAACCCGAGATTGGTCTTGGCGATCGGAGCACAGATGTCCCCTTCATGGAACTCTGCAAGGTTTGAGGCATACGCATGTCACTGTTATGGTAGCTTTTTTTTATTTCCTGAATTGACTAAAAATCATATTGCAGGAAGGATTCATCGTGACAGCAAGTCCCGAGGTTAAGGCCGTAGCAAATGATAAGTTGCCGAAGCCCATAATATTCCATGACGGACGGCTAGTTCAGAAGCCGACTCCCCTCATTGCACTTCTCACCATTATTTGGATCCCCATAGGCTTCCTACTCGCCTGCCTCCGAGTCGCTGCAGGCGCCCTCCTCCCAATGCCCCTTGTGTACTACGCCTTCTGGGCACTTGGGGTTCGTGTCACTGTCAAGGGCAACCCTCCTCCACCAGTGAAAAAATCGAGTAACCGGTCCGGAGTCCTGTTCATTTGCTCTCATAGGACCCTCCTTGACCCGATATTCCTCTCCACAGCACTTGGCCGACCGATCCCAGCAGTCACCTACTCCGTCTCCAGGTTCTCTGAGGTCATATCCCCAATCAAGACCGTGAGGCTGAGTCGAGACCGGGCCACTGATGCGTCCATGATCAAGAAGCTCCTGGAGGAAGGTGACCTTGCCATATGCCCCGAGGGGACCACTTGTCGGGAGCCATTCCTCCTAAGGTTCTCAGCCTTGTTTGCCGAACTGACTGACCAGTTGGTGCCGGTGGCTATGGTGAACCGCATGAGCATGTTCCATGGAACGACAGCCCGAGGGTGGAAGGGGATGGACCCGTTTTACTTTTTCATGAACCCGAGCCCTGCCTATGAGGTGACTTTCCTGAACAAGTTGCCCCTAGAGCTAACTTGCAGCTCCGGCAAAACTAGCCATGAGGTTGCGAACTATATACAGCGAACAATTGCAGCAACTCTGTCCTATGAGTGCACCAGCTTTACCAGGAAGGATAAATACCGAGCTCTCGCCGGAAATGATGGGACTGTTGCTGAAAAACCAACGCTCAAGGCAAACAAAGTGATGGGGTGCTAAATCAATTTGTGGCTATTAGGACGGAGTCTACGGTCGAAATAGCCAGACATTTTCCATAACCAAAACATTCTGAATAACAAAAAACACATATTTTGCCTAAACATCATCGACAACATGGTTAATGGATCTCATAGAGTTGCACTGAGCGGAAACTTCTCTTTCTAAAGCATATGCAATCAAAGCCTTCACTATTTGACGGAACCTCCTTCTGTAGGTGGGTAGCTTCGAAACGCTTCTTACAATTCCGATCATCCTGGCAATGCACGCAGAAAACATTAGTGAAAAACATATCCAAACATCATATTGGAACGAAAATTTGGATATGAAGAAGAGCGAACAAATGGATGTATTAACTTTTGATGTACCTTCTACCGATGCCCTGTATTTGAGCAGCTCTTAGAGAATCTATAGATTTCAAATTCACACCATCCTCCGAGCATCCATTCATGTGTTCAGGATTGCGTCCGAAAATAACCAACTCCTCCAGTAAACACTCTTCGCTCTCCTCCAATCCAACTGCCCTTATCTGTTCCTTCAAAATTAGGATGGGGTTGAAGAACCAATCCAACAATTTGTCATCCTACAGTCTGTTGAGATAAGTTACTTCGACGTTATCTTGCATCAGCAGACTGTCTGATCCTGTTTTGATCGAGTGTAGGAGGGTATGCAAAAGTGAAGAACAAGGTAAGCCGATGCCCACGGCGTTGACAACTTCATTATTATTCTCATAGTTCTTTCCTCTAAGCCACTGGCAAAGATCCCGGGGCTTTATCACGTTTGCATCTACTAATTGTTTCCCCTTCATCTCGTAGGACCTCATCATGTTCTCCCAGATCTGTGGAGTCGTGTACCAGTATAACAATACTAAGGCAAGATTACAGAATCGAAAAGACAAGGTACAGCTTGTTTCAACGCAATTATCAACTTAAAAGAAAAATGAGAAGAGAAACTTACTCGCACCATCTTCACTTCCTGTATTACTTCGTTCACCGATCTTGAATGAGCTAAGCGGGGCATGAGCATTGCGGGCGCTTCTGCTGAAGAAGTGGAATTGAGTTTTCTCTCTACACTACTACTGTGACTCGTTCCCACCGGTTGAACAATCCGATGACTGGGATGTCTTCCTCTTCTGGTAATGAGGCCTAGCTAGACAATCGATGTTGTGCATCAGTCTATTTTTCTTCAACAAATTCGGAACGAAAATGCAAGATAAATATTTTTAGAAAACGAAAAGAATTACTTCGGAAGCATGGTCCCCTCTCGGAGACATAGGCAATCATTTGTGTACTCATCAAACTCTGCCACCATCGAAATGACGTAAGCCACACCACTCCGGAAAGACCTCTCCTGTCTCCACACAAAATGGTCCGATCTTATTTGAAGTCCGTGAACAATACTTATACATGTCCCAAGGTTCGTGTCCAGTAGCAAACCTGATATACCACGACTGAGCCTTAAAGCCCAATGAAGAAGCTCGAGACTGTAGCCACTAACATGCAGGCAATGACAATTACGGGCCACAGGATGATTATAAGTCCGGCAATAGGGATGCATCCTGCTTCGAGGAAGGGGCCCTCTCGGCTTATGAGGTCGTGTATCAGGCGGAACCATCCTCTGAATAACAAATACGGACTCTTGACCACCACTATAAGGGTGTAAAGAGGACCATCAACAATCAGTCCCATCAGTGCCACCAGGATGCAAGCTGGTACATAGAGTAATCTTCCGGAGATGACAGGAGAAACAGCGAATTACAGCGTATAGTTATTCTGTTTCTGTGGGCACTGTTATTCTGTGATCACCCCTAAAGGAATGGCTAGATTCAACAGCATAGTTTCGTGCTAGTACCTGATAGTATGCATTTCATGCGAAGCGGGCGATGTGCGCAGCTCCTTCAGATAAACCGGATAAGAATGATTACATAAGTTTGCAAAATCTTTCACCACAGTCCAACTTCTTCAGATTGTTCCCCATGTTCCATCCTAAGTGATTTAAAGAGATGGTGTAACTGAAAGAGCGGGAAGTCATTTCAACCGTGAATTCGATGGGAGATTGATAGTAATCAATATACCACGATGCAGTGCATGAACTTCTTGGATTCCTTTCCGTTTCAGAAGGCCTCAAAAGTTAAGACCCAGGGAGTGAAAAATCCATAGCCGACTCCCACAAGGAAACTCCCCCCAATGCCGAGGGCCAAATACATACCAAACAGAGCAGGCAAAGCAAACGGCATAGCAACCTTAATTGGTGCATTGAATTTGTTGGTCCTGCAACCAGTTTGAAGATTTTCAAGCATTATTTTGACCGAAGAATTTGAAAAGCCGCACTAAATACGAGTAAGATGCAATCATCGAATTTTCAGTGCAATCACATACTTTATGAGAGTGTAGCATGTCCAGACCACATGTGCGGGGAGCAGTGCCAATAACACCCCAATGTTTCCGCTGGTTAAAATCAGCGTGGCAACTGGACCTACCAAAAGAGCTGCAGCATCGAATTCCACCAAATGAGCTATCATGAGACATCCTTGAGTAATCACTTAACCACATGCTAAAGCTCGGAAAGGATCGATAAAGACAATTATGAAACGAAAACCTTTGATTAAACCCAAGCAGAAAGCACAGCAAAACATGAGCACCACATATACGATCCTCAAAAGGCTGTGTAGAGTTGATGAGATATCCACAACACAAATTACCAAGAGGACCAAATGAAGATCAGATCAACATCTTGCCATGATAAGGCGGGAAACAAGGGATGTTCTATGCCGGATCGTTTGGAAAAACCGAGTTCTCCCTCCTGGTAAGGATCAACCGTAAAAACCAACTTCGGTGACAGAAGAGGTCTGTGTTGTACGAGCAGAGGAAGCAAATGAAAGGAATACATCTGAAATCTGACACAAGTTTATTCGTTACCATGTTTTTAGGAACTATCATGGAATTCTTCAAAGGACATTACATGTGCATCTGTCTATGTATACACCAGTTTCCTGTCCTTCCATGGTACAATGTTAACATCACTTGGCCATTTTTCCGATATGCCTACAGCGAACTTTTACCCGACCTATGCTACCCCAAACCAATGTCGACATGCCTAGCCCTTGGATTGAACCCATCCAGTTGGGTTGGATTCGTCAGGCCACCGAATCATCATCCACAGGCCCAATTGCAAATAGATCTGATTCCATATAAAGAAACATATTTCTATTGGAAAAGCCGTCCAAAGCACAGAAAGGAGGCAGGCCAGGCCGACCAGCTGAACGCCCCAACCTGGCAAATTCCACCAAGCCATGTGTCTCCATTTACTCTTTTTCTGAATTATTAATAATAAAATTAATGATTTAATTATCCAAAAACTAATAATTAAAGAAAAAAGGAAAAAGAAAGGGACATGCCCCGTTGTGATGTGAGCGAGGTTTGCTCCCCTCCATCATCACATAATTAGAAAGTACCGACTGACTGCCTCTGCACCAATTCCTTTGTGTTTGCACGTTTCCTAAAAGATTTTGCCTTTTCTCTGTCTTTGGACAAAGAAAGACGTTCTCTCTCTTTCTCTTCCTTCATCATCAAGCATTTCTTGATTGGTGATATGTGACTTGGAATAGAGAGAGAGAGAGAGAGAGATCGAACTCACAGAGCCGGGGAGATCGACGCCCGACACGATGATGCTGCAGCGAGCTGCGAGCAATGCGTATTCCTGGTGGTGGGCCAGTCATATCAGGACCAAGCAATCGAAATGGCTCGAACAGAACCTTCAAGGTACGTACCGCCGATCATTCGGAATGGATTGAATGGGAATATGCCAGGAAAGTTGGGCATTGATTGGTCGATCAACATTCTAGACTAAAACCATTTTAAGGTCATCTGTCGAATCAATGTCCAATCCAGTTTGTTTCGAACATATAAGTGAAAATTTGTTACTTAATCTCCTATTCTAGATTTGGTTGTTACTGTTGTCGCTGTTCTTGAACATATGGATGGCTTGATGCTTGAATCTGATGGCAGATATGGAGGAAAAGGTGGCGAACACGCTTAAGCTCATCGAAGAAGATGGAGACTCCTTTGCTAAGAGGGCAGAAATGTATTACAAGAAGAGGCCTGAGCTCATATACTTTGTAGAGGAGTCATTCCGAGCTTACCGGGCCTTAGCAGAGCGGTATGACCACATCTCGACCGAGCTCCAGAACGCCAACAACACAATTGCCTCAGTCTTCCCTGACCAGGTCCAGTTTGAGATGGATGACGACGACGACGACATCCCCAGGAGGACCCCAGAGAACCTGAAGCCGAACATCCCCAAGGTCCCAAAGGCCCCCATCAAGGATCTCAAGAGCATCCTGTCTTCCGGTGTGAAGAAGCTGCGGTCCAATAAGGCTGGGAAGAAAGCAAATGCCCCAGCAGTTTCGAAATCGGGCCTGACAAAGCCCGGGGCACTCGAGAAGATTGACAAGCTCCAGAAGGACATTCTCGCGCTGCAGACTGTGAAAGAATTCGTGAAGTGTTCCTACGAGGACAGGCTTGCAAAATATTGGGAGATCGAGAAGCAGATTACTGAGCTGCAGGTGGAGGTCTCGACTCTACAAGATGAGTTTGGGGAGGGAATGGTCATTGAGGACGATGAGGCTCGTAGCCTAATGGCCGCAGCGGCCCTAAAATCGTGCCAGGAGACGTTGCAAGATTTGAGGGAGAAGCAGAGGAGGTCGGCTGAGGAGGCAAAGAAGGAGCAAAAGAGGATCAAGGAGGCTTGGCAGAAGTTCGAGTCTCTGAGGAAAGAGGTTGCTTCTGACCAGCAACCGGGTGAAGCAAAGCAGGAACACTCCCAGAATGTTGACATATCATTTGAGGAGTTAAACGATATGAAGGAGGGGGAGGAGCTGAAGGCATTGGAGGAGAAGATTAAGGAACGTTTCCAGGTGGGGCAGAAGGCATCTCTGACAGTGACAGAGATGGCTGAGAAGATCGACGAGCTTGTGAATAAAGTGATCAGCCTGGAGACGGCGGTTTCATCCCAGACCGCATTTATAGAAAGGCTAAGGACGGAGACAGATGATCTTCAGTCTCAGATCCAGATCCTCGAGGATGACAAGGCGACTCTCATCAATGGTTCGGATAGCGTGAAGACTAGAATGAAGGAGATGGAGGAGAAGTTAAGCGATGTCCGGGATCTAAATGCCAGTGTCAAGGCCCAGAACCTCAATCTCCAAACTCACTTCACTGAAGCTGATTGCAACCTCGAGCATCTTTCTGAGAAAGTGCATTTTGTTAAACCTGATGACGAGCAGGAGGTCGCCTCGCTGCCTAAGAAAACAGAACCACTGAAAAAACATAAATCTGGAAATTCAGTTAAGGAACCTGCAGTTCTCAAGGAGCCGGGAGTCTCGGGTTCAACACACAAAAAAGAGTCTGCAGAGCAAAGAGAAGTGCCAAGTCCGAGTGCTGATTCCACCGAAGTTGTTAATGTTAACACACAAGTAAGCGAGCATGTGGTTAAACCCGCTGCGCATATCGAGGAGACGAATCCCTCTCCTCCCAATTGGAAGGGCGGGCCCAATGACTTTAGTGACAATTCTACTGAGCCGCAACGACAGCACGAAGTCAAGGAACTGAGTCCATCCCGGACATCTAACAGTTCCTCCCAGTTGGCGGCACAAAAGCAGGATAGAGATCCCGAAGAACCGAATTGGCAGGAAATGTTTATGAAAGGGATGGAGAATCGGGAGAAGACTCTGCTTGCAGAGTACACCGCGACTCTCCGAAACTTCAAGGAAATCAAGAGGAAGCTCGTTGAGGTGGAGAAGAAGAATCAAGATGGGACCTCCGATGACTCGGCCGTGCAGCTGAGGGAACTGAAGAGCGCCAATGCCACCAAGGACGAAGAGATTCGAGCGTTGTGCGAGAAGCTCAGCCTTCTGCAGACTGTGGTAGCTGAGGGCAAGGATGCAAAGGAGAAAAATGCCTCGAGCAGTCAGAGTGAAACCTTGGAAACTGCAGCGATGAAGGGACATATTGAAATGGTTCTTGTTGATCAGTCTTGCCTGACTTCAGAGATCGAAGAGAAACTGAGAATGGACATTGATCAGCTGCTGGAGGAGAACTTGGACTTCTGGCTCCGTTTCAGTGCCGCGTTGCATCAGATACAGAAGTATGAGACAGCGGTTGAGGATCTGCGGAGTGAGCTATCGAAGCTAGAGGAGAAACGAAAGGAGGAGGGGAGTCGCTCCAGGGCATTCTCCATTAAGTCCGATATAAAGCCGATATACAAGCATCTGAGCGAAATTCAGACTGAGCTCAACGTTTGGATGGATAAGTGTGTCCACTTAAAGGATGAGCAACAGAAGCGGTTCTCCTCACTCTGCAACATCCAGGAGGAGATCACAAAGGCCCTGAAGACGAGCGCCGAGGAAGAGGACTTCAGGTTCACGAGCTACCAAGCTGCCAAGTTCCAAGGAGAGGTCCTCAACATGAAGCAGGAAAACAACAAGGTCGCGCAGGAGCTCCAGGCCGGGTTGGACCACATAGCAGTGCTCCAGCTTGAGGTCGACAAGACACTTGCGAGGCTAAATGAGGAGTTCGGCTTTGCAGGGCCAAACCCTCAGAATCCCCAGCTTCCCCACTCAGGGAGCCGGAATAGAGTCCCCTTGAGGTCATTCATCTTCGGTGTCAAGCCCAAAAAACACAGGTCCTCGATATTCACCTGCATGACCCCAGCAATGCATAGGAAGTACAACGGCTTTAGAGCAGCATTCTGAGCGTAGATTGTGCAACTACCTCACCTATTTTTCTTTAGTCATAACATTTTCTTTCTCGATTCTTTCCTCTCTTTTTTTTCCCTTTTGGATAGATCACCGTGTGACATTCACATCGCAGTCTGTTCTGGTCAGACGACGGCAAAGGGATTTGTTCATTGATTGTCTAAAAGACAGCAAACAACAGATTCAGAAATGTACCATTCTGGATGTATTTACACCTTCTTCCAGAGAAAATCTAATATATATATATATATATATATATATAGTTTTCTTGTCATTGTGGTCCAAATTTCCTCGATACCTTCATTGCTTCCATTGCGAAATCGATAACTAGGAAATCGGGTCAGAACCAGCAGACAAATGCTGTTTTCATCGGTCGTACATAACTCGATTTTGAGATACTATTCCACTTTAGATCTACTTCCCTCAATCCTTTTGCCTTCAATCAAGCCCAAAGATTGATTATAAAGATACGACGAGCAAGGACATAAGAACAAACGTACTAAGCCTATGAGTCTCCCCATGTAACTGAAAAGAAAAGGACACAAGAACAATCATTTTCACCGGGGTTTTGTTCTGAGTTCCTCAAAAGCCAAAGTTTTCAATGCTTAGGGAGAAGAAGAGCCATTGCTGATTCAGCTATGAGGAAAGTATTTTTGCAGCGGGGATAAGTAAAAGTTATTTTGTACGAATTGTAAATGTGAAGATAGCGTTATTTGCAGCACTGAATTGACATTCTCTATCTACAAGTTCTCCCATGACACCAACAGAGACCAAGACTGTGTCCAATTACTTGAGACATGTTTCATTTACGCTGCAAATAAAACCTCCGATGCTACCTTCGCTCCCCTTCCCGTTGCTATGTAGAGACCGATATGATGCATTAGTTCCTGTGGAGAGAATAAAAAGTATACAGGGAATCAGAAAGGAAGATGAAGCAGGAAAAGTAATAGAAACAGGAACAGAGTAGTGAGAGTCAGAGGCTAGTTTAATGAGCGTGGCACTTCCGATGTTCAACCTAATGGAACAGGGCAGATTGCTAGAAGTGATGGGGACAATCACGAAAGACCAGACCGTGTTAAATTGTACAAGTACAAGCATTAGGGTGAGTAGTCAATGAAGAAGCCCAATGAAGAAGCTTGACATCAAATCATTGTAAGAGATTAATGACCAAGAAATACCTGGGGATGCGCAATAAGATCCTTAGAAGCTTGGGCGACATGAACTGGGAGATCAAAAGTAGCGCAACCACGCGAGTATACAATCACATCTTCCAAAGGGGCAAGAATTCCACGATTTCTCGCAGAGAATGCTGAGCTTACGAAGTCAAGAACACATATATCAGTGCAGATTCCGACCACCAAAACCTTCAACCAAAAGGGACCGGTAAGTGGGGTGCCTAAGAAAACTACAAAATATATAAATGGATCCCTTTCCAGAGAAATACTAACTGATTTGATTTGATGACGCTGCACCCAATCAACAAATATATTGGAGCCATCCTTCTCAATGGAACCAATGAAGCCATCAATACAATCTTTGCGGCGAAGTGTGGCGTTCGGCTCGTTTTCTAGCCACTGCAGCTCTGTGGTTTCCAGAGGAGAGTGATGTCAGCAGACTTGTCACTAATGACAGCATTTTTATGTTAGTTGGTTGATTCATCGTGAGTTAACAGGAAAGTACCAGGCACAAGATTGGCTTCATCAGTTCCTATAATACAGTGGGGAGGATAAGGATGCTCGGGAATGTCTGGGTGATGGGTGTCGAGGAATGCAAACACAGGCATCTTCCTCTCGCAGAAGGCTCTGGCGAGTCTAACTGCCTCGGCAACCATTCCAGCAATCTGTTTATTGGGCTGCTTGGGAGCCTAACCGGTAGGACGAGAGACAAAACTATGAGTCCAACATAAACACCACGGCAACAAAAATTTCGAAACAACACGAAAAGTGAGGCTGAGAGAAAGTCCTTGCAACAACAATAGTTTGCAGGCTAATCATTCAAGGAACTATGAAGCACGGAGGTTCTGCAAATTCCAAATTGTTTGTTGGGTTCGCAGAATGAAGCAAGATCTAATTAAAAGGAGCTAGTTAGACCCTTCCATAAAAAAAGATATCCAAGATCTGAAACTCCGAAAACAACACGGAAAGAGCTTCGCCGGAGACGACATGGAGTCGCCGGAAGAACTGAGAAGGTTGTCATTCCAAGAAATGAGAAGGAGAAGAAGGCGTGAGAGTGTCGAAAGCATTACCAGATTGCCAGCACCGACCGTGCAAAAGCCGTTGACAACGTCGACAAGGACAAGGCCGGTCCGGACATCCCCGGACAGGACCAGAGGTTCTTGCTGCACGGGGAGCTGCTCCTTCAGCAAATCCACAGTCGGTGAAACCATCTCGTTGCTCCTCCTCATCCTCCTCCTCCCTCTTCCTCAATGAGGCTGAAAGTCACAGAGAAATAAAAAATCCAACACTGATGGAGGGAAGACCAACTGAGCCAAACCCAACAAATTTTCCAGCAGATTCTGAGAAAAGTTGGGACCTTTCTTTCTGGGTTCAATGAATATGTTATGAATATTTGTTAGTTTGGATCCTTTCCTACGCCCGACTTCTTCGCCCTCTCGAAATTGACTCCTCGACCTCCACAAAATCAAAAATCAATTCTGTCCACCAAAAACAGAAGAAAAGGAGAGATTCACTGCCATTTTCTGTGAAGAGACTACTTTGCAATTAAAAAGACTATTTCATGATTCGCCCAAAAAAAATAATAAAAAAGACTTTTTCATGAATAACCCGTGGAAGAAGCTGCCCCCTTTGACCTTGCATTCACTCTGTCACCACTGGCGTGTTTGTTAGCTCAAAGAAGATATAAAAGGAAGGTTTTTTAATTAAGAACATAGAAAAGGAAAGCTTTTTAATTTTAATTAATAAAAGGACTGAGATTTTCCATTTGTTCTGATCTGCTGGGTGTCTTCTTTGGCCAGGGCTCCGTTGCTTGCTTGTTTGTGTTGCTTGTCAGCTCGCGGGAACGAAACGGATTACACGAACAATCGGGAACTTTCGATGTTCTTTTTCCCTTCAATTTGCTGTGAAAACTCTTTTTTATTCTATAGCTCGCGGGTATATGTAAATGCGAATTTATATCTTGGGAGTTTGATGTCATTACACGAACACGAGATTTTTCAGACTCATCTAATCTTCCAGAGACATAGTATCAGATCGCTGGCTTTGCCAGTCCCGGATGAGGGAGCGCAGGATATGATTTGGAGTGAGGAACTTGTGGTCCAATCTCAAGTTAGTCATGGGGGACGTGCCGTGCCCCGTCCATAGCCATTCCTGTATAGCTTCTAGCTCGTACGAGAATCCATCTGCTGCTACGTGCGGATTCTTCATGATGTCCTGCTCCCCACATCATGCGCGTTGATCGGTAAGTATCTCATGATAGATATCAAAAGTAATGAAACCTCGGGTGGATTGACAGAATTCCGAATCAAACAGGAAGTTTGAAGTTATTTGATAGTTAGCTAAGGCGAAAGGAAAGAGCTGTACCCGAAATATTGGGCAAAGGAAACCGCTGGGGACACCCCTCAAGTCATCCGATCCGTGTAAGTTGCTGGTCTCTTCTGCAGTCATCCGAATTGCCAAATGTGCCTCTGCTTCTCTTCTCATCTCCCCGAGCTCCTCTATCACGGCGGCCATCCTGGAATCTCCGGGCCCATTGTTGCCGATCGATATAGATCTGATAGCTACTTCACCGAAGCGTTCCGCCAGACCCTCCGGCCATTCCCCGGCTCTCTCGTCTAGAACCCTTGCGAGAACACCCCAGTCCATTTCTCTTGCTTCCTCAAATAGCTCTGCCGGGTGGAGAATGCCTTAGTGATAATGTAAAAAAACCGATATCTGAAGACATCACTCAGAGTAATCTATAGGAAACCTTTCATCGCACATTACCTGCACAACTGCTTCCGGTTAGAAGATGCAGCATGACGAGCCCAAAAGCTTGAATATCCGATTTCACATCATTCTCACTGGCGCATTTCAGGAGCCCGAGACCACCGAGTTTCGCTATGAGGTTGTGGTCGAGGAGGATGTTCGATGGAGAGAGGCGCCCATGGATGATAGGCCTCGGCTTAGCTGAGTGAAGGAAGCCCAGACCTAAGCTGATCTCATGAGCAATTCGCAGGCGGTCGTGCCACATAAAATCTCTACTTCTCTTGCTTGATGAATTCAGTATGTCCTGTAAGCTACCATTATGCATGTACTCGAAGATAATGCATTTTAGCTCCCGGCAGAAGCCGACCATCGCGACCACATGCGGGTGTCTAATTTGGCTAAGTAATCTCACCTGTGAGAGAAAAGATGATCAATGTCAGTAAAATCCATTAACTGAGTTGGTGATGCCGACTTTTAATCTCAATACATATAACACCATATGAGATTTCTTTCATTACCTTCCTCTCAAAAGCCTCTAGTGCCAAATTGCAAATTTTAATCGCGGTCGTAGCATGGTCAATCCGTCCTCTATATATGTTTCTCTGATGTCTTGCTGATTTTATCCTCCGACGATCGGAGAAATTGTCGGTGGCCAACCTGATATTCTCTGTCGTGTACTCTCTATTTCCAAACTTGACTTCATTC
The DNA here is from genome assembly GCF_007655135.1 of Punica granatum. NCBI lineage: Eukaryota > Viridiplantae > Streptophyta > Magnoliopsida > Myrtales > Lythraceae > Punica > Punica granatum. The sequence continues at coordinate 52,942,012 of NC_045127.1, forward strand.
AGCCCTGTGACCATTCCGATTGCATCTCTTTCTTTGCAGAACTCAATCCTGCGACGGAGCACATCCCTTTGTCGCCGCAACTCCTCGATCTCCCGCACCAGCTCCACTCTCATGAGCAATGCTTTCTCTAGACGGGCTTCACCTTGCGCTTTCGAGAGCATCGACATTCGGAGCTTGTTCGAGAGTTCGATCTGGACTTGTGCGAGCGAGTTCAGCCTCCTCTTGCTTTCAATGGTGTCTGTCACAACTTCTTGGAGCTGCTCTCTTTCCATTTCCAAGTCTTTTTGAAGGGAAGCTTGGCTTGATCTCTCTTCTTTTAGGCACGTTCCAAGGTCCTCAATCTGAAACAAGACAGTGAAACTCACCCTTCAGTTCATTCAAACAAAAAATGTAAAATTTGATTCAGTTCTAGTAGTTAAAGTTGTCTCAATGTTTTGAGACCTGCCTCAATGTGGATTCCTAACTTCGTTGGGTAAATGTAAACTAAAACGACTAAACAATGTGATAGGAATCAATGTGCTAAGGAACATACTACGCCATTAGCTTTCCAGATACTTCAGCAGAATACTAGGAATCAGATATCAAGGTAAACTGATACCTTACCTGTTGGTTGCATAAGCGAATTGCCCTTTCAGCTTTTAACCGGCCTTCTGCATGAATCTTAGCTTCTGTTAGCTTTCGTTCGATTGTCTGGTGGGCTTCCTCTATCCTCCTTTTGAGAGTTTCAATCTTATCCGCAGCACTCTGGTCGGAGTTCGAATTATTCCAACAAAAGTATATGACAATGTAACCAAGTCAGTCGAGAAGTAAAAATCTCATACCATATCAGAGTTAGGATCGTCCCGTGCTAGTGAAGCTGAATCAGTATGGTTGTTCTGCCCACTGCCGGTATCATCGTCACGGTTACTAACTTCATCGGCTTTTAAGGACAGCAATTGCTGGAAATAGCTCTCGATTTCTTGGACATGGTCTTCCCACTTGTTTGGAGTATCATCCAACTGATTCGTTGGCAGAGGGGCCCTGTAACTGTCAGGGAACATCATCTTTTCGAGCCAACCTTTGAAGCTACGCTTATCTCTCATCTTCGCTGTAATCATCATGCCTTGATCGTCCTCAGTGACGCCTTCGGCATCTTCTTCTCTGAGATGGACCAGCTTCCCTCCACACACTATGTACAGCTCACAGAATTCGGGCTTGTGGTGGTGAATGTAAAATGATCCCCTAATCACACCTCTAGATTTCCTGAGCATGGTACGTATTGGTTCATTCAGTGGAAATGAAAAAATGGTATCTGTTGAGAATTGTAATCGTGATGATTATTATTTGGAGATATATATACCGCGAGGATGAGGAGGAGGAGGCGGTGGCCTTGATGAAAGTAAGATCAAGGACCAGCTTTGTCATGTGGAGTCCAGAGATCAAGTCGACGAGGAGCTTGTAAATCGGCTCATCGTACTTTTCTATTTTTACGACTTCTGCCTTCACCTTCATACGATCACAAGTTGGAATGGTCGTAACTTACAGCTCTAATGCAGTACGAAAGGAAATAGAGAAGAAAAACGAAACAGTTCTACTGCCCGATAAATGTGTGACAGCGCATTTTTCATCTATTCTCATCCGGAATGAATTATGCGGAATGTACATAACAATGCAAGTATCCACATCCGGAATTCCAATAGCGGATGGAATATAGCGCACACACTAGTGAATGAAAACTTCATAAAGCAGAGAACGGAAAATCAGAAAAACGGAGATGTGACAATACGGGAAACTGACCTGGCCACAGAAAGCTATGTACTTGTGCAAGAGACTCTCAGTCTCATCCTGCAGTTGCTTCTTCAGGACTTCCACCATCTTGTCACTGACTGAACTTGCAGGAAATTTCCCAACTGAACGAAAAAAACTGTCATAAGATTCCTATCTCGAGCACTTATCAGTTAATAAGATCACGGTCATAAACCGCAGATAGATTCATCGGTCAAAGGATTGAAGACCGAGCGGCACGTGTCGAGTCCGGCTCCTAAGACTCACTTGCAGGGTTCCATGAGCTCGTGCAGCGTTCTCGGGCCCAGATAGTTTTGCTGGGAGCCCATCATCAGAAAAAGGAAATGCTATCTCTTTTCGCACTTACATGGGCCATAAACAAATTCATTGGAGACGTTGCGCACGACGTGTACAAGAACTACACCGCCGATCATCGGGTTGTCGGCGGGCAGCCATTTCCGAAGAGCCCACTCCAGGGTCTTGAAGCCTTCCTGCAGGTCGTTCCCAACAGCAACGTAGATCTTCTCCATTAACTCCCTCGCTGTTAATGATCGGCTAATTGGCCAGAGCTGCTGCTGACTTGCAACATAAGGCCATTTAAACGGCCTAACCTAAGTAAACCATGACAAGGACAGGTTCAAACACGACGGGGCGAAGTGTGAATAGGCCTTCGGGTAAAGAACGAAAAGGTTAAAGGGACTGCTGCTTGTTCCGATTTTTTCAAAGGTTTTTGTTGGAAATTTCTACAAAAAGTTGTTCATTAGCTGTTTGGTCGCACAAATAAATGATTACATGAATAAATAATTAATGGATTAATCAAATAGATAATCCTCCCTCTGATGTGGGATGGCAAAGAGACTTTGGAATTGGGTGTGGCAAAAATGGGGTCAAATACTGAAGTTTGTTTTCCGATGATTTTGATTGATGCTTTTTTTGACTTTTCTTTGGTGTCCTGTTTGATTTGCGATGGCCTCCCACACGCAACGCAATCAGGGGGGCTGGGAAGAGGAAGGAGACGTGATATGATACCAAGGCACATATAAGCCCCTCGCCGAACATAACAAAGCCGGAAAATTATCGTCTACTATCCGTACCAAAGTGTTAAATCATCGTGTCGCTCATCCTAACCGCTTCCTTTTATACGGGAAGTTCCAAAATGTTGCACACAGCGTGAACGAATTCAGACGACCAATTGTGAGAAAATGGGTCCAGCATTACACATCACAGAGAAAGACAGGCACAGCTCATTGATACTTCAGTAAGCCGTTCTGGTGGTGGAGGGTCCCCGAGAAGACTGGCATTATGCAGAAGGCGGACCGAGCTGAAGATATTTTTTATGCCGCAGATGATACGTCAAGTATAGTGACGAGCTTTCTTAAGGAAACATTAATCGCGTGAAGCGGGTTATAAATCTCCCAAGCGCTTTTGGCCTCTTGCTGCTTCTGCATCAATCGTGTCCCTACCACAATAAAAATCCTCGATCTACTAAAAAATTTCCAGGATATGAGCTATAGATACCACCGAATGACATCCGATGCCGTTAACAATTCACCAACAGAGTAAATGCAATCTGCTTGTTAAATCCAAACCGTTGAGAGTAACAGCGCCTTCTCCTTTTTCCCGAAAATGAACGGTATTCTTAAACACCACATCCACGACAAACACCAAAACCCCCTACACCCTCCCAAAAATTGGCTTATAATCATCCACTTCCTGCATTAGCAGATCCCTTGTGGGGAAATCTCTATATAGATAATAACAATAATCGACAAAGAGAAAATGAGGAAGAAGAAAAATAAAATCTTACACTGACAAATAAATCGGGATGGAGCTCGAGCTTCAGGTGCGCCCCCCCCAAAAAGAGAGGGAGCACTTCAATGTAGGATGATTCTTCGCATGGGCCGCAACCCTGCTGCTGTCGTATTATTATTCCCAATTCTTGCTTGCTCCTCATGACGTAGCCGACTGGTTTCTCTGCTTAGCCACGTAGATTTGCTTCACCCTTGAGGTGGAAGAAGAATAGCCTTTGTCCACGCCGAAGGAATGATTCCTTCCTCCCCCTTGGAATCCTGCTCCCCTTCGGTGGTAGTTGTTGCTATACACAGAAGAAGAGGAGGTAGAAGAGCCCCCGTAGTGCTGGGAATTCCTCGGACGGTTACTCAACGGAGCGGAGGCAGAGTTCCCGATCTGGTTATTATTGTTGTTTTGGGCTCCGGTGTTGCCAGAATCGGCACTCCTTTTTGAAGCAGCACCAACCTGTTTCGAAGGCCTGGAGGAAGAGGGACCCGAAGGATCCTCGAGTAGCCCGAGCTCATCGGGCAGCTGGGTCGCAGTCGAATCCGTGGTTGCAGCAATGGGGAAATCTCGACTGCCGTCGGCAGGCCGGTTGGTTGCTACTGATTGGTCCACAGGAGGCAGCGCATTGTTATTGTTGTTATTGGGATATTGAGGAGATAGGGGAAGGAGCATGCCTTCTGTTTGTTGCTGCATAGGCACTGACATTGCAACGGACTGAAGCGTCGAGGATGGAAGAGGAGACCACCGAGCATGGACCGGCACCTCAGCAGAAGACTGCAAAGGAAAAGTTCCAACTCAAAATCAGATGAGACGATAAAGGGGGGGAACCACATAAAGACAGAACCACCTAGATTAAGTTAATATCTTGTTTCGGAAGGTGCAATCATCTCATACAGAAGATATACAGAAGGATAAAACAAAAGCAGAGAAGACCGAGGTCAATGGAAGTCCACTGGTACATCACATCAAGGAGCGGGCCAGCCTGTTCGGATGCCCAGCTTTAAGAGTCTCTTCTATTTACGCTTCTGTATACAGTCTCTTCTGTTCGGATGCCCAACTTTGAATAAAATTTTGTACTGATAGAAAGGAAAAGCAAAAATACCATTTTGTACCCTACAGATATGCATGTCAATATTTATTGACTACAAGATAATGCCCGTGACACGCCGAGTAATAATCAAACAACAGGAGATATCTAGTTCCTAAAATTTATGGGACACATACACTCATCTCGCAGAGATGAGGAATAGTGAAGATCAGAGACACTTATTTTCACGTAATAATAAGAAAACAAGAGATAAATTTAATGTGCTCTATATATAACTTTTGCTAATTAACCATAAACATACTAACCGAGATCTGAAAGAATTAACACTGATTTAAATTCTTCACAAGAAGAATTAGCACGAACTTTACCATTCTTTCAGCAAACCTAAATTAGAAATATTAAATTCTGAACTTATTAAATCATGGATCTACAACTTCCATAACAGATTAGAACATCCACCACAGTGGGTGAGGATGACTTACAGACATGACATGAAATTGAGGAAGTTTCTTGAAAAGTCAGTCATTGATGAACTATCCAACAATCCATGGAAGTTCAAGAAACAAGACCAACTCTGATCCAGGACGGGGTGCGGTGAAGAAGTCCTTAAAAACCTTGGATTATAAAAGGAAAGGTTTTCCAACATCATGTTTCCTACAACTTGCAAAATCTACCTTGCCCTTGTAAATTGCGTTCCCCAACATCCTAATTTGACTCCAGTTTTGATTTGATTATATTCATTGTGTTTAGTTAATGCCTCCACTAAGGGAAGTTCTGGTTGATTTGCAGGTGGAAAACCCGACTAGTATCAACTATTCACCATCTCTCATCTCCAACAGCCTCAAGTTTTCAGTATCGCTATTTTAAGTTAAACGACAGGACTAGATTACTACCTGGAAAGGAGAGACATCAAACATAGGCAAAGGAGAAGCCATGGGCAGGAGAGGAGACCCAGGGGCAAGATGCTGGATCGGAGATGGCATGCTCATTGCATTCCGTTGTGCAGATACAACGTTCATGTTGTTCACATCCCCTTCTCCTAAAGTGGTGCAAGGTCCAGCCGGATTGTGTTTCCAGTCAGGTTGCTTTCCTGATGGGATAAATGTGGTGCCCATGAAACTCAAGCCAACTTGTCCAAACTGACCGACTGGCGCAAAATGGTTATAGACAACCATATGGGGTGGGGCTTGAACACCTGGTATCCCTCCAGGACCGATGAAAGGACCAGTAAACCCTGTGGGACCACCGTAAAATGAGTCCACACCAGAGTGGTGCCAGGTGGCATGCAGCCCTGAACTGGGTCCGCCACTCTTCTGTGCATGTGACTGGCCAGCTGCAGAAGAATCCTCATTCGGCCCAAATGCGAAGATTGGGCTCCCCATCATTGCATTCACATTCATATCATAGAAGGGAAAATGGGAAGGCGAGCCAGCGGGAAAATGCGAGAGCATCTGGCTTGAAGTGGCTTGTGGAGGTGTCAGCGGTGGCCACAAGGATATTGGAGGGGTGTCAACAGAAAGATCAGCTGGAAGAGAAACACTTAGAGGTTCTTCTGCTCTTGACTGATTTGCTGACGGCTGATCACCAGCGACACCTGCCAAATGTTGAATAAGACACTGACGGTTTAAGTACAGGGAAGATGAAGATAGTTCAGCATTCCAAGTCCAGAAGTAAAACCATATTCTTCCAAGCAATGCACGGAAGAAATCCTACTACCTGCTGCAATTCCATCTGCATTTGCTGCCCCATAAGATTTGGTATCTGAAACAGAAAGAGAGTGATTCCCGAGTCCATTCCCAATAATTTCGTCATTGCTGATGGCAGCAACAGCAACAGCTGAAGCAGCTGCTTCAGCTTCTGCCTCACAATCTTCCAAATGGGCATTGGACTCATCTGAGTTCTTCTCTTTCTCAAAGAAAAGACTGCAATTGTTCTCTTTTGGGGGGATTTTATGAGGAATTTGGATATCCGGTTGACATGGCCCTGGAGGCCCAATGCCATGTGAACCCAAATGGGTGCTCGGAGGGAGAACTGTTGGAGAGGTAACTGCACCTAGTAAGAACAACATGAATCCAATAAGAAGTTGGTAATTTACAAATTCGACTACAGTTGCCAAAGATTAATGCTCACCAAATTGTATTTTCTCCCCAGCAAGAAGGGAGTTTATTGGACTAGCTGCAGAGGAAAATTGCTTATCCTTTGACAACATCGAAGATGAAGATATAATGTGCTCACTGGAAGCAATGGTATGATCTCCAACTGAGATACGGGAATCAAAGTTTGCCGGCTTCATGGCTTCATCAAGTTGAGACTGTGTCAAGGCCATAACCTACCAGACACAGAGGTTAACTTTCAAATCAGTGGAAATGTCAAGTCTTCCCAGAATAAGAAAGCAAGCACCATAAACAGGACAATCTCTAAGGCCTTATTTGGCAAATGAGTAACTTTTTTAACTCTACTACACTTTAACCCCACTTATCTTCAATTCAACAACACAATTATTACTTTTTCCCTTTTTCTTCAATTTTTTTTATCTTACTACCATTCAATTCAATTTTTAATACTAAATTCTCTCAACTGTTCATTATTTTTTTTCACAATTCAATAACACAATCATTACTTTCTCTCAACTATTCATTACTTTTTTCCACTTTTTCCCATAATTCAATAACACAATCATTACAACCCCAAATAAATATAATTATTTATAGTTGGAATAGAGTGGAGTTAAACTCCACTCCATTCCCAAACAAAGCATAAGGCTTTTGCTTAAAGCACTTGTGTTCCCATGTAATGAGAACTAGTTCACCCACAAACTAATGTTCCAGAGTACACGTTGGGACGGTATATCAACAATGAAAAGAAGTACTTGATCCTAAGCTACAATGTAATGAGAACTAGCTCACCCAAACCCTAGATGGGAATAGAATATAACAACCAAAAAAAGTACTAGATACTAAGATTAAGCACACCTTCTGACAGAAACCAATACTATATAGCATCTAGGCCTTCAAGATTTAGGCTCATACAAGTATCCACGATCAAACTAAAACTGCACATACCGGCTGATTACTCCCAGGACTTGCCCACGTGTCCATAGATGTCTGGATATCGTCCACATTTTTGTCAGTGAATGCCAAACCAGGGCCTCCCACAAAGGTCTGACCAGTGCCAGATGCAAAAGGGAGGGAGCTGGTCTTGAGTGACCTGATAGCAAGAAAAGGATAACATCAAATATCTTCTGCCTCACATTATTTTACTACAATTACATATTCTTCGAGGAAAAAAGTGATAGTTCCGGACCTCAAATCAGCCGAGGCCTCACTTCTGGCAGGAGGGGTGCCAATTGGAGCCAATGGTTGCGATGACACAGTGGGATTAAAACCAGAAGAAACTTCAAAATCTGCAAGCTCGTGTCCTTCAGTGCCAGCAAAATCAGTTCGAATGCTACTTCTTGTCCCCTCACCTCTGGGAGCAGTTGTTTTCAAGCTGCCAGAAACACTAGTGTTGGACGAAGAACGAGATCTTCTAGATACCTAATAAAAAGCAACAAGAATTGTTAATCTACTACCTATAAAAACTCAGCATTCAATATACATCCAACCGATGAGCAACAAAACCTTGGAGACCCGAGACTTTGCCTTGATGTCTTTTTCTCGCTGCTCACGCTTATCATTTAGCATTTGCCTCTTTGACCTCACCTCAATGAAGTCATCTTCGTCGCTTGGAGCTTCTATTCCGGGTTGCTTGAAAACACGCACAACACCACTCTGCAGAGAATCCTCAACATCTTCTTCACGAGTGTCCCTCTTAGAGCTTCCTTCAATGGAACGTGACTGCTGAACCATCTGGGCTTTTATCAACGATTCCTTCCTAGAGCCCATCTCAGCCCCACCTCCAGAACCCAACTCTTGAATATTGCCTGAAACTGCTACCCTGCCTTCTGATTCTAAAGTGTGTTTGGAAGCTTTATTTGTTATGATAGCCTTCCTCGAACCACTCCTTGCAGGGCCAACAGCATTTCTTCCATTCATATTTGATTTATCACCCAGCCCCAAGTGATCCACTGAACCAAATACAGTAGATTGCCCCTTCTCACCATTATCTCGAATTCGAAACTCTGCTCTCTTGACCGTGCGACGCTGTCTCCTCTGATGTCCAGCACCATCCAACTGAGAAGCCTCAGAATCTGGAAAAGCCAGTTTTGTTGGAACATTTTTAACCTTAAAGACATAATGTTTCCCTCTGCTGTTGGTCATAGAGCCATGACCCTTCGAACCAGAAAAATCCTTCTCTTGTTTACCAGGCTGGGGTGGTGCCGTTCCCATCTGGGCCCGACCCTCCCATTCTTTTGAGCTCGACAAGGATTGAAAGTTCTTCGCAACGTCCTTGTTGCCCTCCTGCTCCTTTGCTTGGAATTTAGACATATTGTTGCCGTCCCCAATAGGATGCTCAATACGACCCTGTTGTATCATCACAAGGCTATCTCCTTTATCTCTGGCTGGAAACATATTTGCTTCTTTAGGCAGATTCCCTTGAGATAGATCTGAAGGCCTGGTAACAGTGCCTTGTTGAGAACCCCCCGAAATATTCAGTTTATCCAGATTCTGAGCAGAGGCAACGTCCCCAGACTGCATTGACACTGGTCCACCTGGATTCTTGCTTAAAGGGAAGTTTGCAGGGACACTTGGATGCAGAAAGGACATCGACTGAGTAGCTAATGGCACAACTCCAGGGGAAATAGGGGATGTATACCTCAGCTGTCCAAACTGGAAGAGTGGAGGCTGTGAAGGGTGGCCAAGTGATTGGGGATGCAAATGAAGAGGCATCTGAATAGAACCAATCTGTATTGCAGGAACTGGGGTTGGAATCAATGAAGGACCAGAGAACAGTCCAAACTGAAGCTTAACAGGTATTTCAGCCTGAGTTGGAAAAGCGGGTGGGGAGGGCATCAGAGTATGCCCAGCTGACTGAGAGGGTAAGCTAGCAGTACTAGATGGAGCAGCCTGATGGGCAGATAGAGCATGGCTCCTAGAATTATCATCTGTCTCATCATTGGCCTTAATAACTGCAGCTTGCAAGCCTGTCTCAGTTTCCTGCTGGTCAAGAGTCACTTGAGAAGAACCATCAGCATGTAAATGAGGTTGTGCATCCCTCTCAAATGATTCCTTCTCTTCTGCACTAACTGCTTGTGCAGGAAATGTACTGACCTCCTTCTGTGAGCTAATCTCTAACTCATTATCTGATATCCGTACTCCAACATCCTCATTAAACCCTAATAAGCTGTCCATCATATGGGCTGAAGCTTTATCCTCCAAATGCATGCCCTCGAATTCCTCAGAGAGATGGACATTCTCATCTTCTCCTTCCCGCACTTCATCTTCCCTATATCCCTCTTCATCTTCATCATATTCTTCTTGCTCCTGTAGTTCTGCACTGTTCTCCAAAGCCCACTCTCCATCATCAATGCCACTAGAAACAGAGCTTGTAACAGTCATGATATTTGCCTGCCCTGCTTTCCCTGTCATAAGGAAGTCCTCATCTTCTACGGCAGCAGATTTCACAGGATATTCCCCAGATTCATCCAAGTCATCATGAGAGAGATGAACAGGAGAATCAGGGGGGCTTGAAACAGATAGAGAGGACTGGGAATCACACCTTGGTGCTGTTTCTGGACCTGGCTTCGGTTCAACCACTGAGTCAACTGATTCCACTTCAACATTCTCTTGACGACCACTGCGATAATCCACCTGTATAGTGGGTTCTCTTCTTCCAGTACTATGGTATGGCACATCGCCTGTGAAACTCGAGGGCCCAGGTCGTTCAATTTCACCCCTATGAGTGTTCTTGTTGTTATTCGCGGAGGCCAGTGTTGGAGGAGGAGGAACTCGGGGCTGCCTCATAGAGTGCCTTGACCTCCCAAAAGAATAGGAACCATCTGCCTCAGGGTGGCGATAGTACTGCTCAGGGTACAAAGAATAAGCATTGGCATGAGGACGACCCTGTTCCCATGCGTCACCAAATTTATCAGCAAGATTCTCCGGAAATTCGGGATCAACATCAATGTTCCTGTTGAAAGGATCTCCATCAACAAGATTCCACCTCTGCCCTCTCATTTGAGAATAGGCATCCATCTGAAGCTCAGAGGCCCCCCCTTTACCATAGGTCTGGGACGTCCCAAATCCAGCTCCCCCATTGAACTCTTTCCTGGCAAATGATTTTCCTCCAAATGATGCATCGCGTCTGGGACCATAAAGGCTGCTCTCCTGTTCCGTCATGCCAAAGGTCGAGCTGTTGCCATTCTCAAACCGGTCCCTCCTCCATGTATTGGTAGGTTTTCCCCTATCTATCAAGATAGAAGAAGAGCTATCTCTAGACAAATTAGCAAATGGTCTATTAAAGCTAGACGAATCAGAAGATGCTGGAGTCGTGATCCTCTCTACCATTCTCTCAGTATCCTCCCAATCACCCCCATCTGACACGAAACTTTCTGTTTCTCTCAACCTAGAACTATCTTTTTCTTTAGGCAAGTCTGAGACTTTCTCATCTGCCAACGTTGTATCAGCCTGTCTTTTGGCAATCCTTTCCTCCAGCTCCAAAAGCTTCTGCTTCGCAGCCTGTTTTCTCCTTTCCTCCTCCATGACTATTCTACGCTTCTCCTCCTCCCTGACTATCCTCTGTTCTTCAGCTTTGCGAAAGGCTTCCAATCTTTCTTGTTCTGCTCTCCACGCAGCTTCCCGGGCTTCTTCTTCCAGCCTTCTCTGCATTTCTTCCTGCTCTCTAGCCAGCCTTGCTCTCTCCTCCTCCTCCCTGCGGGCTAGCTCCAAAGCTTTTTCTTGTTCTTCAATAATTCTCTGTCGTTCCTGCTCTTGCATCTTCTGAACTCTCTCCAGTTCAGCCTCAAACGACTCCCTCACAGGATCATGAAAATCAGTATCTTTAAGCACATCCTTTTTCCTTTTAACCACCCCCAAGATATTTCCAGAAACAGGATCCCAGCCATCACCAAAGTCCTTGAGGAAAGGGTCCTCTGCATATGGCTTCTCACTCTTCGAAATGAGACGTTTCTCTTTAGAATATTTGTTGGGCCCTATCTCATTGAAAGGAGGGACCTTAACGCCAATCGAAGCTTTGGACGTCAGATTGTTCTGGACACTATGATCACTGCCATAACGTTCCCTACTGTTGTTCCATGGCAGCTTCCCTCCTTGGCCATTCCTTCCAACATCATTCTGCACACCATCACGGAAGAGTGATTGGACATACCTATTGTCCTTTTTCATTTCCATGCCCCTACTGGACGGCCTGCCTGTAAACCCATTTCTGTCAGTCCCGGATTCATGCGTGCTGACATTATCTTTTGAAAGCGGGGAAGATGCTCTCCACAAGTTCCCTTCCCTACCTTCCCGGCTAGGCATTCGTACATCCCTGCCATGAGACTCTGCTTTAGGGACTTCAGTAGAACTAAATTTTGCAGTGTCACTGTCACGCAGAGCCCACCGGTCAAAAGAACTATGACCCGATTTGTGCGGTAAAAAGTTCGGTTTGGGTACGTCAAAATCTCCTTCCCAATAAGCCTCACTTCTTGCAAACCCGTTATCTTTGCCTCGGTCCATCAAACCATGACCAGTATCGCGCTCATCATCAGCCCAGTCAGACCTTGGATTCAAACGGACTAGCGGCAGTGGGCCTGCAAAGTAATCGTCTTGCTTTCTGCTCTGCTCAAGCATGCGAGAACTGCCCAAACTGAGATTATCACTCTCATTTTCATGGACCCCATTGGAAAAACCATAAGGAGATGACATCTGTTGAGGACGCATATCAACGTGAGAGCTCAAATTTGAGCCTTCCCTCGCCTCACTAGCTGCAGTCACCATTTCAGACGCCATTTGCTTCTGTTTGTAAATTGAACCATCTTTCAGCTTCTGCGAAGGACCAGAAGCAACTGGTAGAGTAGCTCTCAAAGAAGGAAAATCTTCACCTCTCAAGACCGGAGATTTCTCCACAGCCACATATCCAGCTCTAGCAATGCTCAACCGAACAGATGATCCTGCTCCCTTATTCGACAACCCATCAACCCCACCATCATGCATATCCTGATCTGAGACACCCTTCACAGGTAAACCTAAACCCTCCTTCTCCTGAAGAGTGACAGGCTTAGTCCATCTCATGCCAGATGAGCTGGGCCTCAACCCACTACCTGGAGCCCCGCCACCAGTGGGCCCACCCCCTCCTCCCAAAGAATCGAACTTTTCGTGCTCCTTCCGCAGTGATGGCAGATTCATGGGGGGCGGTACGGAAAGCTTTGGCCCAGCTTTCTGTGAGCTACGGGGCCGCGAAAGCACCACCATCCCTCCGCCTCCATGGTGGTGGCTATTAGGCGCCCGTGCAGTTCTCGAGGAATAAGAGCCCGAGTGGTGATGCTGTTGCTGCCCATAAGATTTGTTCAAATTCACAGACACGAACTTGTTCCCGACTCCAGGATTGGCCATATCCCGAGACAAATGCCGACGCGATCCCTGGCGGAGATCCGATTCCGCCAACACATCCAAATCCGCACCCCAATCCTAGTCCACCAATGAGAATCAGCTATGAATCAATAGATCCAACTCCGGAGCGATCCAATCACAGACCGACTGGAACGAAACTCCCTCCAGCCCTGCTCAACAGTAAACGCGAGATCAAAATCCCCGCGAACCACAATAGCCAAGAGCACTATCGATTCGAGAACGGACGAATCAAAAAGTAACGCTCCCAGCGTGTGCGAGGGGGCGCGGGAAGCTCGAGATTAGGGTTTCGCGGCAGAAGGATCACACAAGGAATGGAGAGACGTACCTCCGGAAACGTATGACGGCCGGCGGTGGGGCGGCGATGCGCCGGGGAAGTGAGCACAGGGGGGGCGAGGAAGCAGAGGAACAGAAGCCCTACTTCTCAGTCCAAAAACCAGAAAGAGAAAAAAAAGAAAGGAAAGAGAGAGGAGAGAGAAGAGAAGCGAGGGAGAACGGACGGGGGACGAAACGAAACACAATAAGCTTTGAGCATCATCAGAGTAAAATAAGGAAACGGGTTTCTCTGTTCTTCCGTTTTTCGTCCCCAATTTCTTTGTATTTCTAATTTGACCCACAATTTTTTTGTATGTTTTCTTAAATACCCCCACGTGAAAATCAATTGCTTTTGGCATTGTTTTGGTCTTGCTTATATAAAAGCTCCCCCCACCCTACAATATACTAGTACTACCCTTGATTATTAGATTTCGCCGGATAACTGCTATGAGACACTATGCGATACAGTTATGAACGGCTACATCGGTCGAAACTGACAATGAGCCTGATATGCCGATGAATGAATTTGGTAAGTAACTCGTTTTCAATAATAACATCATCTCGGGCATGTCGTTTTGTGCTATGCACGCGTGGACTATCTAGCCTGGCGCGATTAGTGTTTTCGTGCTCGATACGAGGAGACCAAACCCGAACCTGAAGCAAACCAAACGGACCGGAATTTTGACAGCACGTGCACAATTTATCATGGGCCTACTTCTACATTGAGAAGGCCCAGCCCACTAATTCTCGGCTTGCTCTTTCTCTCTCTCTCTCTCTTCTCCGTTCTCCTCTCATCGTTGATTGCTTCCGTCTCTCTCTCTCTCTCGATTGTCACTCTCGGCGATCTCTGATCTGCAATCGGCACCTTCTCCGGCCCCTGGTGCTGCCGCGTTATTGCCCTGCTGAAGTGAAAGAGGTGATTTTTATTTTGGTAACTTGTTTTTTTTTAGATTTATAGCGGAATCACTACGAGTTTGATCGGCGATTGTTGCTATTGATTCTTTGCGTCGAGGATGGAAACTGGTTTTATCCTGAAATTGGCTCCCAATTGAGCCCCGAATCTCATTGGGTTGTTTGCCTTCACCAGATCCTTGTCGATCTTATTGACCTGCCTGAATATGTTAAAGCTCCAATATTTGAGATTCTCTTGAGCCAATTGATCAGGGGAGGAGGTTGAGCTAAGATACACAGAGGTCGAGATAAAGCCGCCTTTTAATGGGTCTCGATTGCGGTCCTCTTTGGTTTAATATGCTTATTGAATTCTACTGGTAGTGAGTTCTGAACGTGGGGCTTGTCCCAGCAACTTGTACCGGCTGAGAAGGCTTTTCATTGGGTGGATAATTGAATCATCGTAGATGATTCTTTGGCTTCATCTTATTTTATTTTGTCGCTACCGGCGAAGAATGGCTTTTTCGGGTTGATACATCATACATTACTCTTGGATTCATCTTATTCGTTCTTTTAGCTTTAAGCTGTTTAACATTCTTGGAGACAATTCGAGGATAAACAAGTCTTTCCCTTTGTTTACTTTTCCTTGTGGTTCCTCCCTGTTGCAGTTGGATACTTGAAGTTGAGATGGCAGGAAGAGCTCCAATCGCTACTAAAAGTTCGGCGCTCATTGCCATGATTGCTGATGAGGTGCTTAGTAGTGGAGAACTTTTGAGGCGCCCTTTATTTTAAAAATGCGTTTCTGTCTTTTCCCATTGATATACCGCAGTGATTGCCAGTTGGGGTGTCAACTATCAAAAGCAGTATTTATTGTGGATCTGTCACTTGTGTTTCTAAAATCATTCTATAAATGGCTGGAAACTCGTAATTTGGTTTTTTGAAGCTTCATTTCTCGGACTGTTATAATCAAATCCTGAAAGAGAAATATAAGTCCTGGAAATGGAGTATTTAGTCAGCCCAAGAGGCAGCTGTCTGCCTCTCTCTTCTTTTACTTAATATATACATGCAATCTTTCCGTTCGCCGGGAATATCATTTTACTCTTAAATTTTCTTTTTGACATATGCTTTTTGTCTTCTAGGACACTGTGACTGGTTTTCTTTTGGCTGGTGTTGGTAATGTTGATCTGCGGAGGAAAACAAACTACCTCATAGTTGATTCAAGTATGCTCTGCCCCCTATTGTTTGAGCTCGTATCGCTTGTACAGTTTAAGCTATTTGGTGTATGCTGCTGGTTTATAAGCCATGTTCGTGTTCTTTCAATTATTTCATTTTTGCTCTCCCCCTCCGTGAATTTCATAATGAAAAGTCAAAAGGAGTATATTATTGTCTCACAGATTCCTGCTTCTGACCAGAAACTACGGTGAAAGCGATTGAAGATGCTTTCAAGGAATTCACAACCAGGGAAGATATCGCTATAGTGCTAATCAGTCAATATGTAAGTCATTTCTCTCTCTTTGGTGGCTAGTATGTTCCAAATAAGATTCGAAGTAAGAGCTTGAGATAAGTTAATATTGTTTTACACCTTAATGCATGCCATAAGAAAGGACATGGTTATATCTGATAAAAAGATACATACTAGCTTAGAGTCAGAGCTGATAAATGGACCTGCTGAAGAAACCATCTTCTGCAGTCTTATTCATTACGTCAGTGAACTGTTCCAATTTTATTTGCCATGAGAGGAAACATCCACGGTAAGCTTCATCTTGCATAAGTTTGAAGCTTTCCGCCATTAGATCTACCTTGGAGAAAGTACTGAGCAAAAGAATAAGCACATGTACTTATCTCTGGTGGCCAATGGTGAGAAAGCTCAACCTGATATAAGGCGAAACTTACTGTAAACTTGCCCAGGGGAAGGGTTTAAGTTTGTCTATTGAGCTATGGGTACCTATTGTTTGGATGACTCTTGATGCCTGATCTACATCTTCTTAGTTCATATGTTCAGACAACCTCTCCCGTGGCTGTTTGACCCGTGTAAGTTGAGTGATCGATGAAAAGTAATTTGAATTGCCGGTTTGCTTATCAGGTTGCCAACATGATAAGGTTTCTAGTGGATAGCTACAACATGGCTGTTCCAGCAATCCTGGAGATTCCCTCGAAGGATCACCCATATGATCCAGCCCATGATTCTGTGCTTTCTCGAGTGAAGTATCTCTTCTCTGCAGAATCAGTGGCATCAGGAAGGCGCTGAATGTTCCACCGGCGGGGTCCCTTATTGGCTATGATAGCTGTTTAAGCGTCGATATTTGTCTGTGCTTTTCTTGCAGATAGTGTGCCTTGCTATCTGTGGACTCATTTAATGTATATGTTCAGTTCATACTCGTTGCTCCAGTTGTTGAAAGAATAATCATTTGCATACCAGATTGTGCTTCTTCTAGCAATAATATCCTGCATTCTATTCAAAGGAAATGTTTCGGCCTACAAAATCGTGTCCGTTGTTCATATTGCTCTCCAATATTGTCTATGCATCATCCACGGGAAAGTGTGCTCTTTATCCATTCTATGTTCGAGAAGTCCCTTGATAATTGATGAATCAGAGCAAGGACGATGGAACTCTCTTGATTTTACCTTCTGATTCATATTGATCTGATAATTCTTGGACTCTTTGACCTTCACTTCTATATACTGACAGCATTAGACGGAGCCTGGAGTATGCACGACTGCCATTTTCAGGAGGCACTGGCACGAGAAACACCATTAGCGGTGGAACCGAACCGAAATGCGAGTTACACCTAACCGAAAAGATGGTCTCTTGATAATGCAGGAGCAATTCATCGCCCGACTGAAATGACAAATACTGATCATCGAATCGAACCCAAGCTCTCGTATCTACAGAGTGCGAAGATTTCGTAAGACGACCGCCTACTGGATTTGAACCCGATTCGAATCCACCCTTATCTGTGTCCAGCAATGTTACTTTTTGGGCCAATTATTTGTGGGTCAAGCAATTGAAACACTCGAATGTTTGCAGGGCCCAGCCCGACAGGGGGAAGCGAATCTCTAACGGCTAGTTTTTCCGCTTTTATGGAACTCCCAAGAAAACAGAAAAATGGCAAGTGAAGATCATCGCCAAATTAACTAACACGGTCGAACGGGTAGATTCTTCCTGCGCCGGGTCCATGCGGTGCCCCGAGTTTTTTTCTTGTGGGCCCCACGCCAGAAATGCGTTGGGCCTCTGTGCTCCCGGAGCACGGTATAATCTGTCTCGTACCGGCTTTCAAATCTTGAAATAAGTTAGGGCCTCGCCTCTCTCCTTTCCAACGGCTCTCTCTGTTTCTCTTCTTGCCGAACAACGAACCCTCTCTCTCTCTCTCTCTCTCTCTCTCTCTCTATCTGAGCAGTCTCCATACCCAATCTCACGTCCCTCGAAACCACAGTTCATCGCCAATTGCGTTCGATTGATCCCATGCTTAAACAGGTAGATTCTTCACGCTGCTTCCCATTTCGATCGTTGCCTGTCTCTTTCTCTCTTCTCAACGGAATGTCGAGGGGGAAATGGGTTTGATAGGATCAAGAAACGGGATAAGATGATCTGCTATTGTCCTGTTTCACGTTGTTAATTGAATCTCCCGGTGGCAGAACGCTCTAATTGATTTCTTGCGATTTTTGCTTTTCAATTTCATGCGTTCGCAATCGTGTCTCCGTAATTTATTGGCTCTGTATAATCTTTAGAAGTTAGAATGCTCCTGGGAATTAATTTCATTATGGATCGATGCCATATCTGTTATGGAACCCTGTCGAGTTTGTTTCAGCATTACCGACGAAACCCTTTTAGGGCAAAGAATTTGTGCTCGTCTTCGACATTCATATTCCTTTTCAATGGCCCAATGCTTCCCGATTTCCATTTCTTATGGCCTTGAATTTGTTTTGCAAGAACGTGCCGTCGGGTCGTGTTGCTGTTAGACTCGACTTGTCGCCTTACTTTCTGATATATATTCAACCAGGTGTATACTTGAAAGCGTGTTTCCCGAACAAGGAAAACATGGACCGAGTTTGCGAAGAGCTGGATGAGGCCAAACTCGAGATCGAAAAGCTCAAGGCAGGATACGCAACCAAATCTGAACAGCATGAAAACTTGAAGAAGGCTTACAATGAGCAGCTCAGCAAACTCCAGGAAGCTAATTCGAGGTTAGAGAATAACGAGAGAGAACTAATCGAAAGGGCAGAAGAAGTGTCCATGCTGAAGATAATGTATGAAGAAGTGAAGCACAACTTAGCCGAAAAGGAGTCCGTAGTCAAACGACTCAGCGTAGCAAATGACAAGCTCCGAGCTGAATCTGGTACAGGGTTGCAGAAATTGGATGAGGAGAACAGATCTCTGATCTTAGCTGCTGAAGAAGCCAACATGAAGTGCGAGGACCGGGAGAGAAAGATCAAGTCCCTCGAAGAAGAGAATAACAGCTTGAAGGGACTGTTGGATTCATCTCATAAGAAGTGTTCAGAAGCGGAGCACAGAGCAAGGGCACCGAAAGAGCTGAGAGACAGAGATGACGCGATTTTCAATCTAGAGGAGGAAGTCAGGAAGCTCAAGGATGGGCTGAAATGGAAGACGGAGCAGTTTAAGCATCTTGAGGAAGCCTATGTGAAGCTTCGGGACCAGTACCGTACTGAAAAGAAAGAGTGGGAGTCGGAGAAGTCTACTCTTCTAGATGAGATGGGTTCGTTGCAGGAGAGGTTAGACTCTCAGATCCGAATCTCGGAAGATCTTGGGAAAAAGTTGGAAATGTGCAACCGAGCCTTAGCCCACGAAGAAGGGAGGAGGAAGGCTCTGGAAGTTCAGCTTTCCGACTTTAAGAAGCAGTTCGAAAATGTTTTTGCAGAGTGCGAAGAAGCAAAGTTTCAGTTGGAGAATGTGATGGGCAGTCGGGATGAGGAAATCGCGAGTCTGAGACATTCATTGAGCACAAAAATGGCAATATATAAAGAAGTTGAGTACCGAGCGATCCAATTGGAAACGGAAAACAAGGAGTTGTTAGCATCGCTCAAGGAGCTCCGTGAAGCACAAATTTGTGAAGGGGGGAATTCGTTGGCGAAGCTGAAGAACAGGCTCAAGACTGTTGAGCAGACGCATAGAGACTGTTCATCGAATCTTCGAGCTAAAGAAGCCGAGTGGAGCTCGAAAGTGGAGAAATTGATGACCGACCTCAATGAGTGCAGGTTCGAGTTGGCTTCTAAGGGGAATGAATTAGAAGAGGCTGAGAAGGAATTAGAACGCTCCGAGTCCTCGCTGATGAATCTTATGGTGGAGAATGAGGAGATCCATTTGATGCTATTGGTGTTGAAGTCGGGAATTTATGAAGCTCAGACAAAGCTGCAAGGACAAGTAATGGAAGACAAGGCTTCTCTATTGACGAAGCAGCTCGAGACAAAGAACGAGGATTTGGCCGCTGCCCAGAGAGAGGTCATAGAGGAGCACAAGAAGATGAAAGCGCAGCTTGAGAGGCACAAGGAAATCCTCGAGGAGGCATTACAGATGGAAAGTGCCTCGGAAGAAATTATTCGAGTAGCTTACGAGACCTTGGACAGGACAAATGCTGAGCTCGCAGAGAAGATCTGTGAAGCGAATGAGACTGAGTTCGAGTTGCAGATTTGGAAATCAACTGCTGAACGTCTTAGGATTGACCTCGAAGAGAGCCAGTGCCTGCGCAAGGAAATAGAGGCTTCGCTTCTCGCTCAAGCGGAGGTTGAGGATGCAATGAAGCGGGAGACGGCCAACCTTACTGAGATGTTGGCCGAAAGAGACAGAAGGATAGGTTATCTAGAGCAGAAGATTGTCCTGACAGAGCAAGAAATAAATAAGGGAGCATCAGGAGAGAACCCGGAGGACGTAATCTTTGAGGATATGTTGAGGGAAGCATTTCAAAGAGAGCTTGAAGGTACAATGGTAGCACAGATAAGCACCGAGAGGGCATTTGAGCGCGAGAGGAATGAACTTTTCGAGCTTATGGAAGCGAAGGACCAGAGGATAAAGGACCTGCTGCACACGATGATCTCTCTGGAGCAGAAGTTTGACAGCTCATCATTTTCATTCTCTTCACAGCTTGCCGAGAAGCTGGCGGAGATCGACTTGCTCCATGAAGCCTGGGACAGGATCACTGCAACCGAGATTCTCGCCGAGCTAGAGACCGAGGAGAAGAAGATGATGGTCGGTGAGTTGGAGAATGAGGTGAATGCCCTTATAAGCAAGCTGGAGTCTCAGGGAGAGTCCTTGTTGGACTCGAAGAAGAAAGCCGAGGAAGTCGAAGCAGCTCTGGAAGCCAAAGAACTGGAAATGAGGAAGTTGGCTTGTGAGGCAGAGACGAGGCTGAAGAGCTCAAGGGCGCTGATCGACGAGCTCAAGGTGGAAAGGGCCAATCTACTCGGAGAAAGGGAGAGCCTTCTGGGATTCGTCAAGGGGCTCGATGACACCATTGGCGAGTGCTGCAACGAGGACATGGTTCTGATGGAAAGGTTAAGGAATTGCCTGAGGGAGGACACTGAGACCGTCGACCCTCTGAAGGAGAATGCAAACGGCCATTATTTGGGAGCCGTGAAGAGATACGAAGTCACCTCGAACGGGAGATCTCCCTTCCGGGAGCTTAACAGCTAGTTCTTCTCGCCGAAGTTGCTACGGCTTCTCAGGGAAGATCTTCCTTTGGAAATCTGCAACTCGCAACCAATTCTTTCACCACCGACTTGTCCTATGATTTTCTCTGTAGTTTCGTGATGAATATTGCATTCATTTCATTCTGAGGTAGCTCTCATCTGTTTGTAAACGAGCTACATCTGCTCAGCTTGTTAGCAGAAGTATGCCGGTTGTACTTTACTTATATCGTGCTATCTCTTCTCGAAGTTTTTTTTTTTCCTTTTCTGTGCCAAGATTCGAGTGTATTACTTCAAAATGTTAGATCGATCCATTCAGACAGCTTCAGGCAATTCAGCTATCACCTGCTTTTTTTATACGTAGCTGTTCTTTTGAACCAGAAGTAGTAACTATGATTCCCAAGTACAATCACCGTTCATCATAAGAGATTCGCAGTAGAAAATTGCTCATTTCGCAGAAAAGCCGTATCTTTCCTTAAGAAGCCATTTGCAACAGAGGACAAATGCTAATTTTATCTCAAAAAGTAAAACCTTGTACACTGAATCATTCCAAGAAAGGAAAACCGACTATGCTATACCATCATCTACCTCAACCGGAACATTCATGAGAAGCAAATACATGCTGTTTAATAGCAAAATTTGAACCTACTACTTGACAGTGGAAGGTCTCAATTCGTCATGTGAGGGCTGTCCTAGAAGTGTTAGCTTAGCCAGATAATTTAAGAGGCCCATGATACCTCAGTTAGCCGGACAACATAGACCGTGAGGATCTGGTCCGCGAGAGACAATAGCTAGTCATGTCACTGACCACAAAAGCTTGCATTATGCCTGCTGGCCTTTGGGCTTCCCAGTAGAAGCAATAATTGCATATGCATAAGTTACAGTGGCAGCCACTATAAAGACTCCAACGTCAATGCACACAGTAGCAGCAGCAACATACAAGAACCTGCATAACAAACCAAAGGCATCAACCATGTTCAGAATAGATAGCATCAACCCATGTCACTTGAGTGGAGATGGCTTCCATGCAAGAATAAAGACTTTAACAGAGGAAAAGGGCCTATTCTTATGCAAGTAGTCACACTAACACAGTATCTCGATGTTTCTATCTACCAGCATAAACCTTCAGATGGGTTGGCATAGCTCTTTAGAAATTCTTACTTTGGGGAGAAGACGCTCCAGACGAATAAATGGTTTCTCATTAACAACAGGACAATGGTATAAGCAGCCAGTAAGACGGAATTCAACCCCAGAGGAACAAGACAAGGAAATCCAAGCATCGCCTTCAGTAGCTGTCTGGAATCAGAGCCCTGCAGAGCAACACTGACGTCCTTCACAGAAATGTGCACCAATATACTCAGAAGAAATAGCATGGGCGACGCATAGGTTATCATAAACATCAAGATGCCAGAGACCAACGTGGAGTAACTTGAAGTGCCCTGAAAATGAGAGACAAAACAGCAGTAAGGAAACTCGGAATGCGTTTGAAGTCTAAAATTGAAATGATCGAGAATGGTCTCTCTTTTTTTTCCCCCAAATTAATATTTGAAAAAAATCAACATGGACCTGGCAACATGTCTCTTGTGCAACTCACTGCACCCTATTTTAATGTGTCATGTACCCATATGGAGGACATCGTGAAGAGTTTCAATTTTACTGAGTTCTATAAATGGTTGACCATGACCCAAATTTGGTATCTTCAAGAGTCTTATCACCGAGAAATAACATATAGCTATATATTATACAGTACGTCAATCGTGAAAATACGTACAATAAATGCACCAGCAACATCAATCGTAGCAAGAGCGTTGCTGTTCCCCATAGAATAATGGCCTACCATCCCTAAGTAGTACAAAGTAGATACCTGTAGGAACAAAGAAAATCATAAGCAACTTTACAAGTAATTGCAATTAGTCAGAGAAGAACAGGGGATACATAGAAGTACCGTTGAGCTATAATAGAACATCTGTGCTCCTTTTAAGATGTGATGCATGGGGACTGAGTAGTGATCGACAATGTGACCTTTTATCAGATTGCTAGTAGTTTCTAATGAACGGGGAAAGGAAGCATTCAGGTTTTTCAATCTATTCAAAACAAATGGAAAATTCGAAAACAATTCAAGCATGGCAATTCTACAAACTCAGGAACAGAAGCATAAAGCTAGTCAAGAAAGACCGGAGAACTGCAGGTAATTTAACATTAATGTTGCAGTCATAGACCCACAAAATTGTTAGACCGCAAATTATTCTCATAGAAGACCGACAAATCATTAGGGAAAACACAATGTTGATATTCTAAATTGCTTTCTTCAGCAAGGGAGGCCGTTTCTGGACTTAAAATTTCATGTCTTTTTTTCTAGCACAAGTAGAATCTCTTAGCTAGGAAAACTGACGGCTCTATATAAGGTTCCATTTCTTGATTGTTAACAATTTATACATCTCTCCTGATTTCTCTAGATTTGTTGATTGAAATTTCGTGTCAGCTTCAAATTTTTAACCAATTTTATCAGGTAATCATGCATCTGATGCACGAATGAGAAATCGAAGTAGAGTCAAATCACTTGAAATTTCTGGAACTGACCTCAACCCATTGCTTATATGGTGGCCCAGTAGTTGAAGAGTACAGCATAATTAAGTAGATCTGAAAGAGAAGAATCGAGATGGGCATCGAACTGACGGGCTGTTGGAGCAAGAGTTGAACAAGGCACCAACAAAGTAGCAGTGCCCACCCAATCACATATAAAGAATCCCTGATCTCATGCAGCAGAACTTTCATGATGGCGTTGGAGGGAACAGAAGTAGACGAGCTGATACTACAACTTGAGGAATTCTTATTTTTCTTAGTAAGAACGAACCATGGAAAGGCTACAATAGTCCCCACAGAAATGATCATCAGAGTAGTGTAGATTTTTTGAGCCGATAAAGTTGCACCACTGCCCGATGAAGTGACTGTGTTGTCTTGAAATTCTATCACATGTTTCAGAACCAACAAACCCGGCACCAAAAGACTGAACATAATTGCTAAAACCTCTTTTATCCTTTTCCATATAAGGGACAAAGCAAACAAGCCTAAGCTCATTACCAAGACAAAGGCCACAATCTGAGTATACTTCACATATTCATTTCCTCTCAGTTCAAGCCACTTAGAAATGTCAGGAAGATTAGTCCAGTTTACACCGCCTTGATGCCAACCTCTCATGATTCTTCCTGAAATAATCAATGCTAAGACAGAATAAAATTGACAACCAGCTCTTTCATTGTGACTTGGATGTTGCATTCTTACTGCTGGAAAGACCTGTAATGCTTCACGGAGTAGCAACAGACAAAGTGTTGATGTCAAAAAATGCCAGTTGTATTGCTCTTCCTCTACCATTGAACTTGATCCCATGCTAATGGCATGCCCTACTGTAGCAACAACAATGAAAAATTCATCCAAACCCCGCAAGTGGGGCCTACTTTCTCTTTTAAGGAGGTTTGCCTCCCCTTCAATAGAGACAGCTTTGTTCAAATGAAATAATAGGCCCAGTAATATTACACTAGATAATAGCATCGCTGATACTCCAAGAGCAAGTAGCCCTACAGGTTTCTGCAAATACATAGCAAAAACAAATCATAAGAGTGTGAAGAATGGAAGATTCAGTAAGGCAAATATCATCTGCAAGAGTGACATGATTTTTCACTGGTGACAACTGCAGCATAAGATCAAGTTATTATACCCACAAAGTAGAGCAAAAGAATACATACATCAGTGACTCTTCGTGCTAACCACTCACTTGCAGTCTTCAGAAACTCGTGATACGCTGCAGCAGCTCTAATGTAGTCCTTCCTCCTGTTTGACCTTTATGACATTTCCAA
Organism: Punica granatum; assembly: GCF_007655135.1. NCBI lineage: Eukaryota > Viridiplantae > Streptophyta > Magnoliopsida > Myrtales > Lythraceae > Punica > Punica granatum. The sequence goes on from NC_045127.1 coordinate 52,966,824, forward strand.
AGACAGCAATGATAATCAGCAGTCTTCAAATAAACCTTGTGCCAAAACTTTTTGACTGATAGTTTCAGGTATTACATGGACATTTTTTTGGACACCCAGGATCTGTGAAGAGCAGCAGCATTTTGATATAGACAACAAAATTTTTTCTCCACGCTTCCACTGCACTTACTAACAACCAACTCTTTGTTGAAATTAATGCATCTCATACCAGGTAACTGAACTTGTAATAAACTAAGCAATTGCCATGAATTCAATTCCATCGCCCTCAACTGCTGCTCTTCTGCATATAACATTAACATTAAGCTTCAGCATAGTTGTAAAAGCTAACCTCAAAATAGCAAGATAAACAAGATTATCTTTTTTGACTGATTTGCACTTGAATTAATAATAGCACCAGAGTGTGTGAAACTATATAGAGAAAGATATACAAAAGATCTACAAAGCAAAACACCAAGTCGATTGGATGACAAAGTAAACCATATCATTTGGGAAATTTTCCAGATTCCTTCTTATAAACAGGATCAGCTTCCACAATAACTATAATTTATCATCAGTTCTCCAGATTCCTGCTTAGAAACAGGAGTTTCTAGTTGTCACTCTTATTTCATGAAGTAGTTTCCTTTGATCTTTGTGTTGAGAATATTAATTATGCGAGTAGCTTCACACAGCTTGCCTGAAAACGCCCAAACATAAAAGGAGAGAGGGAACAGTGCGCACACACATACGTCTGGGCAGGGAGGGGGGGGTGGTGCGGGGAAGAGGAGAGAGTGGGAGGGAGAGAGGGAGGACCTGACATAAAATCAAGGGTGTCTTGTATCAGCACTCCGATGTTGTTTTTAGGTATTGGAACATTGAAAAGAGCAGCTAATGTTGGTGCAATGTCTACCTGAATGGAGAAATTAAATTCTTAAAAGGAAATAGGCAGAACTAATTTAAAGGCTATTTACATATATATTTTACATGTCCAGGAGCATGAACATGTGTTCCATCAGCTACACATTTACCAACTGCAGTTTCTTATCTATCTTCTTATACACCAAGGGATGAAAAGAACGATTTTCACATAGGCTAGCTCCATTTAATTTTGAATAATAAAGACTACAGAATGCTTACTCTTACATCGACCACATCCTATTAGCCCGTTACAAGCACATAGGGACTCCATATTGCAGCAAACAGAAGAGCAAGGACCAACACATTGACTCTCTAGGTAAGTCCACAATGGGATGATTCGATGTTTTAATGTGGACTAAACTTATGATTTATGAAAGCAGTAACACAAACCTTACAAAGTTACAGAAAAGAGAATAATTCTCATAATGCCTACTGGTTAGCAAGTCTGAATACTAGAAATTCACTTTAAGTGGAAATTAGGAGACTAAAGAAAAATCCCAGATGCTAATGCTTCTAATCAAACAGAGAAATTTCTTCTGGCAGTATATAATAATTTGACAATCAATATTTTAGCAGAAAAGTACCTAAACACAAAATCACCACTTGTACATCACCTGATCAACCGTAATACTCTGTTGTCCTGCAAGCCCATGCATTTGATCTTTTAATCCAATGAAAAGAGCTAAAGAGTCAGTCTCTTCATATGAAGATCCCCCGTGGTTACCATCCTCAGTCATGCCATGATCACTTACAATCACCTATAAAGATACACCTTAGATAAAAGTTCTCGGATGGACAAAACCAGAGATATCGCAATAAAGATCCAGTCACAAGGCGCCAGTTAAGGATCTTCAAAAAGCTTAAATTTTATAATAACTTCATAAACTAGACAGTAGACATCAGTCTCTGATACTGCCTCAGGGCATAACATTTCACGTCGCGTGCATATACCCTTTCTCTTTACACCTAGAGAAAATGAGTATTGACAGCAAGCTAGGATAAATAGACACATTTTTCTCACCTTGCGAGGAAAGGAGGAAAAAAAACTAGATCAGTACTCCCAGCATAACAGTCATATTCTTCAAATGTTCCAATGTTTCCTTCAAACGCAAAAACTGAAAGGTCTACAAGATTCATTCTTTAGCGCCAGATATTCATTTTTTCGCTTTAAAACCCTCTTCTCCACAATTGATTGTTTTATCATCTCTTGATTACGGTACACATCAATTTGCTATATCTACAAAATAATTATGTTAAAATATCCCACATGACTATAATTCTAGTAAGTGCAACATGTATATTCTTCTACATGTAGTTCATCCGCTATACAAGTAGTTTCATGCCAAACCAGATTGTTGTTCTATCAATAAAATCCAGTCTGCAGATCATTGGACTAAGTCATATTACATTTACTAATTGTAGCAAGTGTTTCTTGAATTCATCAACCTACCTGCTGGCCTATGAAATTAGTAATCGTTTTGAAATCCACTGCCACACTTACACTTTTGAACCCTAAAACCCTAAAATAAGTCAGTAAACTCCGTGTCTTTATGGAGGTGTTGTATGACATGAAAATAACATAACATTGTTCTCTTGGTGGCAGTTCTCAATGCGTTGTTTCGCTTAAGAAAGACAAATAATATTCTTTTGAATGAAACAATCACGTCAAATCCAACATCAACATCAAGAATATAGAGCAAGACGAACCAAAAGTGTCCGTCCTTTATCTTCATCTTGCATCTGACTAGTACTATGGATCCTTTCAATCACTTCATCCATTTCCTTGAGCTTTGGTGCCATTAAAACACTGAAATAAGGGAAATATGAGATTAAAATAAGTAGAAAATGAGATCATAAGCACCAGAATGGAATAAAATTCTACCTTTTACGACCGCCTATATGGCCGACATGATCCAAGCCTAGATAATGGAGAATCTAGATGAAACATTCAATTTGTAGAAAGATATAAGTAACATAGTTTCATCACAAGAGAGATTTTGAAAGCAAGAACTTTTAATTAAAATATGGAGAACATTATCTAACCATAATATCCCAGTCATCTCTCATAAGCTCATCTCCCAAATGTCGAGAGACGTTTCGATCAACTTCAACGGTGTCTTTGACCTGCCACCAAAACAGACATGAGCGCAAGTAAGATAAAGAAATATCTAACACCACCAGAAACACTGAATAAGCACATTTCAGCCCAACCCAAAGAAATATCTATAAGGGAAAGAACATATAAAACTGCCAAACAGGGGAAGAACTGCCAACAAAGATGACTTACAAAAAAACTGCTGACACCATCGGTTCGAGTAAACAATCCTGGAAACAACTTAAGCCAAGTATCATCGCCAAACATCCATATCTTTCTCCCAGTGCGAAAAAGTTGACCTGCCATATAAGCACGGGAGCCAGCTATACGCATTAATCACTGGATCATTGCAATCCATTGTTAATATATAGCAATTCCATCGGTGTGACTCCTAACCAATAATATTGTCATCTTGCAATGCTTGAGTATTAAAATTGTATACAACATCCAGATATCCCGGAATTGCCCCAGAAACCATAGCCTGCGATAGTGGATTATTAGAAGATGTGGGCCGACCAAAATGTGCAAGCAACGGTATATTGAAATAGAATACGCCTTGGGCAAATATGAAAGTCTGGACAAAATGAGAACCTTCAAACATGGCATGGTGACAGTTGGAGGTGCAGCCTTTGCATGAAAACCAACTGCTACTCCAGTAGATAGTAAGGTCTGAGTATAGGGCATCGCCTCCACAAAAGCCTTCTTGGGATGGTCACCATCCTTTCCAAGAATAAATTCTGCTGGAAGGCCATCAATCACCTAAACTAACATGGTATTGATCAGACAGAAGAAATCATGTTCAAGCCTATCGGTGTTGAGTATATTCTAGTGACAAAACACATTTACAGGTACACGTCCGAGGGGACATAGTAACATACCATCAGGATTAGCCGGTCGAATGAAGAAGGAAGCTCAGATAATTCCTGGATCAAAGTAGAAACACATAAAAGCAAGTACATTTACGCTCTTAACTATCAAAAGATCTGGGCTTTAGTGTTTCGACTGCATTTTCATCTATGTCATTTCCATATACGATTCATTCTGCACCAATCTCACGTCACCTACAAATACGACATTACCTTAAACTATCAATATGTTATAGCTCAGCAAAGATAATTAACTAGAGCTGAAGCAGAACACAGACACTTGAACTCGGGAACTCGAAACAATCATCCTAGGCAAAAAGCAGAACAGAGACGCAACAAGCCAACCTGATAAAGTCGACGCAGCTGCTCGGGAGGTAGAGCGGCCACACTCCGATTCTTGCCCACATCATCCCACGGGGGGCGGAAACTCTCTGGTCCGCTGAACCAGGACACGAGCAATTAGAACTCTCATTGTAATATAGTAGTAACCAGCTTGCAACTTATTGTTCGTGTTTCAGCTTGTTATGCTTCACATTGACGCGGTATGAAGGAAGGTAAATAAGCAAAGCACCTGATCCCGGAGAGAGCAGGTTTGATGGGGAAGAAGCCGAAGATGAAGAGGGAGAGGCCGACCAGCTGGATCAGGACTGCCGCCACGGTCAGCGTCGTGAATCTCGAGCAGCTCAATGAGTGATTCATCTTGTGATCCATCTGCGATTTGCTTCAGCATGCAAACGCCATGGATATAGCTCGAGAGAAGGTAATGAGCAGAAGAAGACGAAGAGAATCAGCGTGGAGAGAGAGGGAGAGAGAGAGAGAGAGAGAGAGAGACTCCCCGGTCTGGTTTTGCGGGAAAACAGCGAGGCATGCTCAGCTCTTCCATTTTTCCCAATTTCAGGAAATTGTTTTCTTTTTATAAAGCAAAATTGGAAACTGTTGAAAATAGAATGACGAACCAGGAAAAGGAAAACAGTTTTCGTCAGGAGCAAATGGGACCTTGGAATTCCATAATTTTTACCAGATCTCGGTCTGCAAATGTTCATCAAAGTTCAGAATAGAATTTCAACACAAATATGACGTAGTTCGATATCCTTCGTACAGTCTGTTGAAATCGACATCCAGATCAAGTAATTTTTTCATCGAGCCGACCACAAAAAACCTCAGCCGCCGAAGACAGTACCTTGCTTCTTCATGAAAGTATTAAGGACAGACCTCACATGTGCTCAACGAATTTCCGGAAAATGGACTTTGACATTGACCGTAAGATACAGGCTTTCCTATAATCTTTCGCAGTGTTGCTGTATGCAGTACGAGTTACACAAATATGATTATGAACATTCAAACGAATTTCCAATATGCACAACACGACCTACCAAAGAATCTGATGAAATTCTATCAGTCCTTGTTTGGTACAATCCCTAGGAACCTCGTAAAACTATGCGTGCCTTCTAAAGCTAAGTTGCTTAATGACTAATGCACCCGCTGGGTGCGTACACAAATTTCGCCGCCAGCGAGATCACTTCCAGCAATGGCTTCTAAAGATTGTATGCACATGACTGTCCATCTCTTCTCGTGTTTGAATATGGAAAGAAAATCTACCGGCTCCCTTTGGAGAGAGTACTACTCCAGCAGGGGCTCGACAAGAGGTTTTGAAGCGTATGCAGGGAACTCCATCGTGTATGTAGTGGCCGCCCCAAGAAGTGAGCAGAAGGCCGGCACGAGTCCAAAGCCAAACCTTGTGATCGAAATGAAAACGTCACTTGAAAGGTTTCCTTCTGTTCTCGGAGCGGAACCTTCATCGAAGATCAGCACAATTAGCTTTCTACTCGTCAAAAATGAAAATCATGAGCTCTCTGAAATGATAGCCAAGCTGATGAAATCTAGAAAGCATGAGAACTAGCATTAGCAGTCCTATAGATCAGTTAATCGTCATTCTCACTTTCTGTTGATTACAGCTTTATATGCCGATGATGCACAAATAAAATGGAAATTTTCGAAGAAGATTGGAAGTCCTGCACTTACTTTGATACGATTGAAGTATGTACAAAGCTATCCCACACGATATCTTGTCCAAAAAGCTTAAGGACCCACAAACGAATGCACACCCATTCAGATCTTCACCCACCAGAACACTCTGCATGCTTACTCCCGTCACCTTTGTGCCACAATAGAAAAAAGCGAATCAGCAAGACAGACTTTTAATATGAAATGATCATTCAAGAATATATCGATAAATTGGAGAAAATGAATATATATCATGCAAACAACAGCTTCATTATAAATCACCACCTCAAATCTATGATTCACGGCTAAAGACCTGACAGGTCGACTCAAACTCTAGAAACAAGAAGACCTCATTCTTTACATAGATGTCGGTTAAAAGGACAACAGCAGGAAAAGATAATACGTACCATCATCAGGGCATTAGCTATGCCAATAAAAATTGCTATTATATACATAAGGCCACTCAAATTGTATGGTAAAAGGAAGATGCCGGCTCCACAGAACATCCAAATGATAGCTCCAGCAGAATAATAGGCCTTAAGACGCCGACTAGTCCAGGCGATTTCCTATGTGGAAAACATATATAATCTGGTCATTCTCAAGCTAAAGAAGAAGTAGCATTAAAACCAAAATGAATTCCATAACAGATACCTGAAAGATGATAGATATAATGAAGCTGCAGATGTAAATAATGGCAGGCACCTAACAAGTTGAACAGGATCATCAGAACCAGACTTGAAGAGATTTTATGATTTTCCAAAGTGAAGCAACTGATTAGACTAAAGAAGGATGATTTAGAAGAGCATGTACCAAAGCTTTTGCTGATTGAGCCATCCTCAGATCATTGATAACAAAGAAAGCAAGATATGCCTGAACAGTAAGACATATTGACTTCAGCACTTGACTATAAACTTGCAAATATTCCTCATTAAGTGGAAAGTTTTAAATCATTAGTCTTGAGAAGGTCGTATCTTTCAGCAAACCATAAAAAAAGTACACCTGTAAAACATAAATGAGCTAGAACATCTTACAAAATGTTTTGACAATAAATGTATTATCACATTTATGTATGAGGGCACATTATATGTTTATCAGCAGAGACTCGTTTGTCTCTGATTATTCAATTCCAGTTTACCAAATCTACCATCATAAGAGAATTGAAATGATGAAAAGAATATCAAAGCATTGTCTTACTAGCACACAATATCGTATGTGGGCTGGAAATGACTCCAAATATAATCGAAATGTACAACTCTGAAAAAAAAGCACGAGAATTTGAAGACAAGCAACAAAGAGAAACTTACCTGAGAAACATTGACAACTAATCTTGTTAACACGTAAACAAGAGCAACCTGGTAGTACAAAACTTTCTTGAACCAGTACGTCCACGAAATCCTTGCATTACAGCTCCCATGTGCACTAAATTTCAGCCTGCATTAAGTGTGTAATTATAAGAAGTTGTATTTAGCATACGCCCCAACTAACATTGATAGACGGAAAGGGAATAGCACCCAAGCAGACAATGATAAACATCGTGGTTTTATGATCATCGTAGGATACACAGACCTTGGCTCCTTTGTTCCCAGAAGAAATATCAGCACAAAGCAGCATCCAATAAATATTGACAAATAAGCAATCCATCTGTACTGCTCACGGAAAAATGGAAAAAGAAAGGAAAAAAGATATCTCAGCCAATAGAAATAGACACCATAATACTTAGAACGAAATCTCAACCAAAACATATACCTGATTTTCGATATCCATAGGAGTACTTGCCTTGGTGACAGTAAATACTACAATAGCCACAGCATACAGGCTGAGGTTGGCAACCTTCAATATGGATCGACCAAACAGAAGAACAAAGAAAAGTCAAAATATAATTCACATTTTAACACATTAAAGAAGTACGGGGGAAAGGCTAACCATTGTGAAAGCATTGCGGCAACTAGCAAGGACCACCCTGCTTGTTGAGTGTAGCGTGATACAATTTATCATCGACCTTCATCAAGAGAATTTTGCTTCTCAGCAAAATAGATTATGAATGATAATCCAGATACCAAAAATTAAAATAATAATAATAAAATAAATAAATAAAAGGTGCAGAGAATGCACAAACACACAAAAAGTGCTTGAAGTGCCTAAAATTTTATAACACAATGCCCTAGCCCTATTCTTAACTGGAGAAATAAATAAACTTCAAGTGGAAAGATGCCATTACATGTGTGACACTTGTGTAGCAGCCCAACCCACATTGAAAATTGCTGCAAAGATGCTATAACCAATTGTCTCCAAAGCCGATGAATCACTGGAAAAGATTTTGCAAGGGAGGCAACCGCCAAAGACAGAAGAAAATGAAACGGCAACTAATATTGATCCTGAAGCATGCCAAATTTTGAAATGTCCAAACCTGTCGATCTACAAAGAGAAAAAAGAAATACAGTTTGTGGGAAAATGAATCATATAGCTATCCATGTCAAACAATAAAGATGAATCAATATGAATGATATATAAGGATGTATTATCATACTAGTTCACCAGAAAATACTGTGGCAAGTCCATCAGCTACTTGACCAGAAAGCATAACGACAGCAGCATCTCTGTTTGAGAAATTGAAGAGCACATGAATTCAGGAAAAACAAACATCAAGTATAACAGGCACTAAGCATAAAGTCTGAAGCACTGAAATACAATGGTGAAAAAAGTCTTGTTAATCCACAACCATATATGAGATGCAAATAGACAAGGCTACATGCCTCCACTTCCAAATTTAGGCCTTCTCCAATAATCTGAGGTCTAGATCTAGAACGATTAGTTAGTTATGCAAGTAAGCATTTGCAAGTTCTACAAACACAGTATTCCAAAGTGTTTGATATCAGTGGTAAATATTCCTAATCCAGAAGGCAAAATTGGTTATGATCACTTAAAAGATGCAGATAGCATCATGGCAGCATGTCTTGCAAGTCAACGAAAGTATAGCATTAAACACCACTGGATAAGAGCACCTTGTTTCTTTCCCTTATAAAGTAAAGAAGCCTCGAGAATGATAAGGATTTTACAGAACTTAAAACAAAGTAACTTATATATTTTCATTTTCCGGACAGAGAGATCTCAACAAGAAGAACAAGCACGAATAAAATAGTTCCAATTTTGATGACAGCGTACCAGTGGGACCACAAGTTGTGCTGAACACTTACCTATGGGACAGTCCTATATCTGTCAAGAACAGTAGGAGGTAAGTGAACCAACAAGCTGCAGTAATGTCATTGAGCATGTGCCCAGCACCATAATAAAAGACAGACAATCTTCCCGGTGGTTGCGCATGGGATTCATCATCTTCCATACCAGCCATGAAGGAGATTCTGCCCCACTCGCTAAAATCCTCCAATCCTTTTAAAGCTGGGTTTCAGAGCAAGTGAAACCAAGCTTCCTCGATCCCTACAGGGAAAAAGAAAGAAACCCGAATGTTTCACTTTTACATTAGTGAGGAGGACTTCCAGTGCCATTATAGTCATCAGTTCACTGATCCTACGAGCCAATAAGAACCTCAGAAACAGAACAGAACCCTCACTCCTCGTATCAAGGAACCGACTTGCCGGGTCCCAATAGCCAGAAATGAACAGGTTGCTCGTAACACAAATTTGGTTCAATAGCCAAAAGAACCCACGCCCACATCGAGTCGACACTCCAAATAGAACCCCAAACTCATAAAGCATCGAGGCTGGTAACTGAAACAGAAACGAAATCGAAGCAAGAAGAGACCCATAATAGAACAGCCCATACTGCCGCCCACCCATCACGTCGGCGCTAAAAACACAAACCCCCCACGTGATCTTTCCATTTCTAGACCTCAAATCCCGGTGAAGAGCAGAAAAATTACTGATTTTAGAGCAAGAATTCAATCAATTCAAGACGATTCCGTGCCACTAACCTTCCCGCCGACTGTGAGTGGTCACAGAGAACAAAACCTCGGAGCCCGCCTGATCACTCTCTCCTGTCTAAAGAAATGAATGGAAGGTCGCAGGCAGCTTTAATGGTGTTGGGATCGGAGTCCGAGGAGAAAAGGGTAATTAAATTCGTTGCAGAGAGAACAAGCCTTTCATTGGGCTTTGGTCGGTCATTGCGTGCTTCCCCAATTCAACTCCTTTGTATCATCTCCATAATTACTGGCGCTTCCATTTTTATATTTGACTTTTTTTGTATCTTCTTCTGCATTTTTGTGCGGTGGGGATAAGTGATGAGATCACGAGAGAGAGAGAGAGAGAGAGAGAGGGAATCCTTGCAGGTGATGGGCACCGTTTGGCCGTTTCCGGCGGACAGAGATGTTTTTCAGATTGAATTGAATATATATATATATATATATTATATTATTTCAGTGATGATCGCATTCCCAATATTCCCAATCTCATCGGGACTTCAAAGAGGAGGAGGGGGAAGAAGAAGCTGTGATCGAGGTTGCCATGCCAGTTGTGGTCCCCACCGGCCATAACTGCACGCTCTCATTCTCAACTACCAGTCTTGACGAGTTACCGTACCCCCCCCCCCCCCCCCCCCCCCCCCCCCCCCCAATGCCTCATGAACAATCCGCCATGGCCCCGACTCCATCCCGGCGGGAATTGTTTTCCTAGTGAAAGTCTATCCTCAGATTTCTAATTGGTTGGTCGGCGGGGAACAGCAGAATCTATGGAAATCAGTTTCCAAGTGACTGGGATCATCCTCCGTTGCTTACGATCGAAATACTTCATTTTTGCAGATGGCCAAAAATTTAATCATCGGGGTTCAGAGAGATGATGATACTTTAAATTCTATACATGCAGGAGAGGTTGGAATGGGAAACAATTCTACAAAATACAACCTGATATAACTTCGCTGTGTTCCTCTGTTCATATCCTCCAATCACAGGATGGTTTTACAAGGAACATGGCCCGATAAAGAAACCAACACTAACACGAAAGGAGGATCCTCCGTAGAAACAGTGCACAATGTGGCCCTTACGAATTAAGCGGAAAGAAGACCGTCAGAAAATGTACGAGAGGGCCGATGTCTCTCCTTGTGTGTGTGTGTGTGTGTGTATAGTTTCTCAACCACACGAATGCCACACCCCAAAACTATCTCGAAACTCGAAAGCAAAACAGCCCCAACAAAAGCTCATCACAAGCATAAATAACACTACATCGCTCTCAAGAGTATGAGAAGACCACCTGGGCATGAGATACAAATATATTAGAAGTACATTGGTAAACATATAATACAATGGGGATGGAAGCGGAAGCGGTCTTCACTTCACGGCCGCACGTCCTTTAAGACACCACCTTTTTCTAACTCACCAATCAGGTCCCTAAGAGAGGGGACCTTCATAGCAAGCGTGCGGTACAGTCTTGAGTACCTGGCACGTGTCCCATCAGCGGTCCTAGCTAAGGCAAGCAAGCTCAGGGCCTCAGGGAGCTGAGAGAATATCTGTTTCATATCCTCCAAGCTGAGGTTCTCAAGGACAGAAGGTCTCGGGACTACTCTCACAATCTCACCGCCCTTGGGTTCCTGGACTCGGGCGTCTGCTTTGATCACTAGCTCTGAGTTCGAATTTGCCCCACACTTGATGATGAACGGCGTTGTTGAACCCGTGTTGAACTGCAGCACATTCCATTGCGCCACATCGGTTTCTCCAGAAGACCCCAGCTCAGCAGTTCGAGAAGGGTTAGATTCCACTTGGTCATCTTCCTCGGGGGTCGACTGCAGTAGCACAAACTCGTCAGAGAAGATCAAACACGAACAAAAAATTTCAACTTCCAAGCGGGGGAGAATCTCAAATGGATTGACCAGAATAATCTAAGATAGGTATGAACTTTCCCCAAACCAACAGAAGTACAACATCAAGAAAGTGAATAATCAACTAGGCCGTCTTGCAGTAAATTAGAAATTTTAATACCTCAACTGCACGACGAGCATCTGCAATTTGCTTCCGCGCACAGGGATGATCAATTTCAAGGAGAGAAGGCATCCTCTCCGTAAGCTCGTCTAAGGATGTCAACAATGCCTTCTTCTTGCTTCTCCTCAAGGACTTCACAGACGTTTGCCTTATTATATCCTGCTCAAAAATGCAATCATATAGTAAGCAAAACAAAAACAGAAAAATATGACAAAAGAAAAGCTCCAAACGACAATATGGGGTCATGCCCCCGAAAATTAATAGGGGAAAAAAATAGAGAGAAGAACATATCAAAACCTTGACTAGCTTCAAAATGCTATCAAGGGAAATCAGAGAAGCTAATCTTGCATCTTCAGCAGCAGTAGAAGGATTCCGAACAGGTGAACCGCCACCTTCCAGTGCTAGCAAGGCCTCGTCATTTCTCATTTGTTGCAAAATCTGATGATATACAGGAGGAAAGAATATATGAAATCGAAGTAATCGCGCATCCAAGCAATGTTCAGACAAAGTGGTGATATTATAATAAGGCGATGCTTTAGGTACCCTCATATTATTGTTCAAAAGAGAGATAAAAGATTAATGGTTCGAGTAACAGAATTAGTTGTATACACTAGGAGAGAAAAAGAATTAAACCCAGTTGTGATTTGTGTTGTGTCACAATGGCTTTTGCACCATCACTAAGTGGATTAGCTGCCCTAAAACTTATCAAACCTTTTTTCTAACGGCAGAATATTCCATTTGGAGGCTTTGGTCTGGAATGTGGATTGAGTCAAAAACAGCAAATATTCTTAACAAGCATAGATCAAATTCCTTCATTTTAAAGCCATAATTACAGAAGAAACAAATCAAGGCGCAGGAAATGGATTATGAAACAAACTGCACTACCTTTCTTCTCTTATGATCAACTGATTCAAGGGCCGAACGCAGTTTCGTTACATGTGCCGAGTCCTCTGCCTCTTCTGTTGCCAAGGTGCCAGCAATGTCCTGATATAAAACATAAGTTAAACTCCTAAAGTCCGTGGACAATGAGCAAACTCAACATCAGAGCCATGCAAGAGATATCGGTTACACCATCCTTGAAATTTAGACAGGAAGAAGGAAACAGAATTTCATGGAATAAATATGCAATGTCATGCAACATGAGGAACAAGAAGCAATTATGAAAAATGCCAATCAGCATATGACATGCTCTAAACTTAAATGATCCTAAGATACATCATTTCTTTGTCAAAAAATGACGTCTCGTTTTTTCTTGTAGATACTTTGGGTCAGCATCCAATGATGACCTTCTAACTAGAAGCTAGTCTTCATCTCATCTAAATGATAAGAGGCTCTTAAGATTTTAATGGGTCCAATGGCATAACGCCCAGCATGTCTTACTCTAGAAAAGGTTATTGTGCAGGTAAATCCTAGAGGCAGTTAACAATCAGAGCAGGCAGAGAAGAGCCAGTCTTCAAAATTATTGGCGATTACGCACATGCTAACAAAAAGACAGGAATAACTCAGACGAGGTCATTTCCATGAAAGTACTTACAGCTTCAATAAATTATTCTATTTGGGATGTCCTTAATATGCCCAATCCATTAAAGATCAGCACACTAGTGCAACTGCTTGTTATCAATCACTGAAGCAGGATCTTGGGTTTAATTCATGTTTGCCAGAAGTATTAGTAGCAAGAATGAAATGAAAAAAAGCAATTATTTTTGCAGTTTGGAACTTAAATTAAGAATTTAGAAAATTCCAAAACAAAGGAAAGAGTAAGATTAAATGAAAGTAACTCAGACCACAGCACATGCATAAACCATCCTTGATTTTACGGGAAAAGCCGGCTAAAAATGGCGGGAAAAGAGACAGCTAATATAACCACCAAATAATTTGTAAGACAACTCACGAAATTGCAACAAGTTTCTTCAATCTAACAGGTACGAGGTGCCTTAAAAGGAATATCCTACCATAGACCAATTGATTACCTTCAAATGTTGCAATTGTGAAGTGTAAACACGCTTTGTGTACTCCGACAGAAGCTGGCCTAGAGCATCCGTATTGGGAGGCATAGCCGCACCAAGTCCCGCCATCCAACCATCCATAATTGCAGTAGAGAGAAGCTCTAATTGGCCAGCCGTTCCTCCCAGAGCATCATCACCAGTAATAGAGAGAAACTCAAAGTTCTCAGCAAGCCAAGATCTGATTTGCCGTTGCAGCTCACCAGCAGGGGTGTGGACAAAAAGAGCAGCAAGAGACTTGTTTCCGACAGCAAAACTTTTGGCCTCCTCTGTAATTTCTCTAAGTTTTCCTCCAGTTACATGCTGCCTCCAGGTCTCCTGCAATTACACCCCAATTGCCTCCAGTAACTAAGAAACATATACAAATACGAAAGCTTAAAAATGTGATACAAAGCAGTATCAATTGTTATTGGATAACAAGCCCTAACCAAGATACCGATTCCAACAGCTAGAACAAAATGTGCCTTGAACAGAGGAATATGGCATCCTCAATGTCTCACCTTTGAATCATCATGATGTTATTCTTTTTACATTCCTTGCCACTTAAATTGGAATAAGGCCATCCCATAGCATACTTAAGAAAGATTAAAATAATCAAGTAGCAGGACTGACCTGGTCAATACCTCGAAGCTTCAATACCACAGAGGAAAACTTTGATTTCTTTTCCGGCTTTATGTTCACTTTGAAACCCTGGATTTGCTCATCAACATACCGCGCGGGAGACCTTCCAGGGCTACTACCACGGCTAGAACTCCTACTACGCCCAGAATTTGCCTTTTCTAAGAAGCATTCAACAGGGGATACCTACGGATTGAAGCAACCAAATGAAACTAATGAGTCATACAGGTTCCAATTACAGCACATATTCAACAGAAAATTGAGAGAGTTGACATATCCAATTTCATTACCTTGATGGATTGAAGCTCAGGTGACCTAGCAAGCAAGGATCTGATATACAAAATCCTAACACGAGAAACAAGCATGGTATCCATTACTCTTTTAGGTTCCATTTTACGTATAAAAGAGAAGACAGCATCCCTAATCTCAGCAAGTATTTCATGCTCTCTAGAAGCACCTGCTTTAATAACTGCAGCCAAAACCTGCAAAAGCCCAAACTTGAGAATCATTGACTGTTGACCAAAGAGGAAGAGAATCATGGACAGTCCATAGGGCAGATAAATTATTACTGAAAAACCACGGAAAGCATTGTAGCATAACCAAGGAAATATTTTCTGACAGAGCTTTCATCAACATGACATAGCAGCTTTCGCAGCACAAAAATTGTGAACAATCACATGTATAAATAAGCAATACCAACATGTTCAGCAAAAAGAACAATGTAAACATACCAACATCAATAATTTGTTCGCTCCATCAGAAATTGCAGCAAGACTATCATATTGATCAGGATCAAAGTCATTCAAGGCAGCAGTAAGATATTCCCCTGCAGGAGTACTTTTCACTTTGTCAGAACTAGATTTTACTAAAGCAACAGAGGTCTCGGTCTTTTCTGTCACAGATGACACTGGAACATCAACAGAACGCCCTTTACTGTTGGCACTATCATTCCTGATAGGATAGACAGCAAGAGAGTTTTGAGATCAATGCCAGAAGTTGTACAGGAACTAAAGATAACTCCAGAAACAAAAATCATACCTAGACTGCACATTTGCTGCTCCTCTAGATAGTGGACTTGATAACTGAGGGAAAAAAATATAAAACATGTAATAAGACCATTTTACCTTTAAGAGTGAAACTTATCCAAAGTAGCTCAGAGGGAGAGACCCCCGGGGGGGGTGGGGGGGAGTAATTTTCAGGATATAATAGATCATACCACCAAAAAGGAAACAGAAGATTGCATGATCAAAGATCTTTAATAAGTTATCACACCTTTAACACTTTAAAAGAAATACAGAACTTGTGATCAACCTGTCATTGACTCTTTTTTTCTGTTCCCAGGAAAATTTATTTATATGGCTGAAAACAAAGTACTAGGTCTTTTCCTAACTCAAGTTATCGGGGATAAATTGAAAAGAAAATAGTTTTACAAGATTTTTCAGTGACTTCTTTTTTGCTCTGCTTTATGCCAACATGAGATCTAGAAAAGTCTAGATGTCATGAAATGATTTATTGTTAGATAGATGTCATGAGGTGCTTATCTCCCAACATAGGAGCAATTACCTGATTATCATAAGTGTACAGTTATTTATCCAATAGAAAGCAAAAGTACCTGCGGTGAGCCAGCTAGTGATGCTTTTTCTGTAAGTCTGTCAAATAGTTTCTCATTCTCTTCATGCAATCTCTGTACAGTTAAACACAAAAATCAGATATGCAAAATTAATATTATATCTCCATGATAGAAAAGAAACATAATTTATGTTCAAACAGTATATATACAGGTATTATAAGCAAGTTCTGCTTCCAATAGCAGGACTAGGGAAAAGGAATACTATCAAGAACACCTGTCCTCCAAACCCTTGCCATACATCTAAAAATGAAAAACAGCATCTCACAAGCAATTTTTTCAGTAAAAAATAAACTTGCACTCACAATTCAAATTTAACCAACGCAAAGAACAAACTGGTAGTATAAGGAGATGATCAACATACAAGTCCAAACACTTCAGATGTAAAATGCAGATGTTGAATTATTGTATAACTAACATGAAATTGTGCTTAATAACCTAATATTTGCCAGGAAAGATATAATACACAGCACCTCAATCAATGCGTCCCGTTTTTTAAGCTCTTCCTCGAGTTTCCGGGTCACTGTAGAAGAATCGGCATCCCCACCTGTTTGTACTCCATTCCCTGAATCTGGGCCAAATTTTGATCTACTTTCATTTGAACGAAGGGCTTCACTCAGCTGATTCTCAATACTTCTGATTTTAGCCTACATTGAAAATATAAATTTAAGAAAGAGCGTTGATGGAGTCAATCAAATCTAACAACACCTAGTCATTGTAATACCAAGGTTTTTTTTTTTCCCTGAATCAACTACTGAAATTTAACTTTGCAAATATTAGCACAATAGATATAAGTAGAAATGGGACATAATAAAAAAGAAAAATAATCAATAGTATCATGTAATCAACTCATTTTTTCAGATATAATCAAACTGCAAAGCCATATGAACACGATTTGCAACTTATTCTAGATACCTTCATATGCCAATGAAAATATCCACTACTTTCAAATTCTTGCATGTCATATTTTTGGTGGCAAAGATATTGCTCAACTATAATAAAAGGTAGATCGTTTGCTAGTTATAGATACAGAGAAACAAGATTTCCAGTACTGTTACCCAGCCCTGCAGCAGAGCATGTCAAACAAAATCACTACCTGGAGGTGATTCCCAGTTGGGACCATCCCAGGAGGCTGATATAGCTCACGGCTGTTCACAGCCATCGCAGCTACAGGGTTGGCTTCAGAAGAGATTGGTGAGCCTAGTCTCTATTTCTTCTTTTATCTTACTTTTGTTTATTTAAATTTTCAGCTAGGGTTAGGCTTTTGGCAGACATGTGCTTAGATGGTTAGACCAAAGGCAGTATGGGAAATTGGTCGATTTGTGTTTGTGCTTCATACAGAATAATGACATTGGGCTTAGTTTTGACATGTGGCATGTAACATGTATTTCGTTATGCCAGTTAATTTACTACAAACAATTAAAATAAGTTGCGAGTATGTTCTTAAATATGAAATGCCTCTGCATTGTGGGATATAAAACACCCCCCCCCAACCCCCACTTTTTTTTTTTTTGGGTTTTGCGATTGACTCAATTGGGAAATAATATATTGTCATCTAATCTTAAGACATAAAATTGGCATTATCAAAATGACTGAATTGGCATTTCGTAAAACAGACAGGACATACTTGAACTAAGTTTCAGGATGATAACATAAAAGCAGCTAATCGCTGTGGACCATCTTAATCCTGTACTTTATGATGGTAATAGAAACTAAGGACAGCACAATGAATAGAATGGACGAATGAGAAAACTAGAGTGGCTTTTGGACTAACTTGCAAGGATTGAATTGTAGAATCCCGCTGTTGCAGCTGCATCTTCTGCTCCTGCTCCACCTGCAACATTTGAGTTACCTGATTCTTGAGCTGCACATTCTGCTCCTTCTCGATACTATGCTTATCAGACAGCATTAGATTCTCTGACTGCCAACCACCCAGAAAAATAAAGATAAGATAGAAGCATAAACTATGCACTGCAGAGAACAGAAATTCCTTAAATCCCATGCAAGAAAAAAAAAATCAAGAAGTTGATGTATCTATTGCTCATCAAGATTAACTAGCATCTTTCGCATGTATCTGAGAGATAATTAAAGAACTTGAATGAAACTCAACGACAGACTAACAAAAATAGAAACAAACAATTAAGCCTTAAATTTATTTTTATTTTTTTTTATATAATAACCACAACTTGGCACCACAAGAAACAATTTTCTTGCGTCTAGGCTATAGTTGTAGGATTCATACTTTTGTGACGAGATCCTAAACAAATTTATAATTGCCTGACAATGCACCGATAACAATGAATGACACAAAACAGGGACAAACGGGATGCATAGTCATAAATAAGAGGTGCTAAGACTTGAATTACAACCTTTACTCCAATAACTTGTCAAGCAAAGTTGCATTTCCTAAAAACTTAAGGTTTAACAACAGTTTGCCAACAAATGGATATCAAATACAGTTTACTGTATAAACTGACATAAAACAATAATGTTCAAAACAGATGACAGATAAGCCACATATTCAGAAGAAACAGTCAAGAAACAACACACCTTCAAATCAGATTGCAAAGTGTAAGAAACTTTCCACGCTTTCTGTACTTCATTGAAGAGAAGTACACATTGGTCATTTGCATCTTTCAGTGCTTGTTTTAGTCCAACCACCTCTTGTTTCAGATCTTGCATTTCTTTCTCTTTCTCATACAGCTCCTTCCGAGCATCATTTGCCTACAAGGACATCAACAGCCAACAACCATTCAGGGAATGCATAAGAAAAGGCATACCAGCTAGACAGTCCTCCAAGCAAACCTGATACAAAGGGATTCTTTTCAGTTGAAAAAATGTATGACTTGCATAAGTTGGAAGACATACACATAAGAAACTAAATTGATTTGGATGGGCTTTCTCCTTAGGAAGTAAGAAGGTTAAAACAAACAAATTATTATAAGCTCCAAATCTTCCATGAAAAGTAAACCCACAATATCTCGCCATTTCTTTATCGTGTCCCGGTTTCCAAGGCTAGGTACCGCATTTCGCGCTCTTGAAGCAAAATTAAGAGATGAGATAGTCTCTGTTAAACTTGTAGCAGTGGGAGACACGGTCACTAGCAGCAATGTCTTTGAGTTTCCACCTGCAGAGTAATTACAAAGTGAAAAATGCATCAAGATAAACCCACCATTATGATGCTATTTCCCTGCTTTTTGAGTATGAGCTAATTGAAATCTTGAAGGGCACACTGCACAGCAAAGCAAGCCAAAATTCACAACCAAGCAGCTAAGTGCTGAGGAAAGAGCCAATCTTCAATATGACTGTCACATAGCTTTACATGCTGCTGCTTTCCCAGGAAGAGGACACATAAGTTTAGAAAATATATAAAACCTCGCATAAAGTTATACACAATGTTGCATTGAGGTATCAAGTTCAGCACACAGTTCAAGCAAACAGAGGTCAGAAAAATGATCATACTGAGATTAGATAGATCAATTTTGTCCTAGAACCTGTCTGCCTACCAATTCAGTCTGCCTACCAATTCAAACCAAATGCTATCGCATAGATTCCCAATACTGAAGAAATATTTACACAATTTCAACCGGAAATTTATTTATTTAAAATTTTCATCAGCTGCTATGCAACTGGATGTGACCACAACATGAAAATAGAAAAAATGATGAAGCATATCAGGTAACACAAGAACATGTTGACAAGAGAAGGCTAAACATATATTCTCTCAGCGCAAACTGATGACTGCTATTTCTGGCATAACAAAACAAGAAAGCCAAAAACTATGGCAGCAGCTAGAAGTACCTAATGAGTCGGCCAGTACTTTAGTCAGCACTGAATTTTCATATGGAACAGTATCCTTCTTGGAAGTCAGTGAAGACAAGACATCTCCCAGCCTACAAAGAGAAGACAGACAGTCAGAACATAGAATACAGTTTTTGCACCAAAATCTAGAGAAGATGGACAATTAAAAAATTAAAAAATCACTGATCTAAGGTGCAGGGTTTACATATATAATTCTAAGATGAAGAAAAGGGTTCCACTTCCACTAACATGAGCTCTGAGGCATCATTATATTAAAGGAGTCATATTGTACAGTAGCGACCGAAGGCACCAAGATAGCATAGCATCACTTAATCACGTGAAGCAAAAGCAATTAAAAAATGAAAACTGCAGCAAATGCTTAGGTCGGGGAGCCATGTTGTGGGGACATATATACATGTAGTTCAATAAGATGCTGCAACAAAATGCATAATGCTTTAGGAGAAAGAACTTGAAAGCAGAGTGCCTTCTCTCTTTTCCAGAGCATTTTGTGCTCCACTTTTTGAGTCTGTCCTGCACCATTTTAAGCTTTATTGTGTAAAAGATATTAGACAATAGAACATACGCTGAAAGTGATTTCATAGCATGTAGAAGTTCTGTCACCCGCTCCCCACTATCATCTTTCACATTCAGACTCTCGCTTCCTGCCAACTTCACAAGAGAAAGCTTGCTATACGATTTCTCTCCACTGATAAGGTTGCTGTAGGATATGTGTATCGTGACAACTCTATCAACACAGAATAAGCCAATGGCAGATCAGCAGTAAATAATTATATGTTCAAAATCTATGATTGGCTTATATATCTGTCTGTGTGTATGTGTACATATATACGGGCAGAGCGAGAAGCCCTCCCACTGGCACACCTTTCAATATGCATAACAAGGACTAAAAATAAATTTAAGAATTAAATGAACATAGAGAGAAACGAGGTCATACAAATGTGAAACATTTAACTTTACAGCATCATCTCCCCAGCTTTGAAGTGCCTCTTTCAGTACCCGAGAGAAATCCAACGGGGCGTCAACCTTCTCCTGATTCAGTTCTACAAAAGAATCTAAGGAACCCATGCAGATCTTCGGTAAAATTTTCCCTGATCCTGAAAGCAAATCCCTTCCCTATAAGAGCAAAAAAGTGGGCCATGTGAAAGGATTAGGAGATCATTATTTCAAATCATATAATATGGTATTCATCATGATACTTCTGTCATATTGAAGTAAAGCTAGTAGGTACAGTAAAAAAGAAGTAACCTGTTCATTGCGAAGCTCAAAAGCAGTGACTGAGAATTCAAATCGAGAAGCAGCAGTTGTATCTGAATTGGCTAAATCAAAAAGCTCCTCAAAACATCGAGCATATAGACCACGATCATGGTTAGATCCTTCCTGGAAAAAAAGAAAGAAAAAGGGACTGTCAAAAGAAATACACTCTTCCGTCAGCCAGCATTATTGTCTTAAATGAACTGTACAGATTGTATTTTCATTCACCAGTGACTGGAAACACATGTCAAATGTAGCCGGCATTTTCAGGCAGGCTTAAATGCATGTGCTATTTCCACTCTAAAAGCATATCTAAGCTTGCATACAGATAAAGGCATCTATATACTTTAAGCTCAGGAAAAAGAATGAAAAGGGATCAGAAGAAAGCGGGCAAGCAGGTAGGCAACTATACCATTGTGTATGTCTTCCCGGAGTTAGTCTGTCCATAGGCAAATATGGAAACATTATACCCATCAAGAGCTGACTGTACTAAAGGTTGGACGTCATTAAAAAGTTCCGCTGCACGTGAACAGTTTTCAGGATCAGGAATTCAGCTAACATGTAATTATCCAACATTCCAACTAATGTAGGTACTAAAGAATGGGAGTCCTAGCTCACCTTGTCCAACATGAGGCCCATAAACTCGATCAAATTCGAAATCCTTCTTGGGATTGGCAGCATTATCATCACCAGTATTCACACGAATGGTAAATTCATCGGGAAATTCAATCACGGAAGGACCCTCTTCTTCAAATAAGGGTCTTGCACGACAAAACACCTTTATATTCCCTGAAATTCAAAGCATGACTATACTGAGAGGAAAAAGGAGACTCATTCAAATCTCTCGTTTTCTTTACATAAGCACGGAGAATCCAACCAATGCCAAACAAATCTTTCAGTAAAGATAATAATCGACCTAAGTGCTATATTTTCAGTTGTCAAGGCTTCAATTCATTTCGTAGTAGGAGAAAACAGGAAAGATATTGGCAAAGGTGGAAAAAACTGAGTGATAAGTACCTTTGGTGGTCACCAAGTCATTGAACAACCTTCTCTTCTCACTGATCAGAGGAGCTATTCGACCCTCAGTCTCCAGAGCAGCTTGATCTGAGATTCACGCAGAGCTCGAGTTCAAAATACGTTGTCAGGCTACAATTCAGAAACGATCTAAAGCAGAGAAGCAGAATTAAGAATCGCAGCATCAAAGCCAGGCGCTTCTACGCAGCTAACGCAGATAACAATACCTCCTACCTACTTTACTATCAACTCATGCGCGACTCCTCCATCATCAAAACGAAGCATTCCTTGAAAACAGAAAATTCGTATCCTCACCTAGCTTCCGTGTCTTATCAGCCAGTACACCGAGGTAACGTGTAACTCGCTCGAGCTTAACATTGGAATACTCCTGCAGCTCACTCGCTTCCTGCCTCAGCTCCATGTAATTCTCCCTCGCGAGCTGCACAGAGACAGAGAGACAGCAAAGTCACGCCACCTGAATCAGCAATTACAGAAACCGAAAGCTGGCTCATCAGCGAGCGATGAGAATCCCTGGCGCTATTTGGTCATTCGTTATCCGGAAGGAGATGGGAGGAGAAACCTTGACATTGTCGCGGAGGCGCTGGACCTTGGAGGTGAGGGCGTGCTGAGAAGGCGAGGAGGCGGAGGAGATCGAGTACCGGCGGACCAGCGGGGGGGTGGTCGTCCGCTGGTGATCGTCCGCGTCGAAGGAGGAGGACTTCCTCGGCTCGAAGCCGCTCACCTCCCACTTCCACCGGTTCCTCGGGTCCGCCATGACCAGCTCTCGCCCCTGTAACACCTTCAGCAGCAGCTGCTTTCACCCGCTCTCCGCCTTAGAGAGAGAGAGATGCGGGGGCTGAAGAGGAGAGAGAAGGGCCTAATCCTCTTTTGTCGTCAGGAGCTTTCTCATTTCTACTGGCTGTGCTGTCCCCTCTTGTGCCCAGACATGAGATGAGAGCTGGCGATGTGGCCGGGGTCATTGTGCCGCATGCGGCGTCGTTTCCGAGTCTGAAGCCGGATTATATTTTACATTTTTTTAGATGAGGGAAAAAATTTGAAAAAAATTGAAATGGGGGTGGGGACACCCTTTTGCTTTAAGGCTTGCAAAATGAATTTGCGCTCCATGTTGTTTCGCGCCTCGCTCTCAATCCTTCATCATTTCATTTCCTCTTCTTTTTAATTTTTTCCCCCTAGAACAATCTCTCTTATCTCTTAACACCTGTTACGTGTTCTCACGTGATACCATGTGATCTTTCTCACCATTTACCTTCACGTGCCATGTGAATACTTAAACACCCATCATCAACAACTTATATCGAGCCGAGCTCTTCTTTCATCCAAATTCGGACTTTAACTACCTCGAGGTGGGCTTCATTTTTTACACTCGGGCGAAGGGGTCAAACTAACTATACCAACCAGGCTTCCACTTCTGGACTCGAACTTCACTAGCCACGAGTTCACTTAGGCCTGACGCGGTACGAGTCCCAACATGGACACGCGGAAGTCTACCGCTTTGATCCACTTGGCCTATGAGCTATTGGGTCCATTTTCAACCTAAAAGGTCGAGCTAGAAGGCTATGATATTCAATCTCTTATAAATCTGTGGATTTCTCTTTAATTTCTCCTCGATGAATCGAGCATTTGTGATCCTCTTGGGGAGTATCGCCTGATATTCGGGATTTTGTACAATTATGTATAATTTGTTTCCATGTGTATTTGAGTATATTAGGAAGATAACATATTTTTAGTCTAGAATCTCGTTGACTTTGGTCGCTTCTTTTCCTATAGAGGTGCTATTGTTTACATGTACATTATTCTCATCTAATGAAGGTTTTTTTTTTTATAAATGGTAGAGACTTTCATTAAACAATATGGATTTACATCAAGTGCCATTTATCCAACAAAACTACCAAATAATATCAGCTAGCTATGAGCTATATCATAGGGCTAAACATGTGATTGGTTATGGTAGAATTTACAATTTTGTGAGAGAGTCGGGGGTAAACATAGAGTTTTGCTTTCACATCTGCAAAAATCTTTCGAACTATAGCCTCTGGAGAAGAGTTTTGCCTTTGATAAATCCTTGTGTTCCTCTCACGCCATATGCAGTATATGTAGTGAGTCCATAGAAACTTTAAACAAATTACATCGAGTTTCTTTCCTCGAAGAGAAGAAATCCAACAAAATTTTGTATTCCAACTCACCAAATTACGATACAGGCCAACTCGAGCCAGTAAACTTCTCCAAATTTCCTAGGTGATTGAACATTCAAAAAAGAGATGTTCGCGAGTTTCCCACTGTGTGTTGCAGAATTCGCATTCAACTGACGCAATCTGAATCCCCCATGTTGATAGTCGGTCCTTTGTAGCTAATCTATTATGAACACAGAGCCAACTGATGAAAGAAGATCGCAGGAGCTGTCCATCGAACCAAATCACATTACTCCATTCCAATGTCGGGCTTCTGACTCGTAAACACTCACAGGCATTAGCAGTGGAGAAGTGCCCAAATTTGTGTGGGGTCCATAAGACTGTATCATGGTTGGAAAGATCAAGAACTGCAGCTAGGTCCCGGATCAAAGTGGCTTGTGGGTCCGAGCTCCGCGGCCAGTGCCATTGTCCTTGCGAAAGAACTGCGCTAACTTTTGCATGTGTCACTGAGGGTAGGGAAACATTGTAGTCCTCGACAACAAAATTTAATCAATGGGCCAACTGGTAAGCAGGCATCATACCAAAAAGATATAGTAATATCCGAACCAACTCTGCAGCTAGTATAAGGGGAAATCAGTGCTCTCAACTGCATTAGCTTCCTCTAGTTCCAGGAGCAGTCTCTAGGAATCCGTAAAGACCAAATACTGTGACCCTTTGTATCCGTAATGAAGGTTGAGCTTTATTGCTCCACTCTTATCATGGTATCAGAGCATTTTCACGCTGGGATTGACATAATTTTGTAATGATTCGTAAGAGAGTTGATCGTAGAAGATGTCTAACGTGAGTGATACGGAGAAGAGCTCGTGGAAGGGCAATTCTAATGAAGACGGGGAGAACTCCGCGAATAAAACTGAGGCGTAAGCTGTGTATCGGCTAGGCACATCAGACGGCGGGGGAAACATGCTAATCGGATGTCGTTTAAAGGGCGACATTTATCTCACTTGGTCATGGGCCATGTTAGCTGCGTTAAGGGCAAATAGCAAACTACCTTCGTCCATAGAACGTTCGAGAAGCCAGATGTGAGCGATCCACGTTGGGAGATATGGGATGTTTGTAATTCAACTGTGATTGCTAGGATCTTTATGGTGCGTTTGATTTTAGAGTTAAAGTAACTTTGATTTTGATTGCGAAAAAAGACAAATGATTGTGTAATGTGTTGAGTTAAAATTAAAGTTAAAATTAAAATTTTTGACAAATGTGTATTTTTGTTGTGTAGTGTGTTTAGTTAAAGGTAAAGTGATTTTAACTCCCAAAACAAACATTCCATTAATATCGTGGAGGAGGATATTCAGGCAACAATTGCTGGAGCTGTGGACAAGAAGCTCCTATGGGATGACTTAAATGAGAGATATTCGTAGGGAAATTAATCTCATATTTATCAGATAAAGTTCGAGATATGTCTCCTCGAGCAAGAGGGACGTAGTGTTTGTGATTATTACAAGATTCTATACTAAAAATATGTTATCTTCCTAATATACCCAAATACACATGAAAACATATTATACATAATTGTATAAAATCTCGAATATCACCTAATATTAAGATGTCATAAATAATATTCCCCTCTTTATTTTTACGACCAAATGCGGCCTATAAGTTCATAAGACCATGAAGCATGAATCCAGTACGAAGACACTCCATGACCGCATTAAATTAAAATTGGTTCAACTTCTCATTCTTCTCGTGTTGAAGTTTTGAATTTTTTTAAATTTCCCAGCTTCTTCATTTTTAGCGATGTTACTCTTTTCTCCCTTGTTCGAACTCTTTTCCATGTTACAAAACTTGTACATTTTAATAGCACGTTGTAAACAAAGAGGTTAGGTACAATGACAAGCGGATTTGGTACAATGACATTATTTTTGACTTCGAATAAAGAGGTTTCAGTCAAATTTACTAACAAGACTTATCATGTCCCTTGTTTTTTTTCTTTCCTATTAATTACCATTCTAACTCTACAAATTTCATTTGTAATCGTAAAAAAAAAAAATCTGATTCTCTATAGTACAAATAGAAAACTGGCGAACTTTTCTCATATGAAACCATATGCTAAAATATGCATGAACAATCTCATCCATCCAATTGATGAAGAGTACTGAGTACTACTGGAATGACGGGCATGATGAGGAAGGTCGATGCTGCAATTAATTGTATAGTGCAATCAATTTTTTATCCTTAAATAATTATATTCATCGATAATTACAATCCAACCAATATTCTATTACATGCGTTGCACGGGTTCATTATCATATATATGTTATCATTTTTATGTGATTATTGATCATATTTTAACAACAATAGTTATTATTAATAAAAATAAATGATTAATTTGAAACTCAAATCAATCATTTATTCATATTTTTACAAACTAAACTTGCGTTTAAGTCATTTAATTAATGGATTATTATGTTGATAATTTGAAAAATATTAATCTAAATTTGTTAAATTTATGAATTTATGCATTGTTATTTATATAAACAAAATTTTAGCTGAATTATATATATATATATATGTATTAACCTACATATTGGATTGGATTATATCTATAAAGCGATTTCTACATTTCTCAGTTCTTAATTATTAAATTTTAGATTATATTAGTTTGAAATTTTAAATTTGTCATATTTATGATATTATGCAATGTCATTTGTATTAAAAATATTAGATGAATTATATATATAAATATATAATGCATCAGACTGAATTATATCTTGAAAGCGATTTTTACATATACTATCACATCTTGATTAATAATTTTCTAGGTTATATTAGTTCGCAGGAACTTGCTCTTATATACATGAGATAGTGTATTCAATTATATATGGAGAGTACGGATATGTAAATTCGATAATCAAAATATAATTATGCAGTTATATCAATAATGGAAACAAATAAACTCCTTTTTTGTATTTTTTTTCAAAATTTAAAATAATTTAAGAAATTTTTACAAAAAACTATGAATAGATGAAGCAAATTGATAATTCTAATCCTATTAAATATTTATGAGAACTGATTTTACATAAACATATATAGACTATTTAAAAAAATACATCGAAGGAAAAGAAATGATTGCACCATAAAATCATTCCAGGATGGCCGCCCACAGGGAGGACGGGCGTGGTGGCCGGTCCACAACCTGGCCAGTCCGGATTGGACCGGTTCCGGCTATCATTGATGAGGACAATGTGGGCTGTGGGAGCAGATCCCAGTAGTTGAGCTGCTCACCTAGATCTCATTAATGGCGATGAACGACCATCTCCTACTTCGTTAACTTCAAATGATCTCCATCTCCCTTTTCCTATATCTGCCGAGGGAACCTCACCTCACTTCATCTCCACTATCTCTCCCTCTCTCTCTTTCTCTGTGTCTCATATTGATTCGGCTTTCTCATGGCGGGATTCCTCTCGGTGCTGAGGCGCCTCTACCTCTCCGTCTACAACTGGGCCGTCTTCGTTGGATGGTACAACCGATACCCTTCTCTGCATTTTCGTCCCATCTTCTGCAAAATCTGCATCCTCTTCACAGCTCCTTCCGTTCACCGTACGCAGGCTTCAGGTGCTGGTTCTGGCTGTCAAGACGCTCAAGGAATCGGGCCACGAGCAGGTCTACAGTGCTGTTGAGCGGCCGCTCCAGCTCTCGCAGACCGCCGCCGTGTTGGAGGTTCCTTGCCCAATCGCCCCTCACTTGATTTGAGTTCCAGTTGAATTGTATTTATGAGTTTAACAGTAACGAAGCTCTCTTGTTGTTCTTTCTCTCTTTGAATATCTGCCAATTGCACTCTGGAGCAGATCATCCATGGCCTTGTTGGTATGCTCTCTCTCTCTCTCTCTACCTCTCGTGTGAAATATTCGTATTACAATGGCGATTCCTTCCCTCCGAGGATTTACAATGTGGGACTGTGTTCGACATTTATTGCATGTTCAAATAAAGAGTAGTTCAGTGGTTATTGTAATAGGAAATCATGTATTGGGGGCTGGAAGAATGAATAGGACCGATTAAATGCGGACTGGGATAAAACCAAGAGGCAAATGAGAAGCTCGGGATTGATCCCGTTGCCTTCTCCATTTATGATCCATCTAGTCTAATGAAAGCAAGTAAAGTGAGATGCCATGCCATGCCATGTAATGCTGAACGGAGTTTTCGCCTGAATTCTCACGGCCTGTTCTGTTGGCTAGATTAGAATGTTGGTCATGGTCAACATGAGGAATTTGATGCAAATGAGAGACTGGGTACTCATAATTGTGCTGATCCTGTCTTAGCAAGAGCCATTTCCATCGAATTGAGAGCTTAATCTAGAAGGCTGGGGCATGTTGTATTCTATGCAGCATTACACCATGCAGCATATGTTGATCCATGATCATATGTGATTGATAACAGCTGTTCCTCTGATTCTACTTTATCTGCGATGCTTGTGATTTTTATAGGTTTAGTTAGATCGCCCATAACTGCCACATTACCCCAGATCAGTTCAAGGTTGTACTTAACTTGGGGCATTCTGTATAGTTTTCCAGAGGTGATTACCCTTTGCGCTGATAAATATATGTTCTACCTGTAGATTCAAGCCATGGATTTTTGTTACTTCTATGTCATAATTGTCCGCTTTGTTTGCGCAGACACAAAACCATATACTGGTTAGCTCTTTAGTGATTAGCTGGTCCATCACTGAGGTACAATAAATCTTAACATCTTCGCATATTAAACTTTTTACCTGGATTATTTTTCTGAATGCAATATATTTGATAAATTACTGGCAGTGGACTGAAAATGTACTAGCTCTATATTCTTCTTCCACGCCATATATTTTTTAAAATTCGAATTCCTATCATATTGTTTTATGTTCATTGCTCTTTCCAAAGGATTCACTCCTTGTGAAGTGAAATCATTTTTAGAATTTTATGTTGAAATATATGGGCTTCCAGCAGTTGTGGCACCTTAACTGTGGTTCTTGTTATGATAAGTAGACTGGTCATTATTCAACAAACTACTTGCCTTGGGTATATGCCTGAACTGCCTCCCTGACCTCTGTTCTGGACTTGCTTTCCTACAATGCGTTTCGAAGGATCAGAAAAGTTCAACTGTGAAGCTAGATTGATCCCGGTTTTCGATGATAGACATCATACTGTAGACATTGTTTTGCCGATTGCAGAGCACTGGTTTACCGTTTCACAGATCTAAGTACCATCAGTGTCTTTGAATTGCAGATTATTCGATATTCCTTCTTCGGCATGAAAGAGGCACTTGGTTTCGCACCCTCATGGCTATTGTGGCTGAGGTACCATTCATTCAGATTTCTGCCGCCTTCAAGGCAGTTGAGATGCTTGGCTCATATCAATCATTTTTAACTTCTATTAAAATTACTTCATTTCCACTGGCAGGTATAGCACATTTTTGGTACTGTACCCTACTGGCATCACCAGTGAAGTTGGTTTAATATATATTGCCCTGCCTTACATCAAGGTAATGAGTCAAATCATAGAAAACCCGTTGGACTCGGAATGGACTGGTATTTTGCAGAACGAGTCATTTGTTTTTATTATTAGCCAGTTCTATGGTATATCATGCAAATATCCTGGGGATTTTCCCAATAAAAAAGGAGACATGTTAAGCCATTTGTCTAGTATCGGGTCCAATTATTTTCTCTTTTCAGATTTTAATATGGGATCATTTTGCCTGGCTATTAACATGAGACTATAAAAAATTATCTGAATTGGTATGTATTGCAGAATTCTGAAAAGTACTGCATCAGAATGCCCAACAAATGGAACTTTTCCTTCGACTACTACTATGCTGCAATCCTTGCCCTCGGTATCTATGTCCCAGGTAAGTGCTGAACATTCTTTTTCGCATTCATCAGCTAATCTGTTCTTTTAATTTCCATTCATAACGAGGCTTTGGTTACAGGAAGTCCTCACATGTACGGTTACATGCTCGCCCAAAGGAAAAGGGCTTTATCAAAATCGAAGAGAGAGTAGAAGGGCAGACTGCTCTCAGAATGTCGCCTCCATTATTTGTAGACTCTGTACTTTTAACATTAATATATTTAACGGTCCTGGCACTGCCTTCGAAATGCAAATGCAAAACAAATGATCTGAAACTGAATTTAGTGGAATGCCCTCTTCCTTTGAATTGTCTGTTTTCCGGTAAGCAGTCAGCTCAATCTGGACAATAATCTCAACGAAAAAACTAGATTGTTGTTATAGTCATTAGAGTTTAGAAAGGAGATGTGTCATCTTAACGTGAAGGCCACTCGGCACCGAATAATAATAAAGATGCAAGAAAAGAAAAAAAACTGCATCCTTGCTTTTCCTTGCTGTTGAACTGAAGTTGGAAATCAATTCGAGTTGATCAGCAGGTCTCCAAATGCAAGCTAACAGTTAGTCGGCAGATTCGATCAACCAATGTACGGCAGCCTGTCAAATAAACAATCAAAACAGAATTTCTAAGATGGTAGTTTAGGAATTTACAATCATAAAGTATCTCATAAGATCCTAATATCAGTTGACAGATGATTAGTTCGAATTTTAGCCCGATTTTGCCTGAACTCGGGCTGAGTTGAGCTGGTGATTGTGCTAGCGTTCTAGCTCGAGATTGGGAGATATTCTCAGATGGCAAGGTAGAAAAAAATCAAATTACAGTGTGCAAATATCAACACCTAAATGACACGAAACAGTTAAGAATGAGCCATAGAACGCCGAGGTCAGCTAAAGCTGCAGGTTTGGAGAAAACCAGAAAAGCAAAGATTGTACTCACCCAAGCTTTAGAGAAGTGTTCGAGCAATTGGAGCTCGATCCATGAGTGGGCAACTCAGAGGACTGGTCTTCTTCACTGCTAGTTTCCGAATTAGCAGCAACTTGCTTCAGTCGACGTATTTCAGCAACCTATATTTATTTTCATTGGCAATGATAAATGCAGAAATACGAATATGTTTGCCCAGTACGACGCGGGAAAAAAGGAAAAAAAAATGGAGGGGGAGGGGGGACCCGTAAGGCGATATCGATACCTGTTGGCTTAGTTTCCCCTTTTGCAGGGCCAGTTCTGTTCCCTGCATCAGTTTCCAAAAGCATGAGACTACATCAGCAAGCGAAGGAATAGAAGAGACTTCTCTTCCACCAAAAACCTCAACAGAACTCGAATGAATCTTATAACTCAGAAAAAGAACCTCACTTGACACATATTTAAACATTGATGATAGGATTTGTTATGAATTCTCAGCATCCAAATAGAAAGTCGAGGAGACGATCAACTGACCTTTTGCTGAAGGTCTTGTATTTCTGTCGTAATCTTTTCTGTCTGAAAGGGAAGAAAACAAAAATAACAATGATGTGGGTGCGATGAGAGTATCACCAGTTGGTCCGATCGACAGGGCAAATCAAAGATCAAGAATTCACATGGGCCTGTGTTTATTTCAGAGAGCCCGCATGTTCATATCGAGGAAATGACAGTATCAACCAAATGCAGAACTGACCTTCTTTGTGATCACTCGTTTCAGTCCCTCTTCCAGTGCTTTTTCCAGCTGATCCAGTTTGTCTGTGTTTAATCCCTGGAGCTCCTCTCCTCTCATCAGCCTATTTTTAGCATATTATTTTCCGTATTATACAAGATACGGAGTTCTTCCACTTGACAAGCAAGATATATTCTATTCGTACATGTGTACGAGTTGCAAGTTATACGTCGAGAATACAGCAACAAGATATACGACGAGGATACAGCAAAGAGACCTGTACCTCAATTTGTGACTTTCATCCACAACTTCCTTGCTTAACCCCGATGATCCACCATTCTCCAACAACTGCGCTTGAGATGGACGTTGTACCCCATCAATAAGGAAAATAAATTTCAAGAAAAATTTCCGAGCTTTTAAAGCATCGCAACATACAATATCGCTGCACCTTCATACAGGCATATGGCAATCGTAGCTTAACGGGAAGGTATGAGAGTAAAGGCTCAACGTATCTTCCGACTTCAGGAGCTGTAGTTAAGGCTAAAGGCCTGCTTAACATACTTTACTCTCTGCGTGACTCGTAGAAACCTAGGAGAAAAGGCCACTTCTCGACCGATCTACGACATCCAATCAAGATCCTAGCTAACCTCATTACAAATCAATTTGACTGGTTCATTCATTTCACGCATTTCTTGACTGCTGAATAAGGCCATATGTCGGGCTTAGTATCCTTGCAAAAGTAGAGGACTAGACGGGGATGATTACCGGCGTGTCCTGGGAGGGCTGCTGCAATTTCTCGAGATTCTTGGACAGCAGACGATACCTTTCTAGTATATCCGACATGCTTTAGAAGGCAAGAGACATCGACATCAGTTCACAGAGAACATACGTTGTTGTACTGTAAGTCAAGCAGCGGAGCGAGCAGTCGACACGGAGAGAGAACACGACCTCGAGCTGGAGAACTCGAAGAGCTTGCCGGCGGAGGAGAAGATGATGAGGCCGACGTCAGCATCGCAGAGCACTGACAGCTCCTCGGCCTTCTTGAAGAGCCCCCTCCTCCGCTTCGAGAAAGTCACGTGCCTCGCCGTCGCGTTCTCGATCTTCCGTATGCATATCTTCTCCCTCGCCATTCTTCCGGCTCCCACCAAGCCCCCCAACCACAGAGCACAGCAGCAGCAGCAGGAGGAAGTTTCTCCAGTTCCCTTTTACCTTGGAGCTTAAGAGGATACGAAAGCAGGAGAAGTGATCGCTATTAATGGAAGCAGGATACCATTTAATGAAAGCGAGAGGGACAAAAAGAAGAGGCCTCCCCTCTCCCCGCAGAAAGGACAGAGTGTGGAGGGCTTTGCGAAAGGATTTGCCTTTTGGTTCAGAGGCTTTCTTTTTCTTTTTCTTTTTTTTTTTTTGACCCGGGGTGTGCAGGCTTCGCCCGACTAATCCCCGGGGCTCCGTGAACCCCCGGCGACGCACGGAGCGGGTAATTACGCCAAAGGCGCTCCGGTGGCCCCAAGGGGATTTGAACCCAAGTCTCGGGGCAAATTGGATGCTCATTAACCATTAGGCCAAACCGCTTGAGATTTGGTTCAGAGGCTTTCATTTACTGCAAATGATGAAGCAAATGTGGGCTTTATCTAGCAAAAAAAAAAAAGGAAAAAGATGAAGCAAATGTGTATTTTACCAGTTTTGGTAAAGTCCCATGTTTTCTTCCATTTCTTTCTTTGCCCGGCAGCTCGGGTGGTGTCCGGTCGCCGGGGAAGTACCCATGCTTTCGTACAGTAAATCACAGGTGAGGATTCACGTTACGGCTTGCAGCTCCATAAAGGGTCTGTTTCGATGATATCAAATACACCTCAGCTTACGCTGAATTGAAGCCTGAAAAGAAGGGATCAATGGATCGGTCTATTGGCATAATACGTGCACCCCACACAACAAATGGCACATTCTCAGGGTTAATGTACACGGTCTCTTATAGCAACCGAACAACTTGGGTTCAGAGCCACGGTCGAACTAGCTCACAATCAGCACCAGTATTGCAAGCATTCCATGTTATTTGGCGATCCAGATTTCCTGCTCCATGTGTCCCGAGAGGCCGAATTACCGGGAACTTGGCACAGTGTTGGAGCGAGATCAAATCGAGGCCCTCGGAGACAAGAGAATATATTAAATTCCTATTAGGCTTATACGGGGTCGGACCCATATCCACTTAAAAGTTCAAGCTGATAATTGAGGACTAAAATGAGATAAATCTCATATCGAAAAAGAAAAGGAAAATTCATGAGTTAATATATGAATTGGATACCACCACTTATCAATATGAGCTTTTAAGTGGAAATGAATCCAAGCCTGTATAAGCCCAATGGAAATTTAATATGGTATCAAAGCCCGAGTTACGCATATTCGCACCTACGTGCGTGTGTGTACTCATACCATGCATCGCCCAAGCACGGAAAATGAGCCCGACTCGAGGTCAATTGTTGAGGGCGAGTTGCATCGTCCGAGCACGAAAGATGAGTTCGGCTCGAGGTCAATTATTGAGGGCTGGTATTTAAGGGCACGTGACAACGTGTATGCAGAAATAGATTACACGTTGCACGTGATGACGGATATTGATGAGTAAAGTGAAATAAATTCTATATCGAAAAAGAAAAAAAATTTATGAATTAATATATCACTTTTAAAAGTTTTTAAATGCTCCTGATGTTGCTGTAATGCATCAAACCTGTGGCTTTGAGTGTTGCAAGTGGCCCAATGGCAGGGGAAGGGGACCAAGACAGACAGCAGCACAGAAGCATAGATCAATCAAGTGGAAATAATTTATGTTATCATTTCCCTATTGGGAATGGAAAAACAGCTTGGATAGGAAATCCGGATTTCCTTTCTTTTTTTGACAGCTGCAATGGAAGAGGTCCTACGTAATCTTTACTGTATTTAGTGGTTTTTGGTTTTCTTCTTCTTCTTTTTGATTTTAACAGAGGCTAATAGTCAGTAATCTCACTTAATATCTAATATGTAATTTTTTGATTATTAGGTGGAGGCATGCTCACCTATCAATTAAATATCGTTATCCACATCTAACAAGGATAAGAGGAATACCGTCCATTCACAACTTTAAAATTGGAATACTACTTCGACGACAAATAGGGAAAACTTTCACCTCTTATTTGCTCCCAAGTCTCCAAGGAGATTTGAACCCCTAGCAGTATAGGAACACTAGTGCGTTACCAGTGGACCTATAACTCTTTGGCAATAGCTTGCAATTATTGAATGACGCTATGGATGTCATCCTTAGTCAATACTAGTTATAACCCAATTCATTCTCTACTCCACAATTAGCAATTGTAGGCTAAACATGAAGATTTTCAGGGAAAATGAAGCGTGAAAATGTCATTTTCATCCCTAATATTTTAGCAGTCATCAATTTTATCCATAAAATTGAAAAGTCATCGAGTTTTGTTTAGTTTTGAAATCATAATTTTATTATACTTCACCCTACTCTA
Organism: Punica granatum; assembly: GCF_007655135.1. NCBI lineage: Eukaryota > Viridiplantae > Streptophyta > Magnoliopsida > Myrtales > Lythraceae > Punica > Punica granatum. The sequence goes on from NC_045127.1 coordinate 53,002,086, forward strand.
TTTTTCTTTCAATTCAACAACACAATCAATAATTTTTTATCATTTTATTCAACTTAATAATAATTTTTCTCGTATACTTTTTCTTAACTATTATTGTGATTAATTCTTTAATACTAAATTCTTTAAATTCTTCATTATTTTTTATTTTTCTCTAATTTTCTAATAAATTATTTCACATACTTTTTCTTAACAATTGTTAAAACTAATTTCTTAATAATAATTTTTTTCAACTATCGTGTCCTTGTCGCGTGGAGTAGAGTAATAATTCCACTCCCAAACCAAATTCAAACCAATAAATTCCCAATAATTTGTTTTGGCCAAAGTTCCCTAAAATTTGAAAAATCCCATCAATTTAGTTTTACCGTCCACTTGCCATGACAAAAAAATTAATGGTGTCAAGAAATGAGATCCTGTGCCACGTGGGACGTTATGAATGGAGAAAAATTTAAAACCTAAAATGAAATTAATAAATAATAATTAAGCTGCATGATGTTCAATTAGTATAATTTTGTTTTATAATTCTTCTATTAGTAAAAACAAAAACACTTTTGATCCTCAACCTTTAGAGTTTATGTCATCTTGTCCTTTTTTTTTTAAGCATTCATGTTTTCAACCTTTCACTTTTCTATCACTTTAATCCTAGAGTAAACTAACAATTTGATCCTTAACGTTTGAGCAAGCCATCAATTTCATCCTCCACGTTTCATAGCCATCAAAAATGCCCCCGACGTTATATTTCCATCTATCAATTTCGTCCTTTCCGTCAACCCACTTTAACTGCGTTAATTAAATATTCAAAAAACTTTTTTTAAATAAAAACAAAAATCATCAGAAGGGCTACCCCCTCTCTCTCTCTCTCAATTACAGAAGGAGAGATCAAAGGCCCCTCCCTCCCGATCAGCTTCTCCGTCGAAGAGGTCGCTGGAGGCGTCGATGTCAACAAAGGATCCAATTTTTCTCCGATATTCATCAAAGGGCTCCAAGATTCAAACTTGTAGCCTTGAAATTTTTTGGTCAAGAAAAGGGCTGATATCAATACGAAAGGAAACGGCTTTGGAAGCATATTATTCAATAGATGACATGATCGCGGGAGAGAAAGAGAGAGAGAGAGAGATATGGGTGGATAGTTACAGAGGTGGGGTCTATGAGGGAGAGGCAGCGAGGGTAGCAGAGGCCGGGATTTATGGTGGGGTCGTGGTAGAGTTTTCCCTTCCTCAGCTTCTGCTCTAAACTTCTCTCGTCCCCATGTCGTCTTCTCAGCACTTCGATCGCTGCTTCCGCTTCCGCTTCTTGCAGAAACGAAGAAGAAGAAGAAATGAGCAGTGAAGGGGGGTGGAGAGAGAGAAGGGACGCCACTCCCAGTTTAGCTACTCAACCCTTCGATTGCTAAAACCCCGGCACTTCTGGCGTTGTCATAAGGATCAAGCTAGCTGAAATACCGTGCCCGCAATTTCCAGCTCCTTAGAGTAGTCCCAGATCGATCTTTCTCTCCTCTCCAAATCCATTCTCTATCTCCCCGTCCTTGTGTTACAGACTTACAGAAGAGAGAGGGAGGGAGCCCCCTTGATTCCTTTTTTTATTAAATAATTTTTAAAAGATTTAATTAATGCCGTTAACGGCAAGTTAACGAAAAGGACGAAATTAATAGATGGAAATATAACGCCAGGGGCATTTTTGATGGCTATGAAACGTGGAGGATGAAATTGATGGCTGGCTCAAACGTTAAGGACCAAATTGTTAGTTTACACTTAATCCTACGTCCAGTTTCCCCCCAAAAAAACACATTTTTCTGCAAATATCAAATAGTTGAGAACACGAAGACAAACAAAAAAAGGTTAGAACTAAAACGACAAAAACATCAGAAGTATCTTTTTTTCTTTCTTCTATTGATCATGCTTTTGTTAGGCGATTCTTGTATATCATGTTTTTGAATTTCAAATAAAAGGTATCATATTCGGTGTTAATTATTATTATTTTTATATTTATTAAGGAATTTTTTTCTGCCATTAATTAAAAAAACAATTTTTGGAATATATACTTAAATATTATTAAAATTAGGGTTAATGGCAGAAAAAATCATAAACTTTATACTTTTTTTTTCTCAAATCTAACACGAACTTTTCGAAATGACACATAAAATTAACTCATATTTCGTTCTCACATTTAACATTCCGTCAATCATTCCGTTAATTTTAACGGATTTTACTTAATGGCGTTACGCAACGCATTCGAATAAGATGAGTGAACCCCATGGATTTATTTAATAATTAATTTTTATGAAAAATGAAAAAAGAAAAAAGAATTAAAAAGAAAAATTGAAGCGAAAGGGAGGGGGGATCGGCAACCCCGATTGGGGAGGTGGCGGCCGCCATCGAGGCAATCCCCCTAACCGAAATTGAAGAAATTGAGAGAACCCCCAATTTCGAGTTTTTTCTTAACTGTGGTTTGTGGGGTCTCGATTGCAGTCGCCACTCCCCAAATCGAGGTCAGTGGCGACGACGGTGGTTGCCAGCAACCCCGATTGGGTTGGGGGGCAGCGATTGCAATGGAGATGCCACTCGCTCCTATCGAGAAAACCCCCAATTTTGGGGCTTCTCTCGTTCGGGGTTGGTGGTGCCTTGATTGCGGTCGCCATCCACCCCAGTTGGGGTTGCTTGGGACGACAAAGTTCGTTGCCGCCCTAATCGGGGCCACCGTGGCCACCGATCCCACTCCTCCACTTTCCTTATGATTTTTCATATTTTATTTCATTTTCATTTTTAGAATAATTAATTATTAAATAAATCCAAGTGGGGTACTCATCCAATCCAAATGCACTATGTGGCGCCGATAAATAAAATCCGTGAAAATTAACGGGAGAATTGACGGAATGTTAGATGTGAGAATGGAAAGTGAGTTGATGATTTTACATGACATTTTAAAAAGTTGGTGTTACATTTGAGAAAAAGTGCAAAGTTGGTTTTTTTTTTTGGTAATCAACCCTTAAAATTATTAGTTTTCTTTTAAGCAATGCATAGCATAGGTCATCATATAGTTTTCTCCGTACAAGAGATATGCCCGGAACTGAAATTTTTCGATGGGAATCATATTATCCGAAAGTTCAATTAGGTTCCGACTAATGAAGTCGAATCGGGTCGATCTACTCGGGAGTAAAGCTCTCGTACCATAAATTTTCTGCATTTTGAAGGGGAAAAACGATTACTTGCGTGAAAGACCTGATTACGGTTCTGATTCCAATTTCAATTCCAATTTGTGAAAATCGAAACCCGAATCCAATATGGGCCAAAACCCGAACCAAATCAATCGGCAACCACATGGACTCTGTGGTCATCTGATCTTTGTGCTCTTTCATTTCGTTCGGGCCGAAACAAAGCTGAGCCCTAAATGTCCCCGTCACCCGCTCCCCCACTATAAAGGGACAGGCGCTACCGCCGTCTCTCTCCCGCTCGAGCAGAAACCTAGTGAGGCCTTCGGTGAACCTCCGAGCTCCGACTCGCTGCATTGCAAAGCGAAATTGCTCTGCCGAAGTATAGGTTCAGCTGCAGCTTGACAATGGTGCTTCCCAGTACGTGCTGCTGCTTCTCCAATTCATTGCCCACGCACGTCCCCTCCCAAGGGTGGTTTCTTCCAAGGAAGCAGCTCCCGAGGATCGGTCCTCAACCAGCTGCGAATCTGCATTCCTCCAACAGTACGTTTCTGCTTCTCCAGGCTTCATTTCCCCATTATCGACTCGATTCCATTTCTGGGTAGCTGGTAATTTGCTGTTGCTCGTTCAGCTGTTGCGTATTCCGCGTGTTCTGTTCTGCCATTTATTTTCTTGGGAGAAACCCTCTGCGGGGTTTGATGGTTTTCGAGTGAGATTTAACCTGTTGAAGTGGCTTCTCTTACTTGGTAGGGTTGGCATTTCATAGACTGTCACTGAGGGCAACAACCTCCGAGGACGCGTCTAGTGGGGCGAACCAGTATGTCGGTGAAGACCGTGACACCATCACTGCAAGTGCAGTCGAAGTGGACGTGGAAGAGAAGCCAGCAGCCCCGCAGAATTCGTTTGCTGAAGGCTTCTCACCGGCAGCATCCAATGAGGAGCCACCGCCCCCTGATGGGCAGGCACAGTCATTTGAGTTGTTGGAGAACATCGACTTAAAGGTTTGTTTTTTAACATAAATTAATCCTAAGATAGGAACCTTGTCTCCCTCTTGTTTTGTTGTGTTTATTCATATGTTGTTGTCAGAGAATTCGTCAATAAGATGCAAAGGATTCATCAGCAGTCGGAACCCTGCTTAACTTGACCTTTCCAGTTCAATCCCTTTTCTTTTGTCTCCTCACTTTTTACTTCCAAGAAGATGGAAAGAAAGAATTCGTAAGTGCAAAATCTCTTCCTTTCCATTCTTGCACAAGAACCTGGAAATACAATGCTGTTAATTCGAACTCTTCATCCAAAAAGATGAGGTAGAAGAACATCTAATTAATTGAGTATTGCACTCTCAAGAATGTACTCCCTTAACCTCTTTATCGATGGCACTCTTCTTTTTTCTAAATAATTTTGTTCCTAAAGTTTCGACGGCATTCTTGATGATTGGCTTCTATATCCGGTTCGTTTAGATTTTTGATTTATTTATATCAGGTATGTCGAGAAAATTGTGAATGGAATTGAAGGTTTTGTTGCTATGATGATGCATGATCTGTGAAGGTGCGCAATAGTCGTGCTTGATGAGGCAACTGATCCTGAGCGGTTACCTGAGCAACTAGGCCTCTCCCATTTCAATGACTTTGTGCTTTTTAAGTGTTATCTTCCTCTTACTAATGCTCGCGACTTTCTGGAATTCTAGATCAGCGTTATTTTCTTACTTCACATTTTGGAACTGTTTTTCATCTTGCTTTGGTTCATCTTTTTCCTTGATTCAAGTTCATAAATTTATCCAGTTCCATTACCTTAGAAGGTGACTGTGCATTGAGTTTGGATTTTTCTTCTGTTACTTTTATTTAAGAGAAAGTTGGATTGAACATCTCTTTTTTTTGCTCAGTTTTTCCAATAAAAGAGGTGGTTGCAATGATGATAACGAAGTTAATGGAGAGACTTTTGTCTTGATGAAACATCGACCTTTGTGTCGACCTGAGCGGTTAGCTGAGCAACATATTTTGGGATCTTTCTTAAGCTGTGCTGCATTCTTTCAAGCAAACTGTTCTCTTATGGTATCTCATACCTTTTAATCCTGCATATTCAAAAGAGTAAAACTTTAGAAGTGAAAAGATAATATGATAATGTTACCAGCTCGACAGAGTTTCCCTTTTATTTAGGAATCCTTAAATTGAGTTTTTATCAAATAATCAAAAGGACTTCTCGCTTATTTGCAGTTTGATTCTGAAGACACCCTCTCTATTGCTCTATATGGTAGCGGCGCTCTGGTGGCCCTATGGTTAGCATCAGCTGTTGTTGGGGCAATCGATTCTATTCCTCTGGTACATAATCTCTCACGAGTAAAAATGAATCGTGAAGTCAGAAAGTTTTTGTTTGTGCACGTTCAATGATATATATATATATATCTATTTAATTCACCTGTGTGAATACAGTTGCCTAAGCTATTGGAGGTGGTTGGTCTGGGATACACTGTGTGGTTCACATGGCGCTACCTGATTTTCAAGGTATGGAGTTTGTCAGTTTTACTTTTCCCTTATCGATATCAACTAAATTGTTTTGTTTCTGTAAAATATATTTTTGTGATTAAAATGTGAAGATTTTTTTTTTGTTCATATATTCTTTTTAAGAGTTGAAAGAGAAGGGCCTAGTCGTGCTTTTGCCCCTACCCAAGCACTTGTAGTGAAGTTCAAGCTTGCATAAGATAACCATTCCTCTGTGTTCGCGTTTGTGAAAATATTCTGTGCATATGTTTCTCTTTCAAGTTTATTATGCGTATGAAGTAAATCCTATAATTTCTTCATGGAACTAATTTAACTATTCAGCAATGATCCCATTGTTTTGCTTTAATTTGTGAAAATGGGAATTAGCAAATCTTTTTCTGTTGCTAAAGAGTATCTGCGGTAAGAATTTAACAAGAAATGCTGTTATCTTGTTTCTGCAGAAAAACAGAGAGGAATTTTTAGCGAAAATCAGCGAGCTGAAGCAGGAGGTTCTTGGCTCAAAGGATGACTGACGATGCCAGAGAGATTTTGCATGAACGGTGTCTGCCTTGTGTAATCAAATCATTCTGTAGAGATTATAGTTTCGCTCTGCTCCCTGGGCAAGCATAATCCTGTTGATAATAGATGAGAAATATGTGTGGATGAAATTTATGTGCTTTCGGGCTATCTACTTAACGCTAATTCACAGTTTGGGGAGAAATGGGAGGACTCAGAAAAAGTAGAACGCAGCAAATTGCCTATGCTGTGAGCTCGGTTCTTCTTTACAATGTCGATGCATTCGTTGGGTTACAAAAATTCTCGACATAGTTGAGGTTTTGTCCAACTCCATCTTTATACAATTTCGTCTTGAAGAGGTTGAATTGTTGAGGCAAAAAGATTCATGGCATCAGCTATACTGCCTCAGTCTTACCGTTGGCAGTTGCAGACCCGGACCCAAGAGGTAAATTGTGTTCACCACCCAACTGCGCATAAAAGTTTGCAGTGGGCAAACCTGTTTTGTATCATCTACAGCAGACATCGGCATAGCCATGAGGAGTGGACATGCCGATCTCACTGGATATGTATATTATGGCGTAGAGAGGACATAACGATTGCATTGAATGTGTATATTATGTCGTCGTTTGTGAAAAATACCGTTCTATTTTTCGGTGTACAGTACAGGATAGAGAGTACAAAGGAACAAGGAGTCTCCTTTGGATAAATGAATTTACGATATCCAAAATTTAGTGATCTCCTTTCTCCGTTTGAACCAGTCTTCCTCGGTTGTGGATGAATCGTTTACGGAAAAACATTAGTTCCAGGGTGCGAGTTTTTTGGCAATCCTGTGCAGGGAATGGGATCACGGTAGCACCCGAGCAGAGGAAGCATCGGAGAGAAGAAATCGGCCCTTTGTTTTGTGATCATCTCTTGAACTGAAAAGCTTCCTTGGTCCGTCCCAAGAGGGATAGAACTGTCGCTGATATATGCGTCGATGTCAATCCTGCTTCTTCGAGCTGATCATTGGGTGATCCGTGCTCGATGTACCTGTCGGGCAGCACCATAGGTCTCCACTGCACAATCATTTCACTTTCGGTTAGACAAACGGAAAAACGAAAAAAAAAGAAGCCGGTTTCTGATTAATCTGTCTTGCGGAAATCATAATCAGTGAAGGGCGGGACTTGCCTTGAGGTGTCCATCAAGAAGCCCGGACAAGCTCAAGAAGTGGGCGACGTGCGAGCCGAATCCTCCGATGGAACCCTCTTCCACAGTGATCAGTATTTCATGGTGATTGGCCAGTTGCCGGATGAGCTCGGTGTCCAATGGCTTGCAAAACCTCGCATCGGCGACTGTTATGGGAACGCCTCTCAATCCGAGCATATTTGCTGCATCGAGACACTGCTGAACAGCAGAGCCGTACCCAAGAAGAGCTACTCTCGTCCCTTCCACCAAGATCCTACCCTTTCCGATCTGCATAAACGCTTATTAGTTAGGACAGTTCTAGGACTCTGTCTAATAAACCGGAAGTCATGGCACGCGCGTAAAACTTTCCTGCCTTGTCTTTCAAGACAGCGGAAGATTTTGATAAAAGGAAACTGGAAAGTATTTTATGCAGGCAAAGAGTTGTTTGGAATCACTCTAACCTCGAGCGGGCTCCCTTTGTTGTTTGGAGGCAGAGTTGCTCCAACTCCGTTACCCCTTGGAAATCTGAAGCAGCTCGGTCTGTCATCGATGGCTGCTGCAGTAGCCACCATATGCATGAGCTCAGCCTCATCTGAAGGAGCCATGACCACCATATTTGGCAAGCAAGCCATGTACGTGATATCGAATGCCCCACAATGTGTTGGCCCGTCTGCCCCGACTAGACCAGCCCGGTCCATTGCGAAGCGTACTGGCAGTTTCTGGAGGTCTACGTCGTGGACGACCTTCACAGTTGAGACAAGATGGCAATCCCGTATCACATTTTAGACTGTTTTCATTGGAGGAAACAGGGGAAATCGCTTTTGCTTTCAGCAAAGCTTGAAATAAAGAAAATTGGATAAGTTTTCGCTCACCTGATCGTACCCACGTTGCAGGAATGAGGAATAGATGGCGCAGAATGGCTTGAGACCCTCTGTGGCTAGTCCTGCTGCAAACGTGACAGCATGTTGCTCTGCAATCCCGACGTCGAAGCATCGGTCCGGGAACTTTTTCTGGAAGAAGTTGAGTCCTGTTCCACCTCCCATAGCAGCATGAATGGCCACGATCTTATCATCCACCTCGGCTTCCTTGATCAGAGACTCCGCAAAGTATCGCGTGTACGACTGGGTCGAAGATTTTGACTTGAACTGCTGGCCCGTTTTCGGGTCAAACTTCACGACTCCTGAGGAATAGCAAGTCAGAACCATTTCTCTTAAGACATATCCATAACACGACATCAGGATTATGCGCTCTTAGCCTCACCATGCATTTTATCGTCAGCAGCCTCAGCGGGTGGGTAGCCTTTCCCTTTCTCGGTGATGATGTGGATCAAAACAGGTCCTGGAGCGGGCATGGCCTTTACTTTCTCGAAAATGGTAACGAGATCTTCAACATTGTGGCCATCCACTGGGCCAATGTAGTATAGGCCGAGCTCCTCAAACAAAGTTGAGCCCGAACTGCTGATCATTCCCCTTGCATACTCATCCACTTTGGCCGCGACCTGGTGTGCCTGTCCTCCCATTTGCTTGGTGATGCTCTTCATGAAATAAACAGCCAAGTCAGGGCATGAGCCTCAGAGTGAAAAATAATAAAAAAAAGGAATAAAGCGAATAATATTACAAAAACTCACTTTTGCAGCTTCGCGGAGTTTGCGGAAGTTTGTGCTAGCTTGGAGCTTGGCGAGAGCACTGCTGAGGGCTCCGACTGGGGTTGCGGGCCCGTCCAGGGTGGCGGTGGGCAGAGAGACTTGCTTGTTGTCGTTCAGTATCACGATTAGGTTAGCATCCAAGTAACCTGCATTGTTCATAGCTTCATAGGCTTGCCCTGCAGTCATGGCTCCATCTCCGATCACGGAGATGACGTTGTTGCTCTTCCCGAGAAGATCTCTAGCCACTGCCATTCCTGTGATGATTAATTTCTATGATAAGAGACCACTCGATGATTTTTTCAGTTTAAGGGTGGTCATTTAATCCGCTTAAGTTGCCAAGATCAAAATAGCACCATATGACATGTTTCCGTTCTGAATTTTATTAATCCTAGTCCGCGAGTACTCTGCTATATTCGACTCTATAAAAATTCCATCTCTTCAGATAAAATGGCACCGGAGGCATCTAAAACTCGTTAGTCTCTCGTACGACTTTCAAGTATCTTTAGGATCTAAAGCTGATTTACATACCAAGACCGGCAGAAATGCTGGTAGAACTGTGGCCAACACCAAACGCATCGTAAGCGCTCTCATCCCTCTTGGGGAATCCCGAGAGCCCCGACGTCTTCCTGAGAGTTTGCATCTTAGACCTCCTTCCTGTCAAAATCTTATGCGGGTAGGCCTGCAAACATCGTTGTCGATCAGGAGACTGCCTTTCCCTCAAAATAAAATTCGCAATTAAATCAAAGATGTCGACAAGATTGTCACCTGATGCCCAACGTCCCATAGGATCTTGTCCTCAGGGGCATTGAAGACGTGGTGGAGAGCCACCGCGAGATCCACCACCCCCAAGCTCGAGCTGAGATGGCCTCCTGTTTTCGACACCGAGTGCACTATGTCCGCTCTCAGCTCTGCTGCTAGTTGCTCAAGATCCTAGCAGAAATTTATACAGCAATCTTGCCCATCACTTCATTTTGCACCATACCGAGAAACCAATAATAACTTGCGCCTCCATTTTACGGCTAGATAATTTCCCCAAGACTGGTCTAATCATTCTTATGTGTTCAAGTGATAAAATATGCAATAACACGATCTGTCGTGCTTAAGCTTCAATGGCAGGCGCCGTTGATTACCTGGGTCGAGAGGTTCTTCATGTGAACCGGGTAGTTGACCGTGTCAAGCAACGGGGTGGCGGGTTTGCCACTCGAGAAGTTGATCTTCCATCCGTCCTTCTCTTTCTGGATCATCATTTTCCTTTCCTCACCATCTGATGGCGATGACCTCCAACTTGCAGCTGCAGATGCTCTCAAGCAGAACTGAACACAATATTCCACCACCATTTGTCAAGAGGAATCCGATTCCGATAATGAAAACGGAACTTATCCAGCCGTAGAAAACTGACAGAAGCCATTGCCAAGCTCCCCGTTTCCTCTTTCACAAAAAAGCGCAACCGGAAAACGAAAAAAAATAGCTTGCAGATACAACCCCTCTCCCGTTCTATTTTCAAAAATACCGGAAACCGAAGGAGCAAAGCAAGTGCACGGGCTTACCTGTTTGGCGGGGATGCAGCGATCGGAGCGCGAGTCGTTTATCCGCGGGACGAGGCTATGACTGCCGGCTGCGAAGGAGGAGCCGTAAACTGCCATATTTTTTTGTGATGGCGATACTCTCACTCACTCAGGTTTCTCTCTTCTCTTGTTCCCTGAAACAAGGGAGGGAATTTGAGCACAAGGCGCCTAGTGCTGCTGGTTTGGCTTTTATAGATGGAGACGAGTACGAGGCTTGTTTGCGATATATATACATAATATTAAAATGTGACGCGGGATAGTGGAGCTCGCATACACACGTACACAAGTCACGACACAACAAAAATACATATTTTTCAAGTCAAAATTTTAACTTTACCTTTAACTCGACACACTACACAATAAAAATACACGTTTCCCAAGTCAAATTTATAATCTCAACTCATTTGTTTTTTTCCACAATCAAAATCAAAGTTACTTTAACTCTGAAACCAAACGCACCGACAGTGTCCTGTAATTGATCGATAAGTACACAGTAAGTCGGGTTGATGAAAATTCGAAACGTTACAAGGACCGGACACCCCGAAGCTAATGGATGCAATCCTAATGGTGTGTTTGGTTTTAGAGTTAAAGTAGAGTTGAGTTTTGATTTTAATTGACTTGTAATGATTGTATTGTTGAATTATGAGAAAAAATATGAAAAAGTAATGAATAGTTGAGAAAATTTAATATTAAAAATAGAATTGAATATAATGGAGTTGTATGTTGGTTTATATATGAGACCCACCTTTTTGAATTGAAAGAGTTTGATTTTTGTTATGTAGTGTGTAGAGTTAAAATTAGAGTTAAAATGTTAAAATTAAATTGTAAAATCCAATAGGGTGTAAATACTCTTATTTCATGATAATACCAGTTATTGCAAATGAGTAGGTAAAAGAAGATAATCATGAAAAACTAACAATGTTAAATTATCTTTTATTGCAAATGAGTAGGTAAAAGAAGATAATCATGAAAAACTAACTAATGTTAAATTATCTTATAATTGCCATGTCGGGGGCAGAAATTTGTGGGATTTATTCCTGTTTTGGCACAGACTCCACGTCTTTCGCCCACTTGCCATTTACGAGAGGGTGAAAAAGGAAAGTGGGTTGTTCAATTTATATTTTAAACTAAAATAAAATCCTCTAGAATTTTTTAAATGTGAATGAATTGAAGTGAAAACATATATCAAAATATGGTCACCTTTTTTAATGAGATGTTTCAGAATCTCGAGTGGACGAGGTTGTCCGCTCGTCGGGCCTGAATCGCATCAATTCGTTAACGGAGTTAAGATGCCTCAGTTTGGCAGGTACCGCCCCGACCCGACAATAAAGAATGAAAGGGCGAAGGGAAAACAAATTTGTATGGAACCAAAAAAAAAACGATTTTTATGTACTAATATGAATTAATTCAAGTGGTTTAATACATTTTTTTTCTTAAGATCATATTTGAGTATTATGAAATATGCAAATTCATGAAAAGGAAAATTTACTTTTTTAGTGGATCGATTTGGATACGTTTAACTTTATGCGTACCGAGAAAAGAAAAGACCTTTGTATATGTGCACTTCCCACTACGTCCTAGTGTACGCCTATCCTTTGCCGATATATGCATAAAAAACATAACAATATTATCATGTTACATTTTTTTTTTCTTTGCTCGAATATTATATTGTGGTATATACTTTTTATATTGTATGTGTTTTATATGGATATCCAGCATGGGACCTTGGCGTTTTCTTGTATGTATCTTATCACGATTTAAATCAGTCGAACGTAAGAACCAACGGCGAGCCGATGATGCAATCCGTAGCCGACCTTGCTTTCTGGACCAAATCGAGATTAATGAGGCCGAAAAATTTATGTGTGGGACACATTTGATGATGTAATTGTGGGTGGGAGCACCTGGACATGGATCTAACGCACAAGGAGAAGGATCGAGCAGCAATGCTAAAATCCAAAACATATTCATCACTCATGCAACACACACACACATATATATGTACATGCACCAACTTTATTAACATCCATAATATATACATTCATATATATATATATATATATATATATATTTATACGTAACTTTTATCTATAGTCAGAAAAATGATATATAATATGACTATATGTATAAATGCTCACCTATCAGAGATGACCTTTGTAAGCATATATATGTGCTATAATGGCCCGTTTAAGATAATCCCAGAAACTGTTTCGTTTCCTGTGTCTGAATGAAAAACTATCGGTTCGTTTGGTTTCAAAGTATGATTTTTAAAATTCTACTTTAACTTAATTCTATCCACAACAAAATAAAATAATTCATACAAAATCAAAGGGAGGACCCATTTATACAACTCTTTTTCCACAACAAAACAAAATAACTCATACAAAGTCAAAGGGTACACCTTATTTATACCACTATTTTTCCACAACAAAATAAAATAACTCATACAAAATCAAATGGTGAGCCCTATTTATACCACTCTTTTTTCAAAATCAAAATCTGATTTTAAATCATACTTTAAAACCGAACGCAACATAAATAAAATATTCTGATTGAAGAAATTCCATTTCCCAAATGATCAAACGGGGCCAAAAGATCTTGATGAGTTCCCTCTGATTTAGCATGAAATAGAAGAATCCTCTTGCATGAGCTTTGATAATTTCGCGGCCGTATGGATTTAGGCTACCGTCCATGCACTGGACCGTAGAATTTCCACAGATTTATCGACTGCGAATGTAGCTGCTCAGGGCATTGAACACGATTCTCATGAAGCAACGTTTGATTTATCGGGATTAATTTATATATAATTCAAACAAGTTCACGTGCAGAGTGTTCCTTCGACTGATAAGGACAATCAATAATTCAGCTATGTAAAGACATTACAAATATAGAAAAAAAAAAGAGATTGGTGAAGTGACACGCTTTCCATCTGTGACTAGAAAGTTCTAACTTCGATTTTTACGAGTAGCACTCTTTGCATCTCGTTTTAGATTTATATATATAGTTTGTAAAAGAAAAAATAAAGTACAATAAATTAATCTAGTAATTGAAATTGAAAATGATAGTATTTTACATGTGAGATTATTTCATTATTATAGTTATTTTTTGTTTATATTTCATTATTATAGTTGAAAAAGATAAAATTAGAGGTTTGTCTTTTCTAAGGTTGAGTGACCGAACCTCCTGTCTATTTTTTTTTTCATTTTATGTTATGCAAAAACATTTAACTAAAATGCGAAAAGTTTTTGTTCAATAAATCGGTACGAAACATTTGAATTAAAGTGCGTAAATATGGAATAAAAAAGTAAAAGCTTTTCACAATACTGGTAAGCCTTCGTGAATTATTGTCCTAGCAAACAGTTCTCAATTAAAGTCCTCACAGCAGATTCAAATAATTAGCCTGAACCACAGTAGCAATAAAGTTCAGCTAATTTCGCCAAAATGAAAAAAGAAGAAGAAGGCTGGACTATCATTATCGTCTTGTACTTATTCATTAATAACCGTTTTTTATTATGATATAATTATTTTCTTTGACAATGACCACAATTATATATTATATTATAATTATTTTTACTATCATTATTCTATTCAGCTCAACATTTGACAACTAATCGAAATTGCCATTTTTAATGAAAATTATATCTCGCGTGGCAATTATAACTTTTCAATAGAATAGATAATTCTTCAAACCCATAACATAATAGGGCTAAGGAAACTATTTAAATGCTCAATAAATGGGCATAGCTATTGAAGAGATTCAATAGCATAGGAAAACAACTAGATCCTAATGTGGTGGAATGATCCTATGAATAAATTTAATATAAATAATGATAAATTGTACTGGTGGTCTAAAAAGTTTTATAAATGTTTCAATAAATAAATTTTTTTGCTACTTGATGGTACAAAATGTTTCAAAGTTATTTCAGTACAGTACAAATCGTCATCTCACCATTGACGCCATCAAGCCAACGCTGATGGTGCAAAATCGATTTTTGTGGGACGTTACATGACGGTGCAAAATGTTTTGAAATTGTAATTTAATAGTACAAAATGTTTTACGTAAGTTACATGATGGTGCAAAATTTACAGATCTTGTAAAGGACGGCTTGACGGCGTCAATGACGAGATGACGGTTTGTACTATACTGAAATAACTTTGAAACATTTTGTACCATCGAGTAGAAAAAAAAACTTTTTGTACCATATTGAAATATTTGTAAAACTTTTTGAATCACCAGTGTAATTTACCCTATAAATAAAAGGATAACATGTTGAATGTGGAAAAAAAAAAAAAGACCAATGAAAGAAAGAGTTATTGTAACTCCAGTCAATGAAATTGAAGTAACAAATATGTTATGAGCCTCATAAAAACGAATAAAATATCTATCTTCATGTCTGCATGAGAAGGAAAAACCACAGTCGGGTCTGATTCTCTGTATAAGATGATCAAATTTATATACATAATTGTTTCCTTAGTAATTATTTTAAAAAATTCCTATCTATTAAGTATTGCATTATAATTATTGTTTACGTAATATTACAATATATATCTAAACAACGGGTCAAATTTCACTACATGATTCAAATGCCCTTATTAGACTATATTTCCCTAAATATGTCCTTATAGGAAATACACACATATATATATGTATGTATGTATGCTGGCGAGATAAGAACCTTTCTGTAATGGAATCTTTTCCCTTTATCAAAGCCGAAGATGCTTGCTGACCTGTTTTGTTGCCCCACGACAATTTGGCCAATCAGCAAGACAAACATTATATGTTCACATTGTAACTTCAGCCTAGTACAATTATTTTTCACGATGTTTCCAGTTCTATCATACGGCTGTACGAAACACGATCGCTGAATTTCAACGTAGAACCAGAGCTCGACTATGAAAGCGATAGCTCAATTAGCCTCTAATTATAATACTACAAGTTTTTGCGTTTCCATTAGAGTACTTGATTGTGTTCTTTTATCTATTGTTCCCTTGTTCATCTGGCCATAAAACATTGTCCCGAGTCATCGAGCAGCCAGTCGACCATTCCCTCAGATCGGCTCGTTTGCGATGATTGTTGATACATATAAGGCCGTGTTAGGCCCTTCTCACCCTTCTCAGCCCATAGTAGTTAATTGGGCCTGCCAAGAAGATCCATGACCTGACCCTGCAATTTCCATCTTTGTTTCCGTGGCTAAAGAAATGGAGAGACAAGCGATATAGTGAGGACCGGCCTAGCTAAGAATCGGGCACCAAATACGCGTAGTATTACCTTGGTAGAGGCGGGGCGACGCCCCATAGACAAGATTAAACTACAAAGAGGTGGAATACAGAGACTGCCGAAATATATTCTCTTAAGTAGAAAATATAAAATATAAAGACCCAATGAGAGATTTCGAAACTTTCGAACAAGTCAATCTATATAAAAATTGTTGTCCCTAAAAGGTGTGAAACAGAAGAAACCAGTAGCCGAATCGAAGGAGAGTGATGTCTCCCTGCCCTTAAACTTGGTGCTGTACTACATCCAAGTCTACTTTTGCGATGATTCTTCTAAAGCCCAGGCTAGTTCAAGATCAGGTTTTGACTCCCCCACAGAACAGCCAATTACTGTTGTGGCATATCCAACGTTTTAAACAAACCCACCGAACCAATGTCCGTCCATGTCCCGAATCAGCCAACCAGCTCCCAGCGGCCCCAGATTACCTCGAGAAGCCCCGTCTGTGTTGATTAAGTTTAACCTAATTTCTCGGAGGACGAAGCCATCGAACCCATCTTTCTGATGGCCAAGAGAAGCTCGACTCGAAGAGAGCCTTGTTTCACCAAGCCTGTAAGAGCCAGCAACCTACTCCGAAAATCATAGTCCACGGTAATATAAGCTGCCTCCGGATCTCATGAAGACATGAACCACTGGACAATCTCTAAGCACATGTAAGATTCGTCTTCTTTGTTTGCAGTAATTACTGACCGTCCTTAAGAGGAATGGATTCAGAGCGTGCCCACGAGTTCGGGAATTTCTTGAATGCGTGACTTTTATTACTCGATGAACGATGTACACACATGATCATCTGATGCCTAGGCAATATAAGTGATTTGCCTACTCATCCAACCAACCTACGGGAGTCTCACTTCGGTATTTTGATGAGGCTTTCAATACCTCTCAAGAAAGAATATAATGTAAGCCGTGACTTTCGAACGATCAATCTTCTTGCTAGTGAAATAAAGGAAAGCCTGTCAGTACAACTATTTAGCTCTTCCTTAATTATATACAATCCTTTCAAGAGTCAGCTAGGAAACTCATCCATCGGGATTATCGAGTTTTGAGGGTACAACCTTTGTGAAGTCGAAGGCATATGCAGCCTTTCCGACAACAAAGGCAGCATCCCCGGGTTTCTTTGAATCAAAGAAGGCAGATACATCCTCTCAGAACTTGAAGCTATCCCATCGATTCCACTTAAAGCCACGTCACTGCACATTCCATCCAGGGAAACTGATTGGAAAGAAATGGCCTCATTCCTCCGAGATGTCGAGGCCATATATGATCTCCCGGAGACTGGAAAATTTGTATCCTCGGTAGTCCTCCTTTGCAACGCTTGACTGGCACTCTGATTCAAAGGACTAAAAGTCGTCAGCATATATGCCCTCTCAGAACCGGAACTCTCTGCTGCCATCATAGAACCTGGACTGTTGCTATTACCGACTGTTGGCAAATAAGGAACATGTGTTCTATCAGATTCAGTCCCATGTAGGGTAGTTGTGATCTGACTCACGAGTTCTCCTCGGGTTTGCAGGTCTCTTTCCCGTTCGGGTGGTACAAGCCCATCCATGGATGGAGCAGTGTTTGGGACTCTCCAATTCGGTAAATAGTCTCTGTCTGGTGTTGGAGAACTCAGGGAATCTCTATCATCAGATGCCGTTCCTGTCACTGGTGATCCTTGACTAGGAGGTGACTCATTTTCTGATGTTGACTGCAGTTCTGATGCTCCTTGTGCTGACAAACTAATTTCAGCTGATGGAGGGCTCATCAGCAGCATTGGTCGTAAACTTAGATCTTTCCACTGTTGAGCTACTAACTTGGTCTGGGTGTAAAATTGTACACTTTCCTTCACTGGTGATCACAAATGCAGGAAAGGGATGGAATTAAAATGGATATTTACTGTACACTAACCAGAAAACAGATGAATAATGAGAGACTCACCAGTAAGAGATGATTTCGACCCGTTCAATGAGAAAAATGGCAACGCAAATGGTGGAGCGGTGTTGATACCAACCTTTCAGGAAACCACATCATGTCAGCGCACGAATTATACAATATAAAGATCCACGGACAGACAGAGATACACACGAGTAGGAGGTGCCATGATCTGAAATCATAGCCTATCATTTTATACTGCAATAAACAACTGTCTCTCGTGCCTGTCATTTTAGATGTTGTATACTCACCAGACCAGTCTGAATGTCATTTTGGAAGTTCCTTGCAGTGACCCCAGATGTCGTGAATAAAGCAGCTCCAATAGCATGCCTGTCTCAAAAGACGACATAAACAGAGATATCAGCTAATATCACAGGAAAGGAAAAAAGAAAACCATAGCATTTGTATGTTCCATACAATTAAAAATGATGGGGATATACAGAACAGTCAAAGCGTATTTTATAATCCCATGAGAAAGAGAACTTGAGAAGGCATCGCAGACAGTAAATAGTCGCCGATGCAAAAATAAAAAAGAGTAAGTACTTGTTTCTGTTTATAATTGTCACGGCCTCCTCTAGGCTTCCGACCTGTTTGATTTGCAACGGAAAATTGGAGGAAACAAAATTAAGAGTCAGCAAACAGATACAATCGCCAAACTTTAGACATGAGAATGTAGGAAATGACATTTAAGGGGGGAAAGAAATGGACATACCTGCATACAAAGGAGAACCGGTCCAGAAATTTCTTCCTGTCCAGTGACAAAAGTATTTTCGATAAAAATACTCAGAGTGAACTCCTCTGACCAATGGAAAAGGTCCGTTCCTTTGTAACTCATAAATTCAAAAAATGATCAACAAACCTTATAGCAGTCCATCCTGGTAGTGACATCACATAGTATTGTTGGGCCAATAAAATTTCCACTCTCGTACCTTGGGACCTGTGGAGAACCAAAATTATAGAATAACATTATATCAAAGATCTACAAATTGGATGAGTGATTCATTCATAAAGAGAATTAAGCACCAAAGAGGAAGTAAAAAATGAACTTCTGGATTCCAGCATGATGGGATTGAATTCTTTCGGAAGATTGCAAAGTTATCTACACCCAACAAGTGGAGTTTCAATCCAATGGGAGACAGATGAGGGGTTCAACAGGCTTAAACCCAGAACCTGCTGCTTTCATGCCACATTATTAAAAGTTCAACTCATCAGAGACATGGGGGCATAGGTTTGGTGTTATCCCTATCACTTGATGTTATGACAAGATATCTGACTTTCAAACTGAATAATGGAAATGAAATATTATTTAACATAAACTAGGGACAAGTTCAAAAGCAATGTACCATAATATTCCTCCCATCAAGTACAAGTCTAGCTCCACTCTCTACAGCCATGTCAACCAGAGTGCATGTCCGATCCTTTACCTGTAAAATCAGGCCAGATTCGAGAATATCCGTGAGAATTACACAAGGCAACATGAACAATCACATGAAGGAAAAGGCTATATCTGAAGGAGTTGCCAACACCAATAGGAAAGTTTTGCATTAATATCCAACAAAAATGCCCAGAGCTGACTAGAAGATAGTGTAATCTCTCAACATATCAGTATATATTTAGAAATATATTTCACCTCTCTGCTGATTACTGGACCCAGGTCAGCACCAGGATTTGTTCCTTCATTAACTTTAAGGGCTTTAGCACGTGCCACTAGTTCTTTCTCCCTGCGGTGGAGACAGATGTCAACAGCTAGATTCAAACCCCTGGAGATAATCTTTGAAAAGGGTCCAAATAATACATAGCTGGGCAAAAGGGTAGTGAAAGTTCTGTTCAGGCATTTATCAGGTTGAATTCTATATTTCCTCTAGAATGCCATTCCTGTTTAACTGCTTCTACACATCATCATGGAGTTGCAGACACTACTGGGATGTACCAGAAGAAGTGAAGGGAGCCACTCTATCTTTTAAAAACATACAGCAATTTGCTCTTGCTAGAGAGCAAACTTATGAATTAAAGGTTGACCATGAACACTAGTTAACTAAATGGGGGAAATGAGATAACAAACATCAAGGTACTTCTACAAGAGGAAAGACTTTAAGCAATTAATGTCAGAAGGGTACAAAAATATTTTAGCTCTCACCATGGTACTAAACCACCAACAAAGATGGCTATACTAAGAGCCATGCCCTGCTGCCCGGCAGCACCAATACCTTTTGGAACCAAAGCATCCATGGTCGCATCCAAGTTTGCATCAGGCAAAATAATTGCATAACTTTTGCCTCCAAAATTAGCCTGGAACAGCGAAAAATTAATTTCAACCACCCATCCACTAGGTCTAGTAACGAATAACGATATAAAGCTAGAGAGATTAAGCATGGGTCAGGGCATTATGTTACCTGAACACGTTTCCCTTGAACAGCGGCCCTAGTGCAGATATGCATGCCAACCTTTAAAGTAGGGCAATGAATGTAAAAATAACATCATCAATAGCATGTGTAAGCAGAGAAACCATTCCAACGTGCTATTAGCTGCCTTAAAAACTTAAAGATAGAGAATGGAGGCTTAGAGAATGATCTTCCGATTTTTAAATTAAACAGCAACTCAATTAGTTACTCAGTTGAAGGATTAGAAGCATATTTCATATGCTGTCAAGAAAAAGAATAGCAACAGAACAGTGAGGTAAGAAAGGTGAATATTATGATCTTAAATTTGAATTGTCAGAGAGAAAGATATCTAGAAGGAAGGAGGAATTTTATGTTCAATTCGAGCACCATAAAATTTGAAGAGTGCCCCAAGTTTTGAACCACTGGACGAGAACTGGCCTATCGCTGCCAATATCCCTGCAATGAAGTCTAAATGTGCAACTAACTAATCTGCAAGATAATGCATTTAGTTGTCATAGCTAAGAAGCGCCAATATATGTGTATATATATAAAATCATATGCCCATTGCATAGAGATGAAGTAGACTTCAATTTTACATAATTGCATCCATGAGGTAAGAGGCATATCAATCAACTTTCAAGCATTAAGCGGAAGTGATAGGATAGAAGCTGAAAGCAAGCAATTCCAAGCTATGAGGAAAACACTTACTGCACTTGAAGAAGTGAAAGAGAGAGCTTTTACATCTTCATCATCACACATATGGTTAATTATGTCCTGATTCAAAGGATGTGGTTATCAAAGATATTATTAACACAGAATGCACAACATCTAATTTTATTCTGAAAAATTTAAACAATTTCTACAAGCACAGCAACTTTATGTACTACAAGGGGATCAGAAGTCATAGAACTTTCTAAGTAACAAACGGAAGTTGGCATTCAAATAGGATGGAGGATCCGGTTCTGGCAAAAGGTAAATCCAATTATTTGCTTAGGTCAACTAAATTATCCCAGAGAGGATCAGAACTGAAAAGACTAAATAGGGCCAGAAGGATTTCTCATGAGGAAAATATAATGCAGAGCTAAAAGGTTTGGGGGAATTAGTGCAAACTATGGTACAGTAACACAGAGTTATTTAAATTACCCAGGGAGGAAGTCCTATGTCCATAATTTATCATGTTGGAGATGATACCTGACTCTTTTCATTATTTAATATAAGTGAATGGATGAAGAGGGTCAGAAGATAATCCATCCATGTGTCAGTTTTTTAACATTATTCTGGTGTGCAAACCGGAATAATGTTCTTTCAACATAACTAGACTTGCTGATGGTCGAACTAAGAACCAAGTATCAACACTAACTTCCACAAATTTAAATGGATATACCTTTACGGTGAAACAATTGAACATGATTGAACAAATACCTAATAGTGGGTTGAAAATTTTCATGTTGAAGAGCCAAAAAAGAAAAAAAGAAAAAATGAAAAAGTCACCCGTACATCTGTTCCATGAATAATATTCAAGACGCCATCAGGCAAACCAGCCTCCTTTGCTAACTCTGCCAGCACCATAGAAACTCCTGAAAGTATATGAAAAGGTCAAACTAGGCACTCTACCCTTTCAGTGCTAAGGGATTAACTTCATGAAAGTGTATTTTTCACCAATGTAAAAGATTAAAAGAAAAGATAAAGAGGCGATTGTGGCATTTTAGGTAGTCATGATAGGATCAATTGGACCAAATATGTAGATAAATTAAAATCAAAACACGAAGCACAATAATTCATCATTCTATGCTGACATATATAATTTAATTCACATTCAAATCAAGGCATACAAGTATGAACAGTAAATCATTGTAGAAGAAAAAAATTATTGTCATCTCTCTATAGGTTATTCATCAATCCAACTCCAAATTTTCATCCCAATTCTTTAGCAAGGCAGATTGAACCTGGTGCACCTTGGCCTAACGACCTTTGAATAACAAGTACTAAATTCATGACTCAAACATTCCTTAGGATCTACCAAGAGAAGCTTGCACAATTTGCCCAAGATATTAAGCATCTTTAGGGCTCTAACAAGTAAAATGTGATATCATGCTATATACAAGGGTGCACATACCATAAAATTGCCAGAGTCAAACCTTGTCATTAATTTGACTCACACTATATATGCATATGTATGTGTATACATATGATATTGAGCTAGAAAGGATGCAAATCACCTGGATTCTTTTCACAGGTCTTAAGAACAAAAGTATTGCCACATGTAACAGCAATGGGGAACATCTGCACTAGCACATGGATTTTGTTTATGATGTTGAAAAGCTAAAGAAGATTCTATTTAAGTAAATACAAACAACTTAAATTGAACAATAAAGACCATAATTATCTCAAAAGGGATTAGCTGTACACATCACTCCACAATATTATGCTCTGTATAACTACTAACAAATTTCCAAAGAATCGAAAAGCTTAACCTGATGATGGAGGCCTGGTGTATGAAGAAAAAAGTTATTGTAAAAGGCAAATAAGGTATATGAAACGGAGAAGTTTATTCACCGAACATACCCACAAGGGAACAGTTGCTGGGAAATTAGAGAGGCATATGCCAGCACAGACACCAAGCGGTTCTGTAATACAAATAGTATCGACTGACTTAGATGCATTAGGAACATACTCTCTGGCATGCAAAGTTGCCATTCCACAAGTTTGTTCGACTGCCTCTGCAACAAAATGGTGCAAGGAGCTCAAATTCAATCAGTCAATTCATGAACAGAAGAAATGCTTCACGAAACCTTCGATGACCAACCTAAACCCAGCAGCACGTCTGCTTCAGCAGCCTTCAATGTCTTACCCTGCTCTTCTGTAATAACCATTGCAAGCTTATCCTGGCAAACCAATGGTCATGAACTTGGACATTAGATCTATTATAAGTTCAGCATTTTTTTTAAAATATAGATGAAATAAAAGTTCAGCAAGTTGAGTTTATAAATTCATATTTTACTACTTACAGTATTGCGGCAAATGAGATCATGAAGTTTAAAGATGATGCTCTGACGGGTGGCTGCAGGTGTATTTTTCCAAGAAGGAAATGCTTGCTGGGCAGCATTGACTGCAGCTTTGAATTCTTCATCCGTTGTCATAGGAAATTGGCTGACCACCTCTTGAGTTTCCTAAATTTTGATAGATATATGTTTTAATGTAAGGACTTATAGAGGACTTATGTAAGCTGCTGAACTAATAAGTACAGAAAGGGTATGCCTACCGGATTTATGACATCAACCACTTCACTCCCCTGTGACTCCAAAAACTTCCCTCCAATAAAATTTGGAACCTTCACCTACATGAGAAATCAAATGATATTAAAGCCGTCTTGAAACAACTCGCACACAACAGCATCCACTACAAACTATAAGAATAAATCAATAATAAATGGACAAGCCGACACCCAAAGAGAACAAGCTATCACATTGCAAATTTCACTTCAAGCACTACCGGGTGGCCATTTTCCTTTCTCAACACTCCAGCTGGCATCGAACTTGCATCCATATGAAGAGTTCGGCCAGGTCTCCACGACTTCAAACTCTTCTCTGCGAGAGACAACTTGTTGAATCAGTTGTTTGATTCATGATAGAAGAGAGAAAAGAATAAAAGAAAAGAATGAACTAAACATCAACTCAATATCAATCTTTCGCCGACACCACAACAATCAAGCTTTCATCTTTTTCTTTCCATAATACGAACCAGCCCAACTTCACACACTAAAGTTCCTCTAGGATAATTCAATATTGTAAAGCACTCTTTTATCGCAAGTTTATGTAGAAAACACGGACAATCAAGCAATAAGGACTGATTATACCAACAACATTACACATTTCCAAGTCGTACATCCATCAATTACATGATCAAGCAATGAGCATCATGTCCTCTTTATATTCGAGAAAAGCTCTGTGTGGAGCTTAACCTGGCACATTTCCTTGACGAATCTTAGCTTTGAGATTATACAGATGCCTCGGCGTGGAGTGCAGCGCCGGGTTTCTCTGCTTCAGAGCCCTGAGCACCTGGCTAGGCTTCACTCCAGCTTCAGTCATCAACTTTATCTGCCTGACCTCTTCTTCGGTGAAACGCCGACTATACGGATGCTCGGACATGTCCTTCAGAGGTTCATGATTGTGATCGCCATTCTTTATGGTGAGCGTCCAGACTTCATCCTCCTTCTTACCAATAGCCTCAAACGGGCAGTTGATCAGCCGCGACATCGCCTTCCTCTTCCGCTTAGCTTCTTCGATCTTCCGGCGGTTGCGATAAACACCGCCACGGTCGCAACCGAGGATCACTCTCCGGTCTCTCCTAGACTTTTTGATGGTCACCACGTATCCTTGGGCAGCGCCGAAATCACGGACGTAGTTGATGAGGTCTTCCCGGTCGTGGAAGGTTCTGGGCTCAGGAGGCAGCATCATCTTCGTCAGCCTAGTGAGCTCTGCTTGACCTTGAGCTTCCATCATTATGAGGTAGCAGAGCTTCAACAATGGAGCTGAACAGCAGATGTCACAGAGACGGAGAAGGAGCTGCCCGTCGCTATATTCACGATTCCGATTCCGGCTCTCCGGAATTCCTATTCCGGCCCTTTGGAATTCCGAATTCTGGGCCCAAGAAACTCTTCATCCAAACAAGAGGAGGGCCCAATATTGGTTCCCTAGAGGCCCAAAATCCACGCTACGAATGACCGACCCGACCCGATTTATGGAGATCCGGAAGTGCTGACGTGGACGGTTGTCGAAGGCCTGGCCTTTTTTGTTCTACTGTGCCGGACCGTTCCGGGAATATATCTAATGTCTTCTCAACGGTCACTGGATTCAAATTTGAACATAGCATCCACCCAGGATTAGGAAGCAAAGCGCGACATACCATAAAGGGGAAAAAAGGATTGATCTTTGGGATTTCGAACCCCAATTTCTCTTCCCTTGCCGCTCTTTCTCTCTCAAGAGTTCCTGAATCTGTTCTTTTCGTCTTCATGGAGGATGTGGAGGTCGCCCCAGTTCAGGATTTCGGGCCTGAGAAGCTGGAACCGGGCTCCCAAGAAAGCCAAGATCCCCCTAGCGAGGGAACTGGAAGTTCTCCGGTGGATTTCATGCTCTGCAATCCGGGCTCGAGGCTGGTTCCTCACGGGTTTACGAGACCGCCTTCTTCGGGTGAGTGAACTCTTATGATCTTCTTGCAGTTTCCGTTGACCCGGGTGTCGGGGAAATGGAGCGGCATAGCTCAATTTTACCTTTTGGCGTGGTGTTTCTCACTGATAGGCGGGTTGCAGATTAGATGATTTCAAAGATTTAAGGGTTAACCTTTCTTGATTAATTAGGTCAAAGTTCTGAGCTAGTTATCAAGTAGGGGCGTAGCGAATATCTCAAGTTGCGCCACTGGAGGCATGTACATGGTTGTTCTGGGAGTTTGATACTTAACTCTGTTGTTTTTGTGTGACTGATTGATTCTTTATGTTTTTACCAATAGAGGAGTACATAATGTTCATAAATGCGGGAGGCGAGGCCCCGCATCAAGAGGATAACCCTCTGAAGTTTCAGGGGGACTCCTTTTATGGCGGTGGAGATGTTCTGAGCACAAACGAGTGCATAACTGATAGTGGTGACTACCCTTTCATCTATGAATCGGCACGATTTGGGAATTTCTGCTACACATTTGATAACCTTCAGCCGGGTGACTATTATGTTGACCTTCACTTTGTGGAAATCATTTTCACAAATGGGCCTACAGGGATGAGGGTTTTCAACGTGTTCATTCAGGAAGAGAAGGCAAGTTGACTTTCCAACGTACAGCAACTATTATGTTTTTCCATTGAAGGATCATCCTAGTAGTAAGGTCTTATTGCTCAAATTGCAGGTTTTGTCTGATTTCGATATTTTTCATGTCGTTGGAGCAAACAAGCCTCTTCAATTAGTTGACTCGAGGGTCTGTGTGAAGGAAGATGGTACCCTTAGGATAAGATTTGAAGGAGTTAATGGCACCCCTGTGGTTAGTGGGATTTGTATAAGGAGAGCACCGCCAAGAGTGTCTGGTATATCTTCTATTTCCTTTAGTTGATCAACTGTTGATTGTCGATGTAGTTAGTTGCAGTGCCTCTCTCTTATACATGATCTTCAAAGCCGAAACGGGACTGGCTTGTTCTGCTAGATGCAGCAGCTCAGAATCAACTTAATACAGTTAACAAATTGACCCCATGGACCTGGTCTGATCAGGCCCATTCATCACACGGATTATAGCTTTTGAAATTTATGATAATTTAGTTTTAAAATTTGATCATATGTCCAGTTAAACTCATGACTACATGATTCAGTTATGCATGATTACGTTGAAAGATGTATTTGTATGAACTGCATCATCATTATAACGGACTTGATGATTTTGTTTTAAGGTTCTCAAGAGGCAAAGGAATATGTCAAATGTGATGTCTGTATGGCCGAAATAAAAGTTCCTGCGGATCAGGTCAGTACTAGCTCTTTGGGAACTAGTTCTATAAGTTTTTGGGATATGGTCTTCACTGATCTTTTATGCTTGCAGAAGAAGATTATGCAAAAAAAATTTACAGCCAAGTATGAGAGGGACATTAAAGAGCTTTCTGTGCTGTGCAAGCAGAAGACAGATGAATGTTATGAGGCTTGGATGTCACTCAATGCAACTAATGAGCAGTTGGAGAAGGTTAGAATGGACCTCGACAATAGAACATTCGAGAAGCGTAATTTAGGTGAGTTTAGAGAGTTTTATTTCAATCCTTTTTTGAAGAGAATGAATAGCTGGTTTTGCTGTTTTAATAGTCTCATGGTCTGTTTGGAAAACCATTTACACCACATATATTTGTCGCAGATATTCCTTTTGCGTTCTAGCGTACTAGATAGATCATTGAGGTTGGCCATTTCATGAGCAAGTCTGTAACTCTGGCGCAGTGTTTAATTGTCTAGATGGATGTTAGATCTCCTTGATAAGGCCAATGGTTGTTCATAATTGGGGCTACTTTTGAGCATTTTTCCGGTCTTATATTTGTTTTGTATTTTTAATTGTTCATCCCTTGGCTAGTATTATGAGGAATAGATAATAACATATAAGTCTTAGAGGCATTTATCGATTTGTCACTTCGTTTGTCTCTGAAATCTTCATGGTTGTAAATTCTATTAGAGCAAGTTCTGGATGAACAAGGCAACAATCTGAAGAGCGTTTCTACCAAGTATGAGCATGATAAACAATTCTGGGCAACAAAAATCAGTGAATTGGACAAAAAAGTGAAGGTAGTAGTTATTAAGTTTGACACAAAGTTTGATAGCCTTGTTATATCACTGGAGTTTCTCACTATATCTTGTCATGTAGACAATGAAAAGGGAGCATTCTCAGCTTTCCCGTGAAGCACATGAATGTGCAGATTCAATTCCCGAGTTGAATAACATGGTTTCCGGAGTCCAAGCATTGGGTATGTTTGAGAAATTGCTTACTTAATACACTTATTGATGTCTATATAATTAAATTACTGGATTTCGTGGTCTAAGTTCATCATGCATTACAGTTGTCCAGTGTGAAGATCTCAAAATGAAGTACAGTGAAGAACAAACAAAGAGAAGAAAGCTCTTCAACCAACTTCAAGAGACAAAAGGCATGCGCCCTCTATAATTTATAATTCTGGATAAAATAGAATTTGATTCAGTAATTTGTGTTTTTCAGTTTTCTGTTGCATCATTAAATGTGTTTTTTTTCGGGATGTTTTTCCTTTTTAAGAAGCATTTCAGTCATTTATCCCATTGTTTCCCTACTGTGCAAGACTTATCCTGCTTGGTGTATTATCCACGTGAATATATTTTTGTTTCTCTCCCATGCTGTTATGGAAAAAATCCTGGTGGCTTATGTTTTGGCGGAAGCCTAATTTTGAGTTCAATAATCAGGAAACATTCGGGTTTTTTGCCGTTGTCGTCCATTAAGCAAGGCAGAGGTATCGGCTGGTTGTTCAGTAGTTGCAGAATTTGAATCTGCGAAAGATGGAGATCTTGGGATTCTCACAGGCAGCTCCACTAAGAAGACATTTAAATTCGACAGGGTGTTTACGCCGAAAGATGATCAAGGTCCTTGTATCTTCCCTAACTACGGAAAATACTTAACATTGCGATTCCATTACATCAATATGAGTCTTATATGGTCATTCATTTTCTCTTTTCTCACAGTCGATGTGTTTGCGGATGCTTCACCACTTGTAGTCTCTGTGTTGGATGGTTACAACGTCTGTATTTTTGCCTATGGCCAGACGGGAACTGGGAAGACATTTACGATGGAAGGCACAGAGCATAACCGAGGAGTAAACTATAGAACCCTCGAGCAACTATTTAGAACTGCCCAGGAAAGAAGTGAAACATTCACGTACAGCATATCAGTTAGCGTCCTTGAGGTCTACAACGAGCAGATACGAGACCTCTTGGCAACGTCACCAACATCAAAAAAGTAAACTATATTCTTTTTTCTCTCTGTTATTTGGTCTTAAAATTTATCTGACACTTTTTTTTTATGCGTAAAATTTATTTGATTTTAAGGAGGCTTATGATTGTTTCTACTAGGTTGGAGATTAAACAAGCATCTGAAGGATTTCACAATGTCCCTGGGATTGTAGAGGCCAAAGTTGAGAACATCAAGGAAGTATGGGATGTACTTCAAGCAGGAAGCAATGCTAGGGCTGTTGGGTCAAATAATGTCAACGAGCATAGTAGTCGATCTCACTGGTACAAAACTTTTACTTCTGACATTCTTTCTCATATGATCTTTTATGGAAAAAATCATCAGACTGTTTTTTTCAGTATGCTATGCATAATGGTGAGATCGAGAAACTTGATCTCTGGGGAGTGCACAAGGAGCAAGCTATGGCTCGTGGACTTGGCAGGCAGTGAGAGGCTTGCAAAAACCGATGTGCAGGGAGAGAGACTGAAGGAAGCTCAGAATATCAATCGGTCCCTGTCAGCACTTGGAGATGTAATTTCTGCTTTAGCAAATAAAAGCAGTCACATCCCATACAGAAACTCGAAACTGACACATCTACTTCAAGATTCTCTAGGTAAATGGAAATGCCGACTCAAAAATCTGTCATATCTTTGGCCAATATAAAATGAAGAATCTGAGTAGCCTAATTTGCTGAGATTTATTGCTTTCACAGGTGGTGACTCGAAAACTCTGATGCTTGTGCAAATTAGTCCCTCGGACAAGGATTTGGGTGAGACATTGAGTTCATTAAATTTTGCCACACGGGTTCGAGGGGTTGAATTGGGTCCTGCTAAGAAGCAAATAGATCCCAATGAGCTTCAGAAGATGAAAACAATGGTATAGTGAAACTTCGCTTGTAGTCAGTTATCATTATCAATCTGAATTATAATAACACTATGCCCTGCCCCTGTGTAGCTCGAGAAAGCAAGGCAGGAGTCCAGATCAAAGGATGAATCTCTAAGGAAGTTAGAAGAGAACATCCAAAACTTGGAGAGTAAGGCGAAAAATCGGGACCAAGTTTACAAAAACTTGCAGGAGAAAATCAAAGAACTAGAAGGTCAGCTAGAATCAAAGACCTCCTGGCAAAGCCAGTCAGAGCGACAGGCTTCGCAACTTTTAGACAAACTAAAGGCGAAGGAAGAAGTTTGCTCCACTCTTCAAGAAAAGGTTAGGGACCATCATTTCTTTGGGAGGGAAGGTTTTTATTCCTTCCCATTTTTTGTTTGACTATCACCTTTTACTTTTCTTGAAGGTGAAAGAGCTTGAGAGTAAGATTTTAGATCGTGATCGAGACCTTTTGGAGTCTGTCTCATTGCAAGAGAAGGTTAGCAAAGTGTTCCTTCAGTTGTGGTGTTATCATCGAAAACGTAAACTTAGTGAAATACTTCTTTTGTTTTTACGCAGATGAAACATCTCGAAAGCAAACATAGGGAGCAAATGCAGGAATCCGTCCATCATTCCCATGTCCTTCAAGAAAAGGTCTTTTAGCCATGTTTTAATTTTCATGCATTGAGCACTTTAGTGCTCTCTCTGCCACTTCTTTATTGTGATTCTGTACCCTGCAATTCCAGATAAGGGAGCTCGAGCAAAAACTGGCAGAGAAGGAAGAGAACTCTGAGTCCGCGTCTCTTCATCAGAAGGTAATCAATCCATTTTCGTTATCTATGCCCATATTCAGTTCGGAAATACCATAAGATAATTAGCTTGCAATTGTTGTAACATTAAATGGCTACTCTTCAATTGTCTAATTGAACAATGTATCATAATTGTAGAATTGAAATTTTTTCCTTGACAGATTAAGGAGCTTGAAGATAAGTTGAGGCAGCAGGAGCAACAGTTGCAGTGCCAAGGAGCTCGTGATTGTGATGGGGTCGTAACAGCGACACCAAACTTGGGTAAAACCTTCGCACACGACATAGTCACGACTGATATGGACTCTCATATCCTGAAGATCTCAAACTCCATAACCCGTCCGGTGAGTCATGGCTCTGTTTCTCGCGGGCATACTGGTGAAGCTGCTCTTCACGAGCAAAGGAGGAAACGAAACTCGAGAACTGGCGAGACGGAAAACTTGTTTCTGCCACCGAGCTCTCTGAGTGATAAGAGGTTCAGGAAGTCTGATCCACCGAGAGTTGCAAAGATGGTTAGACCAGTAGTAAAGCCCATTGCGACAGCTCAAGGAGCTACCACGAACACAAGGAGGGTCAGCAGAGATCAAGTTCAGGGGCAGAAGGAGAGGGACAATAAGAAGAAGATATGGTCAAGATAATTAATGAAAACGAAGAGACAGACGAATACGCTGATCGAGTGGTAACCTTCCTTGGTTTAAACTCGTAGTTCTGAATATGTTATGTATCAACCGATGCACTTTCCCTTGTGTGTATTTGTGTGTATAAACTTCAAGCTGTGGATTTTTAGCTTTTTTTTTTTGGAGTTCTTTTGAAACTGAAAGCGCTTCTTATAGCTTCGTAAATGGAACAGGTTGGCAATTTGTTTCCAAATGAGCCGGCACTTAACTCTTATCATTTTTTCCCTCCTCTTCTTTTGCCTGTACCATCTCGTATCTCAAAATCTAAAGGGTCTTAGTTTAGGTTCGAGTAAGATTGGCCTACTAAAGAGTAGCTATTAATTTATAATATATAATGGATAAAACCGTCCGAGAAATTAAGGATGCTCATGGAATTAAGCAATGTTCACGATAATCATATTGAACAAAATATCACCTAAGGTAGTGGCTCTGTGGCTGGCATGCCGAAGGAAATTCACAAGACAACCTCAGTTTCTAAGTCGGAATCTGATGTTACAACTTCCAATAAGTTTTCAGTCTTAGAGGAATCTGCTGAGTGTCAGCCTGCAAACTTGCCTCACATTTCTCCTAAAAAGGCTCATGGAGCTGTAATGGGTTTTAATGTGATGATGCAGAATATTACTCAGAATCAGAGGAAAAACAAAAGGGGTACCAGCAAGCTTAGTAGCGAAGTAACTGGGCAAGGTTCCAAGGGTAAGTCTCCACCCCCTAATCTTTCCCAACTGTTAAAGATACTTACTTGGAATGTTAGAGGCTTCAATAGGCCTCTCAAGCATAAGGAAGTAGGCAGGCTGGTTGCTGTTAATAAAATAAATATCATTGGTATTCTTGAGACTAGAGTCCAGGAGAGTAAGATGCAGTTGATTAAGAATGCCTCGTTTCAAAATTGGAAAATATTCCACAACTACTCTCAGCACCCCCTCGGGAAAGTGTGGATTGTTCATGATAATTCCGTGGATCTTTCTGTGGTTGAGAAAACTGATCAGGTAATCCACTGTGTTGTAAGGGCTAATTCATCTTTCCAGTTTTGGTTTTCTGTGGTGTATACTGCAAATTCAGTTAATGAAAGGACCAATTTGTGGTCATCTGTCAGAAATTTGCTAAAAATGGTTGGAAATTCTCCTTGGTTATTGGCAGGGGACTTCAATGCAATAAGGGACAATACAGAGGCCAGTAATGGAGATCTCAGTGATCTACCAGGAATGAATGATTTCAAGCAATTGCTTATGGATGTTGAGCTGCAAGATCATCCTTGCTTGGGTGGGTAATTTCTTTACCTGGTCAAATAAAAGAGCTGATGGGTTCATAGACTGGAAACTAGACAGAGTCCTTGCTAATGAACGTTGGTTCAATCATTTCCCTAGTTTGATGGTGGAATTTCAGGCTCCCATGATTTCTGACCATTATCCTAGTATTAGATGAACAGAAATGTAGTCACAAGAAGCAGTTTTAAGTTTTTCAATTTTTGGACTACTCATTCTGAATATAGACAGGTAGTTAGGAGAGGGTGGACCAGAGAAGTTCAGGGCACTCCCATGTATTGTCTTTGCAGCAAGCTTAAAATGTTGAAAGGAGACCCTAAGGCTTTTAACAGGAGGAATTGTTGACATCTCCCATAAGGTAAAGGAGGCTGGAAACCTGCTAAAGGTAGCTCAATCAAAGATCTTAAATGGCAACCATTCTCCTGATCTTTTAGCTGTTGAACAAGCTTTGAGTCAGTCTTATGTGGAGTTGAGGAATGCAGAGGAGGCCTTTTATAAACAGAATGCTCGTGTTAGATGGCTCTGTTTGGGTGACCAGGATACTGGTTATTTTCATAAAATTGTGAAGTCTCGGAAGGCAAGAATACTATAAAGCTGCTTTTCACAGATGATGGCTCTATACTTGAAGATCCAAGTGATATCTCAAATGAAGCTGTGAGGTTTTATCAAAAGCTTTTGGGAACTACCAATTCTGATGTTTCTGGTGTTTCTGTTTCTGTGCTTCAAAATACTCTTAATTACAAGCTTTCGGAGGAGCATATTATCTTTTTGTCAAGGAGGGTATCTGAGAAAGAAGTTAAGGAGGCTTTGTGAAGTATGGATGGTGATAGGGCCCCTGGTCCTGATGGGTATAGTGCCCATTTTTTTTTTAAATACTCTTGGGCTATTTTTGGTAAAGATTTCATTGCTGCCATTATGAGCTTCTTTGCTAGTAGCAATCTTCTTAAAGAAGTGAATAGTACCCGCATTACTCTGGTCCCAAAAGTCCCTAATCCTTCTAGGATGGCCGAGTTTAGGCCTATCTCTTGTTGTAATGTGATATATAAATGCATCACTAAGATACTAGCACACGGACTGAAGAGTATTCTGTCTGATTTTGTCTCCTCCAATCAGTGCACTTTCATTAGTGGCAGGAACATTGGGGATAACATACTCCTTGCCCATGAATTAGTTAAAAGGATATAAAAGGGAAGGATTAAGCCCGAGATGTGCTATCAAGGCAGATATTATGAAGGCTTTCGATTCATTGGATTGGGGTTCTGTTATTAATATCTTCAAAGCTATTGGAGCTCCTGCTGTTTTTGTTGACTGGATCATTGAATGCATTACAGGTACTCGTTATTCAGTACACATGAACAGGGGATTAGAAGGTTACTTTAATGGCTTGAAGGGTCTGAGGCAAGGTGACCCTCTGTCCCCTTATCTTTTTGTCATAGCTGTTGAAGTTCTTTCCAAACTGCTTGATAGTGCTGCTGCAAGAGGTGTACTGGCATATCATCCTTTTTTTTTTAAAAAAATTCAGCTAACCACCTTGGATTTGCTGATGATTTTTTGATTTTTATCAAGGGTGATCGTAATTCTTTAAGGGCTGTCCTGGAGGTGTTCAAGATCTTCTACAGTTTTCTGGGCTCAAGTTAAATCCAGCAAAAAATTGAGATTTATTGTGCAGGATTGGATGAGCAGTCTGTTAAGGAAATGCTGGATTTGAGTGGGTTTAAAAGAGGTTCCCTCCCTGTACTTTATTTGGGGGTTCCACTTATTGCAGGAAGGTTGACAGACAAGGACTGTAAACCTCTCATTGGTAAGATTACAAGCAGAATAGAGGGCTGGGCAGCAAGGAAATTACCATATGCTGGGAGGCTTCAATTGAATAAATCTGCTATCCGTCCTCTGGTCATGTTGTGCATTTGTCCTTCCAAAAAAGGTTTTGAGGATGGTGGAGCAAAAATGTCAATCATTCCTTTGGAAGGGAAAGGATGGAAATGGCAAGGGTGCTAAGGTGAGCTGGGATAAAAGTATGCTTGCCGAAAGATCTATGTACCTGGAACCTTTCTTGTAATATGAAGCTCATATGGTTGCTTTTCAAAAAGGCTGGCTCTTTGTGGATTGCTTGGTTGGAGGCTCATCTCATTAAAGGAAGGAGTTTTTGGAGTTTGAAGATTCCAAATTGTTGTTCTTATGCGTGGAGAAATCTTCTAAAGATAAGAACTGTAGTTTGTCCTTTTTATTAAACACAGGATTGGTGACGGTCAGTCGACTTTTTTCTGGTTTGATAATTGGACCGGGGATAGCCCTTCGATCAATGGGAGTCCTCTTTATGGTATTCCTCTTGATTCCACTGTAGCTGATGTTATTGGTAATATTGGTTGGGTGAGAAGAGATTGCAGGGATGAGAGGAGGAATACTCAGTTTTTGTTGAGTGAGCTCTCTTTGTTGCCAGGGAAGAAGGATGAAGTCATTTGGTGTATTGGGATTCCTCTTGATTTTCTGTAGGTTCATTTGCATTAGGATCATAGAGGCAGTCGATTAGTTGGTCCGTGATTCCAAGCTTTGGGCCTGTGAGCCTAATCCTTGGGCATGTGCGCCATTTTTCCCATTTGGGCTTATGTATATTCTTCGATCCTATTCAATTCGTAATAAAGGGCACGCTGATTTGGATCCAAAAAATCATATTGAACAAAATATGTTTTGAAAAAGCGAATTGAGATATGAGATTAAAAATAAGAGGAAGAAGATGACGAGAGCATTCACTGAGATATATAGCAATGATAAATTAACGAATCTATAAAAATCATACATATCAAGCTGTAAAGTTTTTTGCATTGTGAATGTGAATATGGCAGTTTGTCATACTCGCGCCATCTTCTTGAAGTTTTATTTCTTTTTTAATAATTTGATTTATTGAATTACATTTTTAATTCATTTATTAATGAATGACAAAAAATTGTACATACATATTTTATTTTATTAGGTAATTTAAAATTAATAATGAATACTTAATTCATGATTTTTTTTATTCAAATCCCCTTATTACCTTCCTTATCCATAAATTATTATTCACATCAAGCTGGAAAGTTTCTTGTATTGTGAGGGTGAGTATGGCAATTTTTCATACTCGCGCCATCTTCTTGAAGTTTTTTTTGATCATTTAATTTATTGTATTATATTTTTAATTCAATTGTCAACGAATAACCAAAGAAAAAAGAGTTTGTACATACATATATTATTTTATTAGATGATCTAAAATTAATAACGAATATTTAATTCATTAAAAGAAAAAAGAAAAAAATCCAACTTTTTTTTAAATATTAAAATTTCCTTATTACCTTCCTTATCTATAAATCATTCATATCAAGCCCGAAAGTTTCTTGCATCGTGAGGATGAGTATGGCAGTTTTTCTAACTCGCGCCATCTTCTTGTAATTTTATTTCATTTTACTAATTTAATTTATTGTATTACAGTTTTAATTCAATTTTTAATGAATAACAAAAAAAAAAAAGTTCGTACATACATATTTTATATCATTGGGCATAAAATTAATAATGAATATTTCATCCATGAAAAGGAAAAAGGAAAAATTCTGTTTTTTTATTCGAATTCCTCATTACCTTCCTTATTAGAATTACCTAAACACATAAACTGATAAATTGATCGCTTTCTTTATTTCGGATAATTGCCATGATTATTAAAGAATTCTTATTGATTTTTTTTCGTTACGTCAATGTGAAATAAACTCATTTAAAATTTTCTTCTTTTTGTGTTCTCGTAATAATTTTTCCAGCCCGTTTTGGTTAAATTTCATCAAGATCGTAGCACTGCTCTTTCTTTGTACATGCATTTTCTGATTCTAAGAGAACCTTGCTTTTACTTGTAATATTATATTGTATCATTAATTTGTTTATTTCTATTCTCAATTTTGTATTTTATTTTATGAATTTTATTTTTTTCCTGTCATATCTGACGGCAAAAACTGAAGATATCGAAGAGTGAACACGTTATATAAGAGCAACAAATATCTTCTTAGATTTCTTGGATATTACAATAAGAAATCTTTATTAATAAATCAGTGAGAAAAAAAAACAATTAGTATACATCCGTGCAAAGCATAGGAAGCATTCTAATATTGGATAAAGTAGCAATTTCTGTTAGAATTTGGATTACAATCTGACGATATGATAATACTAGTGTAATGCCCGATATAGGGAATTATGCACTTATAAAAGAAAAATTCTAAATACACAGTTTCATAAATTCACCTAAGAAATTACAAATTCATAAAGGTACGAGTAACACAGTAAACACGATATACACAAACATAAATTACCAATATTTTGCAACTATGTATATATACTTCTATATTATGATATACAGAGAGGGGCCATCCCTTAATCTCACTTTCCTTTTTCCAAAATATTATGCGCGTCAAATGAAAGATTTCTAGCCAATTACGCAATAGGAAGAACTCATGTGAAAGTTTTTTTTTTTTTTTTGCTTTCTCTTTGCCGGGATGCCACAGGTATTCGGAAGTTTAACATGCTTGGACTAATCCAATTTGAGTCGAGATTGGTCCACTAAGAAATAAATCTCTGTCAATCGTAGATTTTTTACATTTACAAGATTCGAAAGTGAGACTTTATTTAAGGCGAGTAAGCGCCAAATCTTTTAACCAAGCCAGGTTGGTGAAAGCAATACATCTTCAATGAGAATGAAGTTATAAAAAAGATGCCATGCTTATTTTCTTTTACGTGTGCACCTTGGTATATCCGGAAGTTCAATGG
Source organism: Punica granatum (assembly GCF_007655135.1). Lineage (NCBI taxonomy): Eukaryota > Viridiplantae > Streptophyta > Magnoliopsida > Myrtales > Lythraceae > Punica > Punica granatum. The sequence continues at coordinate 53,039,025 of NC_045127.1, forward strand.
GCCCGACAAATCCAGTTCAAGACAGGTCGGTCCACTAAATAGTAAATCTCTCCCCGGGTGAATGTTCTTCATTTATAAGATTTAAATTCGACGCCCTATTTAAAGAGAACAAGTGCCGAACCATTTGAACTAATTTCATATTCGCTAGATGCAATGTTGTGCGTTTAAGAAGAAGAGGCCAAATTCAAGCTGGGGCGAAACAGTTGATGACTCCATTTATCAAAATAAAAAAGAAAATCTATATTTATCCCAACAAAAAGAGAGTGACGATAGTGAGACTGCGTTTTTCTCGTTTATGGATAATATGAGTGAGAGCTATATATGGTTTCGAGCCTTATCGAAAATGAGAAAAGCGAACCCAAGACCAGCCGGAAGCGGCACATATTTTAGGAAGAATTAACTATGCACGTACATATACGCGTAAGCATGCATCTGTGTATGTGAATTTCGATCTGCAGAACTAAGTTCGGACCGTTGCTCTGTTTCAGTAAGACCCATGGAAATCGAAGGTAAAAACTCGCTGACACGTGTCCGCCAATTTTAACGACCTCTGTATGTACGTCTGTTACAGTCGAAGTAACTTGTATTAACTTATACTAGAGAGTTCGTGTCGGCTTTATGTAAGTGAAACGACTCGAGGGGGCATACCAGGTAGCTTGAGGTTAGGGGCACACTGCACACATGCATGGATCAAACAAACAAAGGGGTCATGAGCTTCTTGCCGCCGTCTAGCAATTAAACGATATAATGACCGACAGTTGATGCCACCAGAGAGGATTTGCGCGCATCAGCTGTCTAAAGAAACGGTTTCCGTTCCGTTTCCGTCCATGTCATCTTCAAAAAGTGAGTTAAGACACACGGACAGAAATGGATCCAGGATTTCGGTCGAGGGGAGCGAGTCCTTGGGGGGGCAAATAGCAAGATAAATTTTTCGAGTTAGGGGAAGCGAATATGAGTAATTTTATCAAAAGTTAAATAAAAATATATGAATTTCTTAGAACATCAGAAGTTTTAGGGGGCGATTGGCTACCTCAACCCTCCTCGGTCCATCCCTGGACAGAAGACAGACAGAGAGAGAGGGAAGGGGGAAGAAGGAGGCTTGTCTTGCCTGGCTTGGATAGGGATTTCACGTTCATCATGCCACCGCTTCCCCCTAACTTCATGATCTCATCCTCTCACCTGTCACATTCTGTTCCATTGCTTCAGCTTTACACCACTATGTTATATATTTGTGCAGATAAAGGATTTCCCGGTAAATCGTAAGTCGGTAACGAGATTTCTTGGAACGGTCGGACGCATGGGGAGGTGGGGCCACTTCGCCCGAGTTCGACATAATATATTTAAAATTTCAAAAATGGTTTACAACTATATGATTTCCAGGCTATCGATTGATCCATATTGGGTTCAAATATTGGTGGCAAGCAAATAGTTGTTTTCGAGACTGGAAAGATTACTCATATGTGTGGTGCTCCTCTTTTGTGGGAAGGGATGAGACAGACTAGCTCTATATATAGCTTCATAAATTCTCATGCAAAACCTATATATTGGAGAAAACATTCAATGAGCATTACTTATTCACCTTGAATGAGTATGAACCAATTAAAATGCTTGTAAGTGGAAATCTGTGGGCCCATTGCAAGGCAAATTTTTCACTTTTAAGCATTTTTATTGGGTGTTACTCATCCAAATGGATCGATAATGCTCACCAAATATTTACTCTATATATTGCAAAAAGGATTTTTTTTTTCCATGAACATTGCAAAAAGATTCTTTAATGACTTTATTACAATTAGATTCTTTGCCTCTTTTTTTTTTCCCTTCTATTGATGTGGGTACGATATACTATATATGTTTGATATGATGCAATATACATATATAGAAGGGCTATAAATTCTAAGAATAATTGTCATGTGGAATTTAACCATTTAATTTCGACTTGCTGGTGCCACATGGTAATTATAATTTGGCGAAATTAAAAGTTGCATATGTTCTAGATATATTTAATCCGCACACGTAAGTTGCTGCATGCGTTACTGCATGGTATGTGACACATCCGCGCTTTACATATAATCCACATTACTCGAATTCCCCGAGCAGCCCCAAAACCTCGGTAGTTGAAGGAAAAACCGAAATGTGCCGTCTTCAGGGTGCGGATTGTACATTAATAAAATTAGTTATAGATAGCCTCTATTGAAATCCAAAGCTTCTGGAACACACTCATTGAATACAACTACATGGAAACCTCCACTTTTTTGTTCTTTCTGCTCAGACACACTAATAACAAATGAACTGCAAAATTATTAATTTTGTTTGCTTTAAGATGAGGGAGACAGACAGCAGACTAGGTTTGCACTTTTTTCCTGAGGATCTCCCAACAGCCGAGATGTGTACATATAGCTATATATATATATCGCTAGATATATAATTAACTCGCTGAACATGCAGCAGCAGCTTCTCTGCTATATCAAAAAGGACCTGAGAGGCTTATCATCAGCTTGAAGACAGAAACTGGGACTCTGATACACTCAGACCCCTTTGTGAAACCCAATGCAATTAACATAGCGCGCGCCCGCACACACAAAAAGAAAAAAAGAAAAAAAGAAGAAGAAGACAAGGTAGTCCGTGTCATAACAGAATTGTAATTTAACGAAAAATCTAATAAGCATTCGAGTCGACTATCCATTAATCGGTTAATTAATTAGCATGTAAAGGTATGTACGCAGTATCTCCCCGACCTCGAGTGAGAAAACATTTTTGTGAGGGAGCTCGACAAATATATGTATATATATAGTGAGCATTACAACCGGCCCCGAGAGACATGTGCATAAGAAATTAACGGAAATATAGAACTTTATAAGTAACGTGTAGTAACAATAGTGTGTGTGACTGCTCATGAAAGCATCATCAGTTCACACTCATTGATGTGGAATAATGTAAAATAAAAAAGCTGAAAATCATGAGAATGATCATGTTTTGCTTAACACATCATGATACAAATCACAGAACATTATCTAACAAACTGACTTGCCTTAATGTGCGTTCGAAATTAAAGCTCTAATTAACAATTATTAATGAAACAACAACTTACATATATATCCTTTCGAAGATATTTATCCTATATGTAACTCTGTAAACTAATTAACCTGTCTTTGAGACACGCACACACACATACATATATATGCTTAAATGATTAGTCCTACCTCTTTTGTAAATCGACATGTTTATGTATTGCCGTCACATAGAAGTATCTAGGGCAAGTTAGCACCGAACTGATGTAGATTGCTGTTTCCCCATGCTTGAACTGATCGGTCGCCATTACCGCTCTCCTCGGCTGAGTCGGGAATTAGGGAATTATACGAATTCCCAAAGAACCATTCGGTCACTGTGGTCTCGCCTTCTTTTCTCGAGTAGATGTTATCTGATTTTATCGGCACAAATTCTTGATTTTGGAATGGAACGGGCTGTGGCTTGTGCACCACCTGGGTCTCAAGAGAGTGTGTTGCCGGAGCTGGAGAAACAAAGGTGGCGGCGTCCTTTTGGGTGTTACTCTCTACAGGCCCGAAAAGCATGGCAAGCCTTTGTTGCTGGAGCTTCCAGTGCAAGTCTTGGTTCAAGGAGCTCAGGGATTCGATTGAGGATGCTAGGCTGCTCTGGATGTTCATTGAACCAGCCATATCTTGGTTTGTAGAACTGCCGAATAATAACCCCGAAGCGATGGAAGGAGAAGAAGTGTTGGAGGATGAGAGTGATGGGTAACAGTTGTTGAATCCGATGGGCTGTTCGAGGCTGAACCGAGAATTACTGTTTGGTATGTCCGCGAACGACGAGAGGGGCATAGGGAGACGATTAAAGGAGGACGAAAGTCCGCTGAGCTGGAAATCTACAGCTGGGGAGAGACTGGCTGGATTTGGAAAGAACCTGAACCCGGGGACGTCAGCGGAGGAGGATGGGGAGGCAGCACCGGCGCCGGAGGAGGAGGAATCGAGCTTGGAATCAAAGGCAGAGGAGAGGCGTGAGGCCGACGAAGATGACTTGAGCTTCTTGTTCTTCCGGCATCCTCCGCCGATCGGGACGTTGCGGAGGGCCCCGCCCTTGGTCCAGTAGCGCCGGCACGTCTTGCAGAAGTGGCGGGGCTGGCTGAGGCTATAGTTGTTATAGTAACAGAACTTGGTGTTGGTTGAGTCGCACCTCGGGCACCTCAGGGCAGCCGCCTGCTGATCAGGTGGTGGTGGAGCGTCCCCAGCTGGCCTGCTTGATGGGGCTGCTGCAGCCGCATGCTTGCGAGGCGCCAAGTTCTGGGGGTCGAGAGCACAGTCTTTCTTCGCGTCCTCGAGAGTGGCCATCTCGAGACGAGAGATCAGGTTTCCCTTCTAGATGGTGAGAGATTTATGTAGAGATCAGCTCTTCAATAAGATGGGTGGGGGGTTGATAACTTGATGGGTGGTGATGATGATGAGGATGATGATTAGGTGCCCTTTTGCAGAGGTAAAGATTTCCTCAAAATTGAATGGTTTCATGCATGGAGGAGTTGATGATGTATGGGGGGGAGAGAGAGAGAGAGAGAGAGAGAGAGAGAGAGAAGGGGCTAATAACAAGCTAGCAATGATCGAGCTCCCCCTGTGAACTCCATCAAAGAGTTTGTAAAACCTATATACAAAAACCTACACACATACATACATATATATATTTAGACACCCTTATATTCGTATATACATATATAATATGTGAGTGAATTCTAAAATGTGTTTGAAAGTCCAATTGAGTTATGATTACTCCAGTCGAGCAGGGTTGGCTTACTAAGGGGTAAAGCTCCATAGCGTGTATATTTTGCATTCACAATAATTTGAACTCAAGATCTTATTTAAGTAGAACAAGCGTCGAACCGCTTGAACTAACCAACGTTGATTTTAAAATGGGTTATTCCTATGACTATATCTGTTGCATAGCAGTGTCAATGTTCTAATATTGGCTTATACTGAACTAATACCTCTTTTAGCATCTCATAATTGCCTACGCACGTGGTAATGGTGTAATCCCGATGAACTCTGCGATAACTTTCGCTTAATTTTTACTACCGAAAAACTTCCGCTTAATTTTCTTCTCTGGTGAAACTTCGGCTTAATTAGATGGTTTACAACAATAAGTGATGCGAATACTCATATATATGATCACGGAAGTCACTATCTTGAGTGTCCCTTCTTTTGCTTTTCGGTAATAAGGATGCTCGTGGACCTATTGCGTCCCTTCTTCTGCTTTCATCGGTAAAAAGAAGTATCATGAGATCACATGGAAAGATAGCCGGAAAATAGTAAAATACCTAGATCGGTATTATATATAGGAAGTAATTGGGATTTTAAGATATTAGACATATCAATTACTGTTGTAGGTCAATGGCTTCTTTGTAACAAAAAAAAAAAAAGAAAAAAAGATCTCAAAAGAGAACGTGTAGCAAGATTGATCCAGGCAGTTCAGTACTTGTTTCCTTACGTAAAATTCCAAATTCGAGTATTGTGACTGAAAAAAATTATTGATTGTGATAGTTTTATCTATGAATAGACCGATCCAGTTCGAACTGAATTAGTCGGAGTCAATTACGCACCTGAATATTGGGTGGTACACATTTAAAAAATAAAAAAACTCACCAATGAAGGAAAATCACAGACAATAAATTAATCCGCTTTTAGTTCCTTAGTCTTCGGTCCTTGCATAGTACGTTGATGATGGCGATCATACACTGATTCCCCTCATACTAATTGCACGTACTTGTTGCTTTGACTGTTGTGTATGATCAATTCCTGCCTACAATTATATCTTCTTTTTTTTTTTTTTTTTCATTTTGAGTTGTCAAAGAATTTAGAGGTCTCATAAACTAAAAGATATTGGTGCCATAAGTTCACTCTTGGAATAAGGGGGAGGTTCAAGGTACAAATATTTTAAAAGTGATTACATCGAGTAAATTACTTAAAATTGTAATAAAAATATTAATTATCTCAAATACACGTCTATTGAATAAATAACACATATATTTTGAGAAATAAATTATTCTTGGTTACTTACATTTAAGTACAGTATACAGATTTTGAAAAGTTTTTACTTATGTTGTTAGTAAATTACAAGAATCTTGAGAAAATTTTACTTAAACTTTTAATAAAATATTTGAGTGCATTACGTTACCAGTTTTGGTAATTTCACCATAAAATTTACCTTGAGTAAGTGGTGTAAGGGAAAATTCTAGGGTTTGGTTATGGGGTTAACGGTTCCCGGAACCGTAGGAGCTTCCTGGTGTAGGGGATTGAACATATATCAACTTGACCCGACTTGGATATTATGCATCATGGATTTATCCTAACTAACGTGAGCAGGACAACGCTATATTTCTTTAAATTTTTTGGTAAATATATATCTCGTTGAATTTAATATAACAATTTTGATAATTATATATATCTATGTATATCTATATCTATATATATAATGTAAAGTGGAGTTGTGATGGCTTCGACCAAATAGCCTCAAATGCTCGGTTTCTAAATAGAATTTTCTTGAGTTTTTTATTTTTTATATTAACTTTTAATAAAAACAATTTTGTTTTAATTTTTAAAAGATATCTTACGTTTTTTTCTTGGTTTTTTGGATATTTTAGATATTCTTTTAATTTTTGATAGATACTTCTAAAAGATATAATATAATATTTAAAAAAAATTTTGAGAAGATTTTGTATCTATGTAATATTTAATAATCTTGAGTTTTTTTTTTAATCTTAGGCAAAAGTTAATATTTAAAGACATAAATATTGATATTAAAAAATATTAATATATTTTGACACAATATAAGTATGTTAATATGTATTTGCTATGATAATATATGGTTATGTTGATGACCTTTAGTATAATTTTGTACTGATTTTTGGAATGTTTAAAATTGATCTAATATTTTTTATAAGATATATAATTAACAAGATATTTTTTGAAATTTTTTGAGAAGATTTCACTATCTAAATAATAATTAACAATCTTGAATTATTTTATTTAAGATAAAATTCATATCTATAAAATCAATACTAATATTAAAATAAATTTATATATGCTGATATTAATCTATATTTAAATGATATAATTTATTAATTAAAATAAATAAATATGTATCTCTTTTGATAATAGACGGTTGGAGTGGCTATCCTTAATATAACTTTTTACTTACTTCATTGGTCAAATCAATTAACATCTGTTATACAAGTCTAATATAATATGTTTTTATTGTTTATAAATTATGATTTGCGGCAATTTTGATAAAAAAAAGAAAAATGAATCATGTTCTATCCTGTATAGTGCATGAGTTTCACGACTAATAAACGTAAAATTAAGACAAAAACCAATATTATAATTGGTTTCAGTGGCTCAACAACTCTTCCCTTTAAGTAATTAAGGTCTTAGATTCAAGTATTGTGACCAGAGAAAATTCACGAATATTAATGGGGGAATTGTAATTTTTCTTTAGAACTTGGATATCAGGTGATGCATACCGAAACAAATATAGTATATAGAGACAAATGCATCTCCCGTCCCCGTCGAGCAGTTTTATTGAAGAAGATAGACAGACTGAAGAGTCTAGCGGAAGGTTGGCAGAAGATGATCCAGTATAGGATCTAGCAACCAGCAGTTTTAGACTTGTAAGGAGAATTAATTATTGATGGAAGAAGAGAAGAGAAGAGAAGAGAAGAGAGATCAGAAGAGAGTTTTGATAGTTTCCACGTTGGGGAAACAGACAGACAGACAAGCAGGGGGAGCTGATGGATGGCAAGGACGACAGGCACTGCACTGTCTGATCAATGAGAGAGGCTAGTAGCAGCTGCATGCTGCTGCTCTGCCTCCCTCCCATAACAGCCAGTAGCCTGCCCCTTCTTCCTTTTCTTTGTCTACTCCTTCCCATGTAACGTCCCTATTGAGCCTTTAGTACCCAATCCCCATGTTCATTTATCATACTATAATAATATGGTAAAAAGATATACAACAATGAGAAAATAGCCTAGAAAATCACATAATTTTCCTAAATTCCACATTTTATCAACTTTTCAAATTTTGACATGAAAAATCAAGACGTTTTCCTCCGTTTCCCCCATTTAGTAACTCATCAATTTCGGTTCTAACGGTGCTGAGGTGGGCGTTATTTTTGCTTAAGTGGCAAACAAAGTTAGACGTGGAAAATAGGGCAATTGACTTTAGGCTAAAAAATCAGATAGTTTGCTAATTTTCCCTAATCTACCAAAATTGTTTGACATTTTTTTCTCAATCTACCGAAATATTAAAAACTCAAAATATTTCAAATATTTTTCACATGTACGTCAATCTACCAAAATGTGAATTATAATTTTGAATTACAAAATCATATATATATGTCGGTTTGAATACTGAAAAATATTGCATATATCCCAACATCTGTACTTTTTCTCAATTTTATACTAACCTATGAAAATAACACGAGACACACTAACATCTTGGATAACGTTTCAAAACTATCACACCGTTAATATTCCATTTATTTTGAATGGAAAATCTGACCTAATACACAACGGTACTAATGTGACAGTGCGTGGACCATTCCTTTCATCGCTCGGGCCACTATATTACGAGTTCTTGGATGCTACAGAAAGCTCATATAGAGGACCGAGCATACAATTACGAGTTTTTTCAAATCTTTCGGGCTATAAACTACGAGTTCTCTCTCTTCTCTCAACTCTTTCTCCCCTCTTTGTTCCATCTCTCTCCCCACTCATTCTCCTCTCTTTCCCATCTCTCTCTCCTATCTCTCTCTCTCATCCTTCTCAACTCACTCTCCTTTCTCTCTGCTCTCACTCGGCTCTCTCTCATCTCTCTCCTCTCTCTTGGCTCTCTCTGCTCTCACTCGGCTCTCTCTCTCGACTCCCTCTCCTCTCTTTCTCGACTCTCTCTCTTCTCTCTCGACTCTCTCTCCTCTCAATTTCATCCCTTTCTCTCTCCTCTTTACCAACTATCCCCTTTGTCTCTAGTCCCTCTTCTCTCTCTCATCTCTCTCCCTCATTTCACGCGCCAGATCTGAGAGAGATGAGGGAGAGAGGTGAGAGAGTGATGAAGAAAGTAAAGAGAAAGGGGAGATAGTCGGGAAAGAGGAGAGAGAAAGAGATGAAATTGAGAGGAGAGGGAGTTGGGAGAAACAGGAGAGAGAGAGGAGAGAGAAAGAGAGGAGAGAGATGAGAGAGTAGAGATAGAGTAGGGAGAGAGATGAGAGAGAGGAGAGAGAAACAAAGGAGGGAGAGTTGAGATAGAGGAACGAAAGATGAGAGAGAAAAGAGTACTCTTAGTGGCTGGCCTGAGAGATTTGAGAGAACCTGTAGTTGTATGCTCAGTCCTATATATGAGCTTTCCATACCATTTAAGAACTCGCAATATGGTATGCCCGAGTGATGAAAATAGTTAGCTCGAAATTGACTCAGTGAACTCTTCATGTCAGCCAACGTAGGAGTGGCCCACGCACTGCCACGTCAGCAATGTTATGTGTCACGTCAGTTTTTTTGTCCAAAATGAATGAAAATTGACGGCGCGATAGATTTGAGACACTACCCAAAACGTTGGGGTGTCTTATGTCATTTTCATAGGTTAGACTAAGATTGAGAAAAAAGTATAGTTGTTGGGATATATGCAATATTTTTCAATATTCAAACCGATATACATATATGATTTTGTAAATCAAACTTATAATCCACATTCTAGTAGATTAGGGTACATGGGCAAAATATGTGAATTTTTCGAGTTTTTGATATTTCGATAGATTGGGAAAAAATGTCAAACAATTTTGGTAGATCTGGAAAAATTGCAAAACTATCTAAATTTTTAGCTTAAAGCCAATTACCCTATTTTCCACGTCTGACTCCGTCTGTCACGTAGTCAGAAATAACGGTCACGTCAGCACCGTTAGAGCCGAAATTAACAAGCTGGTAAACGGGGGAAACAGAGGGAAATGTTTTGATTTTTCAGACCAAAATTTGAAAAGTTTATAGAATGGGGAATTTAGGGAAACAATGTGATTTTCTAGTCTATTTCCCCTACAAGAATCCACCAACAGGTATTGGTTCAAGCAATTTGGACGCTCATTCCCCTTAAGAAAAATTTCGAGTTTGGGTCTTGTTGTGAATGAAAAAATTCCACGGTTAATTAAAAAAGATTTACCCTTAAGTGAGTAGATTTGACTTGAACTGAATTAGTCGACACCCGTTGAGCTTTCAGATAATAAGGTAAACCGAAAGAAAAGATGCAAGAATCCAATCTACCCCCACCAGAGAAAAAAAAAAAGAAAAAAAAAGGAAAGGACACGAAGCCCGGTGCAATTTCTTTTCTTTTTTTGGGGGGTGCAATTTCGCTTGTTCTTGATTCTTATATGCCGGCCTCCGTCCCTTTTCATACCGGACATTTGCTTTCTAAACCCACGGATCTTTCCGGCAAATGGTCATACCAATTAACGTTGTTGCCCCTGCTTCTGTTCTGCGTATTTGTGCATACATATATATATATATATATATATATGCATATGGTCATAAGTTCACGTGGCAAATCAAACAACCTGCAGTCGCATGTCCAACTCAATTTCTTTTTTTGACTCTCTTTTCCCTTTTCGTATATGCTTTAAGGTTTGAATGAGGGAAGGTACTCGTCTTTTCGAATACAAAAGATGGATGCATATAATTAGGCTGTTGTCTCTTGTCTAGCAAAGCAAAGCACAAACATTGGCATTTGGTATATCACCAACCACCGCAATATTAATAAATTTGGTTCGGTCATGTTATTACTTTTTTCCTTAATTTGAAGTTACCTTCATGCACAAATTTTTGTTTCGTTACATAAACGTCCCATCAACAATGTATATACTCACACATATAGGGAATAGGGATCCATATAAGCTGAGCAGCCTGAACTTAAGTGTTAGACCAACGCCCAAGTTTACGTATAGAATGTCAAGAGAGTGTGTGTGTGTGCACCGCGAGCTCATCATGCAGTTGTCGATCGTTGTTGTTGCCGGATAAAACTAAATGTAGATAGGCAAAAGTGCTCGCAGTACAGCAGTTATTATGTGTATTTCTGGACATGAATGATGGAAATCAAAGTTTAGTTTCAGGTATATATAATTACATTATTTACCATATGTATGTGTGCGTAAATGCAAATAATATATAGTAGCCATGTAGTGGTGAAGTAATAAGACTTTCCCCCATGCCATGCATGATGACCGATTCATCATATGGCAGTACCGCCATATGATCAGAGAGCAACATCTCATCATCTTCATCCTCATCCTCTGTACACAAAACATATAAATATGTATATCATATGAGATGCAATGAGAAGAAAGGTGGGGAAAGAGGCAGCCATACGTTATATATACGTATACATATATGATATATATATGTGTGTAGTAACTGTTAATTTTTTCTCTCTTATTTGTATAGATATAAACCTGATAATGCATGCAATGCATGATAAGGAGAAGCCAACAGCTGTATTACAGCGCACACACACTTGATCAATCATGGACTCACACAAACACACATATATATCACACCAGAGAGAGAGAGAGAGAGAGAGATGTCTGTGTGAGTCTGTGTATGTGAGTGAGGAACATGTGAGAGAGAAGAGGGAGGGGCCGGATGGAATGGCCGGATTCCCGTGAGAAGGAAGAAGATGAAGTATAGAACAGACCAACTCCCTCTCTCTCGTTATTTAGCTCTCACCTCACATGTTTCTCTCTCTCTCTCTCTCTCTCTCCCCTTCTCTCTCGGTTACCTTTCAATTTTATTGCCCTGTATTTGATTCGAGCAAATATGGAGTCAGCGTTACTCGTCCACTTGGTTTATTACGTTATACTCAACTAGAACGTTTAGATTTGTCCTCATAATGGTCTCACAAATTTCTACATTCACACATTCTGATTGGTTATTACTCGTTCACTTGTGGAAAAGTATCACTTAGTGAATATTTTCTGGACTTGGTTCAGTCATATGTTTCTATAGATATCTAATTTTCTACCACACCAGCAATCGATCTGCTCTCCCTCGACTTTGAATTTTTAATTCCATGAAAATGATCTCGATCATCAGTTTATATTCTCTGAACTTTTTTTCTTTTTTCTTTTTTTCAACTATGAAATGCTAAATTCTCACTTTGTCTTAATTAGTTAGTTTCACACATTCAAACTGTAATCCTCGCCCCATGTTATTAATCTAAGGTGGAATGTCGCCGTCAAATTCGAATCCGAACCCTGTCCCGAAGGATCGGATATATTCTACGGCTTGAAGAAGCTGCCACAGCTTCCACACTGTGCTCTTGAAAAATAAATCCTGCATGCCTTCCGTGACGAGGTTGAAAAGGACAGGACAGAAGCCATCGTTTTTATGCAGTTGGTCAATGGTGATCTATGGTAAATGAATGACCAAATAATCCCTTTCAAACGGGCCGGTCTGTGTCTGTGTGCAAGGCCCAATATTGGCCCAACTTATTCGGCCCAGTAGTTACCCGTAGTGCAACTGCCTGACTCTGATACGCCCGACAACATTGTTTGTTTATTTGTGGTCGATCCACGAACGCGTTCCTTTCTGCTATGCCAGTTCTGTTCATGTAATGTCAATTTCCTCAGCGTCCTCCACAGAGACGTATTGAGCTCGAGCGACCCCATTGCTTCTCGAGAAGGCCCCGGTACTCCTCAGAGAATGGCTGCACCTCGCCACGCTTAAAATTCGGGAATTCTCCAGCGTCAATCACTTGAACACAGCGTTGCCTTTTAGTTTTGGATGGTCAGATGAAATGTGTTGCAGGAAGAATCTAGCGTCAGTTCTCAATCCGCAACACATACCAATCCTAAAACAGTTTTGATCGAAGCATTTTTTTTTTTTTTAATCGTCGGGTTAGAACTAGGGAAGTATCTGCCACCACTAAATTGGCGATGCAAGTATTTTACTATGTTGTTTCGAGTACGGGTAAATTTGAATTCGCTATTCTGAATATTGTTTTGCCTGGACCTCTGCAGCACATACCGACCCTAGAAGAGTTTCGATCATCTGAAACACCGAATCGAGAAATATGTGCATGCATAAGGACTGAAGCACACTGAAGAATGATAAAACGTTCCTCCCTGAAGCTCCACTTAGCTTCCTGAAATTTTAACTCATCTAAAGCTCGAGATAACGCGCCAGATGACCTCGTTTAATAACAAAAGTCACTCCAAATTCATTCATAAAATTAGAAAAAGAGGCGAGTATAATTAGCTAGTGATCGAGCCTCAACAGTTGAGGATCCTCCTTGTTTTACAGCTAAAAATAAGGATCCAGATGCTACCTTAACTAGATGAACACGAATCGCGTTAGGGGTCGCCTTCACTGATGAGGATGGGAAGCAGGTAGAAACAGAGGGAATAACATATACTCAGGACTCCGGCGTGGTGCATGACCGAAGAGTCTAGTTGTCGCGGTTGATGATTGTGACATTGAAGACAACGCTGGTGCTTTTCACCAGCTGAAACTTGCAGATATCCCCCTCACGCAGATTATCTGGCAAACTTGAGCCACCTGCTGCTCAGTTTACCTCCGAATGCTTCTGGGTGGAAAAACATCTTCACAAGCCATGAGCTGCCCAAGTGTCCGAGTTTCACGAGTTGTCTCTCCTGATCTATGCCATTAGTAATCAAGAATCGAGCGGGAGTTTATGTTCATAACAATATGTTACATTTAATAACTCGTCGATGGTTTTTTCAATTGATGATTTTTCGATATATAAAATTGTAGTAAGAGTTGCACTGCAGTTACGTATATTTCTTAACTGAATGGAGAAAGATGGGAAGTTCAAACTTTTTTGCCCAGCATTCTTACCATGCGCCCTCACTACAAATATGATCGTGTCGTTTCAACGTGAAACCAAGGATCTTGCCCGCTGAAGTGTTCAGCTTCAGGAACTTCACTTGCCAACCTGCACCTGCAGTATCTAAAAGAGAGTCGAAAGAGTTTGTTCAATCTTCACAACGGTTCCAATATATGTTTAATCATTGAGAATAGAAACTCCAAGTCTGAGTGGGGCTCATAGAAACTCACGGTTTCAAAGATATGTTTAATCAGAGCTTTCTGCCTCAATCGAATATCTGAATTGAGGCATCGTCATCGGCTTCCTCTCTCTTGGGCGATAGAAATCCGTCGTTTGGTTGTTCAGTCCTGGTGGGGTATTCAACCTCAGATTGCTTTTGATCAAATATAACTACATCGAATGTCGAATTCCCGTCCAACAGGAATTGGACAAGGTACTCAGGCAAAACAGAGCAGTAGCCTATGAAATTCTTCCATCCTCTGCCCAACCAAACTCTGCCTTCCCAGCGTTCCCGCTTTCCAGTCTGCAGAATCCAGAGATCACTGTTCGGGACCCTCAGAGTCACCGACTCTCCCAGATGCTCTGCATACTTGAGGATGAAATGCTGAGGGATTTCCTGTAGGGAGGTTGCAGTTTGTTTACTTAATCAGCGGCCACCAGAACCAGAAAAGCAGGAGCAGCAGTAAAAGAAATCAAGCATACCATTAGTTTACACACCGAACGGACCACATCTTGAGCTCCTTCATGATCATTTACTGAGTTACACAATCTATTCACTGGATACAAAAAAGAAAAAAAAAATCATACCAAAAAAAGAAAGACAGCAATGCATAGCCAAATCTAATGCTTGAGCAAAATCAAGTGTTCACTTTTATTTCACCATCGATAGTATTATGAGCAAAGCTTCAAATATTATGCTAAAAAGGGTTCTGATCGAGGCAATCCATCCCAGTGCAACGGCTGCACAGCAGAAATGATTTCTTGATCCTTTCCGAGTCGGCATTCGAAACAGAGAAACAAGAAATGGCAGGCAAAGTCAAAATAGAAGCACCCTGTTGGTGAGCTCCCACACCGCTGAATAAATCACCTACATGAAGTGTCTTGGTGCATAAACATCGACAAACATGTATTTGTGTTCACTCTGTTTATGTACTCGGCCTTAGTCATAGGTTTCCAATTTCATTTTCAAATATGACTTGAGGAGCCAAAGAATTTGCCACATCGATAACGAACCAGTACTTGACATCGCCACGGGCAAGTCGGTCCATTGCTGTGTTCGCACAATCTATTTGAATCACTTCGACATTTGCTATGATGTGGTGCTTTGCCGCAAAGTCCAACTTCCTGCATTTCCTTCACTCCCCCAATCCATCAGCCACGAAAAGGTAACTGTTTTTATATTCAATCCAATCGTTTCGTACAAACTGTGAGGATACATACCAATAAGCAAAGGGATTACCGATAACTCAGCAGGCATAACAGATTCAAGTGGTAGAAGATCTAATCGACCCCGTAAATGCTACCCCACGATGACATGATTTCTTACCTATATAAGAACATTTTATACAAGAGAAAATCAAACTTTTTTAAAAAAAATATTTCGTTCAGAATTTTGAGTCGAGAACTTTAATTTTGATTAGGATTTTCATTATGACATGGATAGCTATATTAACATGGGAAGATATAGTAGCATAATAAATTGTTTAACTTATTTACTGTCACTTTGGCGAATGAAATCACTAAAGTGCAATACTCCCAAATACAAAAAAAGAAAAAGAAAAAGGCTAATGTAGCATGATTACTATCAATATAATATTGTAATACATATTTTTTTTTCATTTTCAATGAATAACTTGTAAGTGGCAAACGTGTGAGCTTCATCAGATATATGTTTCCTTTGGGATGATCAGATAAAATGTGTTGTAGGAAGAACTTATCATCAATTGTCAACCGCATGTTGGAAAACTACGAGAGCAGATGTACACCAATGCAAGTATTTCACTTCGTTGTTTCGTGTATGGGTAAATTTTAATTCATTATTCGAAAAATTGTTTTGATCGTCTCAACCCCCGAAGCGAGAAAAACGTTCCTGCCTGAAGCTCTACTTAGCTTTCCAGAAATTTTAACTCATTTAAAGCTCAAGATAATGTACCATATCACCTTGCTCAATAACAAAGGTTACTCCAAACTCATTCATGAAATTAGAAAAAGAGACGAAGATAATTTGCCAAGTGATCGAGGTCTCGACAATTGAGGATCCTCCCGGTATTACTACTACAATAAAAATTCAGATGCGTCCTTAACTAGATGAATACAAAACACGGTTGAGGTCGCCTTCACTGATAAGGATAGGAAGCAGGTAGAAACGGAGGGAACATATACTTTGGACTCTGGTATGGGACTTGACCGAAAAGTCTAGTTGTCGCGGTTGACGATGGTGACATTGAACACGATGCTGTTCCTTTTCGTGAGCTCAAACTTGCAGATGTCTCCCACTTGCAGGCCATTTACTCTGGCAAACTTGATCCATCCGCCGCACAGGTAACCTGAGCGTGCATCTGGGTAGAAGTGCATCTTCACAAGCCACGAGCTGCCCAAGCGTCTCAGTTTCACGAGTTGTTCCCACTTACCGATGCCATTAGTAACCAAGAATCGAGCAGGTACAGCCTGAACAAGTTTATGTTCATGAAAGTAAGTTATATCTACTACCTCATCGATGGATGGTTTTGTCAATTGATGATTTTCGACCTATAAATTTGTAGTAAGACCTTGGACTGCAGTTACGTATATTTCTTAACTGAAAGGAGAAAGATGGGCAGTTGAGAATTTTCTGCTCACGAATCTTACCACGCTTCCGTTCTTCACATATGATTTAGTCATTTCAACTTGAAACCAAGGACATTGCCCAATGAGATTCGCAGCTCCAGGAACTTCCCTTGCCCGACCTGCAGTATCTAAAAGAGAGTCGAAAGGGTTTGTTCAATCTTCACAACAGTTCAAAGCTGTGTTTAATCATTGAGAATTGAAACTCCGAGTCGGAGTGAGGACTCATGGGACTCACCATTTCCTCCATTAGAGCATTCTGCCTCAAACCTCCTTCTTGGTGCAGGGGTAAAATCACCGACAATCTGAAACGAGACATCATCATCGGGTTCCTCCCGCTTGGGCAATCCATTGTTTGGTACTGCAGTCTTGATGGGGTAATAAATTTCAGATGCCCTTTGATCAAGTATAACCACACCGAACGTCGAAGTCCCTTCCAATCGGAATTGGACATAGTATTCAGGTAAAATAGAGTAGTAGTCTATGAAATTCTCCCATCCTCTGCCCAACCAAACTCTGCCTTCCCAATTTTCCGTCAGCATGGTCCAAAGGTCACCGTTTGGGACCTTGAGAGTCACCAACTCTGCCAGATGCTCTGCGTGCTCGAGGACGAAATGCTGAGGGATTTCCTACAGGGAGGTTGCAGTTTGTTTGCTCAATCAGCTACCAGAAACAGAAAGAAGAAGATGCACTAAAAGAAAATCAAGCGAATCATTAGTTTACATGCCGAGGAGACCATATCTCGAGCTCCTTCCACGTTGAAAATTTCTAGATGGCAACCCATTACCAATCAAAAGTTCGAGCAAAATCAAGCGTTCGCTTATATATTTCATGATCGATATTTTTATGAACAAAGCTTCTGTTTTAAGTTACATGGCTACTGCAAGAGCTTTCAAGTGCAACAGGTGCTTGAAGAAAAATGCTTTCTTGATTCTTTGGATTGGGCATATGAAACAGAGCAGCAAGAAATAATATCTGTATAAACTGTCCTACTCCTAAGCGTATAACATCGTTTCTTTTTCGCTCGATGCATTTTGCGAAGACAAACAAAGAGAAGGATAAGTGTGGCAAGTTGCGATTTTTCATTTCCCATCACAATGCTTTGAACTCCGCAGAAGTCCGATGGCGACATCGTCACTAACAGTAAGAAGCAAATAGGGAAACACTCGTCTTTAATCTTTAAACTTACAATCTTCTTTGCAGCGAAGGTGTCCGGAAGCAGCACTATGAGGAACTCCGGAGTGTCTGACGTGTAGTGGCCCATCTCTGGCTGCTTTCTTCCTCCTCTGCGGCCACCAGAAGCCATTGCCAAACAACTCAACTACACTTACAATCTCTCTCTCCCTCTCTCAGGAAAGGCTGGCCTTAATGGAAAGCTGAGGCGGGAGAGAGGAGGTTTTGAAGGCCAAAGAGCTCGAAGAGCACTGCACACTGCACCGCTTCATTGAAGATGATTTGATTCTCTTCCGTTCCGGACGTGCTCTTGAGCTGTAACTCATTTGAAAGACCATCGGAAGTTTACTCAAAATGTAAAGAGTAATAGTTGTATTTTGGGTAAACTTAGGGATGGTCTTTCAAATGGTTACAGCTCAAAAGCATGCCCGGAACGGAAGAGAATCAGACCGTACGATTCAATCTTCAATAAAACGGTGCTCTTGGAGCTCTTTGGCCTTCAAAACCTCTTCTCTCCCGCCTCTTTCCACCGACAGGTGTTAATGGAACGGCAGACAGAGAGAGAGAGAGAGAGAGAGAGAGAGAGAGGTGGGTTTGAGGTTTGAAGGTCAAAAGAGCACTGCGCATGGCCCTGCCTGCAGCACGGCACTGATTTCTGGGTTTGCTTTGCTTCAGGGAGATCAGCAGCGTGGCTTCTTTCATGGGTTTTCCGGGTCCACATGAGCCCAAGCTGAGTGCAGGGTGGGGACCACGCCGGCGTGAGGTGGGCTCTCTTGAGCCGGGAGCAATCTCGGCTCAACCGTACCAAAGGTTGGCTGGCTCAGTATGACGTAGTGGAAAAAAAGAAAAAAAATTATAGCTTTCGAGGTGGCGTATGTTTATTCGTCGGACTTCAGCTGTACAGTACGACAAGATATTTCTTTTCGACCGACCATCCGTGTCGAATACGATGGCCGATCGAGCTGGGCTATTATGGCCCGAGTATAATCCGACGGGCTTCGCTTCATTGAGTATTCTCTATTTAATATTTCTATCTTACTATGTCCGATATCTCTCAGCCGTTAACAAATGTCGATGTATATCATAACCTTTGCCTGTCGATGAACGCGTTATGTTGAAAAAAACGTTAAAAAGCAGGTTTAATCTTATTTAAGTTCTTTCCGCGGTCAATATCTTTAGAAGAAAGAAATTACAAAGTTGATCTCGCTCATTGTTCGGTATAAGTTTGGGGTTCACTTTGTACTATGCAGTTGGTCTTACTCATAGGTTCCCAATTTTATTGTGATCACAAGGGTCCTTTCTCTTTTATCAAGTATGAGGGGCCAAAGAATTTGCCACATCGATGACGAACCGGTACTTGACATCGCCATGGGCGAGTCGGTCCATCGCGGTGTTCACATAATCTATATGAATCACTTCGACATCTGCTGTGATGTGGTGCTTTGCCGCAAAGTCCATCACTTCCTGCGTTTCCTTCATTCCCCCGATCACACTGCCTCCAACTAATTTTCGACCTGAAAAACGAAAATGGTAACTTATTGTCAATCACTCGAATGGTTCCATAAAAATGATCTTGGTTTAGAAATCGTGGGGGATATATACCGATGAGCATAGGGAAAACCGGTATCTCAGCAGGCGCAGCAAAAGCGCCCAGAAGAATTAACTTGCCGTTGGTCTTTAGCAAATTAATCAGCGGTGTGAGATTGTGCGCTCCTGAAGCTGTGTTAAGGATACCGTCCATCGTGGCTGTTGCAGCCTACTAAAAATTTCATTTAGAGGCGATGACTGTCTTGATCAACCCAATGGAACTCATAAGTCATAATTTATATCTATACCATATATAAAAGTACGACGAGTTTCTTCAATCTTTATCATTTCACTCTTGTACCTTCGTGACCTTTTGTTACATTCTTTTAGATTTGTTATTTTTGGTCACATATTTTTATAATTCTTATATTCAGCATTTTCCTCTTTTCATTAATTTTTAACATTTTTTCATTTCACATCCATTTCAATCGAGCTAGTTTCTATTGCAAGTATATTTGTCCTTTTTTTTTTCATGTCGATTTATAATTTCAAAACTTGTATCATATGTTTGTTACTTAGCGATTTCACACAATCTTTGTTTCTTGGACCATTTTACGCTTTCAATGGCAAAATAAAAGATGAGGTGTTTCTCTAACTATTCTTCATATTTTTGCCAGTGCTTAAGTAATGATCGTAAAAATTTACTCATTTACATAATTAACAGAACTATATTTTTTTCGGTTACAATAGGAGGCTCATGGCCTAGTATAAGGAAATTGAAAAGAAATCTAAATAAAGGGGCACATGCAGTCCCATTAATGAGAATCGAACCTGAAACCTCTAGATTACCAGGCGATGGTGTTAGCCACTGCACTACATCCCTTTCTCAATTAACAGAACTAAATTAATTCTCGAGAGCATTGTACCTTTTGGTAAATGTCCTTACATTCAAATAATACAAGGTAAACAACTTTTCAATCAATATTTTACCTTTATATCCCATAGGCCTAAATGAAATTCTTCCATCACATAATTTTTTAAATTTTATTAGAAAATTATATTTTCTTTAGTATAATATAAAACTAAAAAAATTCGATCGGAAAAATAAAGAGAAAGTTATAATTTAATAAAAAGGATAAATTTCTAGTTAAATTAGTATAAGAACATTTAGGTTGCGTTTGATTTTATAGTAGGATTTTAAAATCAGATTTTAATTTTGATTTTGAGTGGTATAAATGGGGCCCACCCTTTGACTTTGTATGAATTATGTTGTTTTGTTGTGGAACAAAGTAGTATAAATGGGGCCCACTCTTTGACTTTGTATGAGTTATTTTGTTTTGTAGTGGGTAGAGTTAAGTTAGAATTGTGATTCTAAAATAGCATCTTGAAATCAAATGGGCCCTTAATTATCAAATACTATTTCATATAGGTTTATTTTCTTGTGAAATGATGTAATTACTAAAGAGACGCGACTATTTAAAGAGTTGTATTTATTTCTACTATATATACTTTTTAGTTTTCAAATAGACATAGAATAACCATTTTCACTCCTTTCTCCCTCTTCTCCCTCTAAAACTTTTCAGCTTGATAGTTTCATTATGAAGTTTCAAAAGCTTTTTGATATTGTTACCCTAACATCTCAATGTGCTTTTTCTCATATTTTAAAAGGTATGTCAACAATTATAAAATATCTACTATCTTATAATTTATAGAGTCTTTATGGGTCTTTAATAGAGAATATTTACATATAATTCTTGGGTGATTATTTATATGTTGTTCTTCGTAGATTTTGCTCTTTTTAAGGATATCATACGGTTCCCTCTCTGTTAAAAGATATTATTTGATCATCTTTTAGCGCTTTCTTTCTAATTTTTTCTTCATTCTCTTGCTCATATTTTCATAGAAAGTAGGAAATTAAGCGGTAGGGGCCCTTAACCATCAACCACCACCCACCGTTTATACAAAAAGTAAACGTTTTGGTTTGAAATAAAAAAGTATTTTGAATGTTTTTATCTTTTTTGGTACTTATTCCAATTAAAAATTGATAAGAAATTAAAATTATATGTGATTTACAAATAAAAGAAGATTAGCAATGATTATTCATTACTTTCAAGGTAATTTTTTTTACAAAGAATTAGCATTATAAGCAATTAGACAATTTTTTTTTTATATATTTTTTTTCATTTTCCTTTAACAGTGGTCATTCTATTTACTCTTGATTGGATTTTAATCCTGCATATGAGGAAGGCTCCTTATATTAATTAGTTATAGCTCACATTTTATTTTTGCATTTTTAAAAATTTATTATATGTGTAATACAACAACAATATTAACTTACCAATGTACTTAAAATGAATATTTATTACAATGTTTTTGATTAAATATTAAAATTGAATTTTTTTTATTCTTTTGTTTCAATTAACTACTTCAAAATTTCAACAAATATATGATAGTTTGGGAATGTGAAATATTAAGATATGATACCTTACCTTCTTATATTAACCTTAATTTTTTTAAAGGAAAATTGACTTAATTCTGGAAAAAAAAGAATTAATTATTTATGATTATTGATGTTAAATTATGTTTTATCTAAATAAAAAATCATCAATATACATTAGTGATACTAAGTAGTTCATATTTATTGATTAGGTATCTTTAAACAAACCAAAAAGATTATTAATGATGTTATATAATTAATTATATATTTTTGGATGAAATTTAATTTTTTTTATATATTTTCTAGCATTTTATATTTATCATGTTTTACCACTTGATCGAGAAACCTTTCACGTGCAATGCACGTGTAGATTCACTAATACAACGAAGTGTATGGGAAAATACTTTTTAAGAGAACTAGGCTGTGAATTGCATCAAAGTTGGAGAAGAAGATTAAGAAATAAAAAGAGTAAAATGACCGAGCATCGCAAAAAAGGAAAACTTCGGGAACTAAAATGTACGTATTGCCTGACCTGAAGTTGCTCTTGGTCGTTCATAACCAAAAATGCATCGGCGCCAAGACGGTCCATGGCTTCGATACGCTTGGCCGGAGACCTACTTATTACAGTGACCTCGAGGCCGAGAGCTTTTGCAAACTTAACAGCCATATGGCCGAGGCCACCAAGGCCTACCAAGCCCAATCTCGTCCCAGGCTTAGAAAGCCCATAATATACAAGGGGACTATACACTGTTACACCGGCACAAAGCAGAGGGGCTGCCCCGTCTAGTGCCAGACCGTCGGGCACTCGCACTGCAAAGTGCTCATCCACCACCAACTTATCTGAGTATCCGCCGTAAGTCATTGACCCATCGGCTCGGTTCAAGGAGTTGTACGTCCCGATGACCTTTGAGCAGTAGTTTTCTGAGCCTTGAGTACAGTTTTCACATTCCCGACAAGAACTGACCATGCAACCGACCCCGGCCTTTTCGCCAAGCCGAAATTTCTTGACATTGTCCCCTACTTCTATTACTTCGCCTATGATTTCGTGGCTGTGAAGGTTACAGATAAATTACAGTAGTTAATCAAAACAAGAACAAATGATTAGACTTCATATATACTGTTAATTAGAATGTAATTCCTCTGATCATATATACCCAGGCACGATAGGGTAAATGGTAATCCCCAGTTCATTCTTGATGAAGTAAAGGTCCGTGTGGCATATCCCGCAATACAGAATCTTCAGCGTAATGTCGCTACTGCCATTAGCCCTGGAAAAATTGCAATCGGGCAAAGTTCATAAGTACTTGGATTTATCTGTGCAGTTATTAGCCAAGGAAAGCCATGGATGGCAATTCCTACAAGTATTCTAGATCAATTACATAGGTTGCCTACATGCTGATCGGAATTTGTTTTCGTAATTTCAAACACGGCAGGTAAGTAGTCCGAGATCACTGAATTTCCTAGATTGGTCAATTCTAAACGGTTACCTGACCTTGTGCGGAATTTAAACGGAGAGAGAACCCCAGAAGTGTCTCTAGCAGCCCATCCGCAAGCCTCCATGGATGGATGGATAGCGGTTCCCTCCAATTCCTTTGGACTTTGACGTTAATTAATTATGACAGAGGAAGTGATCATGGAAGAGAATTTCTGAAGCTTGTGGAGTGGGAGATTTATGGAAGAAGCATTGGTTCAACGAAGGAGTCAGCAGTGACGTTGGAAGGAACTTGTGGCATTTTTAATTATTAGTATTGGCACATTTGACGGTGAAAAGAAGTTCAAGTGGATACCCCATTAACAGATAGGAATAGGAATTTCATGGAAGTTGAATCGCCCGATAATGGATCAAGCCAAGGAAAAGAGCAAGACATATATTGGTCATATCCTCCCCAAGAGTAGATCACGATCAATGACATCATCCACTTGGTGACCCGACGATCCAGCACATGAACGCCTGTCGGAAAACTGAAGGTCTGATACACTCACCAGTCCTTGTACGTATCAATGGCGTTCCCTAAGGGCATGGCGCCCAGTACTTGGAGACAATCTGCATAGTCATTGATAAAGTCCATCCTTCTCCTCCACGAGCTGATAAACTCCCATTACTCCAAGGCCATGTCTGATCGACTGGACTCTTTTTTTTTTTTTTTTTTTTCAAATCCTTATCCGATGGTTGATGACGATTAGGACAATATTTTGAGAGAATTGGACAAGATTATTATTAAGGCCCAAATCCTGCTCAAGGGATGAATTGAACCCATAATATGTTTTTAAGCTAAATTAATGACAGAAGCACCCTTCTTTAGGCATCTAATTTTCGATTTTTGTTCCACCGTACAGGGAGAACTTCCTAGAGGGGTAGTGGTGTCCTGCATCGAAAACGGTCTCCTCGACTGAGCTTGCCAATGCCATCTGAGGCCATCGACCACTCAACCGAGGTTGTTGACGATTGCCGATGCCTTTTAAGCCCGTCGGCGACCATTATCCAGGCGATGGTTGCCAGCGTAGGCCACACCGCCCCAAATATTGTTCTCATCTTTTATTTTTTCTAAGATTATTTGTTTTGTAAGAAAATTAATAAAAAAACCCTCAAAAAATAGGACATAATTGTCTTTTTAAGGTAATATTGTCTTCTTCCTGATAGTTGAGGACAAAATTGCCTTTTCACTAATAATTGAGGATAAAACTGTCATTTCAATCTTATATCCCAATCATCTACTCTTTCGTGCTTCAAACATAAGATTGAGATTTTAAAATCCATAAGAAATCAATCCCTCCATCCCGAGAGAAAATCCTAGCTTATCTGGACGCCCAAACACAGCCCAAGAGTTCAAGTGATGACCATGTCCACCCACTTCCTTTTATTTTACTAACTTATAATTAATTACAGATAGCTAATGCGCCATTCTCCATATAGTCATTTTCGCTATTGAGTAGTGAAAGGATGCAAATCCTACCTGAGTCAAAAGGTCGGCTTAGTGAGAGACAAATATATAAATATATTATATATTATATATATATAGGTGTGTTTTCCAAGTACATGCACTGTATATGTATGTGTGAAAGTATAATTAGTGCATTATATTATGGCATTATCCATAGGCAGCTTTCGGTTTGTGGAAAATGCATTAACAAAATCAATCATAGAAGAATCCACATGAGCCCACTTTTATGTATTACCTTTATTTTCACGTTGGAGATTAGTTGCTTAATGAATCATATAATATATGATCATGGATCAACTGTAACATCCTTTAAAGTTTATATAATAATATATAAGAAGATCACACTTGTGTATATATATATATATATATTTCATATTGAATTTCGGATACATATATACTTCTCTCAAAAGATTCAGTCAATATTTTTCTTGAGCCTATGCCTAAATGAGATCAATCAAAATTGATAAATTGAAAACCTCGTCGTCACCCCCAACAATTTCCTTTTGACGTGCATCACATGACAAATCAATCCTCCCTTCCAGCAACCATTAATAGGGAAAAAAAACCTTATTAATATATATCCAAGTAATAGCAACAATTAATAGCAACAATCCTCAATTTTTTGCCAAGTAAAACCAAAATCTTGAATAGGAATAATAACAAAAAAAAAATGAATACTTTCTCCTATGGCTGCTTCCTCAATTAAAGGCAGTCTATTATTATGGCAGATCACTTCAGTTCCACGAATTTATTTTGTATTGCCATCCCAGCAAAATATACGTCTAAGCCTCCTCGAGAGTTTTCCTGATGTCAATGACAAAACGATACTTGACATCGCCCTTGGCAAGGCGTTCCAGGGCAGTATTAACATAGTCGACTGGAATGACCTCTATGTCGGCTGTTATGTTATGCTTTGCTGCAAAATCGATCATCTCCTGGGTCTCCTTGATCCCCCCGACGCAACTCCCATATATACCATTCGCCCCTGTTTAACCCAGTAAAACCGACTGGTTATAGCACACATTTCTCTGTCAATTTCAAATTCCGTCTTGCAAATGATATAAAAGATGGTGAATTTTGATCAAACAAGGTCTCAAGCGACTAGCTGGTGCAGTAGATGAACTGTGTGCATTTCTCGTGCTTAAGTAGGGTGTCTGGAATGACTAATTTACCGAAAATAATGGGTAACGCGGGCAACTGAAGGGGCTTATCGGGTGCACCGACGATGATGATCTTGCCACGTGTCTTGAGCAGACCAATCAAAGGCAATAGAGAGTGCACCGCTGAGACTGTGTCGATGATACCATCCATTGTTCCTAGTGCACCCTATAACATCAAACATGTATCTATACATAAGTTACCAAAAGATATCTATATCAACTAGTAGAGGGTTTATCGGTTTTAACAATTATGACCTGTATTTGACTCATGTCCGTGCTGACGAGGAATGAGTCGGCACCGAGGTGCTTGAGAGCCTCCTCTCTCTTGCCTGGGGAGGTGCTGATGACTGTCACCTTGACACCCAGAGCTTTCGCAAACTTCACAGCCACGTGCCCTAGCCCGCCAAGTCCGACCACACCCACATGGACCCCAGGTCGGTCCAGCCCGTGGAACTTCAGCGGGCTGTAGACTGTGATCCCGGCACACAGCAGAGGTGCTGCAGCATCAAGGGGCAGGGCATCAGGAATCCTTAACGTGAAGCACTCTTCGACCACCATTATGTTGGAGTAGCCTCCGTAGGTCATGGAGCCGTCAGGGTACGGACGCCCTCCGTAAGTGAGGACCATTTGGTGGCAGTAGTTCTCATCGTGGCCGTGGCAGTTGTCACAGGAGCCACAAGACCAGATCAAGCAGCCGACTCCGACTTTGTCTCCGACCTTGAACTTCTCCACCTTGCTTCCCACCTCAGTCACTTCCCCAATAATTTCATGCCTAGCAGCATATACATGCGCATCCATCAGCACATTGCAATAATTATCGACGTCGGGTTTCACCAGTAATTTATCCATTGTTTATAATTATGATCGAGTGAATGATCTTTTATCACAGTACATTAATTCCTGATGCACGTACGGATATATAAGAAAATTGTTGGATATTATGAGAAGAGTTTCTATAACACGGTTAATTTGTGCACCACAAGACCATATTTTACGATTTGTGAGTTTCAGTTTATCTTTTTTCCCCTTTTTTTTTCTCCCTTTTCCAATTGACATCGTGCAATATGTGGACCAATTTTCATCATTCTCCAAGCTTTTTCAGGAGATTTTGCCCATACTAGACTTCTTTTTGAAAATAATTCACATAATAGACTTCCTCAAAAACTATTTCCTAAAATAGATTTATGCTAGTTTTTTTTATTATCTTTCTAGTCCCTATAACTTATTGATTTTTTTCTTTTAAATTCATATACAAAAAGCCTAATTTAGTTATTATCATGAATGAATTATTTACAAATTTGTTGTAAACATATCTTAAAATAAATTTTGCTTAAATCAATCTATAAGGTTTATGGATGAAACTACAAAATACATGTTAGAATTTTATTAGAGCTTTGTTAAATTAAAAGTATAGGAAACTAGATTGTCAAAATGTTATTATGTAGAATAAAAAGAATTACGGGAATATATATTTCTTTTTTCTGGATTTACAGGAATATATATTGACAATTTCAAACCAGTTGATAGAAAGTATGATTATAGCAAACTTAGGAGAGATGCTCTGGAATTAAAATTCTTCCCCTTAAAAAAAGTCATAACAGTGTACAAGATTATCATAATTAAGATGTATAATCTTCATATAATTGTCATACATAGTGAAAAATACACCAAATTTACAATAAATATGTTCTAAGGTATGCATGTACTAACTAAAACTATTCCCTATTGTTTTATTCCGATAGTTTAAAATTATTTCTAAAATATTGGATTCTCTATGTAAAATTCTCAATAGTATTTTAAACAATTTATAACTAGAATTTCTTCAATATTTATATTAATCAAATAGATTTTCTAGCTCACATACTCGACTTAACATAACTCTTAAAAGTTTCAAGAGAAATCTTTAGAATATAAAAGTTAAATTTAAATTGATGAGATAAATCTATTAAAAATAATTTATTTGAGAAATAATTACCAAAAAAAATTATTTGAGGAAGGGTCATAATAATAAAACAGATTTTTTAAAAAGGAATTTAGATGAAACAAATCAAAAGTTGTAGGACTAGAAGAATAATCAAAAGAATAGTATAAATCTATTTTGGAAAATAGATTTTGGAGAAATATATTATGGAAAATAGTTTAAAAAAGATGTTTTGTTTGGATAATAACTCCTTCTAGCAATAAAGGCCACTGGTCCACAGAGCAGCGCCAGTTAATACATGCACATGGCCAGTACGTATGGTCTAGAATTAATTATCGTCACTCTAGGGAGCAAAGGGACCCTCCCGTTTCTGCTTTTAATTGATGTTGATAATATTTTAATTTCTAGGATACATGGTTATCAACCAGACCAACTATTATGATTTCCATTTGATCGATTGATTATTTGGGTAGTAATTTTATGGCTTTGACACTTATGGATGGTAAGTATCTAAGGCCCTGTTTGGCATGCTGAGTGTAATGGAAAGGAATGGAATGAATTTTTGTATAGTAAATGTAATTATATTGAGAGAAAAATAATGATTTTTAGATTGAACTAGAGAATATAAAGGATTAAATTTAATTAGATAAACTAAATTTTCATGATATCACTTTATATATCATATGTTTAGATATATAAAGTTAAAAGATAATATATGATATATCTAAAACTTAATAGTAATGATGATACAATGAGCATTCCTTCAACATGATCATTCCATCATGTTGTAAAGAAATTTTTTTTCCCAAATGGAATGCTTTTTCTAACTCGTACAAGCGTCTTCATATAAAAAAAATGGAGTAGAAGGATGGATTTCAATTCCATTTTTTTCATTCCATTCGTGCGTACCAAACGTGACCTATCTTATGGCAATTACATAAGGGAGTTGTGTTCATGGCCAGGAATATGAGACTGTGAACCTATGGACGAGATCACTCCAACCCCTCGACCATCTTTTAAACTCGACCATAAATGATGATAGATCGGTGGGAAAGAAAACTCCTCAAATGGCCTAGGATTGACTATAAATCAAGCAGCTGCAAAACATGACCGTGGCCTCTCTGCAGGGTTGTCTCAGCCACCCTCGAGGTGGTCAAGACACAGGGTTAGTCGAGCCACGCGAAGCTTGAGAACTGTCTTGTTAAGATATTATGATGTAGTCTGCCCTTCTTATCGGGAGCAGGATGGATCACCGAACAAAATTTATGTACGGGGGCCTATTGTATAATGTTCCTCTCAAAACGCACCTAGCTAGCGTGGCACAGAATGAGCGCAAATCGATCGACAAGATTACGTGTATGACCATAAATGTTCCAAATGAAAAATTGATGAGAGAATTAGAAGAGAGAGCTGAAGAGTGAAATTGATTTTACCCAGGGACGACGGGAAATTTGGTCACTCCCCATTCATTCTTAACGTTATGGATGTCAGTATGGCAGATCCCACAGTATAGCACTCTGAACTTCACATCTTTGTCTCCCGTTGCCCTGATAAGAACAAAACAATTACAAATAAATAAACAATTCCATTCAGATCAGATCGAGAGATTAAATATTAAAATTAACGCTCCCAATTATTATTAGAAAATACAATGACCCTTTGAAATACTATAATTGGAATTGTTATAATTTTCCCAAATAAAATAATCATTCATCCCTTATCTCATCAGCAAATAGAGCAAAACCAACCAAAAATGGTCATAAATTTACTTACTAAGAGCGCAAAAAAAGAAAGGAACAACCTAGGAAAGCTTTGTTATCATCAGACCTTCTCTACATGCACGAGATTATGTGAAACAAATGTGAATCATCGAGATCGGGTCAGCTTGATAAAACATTTTGTACGATGAAAACATGAAGATTTTCTTCGTGTTTCCGAAAAATGAAAGGAAGAGGAGTGTGTTGGAATGGCTTTCTTTCCATTTGCGGTCTGACCTTCGGGAAAATTTGAAAGGAGAGAGGACTCCAGAGGCATCTCTGGCCGCCCAGCCAAAGGCTTTCTGAGGGTGCTCGAGCTCCGGGGACTTCGACATTGCCACTTGACTATTATGTGTGTAGATTCAGTGGGATCCTAATCGGTTTCTTATTTATATTTGGGGTTTTTACTCCAAATGGTCCATGGTTGTTTTGTCAAATCTATCGTATATTTTTTTGGTCAGATATATCTCATAGTTTACTTTTTGCATCAAATCTATCCCGACGTTATCTTTCCCTTCGACATCTAACGGTTATACTGACGTGTCACGTGAAGCGATAGTGGGCCATACTTGCCACGTGGGCACCGCGTCAACACGGCCGTTAGATGTCAACGGAAAATATAACGGTGTGATAGATTTGAAGCAAAATGTAAACTATGAGATGTAACTGACAAAAAAAAAATATGATAGATTTGACAAAACGCGTAAATCATTGACCATTTTAAGTAAAAACCCATTATATTTTTTCCCGGAAAATGCTTCCACGAGCAGTGCCACCTTGCTAGTTAAAGGAATAAGATGCAGGTGATGGAAAGACAAATGATCATGTACATATATATGGAAGAATTTTCTGGAGGGAAGCAGAGAGGATATTTGTATCGCGTAATCGGTGATCACGGGTTCACGATGAAACAAGACTAATGCCCGGACGCTTGACATGTTAGCCTAGAGTTCTTTAGGGAACATTTGGTTTGATGTAAGGTTCATAATTTACATTGTAAAATATGAATTTTGTATTGTATTTTTCAGCGTTTGGTTTAAAACTGACCATTATAATCACTTTTCTGAATTGAAATTTTATAATCATAGTCGGTAAAGACTTTACATCCTAAAACACGTGAAATTTTCATATTATAATGAAATTACAGTCGTAAGACTCACATATTTTCTCTCTAAAAGTAAATAATATATTATATTATCACCCATATTTTTTAGTAATTCAATATATTTACCAAATAAAATAATCTCACATTTCGTCCAACAATCCAAGAACAATGATCCCATGGTTAACTTTTCCCGACAATCCTCACACTTCCTAAATCAAACGCCCCCTTAAGTTGATGACAGGCATTGAAGATCCTAATATTGCCGTACCATAGAGATAAAAGGTCATGGCCCACCGACCATGACAATGGACGATGCTCCCGTTTCCTCCTTTCAATTTTTCTGACATAATAAGTAATGGGTAGAAGTGGCAAAATTAATTGGGCTGATTAGTTAGGTTTGTCCAATTAATAATATGGAAGGTGACTTGTCCCGAGACGTAGTTCATAAAGTAAATAGCCCTAGTCCTAGAAAAATCATTTTGTGGAGTTCCATCCGTTTTATGTGTACCAATCATATTCTGTGGTATAATCTTTGTCACGTTGGTGAGGGAACTTCAAGTCACAGAGCATAAAAAATCTACTTTGACATGTGGGGGAGACGGAGTTCAGAAGAAAACCAAAATGCATCGACCATGCAATTACAAGTTTCCTATGAACACGCTGTGTGTGAGCTTCCATGAGATATGCATGCGTCGATCTAACGATTATTTAACCTAGTATAGATGTGGACCGCAATTAGATAGTAGGCGCCATATAAACGTGAAGAGCGAGCGGCTTGTCATCTAGTCTATGATAAGGAAATAATTGTATAACATCAATTATAAGGTCTAAAATAAGTTCGATACCAACAAAAGTATTGGTTGAGTTGTAAACAACTCACTCCCGTAAGGAGAAGAATACAAGTTCGAATTCTGAGAAGCTCACTTGTTGGGAGGAAGAATAACCTTTAATACTCGATCACCCGACTGGATTAGTCAGACCCCATTGGGTTTCTGGATACCAGGGTACATGCCGAAAAAAAAAAAAGTTCGATTATTCCTT
The DNA here is from genome assembly GCF_007655135.1 of Punica granatum. Taxonomy (NCBI): domain Eukaryota; kingdom Viridiplantae; phylum Streptophyta; class Magnoliopsida; order Myrtales; family Lythraceae; genus Punica; species Punica granatum. The sequence goes on from NC_045127.1 coordinate 53,070,785, forward strand.
GGAGGAGGAAATCTAACCTTGGACATGAGCAGGAAGTAGATTCTCTAAAAATGTGAGGTTTGATAAGGAGAATTTGGGTCGTTGCTCTTGAGTCGTATGATCTGGCGCCATTACCCTTCGAGATACGACACGGCCTATCTTGTGGCTGGTTACTATCATCAATTACTTCGTCCGATGGAAATTAAGACATGGACTCGATTCAAAGGCGCCATCATCTTCTGGAAAATAGCTAGGATATGGTATGCAAACGTACTAAAAACATCAGAACGGAGAGGTGTGACGGATTTCTTTAGCAAACTTATAAGAGTAGCAATCATCGCTCGATCTACTCCTAATTAGAAATGTCTTTTAAAGGATAAAATCACCCGAAACATGCTTGAGGCGAACCATATATATGTTCTGGATCTTAGGACTATAATAAAATCATAGCTGATGCTGACTGGTGCTCCCTCTTCTCTTTTTTGGCTCTTTCATTGTCATCTTTTTAACTTTTTCACGGACCACATAACCTTAATAGCTCGGAGCCACTCATAAATATTATCACAGCAAGACAGGTGAACGTGAAGTTGATTTAACATGGCATGCAGCCTATTTATCATGGAGCGAGCTCTGGGCTGATTTTCCTGCCACTAGTAACTTTTCCATGCCATAACAATAAATGGTCCGTCCTTTCCACCGGAAAAGAAGATGATTAGCATTGCCTAATGCTGTTTGTCTTTCATTTGTAATGCACATCTAGTATGGCGCGCTCCTACATTTTCTTTGGATATTCACATTCATAATCGAAACCCATGTTATATGTACAGCAGTTCCTAGTAATTCAAATTTTGGGTGGTCCTTCTAGACGAATGTAGTCATACATGACTCCCTGGAAGGCGCCCTTGGCTTGGGCCTGAGTGAGGAAGATGGTGTTGTTTCTGGTACCAAGCAGGGAGCATGGCACCTGGATGCTGAATAGCCAGTATAAACCGTGGATCCCGTGCCTTGCAATGGCATTGTCGTTCCCGATCTGCCCAGTCGAAAAGTGCGCAGGTTCGATACTTGGATCATTGAACCGCACCTGGGAAACAAATAACTGTGAGTCAGTTTTCACGGAGATCAAATGAGTGACAGATAATGGCAGAGCCAAGTTCCCAACAGTGAGTTCTGAAATTGAGCCATCCTTAGCTACTCTTACTTGCAAATCAGCTTCATTGGCGGATGCCAAGGCGAGCTGAAGAGTATAGTTACCACTCTGACTAACTTCTTCGAGTTCGAATATGATCTGCCATGTAGTTGCCTTGTATGTCAAATTATACGTGTTCCTGGTTACATGTAGCGGAAAAATGTTAGAACCCATAAAACAGAAAATAATTGGAGCAAGTTCAAGGAGAAACAGAACATGTTAGCTCATACCTTGTAACGTGAGCAAAAAACCAGTCTCTACTATAATCGCTGACCCCTACAGCGTAAACAAGATCGCTTTCCGGGTATAGATCCATGTAACGCTCCCACAACCCATATTGCCTGAACCTGATGAGCACATTTGATGAATTAATTTTGCCGAGCGTAATGTTAGTATATATGTATTAACTTGAGATCAGTGCCAATCGAGCTAACTTGTCTTGAGTGCTGGTGGTGTACAAGAAGTTCGAGAGAGTCGGGTATGGTTCTGGCACAGAGAACTCAGAAGCTGTTCGGTCAGGGATTCCGATCTCCCACAATGTTGGACCCTGTCTTGGTGGCTTGTACACAAGAACGCCCAACTTGATTGCACACCCTGCATTCGGATCAGTTTTGTTCAATCATAACACTATCAGTATGGCTGATGAAATGAGACAACTGATAATAACGCACTAATGGTACAGAATTAGAGCTGATGGTTTCCATACCAGGGGTGATTATAACATTAACATCGTATTTGTAATCTCCAATGATCCCAGGCAACCAAGCATAAAGATTGTAGTTGCCGGGTCGAATCTTCTCGATGAAAAAACGGCCCTTCTTGTCGGCTTGAGTCCAGAATTGATAGCCCTGGATAAAATGAAGGGATGGAAAAACTAATTTCAGAGTTTGCTCAAGCTGTAATCCAGAACTTAATATAGGAAATACATATATGCCTTGCACCATATACGACCTTATTTTCTCTTTGCCATGACCCGGCCTCTCCTGGAGGCGCCAATCCGACATAAGCGGAGTCCCCCCACATGTAGTCCTTAGTCATGTATCTGATGGATAGGTTTAGATAACATTAATTAAATTTACTGACTGTGCTGTCTCAACTTTGCATGAAGAAACATTGCAGCAATTTCTCAATTGGTCTGGCAATTTAAAAAAGATTTACCTATCAGCTACCAGCAATTGCCCTGCAACAGATCCTCGCTCATCGGATAAAGGGAATGCTTGGAATAAGACAAAGTCATATGGCCAAGTCTCAGCTTCGTAAGCCATCTAACTAACATCAGACCGGTTAGCCCTATTCTTCAAGGACTAAAGACGTTTGCTGTTTTAACTAAAAGATTGAAACTTTATTATGCAATTTTTTTTATTTCGGGAACTTTGGTCTTACCTGCCCTTTAGCATCTTCCCACAGACTGCCAACGCCTCCTTCTGAGGTGATCGAGTTAAGGTAAACCAAAACCGGCCCAAAAACTTTCTGCCACCGATCCCCATTGCGAAATTTCATGCCAACTTCTTTCCCAGCATAGTGAGTGCTGACAAACATCTGTATGTACCAAACGTAAGAAGCACAAAGGAAAACCAAAATGGTACTCAACTTCGATAACGCAAGAATAGCGATTTTGTTCTACCATTCTGGTATCAAATTGGTGAGAGATTATGCTTTAGTAACACTCCATTCATGCTATTGCAACTCATTCCATGTAGTAACAGAATATTCTGGGTACTCGTAGTGCTGAGAATCACAATAGCAGGGATTGATACATACAGAGAGAGTGATGGGGCCGACGTGGGAGGTTAGGTCCTGCTTGATGGGCCCTGCTGTGCGGAACTCGTTGCTGGGTGTGATCATCCAAAATCCTACTGGCGGCTCCCCACATATCCATCCGTGCACTCTATTGTCTTTGTTCTCACAGGAATACTGATACTTGTCATCCACCTATACCACCCAGAATGATGGATACCATTAGTTCGACTAATCAGATAGAGATCATCAATATGAGGCAAGGGAATGAAAATTTTGGTCCACAAGAACCACCTATTGCTTCAACAGATTATACCTCTCCTCTTAGATCTTGATTGGTCGGATTCGTCAGCAGGACTGCTTCGGGGTAGGCAAGTGGCAGACCCGTCTCACGATCTTCAGGCATTGGCATAATCCTCTGCCTCTCATCTGATATAGCCATGTAGTGAAACCTTTATAATGGATTTATTCCCTTCATTAGCATCTCACATTCTTTTCTCAGGCACACGTTCAAAGCTTGATCTGAAGTCTTTACATAAAGTTACGAAAAGTCTCTGTGAATATGTAGAAATAGAATCTGATGATCGCTTACAGATCTTTTTGGAGCTTAAAGACTATCCTCACTTGATCCATGTCAATGTTGGGCCACCCTTCTGGGCGATCAAGTATGCCGTATGCATAAAATCCAGAAATCCCCCTCCGAATGATATACCTGCTCATGGACATCAGAAGTGCTTATCGGCACGCCTCTCCCATGTAAATGGAGACGGGAAAATCAGTAAGTTTGATTTCAGGGTACCTCTTGTCTATGTTCATGGGAGCAAAAGTCTCATTGACGGAAACATCCCAAGTCCGAACAAACGACAGCTCTAATAGGTCTTCATTTTCCGTTACCACCTCAAATGTTGTTCCATGTACCCTGCAGTGCAAGGTAGTTAGTTCTTAAGGAGCTCGAGCAATCCAGGGTGGCAACTAATCCAAGTGGACCGTCTAAATGTCAAGGCTCTCATATAGGGCAGTGACATATATATCTGTCATGGACATCGCGTTAAGGGACGGTATTATGCTAAAGCTAAAAGGAACAGTTTACATACCTGTCGAAGGTGATATTTTTGCCTGGCCAGTTCCATACCACATCCCAATACCTAAAGGTGACTCAATACACAAAGGTAATAGAACGACCGTTAGAGATGCTTACGGAACTAGGAATTTTGGCAATGAACGAATGAATTTATACAGAAATAGTAGCATATACCCTCTATCGAAATCATCTCTAAGAGTCTCAAGTAAATTGTCAATTCCATTATATCGTATGCCAGTGACATCCCCACCCGGGATTGATAGATTGAGTTGGAACAGCCCATTATCAACCACCAACACCTGAAACACGTAGATAGAATTCAGAATTCCATGGTCCGTGACATGGAACAGTATCCCGACTGTTGGATAATTACTCGAATAATGATTACTTAAAATGACCATAGAACATCCCCGAGCGGAGCCAATGTATTGGCAAGGGGGACAATAACTTTGAATTTTTAAAAATTTTACTCCAAAATTATGTTTATTTATGAGTTTTTTTAATGTAAAATTAGTATTTTGCTCATCTGAAAAAAATATTATATATTATTTATATCAAGTAACATTTTTGTTCCCGAATAAAAATCCTGGTTCCGGCCTGGAACATCCTTATCAGTCCCTCGCTTTCGCTTCCTGTATGAAAATTTATATATTCCAAAGTAAAAGAAAGAAGATGTGGTGCACAACTTTTTACCTGCTCCGAGCTGTGCACCCGCAACTGGACCCCAACGTCAACAAAAGCCGTGGAATTGCCCTTCCCCAAAACTTTTCTGCAATATAAACACCTACAAAAAAAAAATTTCACTAATTCCAATGTCATGCAACTTATTTTTTTCGTAATTAATTTATGAGTATGCACAATAATAAATCAAGTTTATCAAGAAAAATCCTCCTACTTGTACGTTGTACCTACTCTCTCCCTTAATAACATCAATCAATCAATGATTCTTTAATGTTGTTGTTGATATTATGCCCCCGTATCCCGTGCAAATATATAGCAGGGAATTTTGGGCACAAATAGTAAAAGAATACATCAGGAACCAAAAAAAAGAAAAAGAGAAAGCAAGGGAAAAAGTTTTCACATGCCTTTTTTTTTTTTTGGAAATACTTGAAATTTGGTAATAATAATGATCTGTTCTATAGTAAAATAATGTTCATCTTAGTGGATCCCTTAATTGCAATTTGATATATTTGACTGGCTGAAAAGAACACCAGACTAATTAATGCATTATCTATCAAAAAAGACTAATTAATGCATCTCGAGAAATTATAGACTAAATAAGTAAATTGATGGTAACTGAAAAAAATAAGTAAAATTGATTAAAAAATTATGAATAAATAATCACTCCATTTTTTACTAGATAAACATATCCTTTTCCTCTCACAAAGAAAAGAACAACATATTTTATGTTGCAAGTGTTTGTATTATTATTGAAAAATAGAGTAAAAAGGTAAATTGCACCCCTGCTTTTTAACATGGAATTTATGGAACAAGATTGACTAATCATAAATGGGATTTTTGTATTGCGATATACATAGGGTAAGACTAGAGTGTTGACCCGTGGAAATGAGTCAAAAAAAATTAATTTTTTTTTAAATTGTGATTTATATTTTTATGAGTAGAATATAGAAGTTTACGTCCTTCCTATTATTTAAAAGTAGTTAATTTATAGAGAAAATAGAAGTTTACATGTGGGAAATAAAAAAAAGGTTGGGGAATGATAAAAATAAGAAAAAAAAAAGTAAAGGGAGATAAAAGGAGAGAATTTGAGAATTGAGAGAGAGAAAGAAAAGTGGAGATATGGATAGATAAGAGAACATCTGAAAAGATAATTTTATTCTCTAAGTTGTTTTGATTTAATGGTCATAATTTTTTTTTTAAAATCATCGACAATGGACATTATCGGAACCGAAATATTAGACAAAGTCTTTTTCTTCTCACTTTTGTAGCAGTATAGATGCAGACAACCTGACAGTAAAGAAGAACGGATGGAAGCATAGAAGACAAGGACAGCCCCACTTGCTTTTTTTGGAATTCTTTCATATATTCTAAAAAATATAAGATCCTTGAAAAATAATTTAATTCCAAAAGAAATATCTCCCAAGAAATGCAAAAAGTGTAATTCCCTAGAATAAAATAAAAAAAAAAAAAAGAAAAAGAAAAAGAAAAACATTCTCGTGAGTCCAAAATGACCATGTCCTTGCTTTCTTTTGTCCTCAGTCATTCATATCTTAACACACCACCACATATCAAAAACAGTTTAATGCAATTATTTGAAACCTACTAAGCAAAGTTGATGACAGTACTATATGATTAAGTAAATTGGCTTGAGGGAGAAGAGATGAGCCAAGAACCTAGGAGGGCTCTTCCCAGAAGAAGAAGAAGCAGACATCATCAGCAAATGCAGGAGGAGGAGGAGCAGTCCCACTGATCCCCATTGTCTCCAGCAACACATTTTCCTATTCCTCTCTCCGTCTTGCTGCTGTTATGTCTTGTCTTAAAAAAACCAACATGAGACACCCACAATTCATAAAAGGAACTGAAGGTTTAATTTTTCATGATTACAAGAATGAGACGAAGAGAGAAAAGCATATTACATACTTGTTAAAGATGGAATGTGCATTTGTTGGGGGGGAGGGGGGGGGGAGCTCAGCCTCTGCCTGTGCCCTGCCTGACCCTCAGAGGGACTGCTAGTGCTTCACAGTCAGCTCAGAGGAAAAAGAAACTGAGACACAGAAGAAGAAGAAGCTGGAGAGACATATATATATATATATATATATATCTGTGTGTGTGTGTGTGAGTTTAAGGGGAAATGGAAAAGGCAATGTCATGACTCAGAAGGGCTTTCCTCTGCGTCGGAAATGATGTGAAGTCACTCACTTTACTTGTTTCGTTGGGATTCTTAGGGAGGGGCAGTTACAATAATTGGGAACTCAGAAGTCATCTGGAAACTTTTTAATTTTTCCTGATTAGGTCGGCTATAATATACTGATCGTTTGATTTTTGGAATCCAAATGATCTCACGTACTGCCATTAGTAGTAGTTGCTCTCCCTACGATCATTGACGAACCGGGTTGATGCCAAAATTTCAAGGAGGCTTCGCAAATGCGGCCTTCCAGTCTCTATTGCATTCCCGCCGGTGCAGTTCGCTTATGACCGGACCATCACTTGGTTTTCATCTTTTATAGTTGCCAGAGTAGTCGGTACTTGCTATTCCAAAGGTTTCACATGGCATCATGGCATGCCCTCATTTAGTCAAATCTAATTGATGATAGTCGGAGTACTTACAAGAGGTCCAAGTTCCAACGTATAGATAAGTGATTATCCTAAGCCTTTTAGCAATATTTGTCCATGCTTCTATATTATGTCATGCCATCGTAGGTCATCCAGTTCGTTCCGATTCAATTCTGTTAAAGGCGAAGAAGTATGTCACAAAGAAGAAGCAAACTTTTGTAGAGTATAAGGAGCATTGGCTGCGTCCGAGTGGGTAAGGCAACCGGATCAAAAGAGAAAGGGCAACCACAAAAGTAGATGGCGAAACACCAATTTGTCTCCTAAATATGTCATTTAAAGCGGGGCTGGGGACATATTCACAATCTAGGACATCACTTTGGACAGGTGAAGCATTTCCGCCTTTCTTTCTTTTTTTGGGGCTGAAAGTGGTAGTTCCATATGCATTATGAAGGGTTCGGATTGCATCAGATGCGGATAGAGAATGGATCCATTATTATTGTTAAAACGAATTTCAATGATTTAAGTTATATAGGCTCATTGGCAAAGGACAGAAAAATGCTTGTATAGCATGTGACCGGTCTCGAGAGAATCTGAGGTCAAAGTAATGGCAATATATTACGGGATATATTGCGAAGATATGTTGCCGAGAGTAGCGGAGTTATGTTGTATCATATAATTATAGCTAGCCTTATTAGTTTCATGTATATTAGGCAATAGATATCTTAGATATCTTTTCCATTTTCCCCTTAATCAGTAGCGTAAACATGATCAAGTAATGAATGAATTCAAACTTTCAGTTTGACAAATTATCACGGTATCCTGTGCAATTCTGAGATCGTGTTATCCCTTATGGCCTAGAGTTGTTGTGGTTATTTGTGAGTGATGGCAGGGAAGGAGAAGAGTGAAGAATCGTCGGGAAAAGGCATTGAGGCTGTCGGAGTTGATTTGTCATTGAGCCGGTGCCATTCTAAAAATGTGCATGATGTAATACTCCCATAGAAAATAAGGGACCGAAGAATGTGTATGGCGCAGTGCCTGTGGTGCAGGAAAAGAGGCCAAAATCTAGGGAAGGCGAGGGGAGAGGGGACCCACCTGGAAGAAGAATGACATGAAATCGTGACAGCCTCTCCCAATAGAAATTTTTTTCCTTGTTTCTTAATATTTTTTTAACTTTCATGTGACTGTCTGTTGTCGTGTGACTCAAGCAAAAGCAAAGCCAAGGGAAAAAGGGGACACATGTTGCTTTCTGATGATTCATAGGCATCCCGCAAAGTCCCCCCCGTGACCATGATGGCTGACTGCCTTGGATTCCATCATCATGATTCCTTTCCTTTTTCTTTCCTTGGTTCTTTCTCAGCAGTTTTTAATATTATTTATAAAACGAGCAAGGGAATTTGGTACGTGACACAAGTTGTCGCATGAAATGTCGGGTTCAATCTTTGTCCGTGGGACTTCCGTGCCTCTTTATGAGTTTTTTTTATTTCTATTCTTATAATAGGTTATAGACTTCTCTTATAATCGAAAATATTATTATTTATTAAATTTCACTAGGTAAGAAAAAAAAAACATTTTTGCTAATCTCACCGTGTCCGGTTATGAGAAAATTTTCATCGGCGTACTTTACAGTGATGTATTGAGGAAAAATCAATAAAGTTATCTTAATATTAATATTAAGAACAAATATGATAAATCGATTGCTTAAAACACATTTACTTGTTTTTACAATCTAATTGGTGTTTTTTTCATGTTGCATGATGAAGTATGATCATCCAAAAGTTTCACGCCAATGATTTGTTATATAAGGTTTTACAACTAACGTGTGTTCGGCAAATGGTAATCTTTTTAGAATGCTCGCTTTCTTTTCTTTTATGCTAAAGTCGGTATATTTCCCAATGCTAAGATCTAGTCGATTTTATATCTCAAAGTAAATTCCGCCTAACATAAATTCAATAACGAACAAAATCAAAGATACTTTGCGCATTATAATTTTTAAGTTCTCGTGAAATTAAATCTCATTAATCAAAATAAAATTTGAAGTGAGTTCTATTATTTGTCGGAACTATACATATAGAGTGTATCGTGAAGACTAATATTTGTTAAATACGCCAAATTCTGTAACATGATTTTTATTCCCTTATAACTATGTATTTTTGCCCGTGCATTGCATGGTTTTGTATCAAAATTTTTATTTCAACTTTATGTAACTCTTGATCACAAGCGAAATAATACTAATTAAGGTGCTTGTTTTGAGATATATATTATGACTAACAATACTTTATTTTGCTGCATCAATATTGTATAGATATAGTTGGGTTATTTAAGTCTTGGATTATCAATTCAACTTAGGTAAGTTTTATTGGATTTTAAACTAGTTGAATACTCTCGCATTGCCAAGCAGAAATTAAATAATTTTAGTTGTAACTGATTTGCTCAAATTTATAAATGTTATAATGCAACAAATCAATCACATCAAATGCGCGTAAATTATAATGATAAAATAGTTAACTATATCCAACAACCTGTAGAATAAACATTTATAAATAAAATAGAATAGTCTCTAACGATTATGAACAACAGATCGAACTAAAATTCAAGGAAAAATAGAGGGGAAATATACATAGATATATGAGAAGAAAAAGGAAAATATTTATCGTGTTAGTATATGAATAAATTAAAATTTTTTATGTTAAAATTTTTATTATAGGTACTTATATAAGAATTTTATATGCCAATTAAGATACTAATAAGCTTATTTATTTAAATATTGCACAATATTTATCAAAAAAAATATTATTTTCAAAATAAATATGTTAAGATATAAAGTAAAGTTAAGAAAATAATAATCAAATATCAAAATAAAAGTATTATTTTATCAACGTCCATTTATTTTATTTTACAGAATACTAAATATAGCATATCTTTCTAGGGACGGCTCTTCCATTTGGCAAGGAAAGGCAATGGCTTAGCCCCCATAAAAAATTAGGCCCCTAATTTTTTGGTTTGTGATAATATTATTAATTATTATATTCTTAATAATAAAAAGAATCCAAAAACTAATTAACAATCAAAGCCTCACACATTATAAAAATAAAAAATCAAGGCCTCATTTATTAAATTAATCAACATTATCTAATTAAACCTCAACTACCCCTTAATTTTCTCCCCACTTATTAATTGATAAATCAAAACTTCCATATCTAAATATTTATTTAATTTCTTTTATTATCTCGTCCTTTCTCTCTCTCCTTTAATATCTTCAACTACTTTTGTAATTTAATCTCTTGTAACTTAATCTCCTCCCCTGTAATGTTAATCCCCTTAATTATCTCTTACTACCTATTTCCAATAAATGTTTTAACATTGAAATTTTACTCCCACAAAGGGCGTTGTTTTACTTTTAAATTCTAATTATTCTCACAACTATTCTCTTCTCTCATCTTTTCTATTAGATTGCACTTCCTTCAATTGAAGCAATCCTCTCATGTTGAAGCAAGTGATCTCCTTCAAATTTCATAATTTATCAGGTTTTATTAATATTATCTTTTATTATTCTTTTTAATTTATATTTATATTTTATTAAATATATATTGTTTATCGGTATATTTTTTGAAGTGTTTATACATATATTTTATTGTTTGTAATACATAGGAGTTTTTTTGGTAGTGTTTATAGGTAAGTGTGTCAACTAGGATATATAAATCTGGTTATTCAAAACTTAAAAAAAGAAGAAGGAAGAATTGAAAGTTTAATTCAACCTTAAAGGAGCTCTTGATAAATTTTTAACAAGTTTAGTTAATTAATCAATTGAAAAGGAAATATTAGAAGAAATTTAATATAAAAGCTTAATAAGTAATTTTGCATCTCAAAAAGTTATAAAAATTTTATGTCCTACAGAAAAATAAAAAAATTATAAATTTTAATAAAAAGAAAAAAAGCCTCATTTTTATATTTTGCCTTTGGCCTCCAATGCTCTTGAGCCGCCTTCCAATACATATGGGTCATATATATGCAAGAAAAAGGGAAATATGTATATAATTTCATATCAAAATGATGTCATTGAATATATTAATATATAATAAAGAAATATAAACATACCTCAACTATATTCATAAATATCTATATATCGCCTACTATAGGAAAACTATATTTTTTACATTCTCAAACGGCTATCTATCTATATATATATATATATATATATATATATATATCCGTCAGTATAAAAATTACACTATATATTTTATTATATCAAAGCATATATATATATATATTCGTTTAATGTAAGATTGTATGTTATTTTCACATGCTAATATATAGATTTCACAGTATATCAAATTTTTCGCACGTATTTACCATATAATATTTACGTAATTAAAGTAACGACATGATTTTACTATATATCAAGTAATGACATGACTTCATTGCTAATATATAGATTTCACTGTATATCAAAATTTTCACATGTATTTACTGTATAATATTTACATAAAGTAACGCCATGACTTCAGGAGAAAGCTTGTGCGAGAGAGTCTGTACTCGATAACTTGGCTTCTCCACGTTTTATCTTTAAAAGATGATTGCGCGAGAGACAGACAAATAATTTGCTCATATATATGTATTGATGTGTAATGCAATGGAACAAGATTGATTACATTTGTTCAAAAGAATGCCTATATTCCATTGTGGAAAGAGTCGAAAATGTATGAATGCTTACTGGTTGTGTTTGAAGCAGGGTCGCATGTAAAATCATATGCTAATGATCAAATGAGGGTGTAGCACAGTGACACACGTTTTCACATGGTAATTAAAAGGTTCCGAATTTGATATACAGTGAGACTATTCGTATCACTTTATTAGCTATTAGGATTATATTTCATTGCACTGGCCAACATGTCGCACCTGTAGCCTTTAAAAACATCACATGCTAATGTAAAATTGCATTTCTTTCCCATCCTTAGGAGCATTAATGTAAAATTGCATTTCTTTCCCATCAATTTCTTATATCAAACACATAGGGTCCGTTTGTTTCATTGTAAAGTTCGAACTTTATATAGTATTTTACGGCGTTTGTTTGTAGATGTTGTAAAAATTAACCATTTTAATTATTTGCTCGAGTTAGAACTTTATGGCCTGATCGGTAAAGACTTTGTACTCAAAACATGTGGAACTGTTAGATTACACAAAGATTACGGTCGTGGAACCCTCAATCATCTTTACAAAAATAAATTATATATTTTATTATCACTTATATTCTCCGCAATCCAATGTAATTTACACAACAATATCACATTTCAACTTTTAATCCATAAAAAAAATTCCACAGTTAAACTTTCTATTTTACATTTTATGTAATATAACAATACTCGAACCAAACGCGCCCATAATATTGTATCTCATCTAATCCAATGTATTTATCAAGCACAACAATCATCACATTCCAACCAATATTCCTGGAAAATTGATGTACGGATTAATATTCCCGATAATCTGAACATTCCCAGTATTCTAATAATACTCGAATCAAACTGCTACTCAATTTTCTCTAATCCAGGCCAGAGGAGGTACGAGATGTTTGATTTTCAGCTTATCCGGTCGAGCCGGGCAGCCATTTGAGAGTGTCGCGCCGTGCCGGGCCAGCAGTATACGGCTCACACAGATAACAGGCCGGGCCAGGTGGGGTTGACGCCGAATTTCTTCCGACAATAATGCGGCGAAGAGATGAGGCTGACCTCCTCAGTCCTCTTTCTGAGGCGCCGTCAACATCACCGCCGCCTCTCGGGAGTTTCCAACTCACCACTCGCCGCCTACCTGCCGGAGCACCCGCCACCGGAGCCATTCCACGCCAGGGCAATCAAGAACTGCTCCCTTGAGCAGCCGTCCTTCGCCAACTACGTGCTGACCCTGTACGTGAAGTCTCGGAAACTGTCCGATGCGCACCGCCTGTTCGACGAAATTCCCGACAGGGACGTCCGTACATGGACGACCCTTCTCTCCGGCTTTTCTCGGGTCGGGTCTTCTCCCACGACGGTCTTGGACTTCTTCCGAAGAATGCAGGTGGAGGGTGTGGTCCCGAACGATTTCACTTTGTCGACCGTCCTCAAGAGCTGCGCCAGCTTAACCATGCTGAAGCTCGGGAAGGAGGTCCACGGATGGATTTTCAGAAATGGGGTTGAGGTGGACTCTGTCCTCGGGAACTCTATTCTTGATATGTACGTAAAATGCGGGGAGCTTAATATTGCGGAGAGGCTGTTTCATTCGTTGGAGGAGATCAATATTGTGTCCTGGAATGTTATGCTTGGTGGATATGTGAACAATGGCGAGGCCGGAAAGTCACTGGCTTTTTTCAAGGCAATGCCCTTTAAGGATGTTGTGAGTTGGAACACGATCATACACGGGCTGATGCAAAATGGGCAGGAGGGAACGGCTCTAGAGCTTCTATATGAAAAGGAGCTTGGAGCTAACTTTAATGAGTTCACTTTCTCAATAGCTCTCAGCTTGGCTGCCGCTTTAACTCTGTTGGATCTCGGAATGCAGATTCATGGCCATGTTCTAAGATGCGGGATCAGTACTAATGGGTTCATAAGGACTTCTCTCATTGACATGTACTGCAAATGTGGAAAGGTGGAGAAGGCCTCTCTTCTTCTCAGGAAACCGCCCACTGGGTCTGAGACAATCCGAAGTTATGAGAAGTCCCATGAGGAATTATCTAGACAGAAAATTTCATACAGTTCGTTGATTTCTGGGTACGTTCATAAAGGGGACTTTGAGAGTGCCTTCACGACTTTTAGATCCATGGTCTGTGGAAAGCTCGAGGTGAATGAGTATAGTGTCACGAGCATTCTGTCTGCCTGTGCCAGCACTGGGATATTAGGACTTGGTTTACAGCTCCATGCCTATATTATAAAAGTTGGGCACAAAATGGATGTTCCGTTGCGATCCTCAATAATAGATATGTACAGCAAGTGTGGGAGTTTGGAAGATGCGAAGTTGATCTTTGAAGGAGGCAAAGATTCTTATGTTGGCTTGTGGACTTCAATGATATCAGGCCTCGCCGCCAACGGGAGCGGCAAGGAGGCCGTTGACCTCTTCAAAGTGATGACTGAGGGGGTTAAACCGAACGAAGTTACTTTCGTGGCAGTCTTAAGTGCTTGTAGTCACTCGGGGTTACTTAAAGAAGGCAAAGAATATTTTAAGCTCATGAAAGAAGTTTATGGAATCAAACCTGGTGTCGAACACTTCACATGTATGGTTGATTTATATGGTCGAAGAGGACGGTTGGATGAGATCAAGCAATTCATTTGCCAAAATGGTATCTCAAACGTGACTTCCGTGTGGAAGTCATTTCTATCCTCTTGCCGATTCCATAGAAACGTTGAATTGGGGAGATGGGTGTGTGAAAAGCTGCTCAGTCTTATTCCAAACGATCCCGAGCCTTATGTTTTGTTGTCGAACATATGTGCTGATGATGGGAGATGGGAAGAGGCCGCTAAAATTAGGAGCCAAATGCAAAAGAGAGGGCTGAAGAAAGTCCCCGGGCAATCGTGGATCCAATTGAAGAATACCGTCCATACTTTCATCATGGGAGCTGATACGCACCCAAATTCTTCGGAGATACGTTCGTTCTTGGATGAGCTAATTGAGAGATCGAAGGAAATCGGTTACTTACCCCACGCTAAATTAGTGATGCAGGATGTGGGACAAGAAGAAGGGGAAATGTTGGTTGGGTTTCATAGCGAGAAGCTCGCAATAGCTTATGGAGTCATGAACACTGGCCCTGGGGTGTCGATCAGAGTCACGAAGAACCTCCGAATTTGCATGGACTGCCACAATTTCATCAAGTATGCTTCACGGCTTTTGGACCGGGAAATAGTCGTGAGAGATATCCATCGGTTCCATCACTTCAGAGATGGGAAATGCTCGTGTGGTGATTGGTGGTGAATGTAGAGAACGCTGATGACATGGCGGGGGTGCTGATCAGATCCAGTTGTTTCCTATCATGGCATCTTGCAAATAGAGTTGTTTCACTTATCTTTATATAAGGAAGCAGAGCCTGATGGCATGATCCATCCTGAGTTTTTGGAGAATCCCGAATTGGCATTCAGGAATTAGCAATAAAAGTGAGTGCTAATCTCAGGTGATGTATCGTCGATCTTCATTTCCTGTTTGATACGGATCCCGACCCTGGAGATCCCTCCCTAGAATGTTGTTTCATTCTTTTTCTCATTGAAAGGAGAAACAAAAGATTAAAATAATTTGTTCTGTGTTATTTCATCTTCTTATCGATGCATAGATATAGAGCTCTCATGGCTGTCATGAACAACCTGATATGTCGATTTAACGTCACTTGGCTTGCGCTCGATATTCCTCATCGAGAGCAAGTCAATGTTAAGAAGAATTTCCATAGCTGTTATTTGGCTGATAGAACGCCGTTGTTGAACGATGGGTGTAATTTCAGAGCAACGATAGCAAGCTTGCTTTTGTTATAGGAAGTTACCCATGAAAACAACAATTAATATGAAAATCATACTTTAAATAACAATTTTTTAATTATTATTAATATGATAAATTGCGTTTATATTAGAAATATAAATAGAGAGCATCACTTATCCAAAATCCAAAACGAATTGCGTTTATATTATAAACATATAAAATATACTTATGGACTATCATTAAAACAATTGCAAGAGAATTCCAAGGAAAGGAGATCATTGTCTCGCTTTCGAGCATGGACCTCAAGATAAATAGTAAGTGTTTGTAAGTGTTGTTAAGTTGTCCGCTGACAGATCAATAGATATTAATAGATTAATGACTGAAAAATAGTTATTATTAATTATTATGATTATACTATTACGCTTTTTATCGAGTAATTACAAGTAGTACTAATTTGAATATTAATTTTTAATTTTTAATTTCTGTAACTAAAATTAAAGTAAAAGGTTTGAGGAGCAAATTAGGTAATTAATTTGTCATTGGCTCTTTTTACATATCTATAGTGTAAGGACAGCTTAATATGTATTTGCTCATTTTCGGTATATCTTATTTTGAAATTACTTAGCATAAAATGGTCTTGCTAATTACTAATTTAACACTTTTTTTTTCATGAGTTTCTCATTTAACCTATTTCTTTTATTATTATATATTATTTATAGTAGCGCCCAAATATAAATGGAAGGAAATAGTGATACGTATGACTTGTTCACTCCATAGGGTTACTCGGCCCACTCGATAATCTCTCGTATTTTTACAGCTGAGCCCGGTGAGTCATTTGTCCATTTAGGCGGTCAATCTGACCGGAAAGTATATATTAAATTATGATAAGATAAGATAAGATAAGATATAGTGATTCAGCCCGATCATAGAATATGAAAACAACATTCGGCGCTGCAGATAGCCAAGTTCGAATTGTCAATCCGACCGAATGTCGAAAACTTTTGTTTTCTCGTCAATGTATATGAATATGAAGTTCTCCATGGCCCTCGTCTGCTAATCCTTCTGTTATTTTCGCCCATTGTGGTTCCCACAGCCGTGCTTTCACTCCTCTTGTCTTGTTCTCTTTGAAGAACTTGCTCCATCACATAATATTTTAAGCCATCAATTTCGACGGTCACATGCCAGAAGGTGCTCTGTCCAATGGAAAATGAAAACTAATAAAGCTAATCACATGTACATCCAAGTAGCTCAGAGCCACCAGGGAACTCCTCCTCCTCCGGCCGGCTCCGACCATTTGTTGTACTTGAGAGGAAGACGGTTATACAGAAAGATCCGTAACATAACATTTCGTCTGAGACACAAACGGGAATGGCGGTTAACTTCGGGAAGTCGGTCCTAGTCCCGAGTGTCCAAGAGCTGTCCAAGCAGCCCATCCTCAACCTCCCGCCTCGTTATGTCCGTACAGATGATGGTCAGCAGCAGCTATCACCTCCTCCAGCTATCGACTCCGATGACCTGTCGTCGTCCCTGTCGGTCCCTGTTATCGATGTGTGGAGCTTGGGCGGTGGAGACTCAGCTGAGCTCGGGAAGCTGCACTTCGCCTGCAGGGAGTGGGGATTCTTCCAGGTATATAGGATTTGTAGATGCTCTGTCTCTGACCTGATGATTCCAATCCGATGTTGTTTCTATACATGATTATGTCCGGTAAATCTGCGCCGAAATACTCCATGGACTAAAGCAATGGATATGTAATATCTGATCGAACAACAAATCAAAGAACTGAAACCTGAACGGAAAAGAATTATGTAATCAACTACTTCATGTAATCAAAGATCCTCTCAGGCCATAAATCGGTATTCTGCCTTTCACATAGGTTGTGAACCATGGAGTGAGCACTTCGCTGTTGGAGGAATTCAAGGGAGAGGTGCAGAACTTCTTTGGCCTCCCGTACGAGGAAAAGAAGAGGTTGTGGCAGACACCAGCAAACCATGAAGGGTTCGGTCAGCTCTTTGTGGTATCGAATGAACAGAAGCTGGACTGGTCCGACATGTTCTACATCACCACGTTGCCGCTCTGTCTCAGGCAAACCGATCTGTTTGAGAAACTGCCTCTGACGTTCAGGTACATCAACATGCATACTTTATTGTCGTGTCCCTCCTCTTATCAGCATGCACAAGTTATTGTCGTGTCCCTCCTCTTCGTGATATAAGTAATTCTTGGTCCGTGAAAGAACCTATTTTTCCGAATCCATTTCAGGGAAAAGTTGGAAACCTATTCCATTGAAGTGAAAAAGCTGGCTATGTTAATGTTAGGATACATGGGAAAAGCTCTGAAAATAGATGACAAGGAGACAAGGGAAATGTTCGTCGATGGTGTCCAGTCCATGAGAATGAACTACTACCCCCCATGTCCCGAGCCCGATAAGGCAATCGGTTTCTCTCCTCATTCTGATGCCGATGCTCTCACAATCCTCTTCCAGCTCAATGAAACAGAAGGCCTGCAAATACATAAGGAGGGGAGATGGGTGCCTGTTAAGCCGCTCCCTAATGCTTTTATCGTCAATGTTGGGGACATTATCGAGGTACCGCATATGCTGCTCATGCTTTCACTTGATCATATTTCACATACAGTTTATGTCAGAATACTAACAAAGTATTTTTATATAATATTATCTCCTTTGTTACCAAAAAAAAAAAACTTACATGTACTTCTTGAAAAACATGGGACGGGAAAGGCACTCTTTAGTAGTCTTTCAACAATGATAAATTGAAGACCTAATTTTGCCACTCAAACCTCAATTTCTCGTGTGATTTTTCACTTGGCAGATTTTTAGCAACGGAATTTACCGGAGCATTGAACACAGGGCGACCGTGAACTCGATGAAGGAGAGGCTATCTGTTGCCACATTCTACAGCTGCAAACTTGACGCTGACTTAGGTCCTGCCCCTAGCCTAATTACCCCCGACAACCCTGCGGTTTTCTGTACTGTTCCAGTCGAAAAGTACTTCAAGGACTTCTTCGCTCAGAAGCTAAATGGGAAATCGTATTTGGACTTCATGAGAGTATATAATCATGTAGAGCATCAGAAATTCGGAAAAGGTAGCTAGCAAGAATGGAGGAATTGCCCATGAATGAGGGTGGTAATGGTATTTGGCGCAAAATATTGCATCTTCAAGATCGAAGCACTGCTTTCTTCTCATGGAACTGCAACAGATGGAATTTTCAATATTTATTGAGAAAAATTATATCAATCTTTGTTTGGATTGATGGGTGAATATGAACGCTACTTTCTCTAAAAAATGTTAACAGAATGTGTGCCTTGGTATCCTGAACTATACAATAAATTGGAGCTATTCAGCTTAAAAGAGCTTTTGAGGGAGAAACATCGGCTGTGCTCGATGTATACGTCGTGCCGGTCCCTGAAGAAGGTTGCGTTTGATTACCATCTGTGTCTAAGAGGCCAGAAGATCTATACGAAAACATGTGTAAGTCCATAGGAGGTGCATAATACGTTGGAACAGGCAACTTTGATGGAAGGCTAGGAAGTGGAGCTTCAAAGTTGAGGACATTTAGCACTTGTCGTACCGACGGGCGGAGGTTGTGATCCGGATGGCAGCACCACAGCCCAACCACCATGAGGCACTCGATTTGTCTCTCATCATACTCCATATTTAGTAACCTGTCAGCGGCATTGAGAAGCTCACCTTTCCCATAGAGGTCCCAAACCCACTCCACCAACCTTACCTGGCTTGGGTCACTGGCTCTCGGATCGACAGGCCTTCGGCCGCAAGCGATCTCTAGGGCAACTACTCCAAAGCTGTACACATCAGATTCCTTGCTAGCCTTGCCAGTTGTTACACATTCTGGGGCTAGGTAGCCCATTGTGCCTGCGAGGACAGTCGTTTGAGAACCTTGGTCGTGATCCACGAGCCGGGCGAGCCCGAAATCTCCAAGCTTTGCATTGAAATTGGTATCCAGCATAATATTGCTCGACTTGATGTCCCTGTGAACGACACACTGTTCCCACTCTTCGTGCAGGTAGAGCAAAGCAGATGCCAAGCCAAGGGTTATCTTATACCGGATAGTCCAACTGAGCACATCCTTTCCGCCAAAGAGATGGGTGTCGAGACTTCCATTGGGCAAGAACTCGTACACGAGGAGTAATTCCCCTTTCTCGTGAGACCAACCAATGAGTTGCACCAAGTTCCTGTGCCTCAGACGACTGATGATCTTCACTTCGGACACGTACTCCTTCTTCCCTTGCTTGGACCCTCTCGAGACCCTCTTCACGGCGATCTCCATATTGGTATCACTCAGTAATCCCTTGTAGACACCTCCAAATCCTCCCTCCCCCAGCTTCCCTCCTTCGGCGAAGTCATTTGTGGCACGGCTAAGATCATGGTACGTGAAACGTTTCGGCCCAGTGCCATTTTCAAACTCATCATCCATTGAGAGATCGACTGTAGCATCTCCTTGCCCACGCCTTGACCTGATCTTTCTCCAATAGATGAACCAAACAATTCCAGATACGCCACTTAAAAGACCAAGCCCTGCCACTACAGCAACAGCAACCACTATGCTGGTTCGCTTTCGAGGTTTACCAACAGCAGCAGCCTCTTCCAAGCTTGAATTAAATGACCAAGAAAGAATGCTATGAGTTTCAGCAAATAGACCTGTTGAAGCAGAGAAACCAACTCTAACTGTTTCTGGTAAACATTTCCTCAGGTCTATTTTATACGAGAGACTTGAATTCCCACTATAAATCGGATTGCTTGCATAGGTAAGAAAAACACTCAGATTGAAAGTCGTGGCATTGTAACTTATCCACGCATTTGCAATAGATGACCCGTTCTTAATGCTGGACCTCCACGAGACGTTTGCCACGGAAACAATGGAGTTCACATTGATGCCTACATGATCAGGGCTTGGATCCCAACGATTTTGAAAGCTATCAAACTCAACGGCAACAATCTGATTTGCCGAGGTATTGAAAGCTAAATCTGGGTTAAATAATGCGAGAAACCCACCGCTTGAGTTGACTGGGACAACCGATTCGAATGGCGCGAGGTAGAAAGCAATCCCATCCCCGTTATTGTTCTGATCCACAGCCTTTATGCGGAAGGAGAAGTGAGTGGTGAAGTCCGAGAGCTGCCCCGTCTTTAAATCCCACAGCCTGATGGGTTTGTCATAAGAGGCTCGACCTGCACTGCCCGTCAGGTCATCGTTTGCCGAGTTGGTGGTGAGCTCAAGGGTCGTACTTGTCAGGAACGTGTCATTCTCCTTTGTAAGGTTTTGGGTGTTTTGGCTGAAGCTGGGGAAGCTGAAGGAGACTGAAGTTGCTTGGGTGGTAAGGAAGATAATCGAGATGGAAACTCGGAGGATGAGAGAAGGGATCTGCGGAATTCGGAGTACTAGAGATGATGAGTGGGAGCTGCAGAGAGCCATGATCTTGCTTGGGAAGGAGATGCGCTGGGAAAGACGTGAAGAAGCAGGGAGGTTTGGAGCAGTTGAACAATATGCAGAACATATATATTTAAGCAAAGAGGGAACAAAAGAAGACCAGGTCATGGTCAAAACCGACGACCTTGTCTTGCAATATTTCTAGAGAGAGATGCCATGAATATGTGATGGCAAAAGCACACCAAACCAGGTACGACAATATTCAACACGTCTAGTTAATTTCCTATCTTTGTGTAAGCATTTATATTGAAGTACGTATGTACATAATACACACACATATGTGTGTGTATATCTATGAAAGGAGGATCTATTTTCTTAACTTCGAGAATCGGCCACTTCGACCATGTCTTAACAGCTAACTTCAACCTTAGATCGAGTTCTGTTTATATGGTTATCCAAGCGAAAGGGGAGAAATAAAAAGTCTCATCCTCATGTCTTGAAAAGTTCCTTTATTTTTTCTTTTTAATTGATTAATTAGTTAATTAATTTTTCTACCGAAAAAAATCAGTTAATTAATTTGTTCGGTGGTAATCAGTTAATTAATTTGGTAATGAAAAGTTTCTTCGTAAGTGTGTTTTTCCTCTTCAGCATTAAAATCTTAGCACGACTACAACGCAGACTGACTGGAAATGAATTCTTTTTTCATAAGAAGAAATAGCTCGAGTTATCACTCTTTTTTTTCTCGTTTACAAGGGAGTCCCTTTGAGTTATCACTCTTTTTATTATATTGATCTCCCTGATATTGTCATGTATGTGAAATGCACTCATTGATAGTCAGGGTCTTCTGGGGTGTGAGTCCTTTCTACCCTCGATCTGGAATCACAGTACTTCAGGCTCCATAACTCAACAACTGGCCTAGAAAGGGACATTTTAAGCAGCATATGCCACAGTGACCATTCATCTGGAAAAGAAGATTCATCGATCAATTCAAAATCCTTATTCCTTCAGTCATAGACTCCTCCACCATTTGGTTTACACTTTTTCTTACATTATTTTTCAAAACAACTATTTCCCTTATATGCTTTGCTGCAGTTAGGTACTTGGTGAACAAGAAAAGCTATTTCCTTATTTTCCAAGGGAATGTCATACCTTCTGTTGGGCTTAAAATATCCAACCGAAGTAACAGATGAAGGTGTGGGTCTAAAACTCCCAAAAATGTGGGAGGTCTCCTAAGAATGGTGTTGTCCCCCTTTGAACACAGTCCCATATGGCTTCAAAGACATTCTGCATTAGGTTCGTTAAGGAGATTCCATTATGAAAGAAAGAAAAGAGAGAAAGCGCAGAAAATACATTGCACTGTCTGCAATTTAACGAAAATACACATACCCTCCTCTCAGTAGTCACTTCGTTGCTGTCAAACTTGGAACCGAAACTGATTTGGCTAGTCCCAGCTGGGGAGGTTGAGCTTCAAATATGCAAGGAAAATGGCAAGAAAACTTTGTATAAGCTCTCTCACCAGACTATCGGGTAGAAGTTTTACATTTGTTGTGACTATACCAAATAGAAGGGAAAGCAATTTAATAGCTCCATCAGCTTAAAAGTGCTTTCGAGGAAGCACCAGCTGATGTGTTCGACGTACATGTGGTGCCAGTCCCTGAAGAAGATTGCGTTCGATTATTCTCTGTGTCCAAGAGGCCAGAAGATTTATAAGAAAACTTGCACAAATCTAGAGGAGGTGCATAATACATGGGAACAGGCAACTTCGATGGAAGGCTAGGAAGTGGAGCTTCGAAGTTGAGGACATTTAGTACTTGGCGTATTGATGGGCGGAGATTGTGATCTGGGTGGCAGCACCAAAGGCCAACCACCATGAGGCATTCCATTTTCCTCTCGTCATATTCCATATTTAGTACGCTATCAGCAGCATTGAAGAGCTCACCTTTTCCATAGAGGTTCCACACCCATTCCACCAGCCTCACCTTGCTCGGGTCACTGGCCCTTGGGTCGACAGGCCTTCTGCCACAGGCAATCTCCAGAGCAACCACCCCAAAGCTGTACACATCAGATTCTTTACTTGCCTTGCCTGTGGTGACACATTCTGGGGCTAGGTATCCCATCGTGCCTGCCAGAACGGTCGTCTGAGAGCCCTGATCGTGGTCAACGAGCCGGGCGAGCCCAAAATCTCCAAGCTTGGCGTTGAAATTTGAATCTAGCATAACATTGCTCGACTTGATGTCCCTGTGGACAATGCACTGCTCCCACTCCTCGTGCAAGTACAACAAAGCAGATGCCAGACCGAGGGCTATCTTGTACCGGACATTCCAACTGAGCACAGCCTTTCCACCGAAGAGATGGGTGTCAAGGCTTCCATTGGGCAGGAACTCGTACACGAGGAGGAATTCCCCATGCTCGTGACACCAGCCAATAAGCTGCACCAAGTTCCTGTGCCTCAATCGACTAATGATCTTCACTTCAGACACATACTCCTTCTTCCCTTGTTTGGACCCTCTTGAGACCCTCTTCACGGCGATCTCCAAATTGGTATCACTCAATAAGCCCTTGTAGACACCTCCAAATCCTCCCTCCCCCAGCTTCCCTCCTTCGGAGAAATCATTTGTGGCGCGGCTAAGATCGCGATATGTGAAACGTTTTGGCCCAGTGCCTTGTTCAAACTCGTCATCCATTGAGTGATCAACAACAGCATCTCCTTTCCCACGCCTTGACCTGATCTTTCTCCGATAGATGAACCAAGCAATTCCTGTTCCGCAAGTTAAAAGACCAAGCCCTGCTCCCACAGCAACAATAACCACTAAGCCGGTTCGCTTTCGACCTTTACCAACAACATCCTCCTCCAAGCTTGAATTAAATGACCATGAAAGAATGTTATGGATTTCAACAAACTGACCAGTCGCGGCAGAGAAACCAACTCTAACTGTTTCTGGTAAGTATCTCCTCAAATCGATTATATACGAAAGGCTTGAGTTACCATTGAAAATTGGATTCTGAGCATATGTAAGAAAAACGCTCAGATTGAAAGTCGTGGCATTGTAACTTATCCACGCATTCGCTGTAGATCCATTCTTCATGCTAGACCTCCACGAGACATTTGCCACAGAAACAATGGAGTTCACATCGATGCCTACATGATCAGGACTTGGATCCCAAGGATTTCCAAAGCTATCAAACTCAACAGCAACAATCTGATTTGCCGAGGCGTTGAAAGCCGAACCTTTGCTGAATAATGCAAGATACCCTCCGCTTGAGTTGTCTGGGACAACTGAATCAAACGGTGAGAGGTAGAAGGCAATACCGTCCCCATAATTGTTCTGGTCCAAGGCCTGCATGATGAAGGAGAAGTGGGTCATGAAGTCAGAGAGCATCCCGGTCTTTGCATCCCATAGCCTGACAGGTTTGTCATAAGAGACTCGGCCAGTGCTGCTCGTAAGGTTATCATTTTGCAAGTTCCTTGTGAGCTGGAGGACATTATTTGATGCAAACGAGTCACCCTGGAAGGTAAGGTTTTGCACGTTCGGGCTGAATCTGGGAAAGCTGATAGAAACTGAGGTTGCTTGGGCGATAAGAAAGAGGACCGAAATGGAAACTTGGAGGATAAGACAAGGGAGTTGAGTTTGGCGGGATGGAATCGAAGAATGTGAGCTGCAGAGAGCCATTTGGGAGACAGAGAGACAATGAGAGAGGTGATGAAGAAGCTGAGAGGTTGGAGGGCTGATATTCATATCTGTGCTTGGAGCAGTTCAACTATAGATAGAATAGAAAATATACATTTCAGGAAGAAAAGGAGCAAAACAAGACCATGTCAAAGTCAAAACCGGCGACCTTGTCTTGCAACATTATATATAGCGGGCAGTGAACATCAATGATAGCAAAAGCATATCAGGCACATAACATCAAACACGTAAAATTTCTGTCCTGCAAATCTGTATAAGAATTTTTTTTAAAAAATCCAGAAAGAGGATCTAGCTTCTCGTTACCACGATGATTCGGTCTGAGAAATGGCCGCTTAACCATGTTGTAACATCTAACTGCAACCCTGGACTTGGACCAAGCTTTTGTCTCCATGGTTATGCCCTAAACAGAGAAAAACAGAAATCGTGTCATCAAGTTTTTGTTGATTAGTTAACTAATCTAGTAATGATTTAAAAAAAAAAACCATGAATAAGATAATAAGTCAGTTTGCTCTTTCAGCATTGAAATCTAGCACACTGCCGGTTCTGCATATGACTCTTCTCTATGGAAGAAATGGATTTGACATCATCGGGCTCATATTCCCTTGTTTTCCCTGAGAAGTTCCATATGTCAAATGCGCATTCTTATTGTTAAAACGTTAAAGTTTGTCCTTGTGCACTTGTTGTCATGTGCCGGCCTGCAGCATGTCAGCCAATTTGAATTGTATATATTATGGCAAGAGAGAAAAACTGAAGAACAATTAAATTCCCTGAAAAGGGCATCAAACAAATAAAAATATCTTATTTTCCGTGGTTCGGTTCTATTCTAACGAAACATCATACAGAGATTGCAGATGGCCATTCTCCAAGTAAGAGAAGAACAGAAAATAAATCAGCTGCCGGCCACATATACACACACATATATAATCTTATCGCACTCGTGGTCAGGGAAAACAACACAAAATAAGGTCAGGACTGTTCTGGTTTTTTAGATTCTGTCGCGTTTCGCTAAAGGTTAGTGATTGTCCAATAATGCTATAGTATATATTTCACTCAGACGATAAAATTCTGAGAAAGTGTCAAGGAGTGATTCATTCTGACCTAAAGAACTTACCAACAAAAGTGAAAATTGTTCAAATTCATAAAGATAGAAATCAGTTCGGCCATTGATCATGGGGACCTTCTCGAGCTCAAAATTTCATGTGCAAAATGTTATGCAAATTTTAAAACTGTAGCTTGAGTCCTAGCTTGACTACTATCCGGCTTGACAAATTGGTTGCTCGATTGACCCCAGTCCCACCCCCTGCTTTCCTCGCTCGACCTGTGGCTCACCTCTGCCCAGCCAGTTTGGCCTGTGGCTTAGCCCTTCAACCCAGCTGCCACTTGGTTCCCCTGAATTTGCAACATAATTAAGCAAATGTTCACGAGCTTTATTTGTTTTCGGTTATTCAGATTGTATTTAGTAAAAAATAATGAGAATGAGATGACTTTTGAAAATTGTGCCGTTTGAAATCTCTTTCTTGCTCTGCATATATCTGGTTGTTTAGAGGGTTATGAAATTCGTAGTCACTTTTCTTTCTATAAGTTTAATTGTTCATATCTTAGCTACTTTGAGGCGATAATGCCAGCCTTACCATCACCTGTTTGAGGATGCTTAAGCACGGCTTGAAATAAGTATTGCATTAGCTTCTGAAGGAGACTAGATATTGGTAGACGATTATTTTCGTGAGAATGACTATTTCTTCTAATAGTTGTACAGCAGTCACTTTCTGCATTTACATATATCCAATTTATTTGGACATTCCTGTATTTGTCTGGTTGGTTAGTTTTGAACTCCTTACTGCATCTACCTTTTTTTGTGGCACTGAGTGAATGAAACAAACTGTCATGTGATTACTGTCCATCTTAGATAAATCCCGTCTCATGTCTACGTGAGTTGAAATTTGGCATGTGATTTCATCTCGGTACCTGTCATTTATATTTTGATGTAATGAAGAAGAAGTATGCACTTCTGATGCGTTCTTTCATCTGACTGACAACAAATCCTGCCCCACTTAGAATGCTAACTCATCTATGGCTTCGGGGAGTCTAGGCAATTGTAAGTCCAAGACAGAATCTTCTTTTGATTAGTCCAAAGAACTAATCCGCCAGGAGAAGCAGCATGCCGTATTCTCACCAAGAAAGTACGGCACAATATTAAGAAATTGGAGCAGCCTCATAGCAGGACAGAGAAGTCACGATCTGTTTGTTACATGTGAATTCGCTAGTGATAATCAAGAGTAGCTTCACTGTGATAATGTGCTTCAATGTGGAGTACTTTATCATACTGGTTCTTCTTATCATTCTATCTCCTGCTCCTCTGTTCCAAGTATACATTTTTGGTTTAGTGACTTATGCCAACTCAACCAACTCATTCCATGGTCTACACTTTCTTGCTACTTTGTGTGAGTCAGTTGATCAGTTTATCTTCATATTGTTTCTGATATCACGTTTTACTCATAACCTGCATCTAAGCATTTTTCAGTTTCTGAGAATTAAGAAGAATAGTCCTAGGAGCTGATGGCACCTATACTCTTTGTAAGCAGAGTAAGAGAGAAGATAAATAGATCCTTTAGGCCATCAAATGCAGAACGAAATATTCAAAGCACGTGGGATTTTTCAAGGATTGCCGAATTCTGCTAGGAAGTTCTGTCTAATCGGGTCCGTTATGTAGCCTCACTCAACTCGATTCTAAACTGCATAAAATCTGAAGTGGTCAGTTAGTTGATCAGTTAGACACTGGGTACATTACTGCTGTTAGAATATTTATCTGGCAAGTTCATGGAACTAATCAAGCAAGCTCACTATGGGCTTTTTCAAGCAAGGTGATTGGAACACGTGATGTCCAATTTCGGGATGTAAGAAGAACCACTGCCTCTGCATTAACCCTAGGTGCTTACCAGTTACCTCAAAACTTGTTTAATGCTAACATCCGGGGGTCTACGATACTTCATTTTCTTCTTCTCCATCTTCTGTTCAGATCATCTAATCCAATATCGGATCTAGGACCTTCGAGAAAATAATCCACATTTAAGTTACATACAAATATACATAGCGATAATACCAAACATAGAAATCATGAGATCTTATACTCTGATTAGAAGAAAATTGATGGAATGAAATTTCCATTAGAAAGATTATTCACATTAACAGCACTAAGCACAAGAACAGATTTCATCTCTCCAATAACTAGACTGCTGCCGTCTTAGATCTCAGAAAACTACCCGATGCTAGGTGCCTTTAAACATGATACCCATCGTCGAAATTCTGAGAGTAACTGACTGCGTCATAATGGAATGACACTGGCTTTGGAGGCCTGTAAATGTTCTTGCTGTCTCTTACTATCCGTCTGATGAGATTCCGCCATTTCCGGCATTTCCTGCTGCTGTTGCTACTGATCTTTCCATAAGGAATACGAGAATATTCGAAATCTTCATTCACGGGGAAGCAAGAAGGGGACATGCACCTCAAGTATGAAGATGAACAATGTGATTGATCCATCACCTCCTTAGCTTTTTGAGACTATTAAAGATGTGAGATGTCACGGGCAGTGACAATGAGGTAGGGAAGACAACTCTTACTCGTATTATAAGGGAAAATCATTTACCAAAAAAACATTATAACGGAAAATCAATTATGGAGCAACTTTTGTCCTTTTCTCTTTCTCCCACCAACCTAAAATGAATATATATATATAATTTACAATTGGGAGAGTTGAGTTTTTCCTCTTAATTAGTCGAATTCAACTCAAATCTAAATTAGTGGGAGTCCATTATGATTCAGAATACTAGGCGGTGATTAAAAAAAAAAAAGAAAGTATTTCCTTTCCTTACAGGAATTAAAAAGAAAAAGTAATTCCCCATTTTTCCATATATATATATATATATAACATTCGACTGATTCATGCCCCGGTGCATAAGTCATCCACCATTTGCAGAAGACATGATCAAGGGTGATAAGTTAAGGCCTGACATATGGTGCGTACGACGACATGTTCTACTGGAATTTATCGTAGAAACATAACTTGCCGGATAAAGGACACGCGTCATCAAGACTTATGGCTTCTTAAGGAACAAAAAGAACTGGATCTTATGTATGTTTTGTCATTAATATGCTGGGGCCTTAAGGTTTTTTTTTTTTTTTAATCATTGATAAAAAAAATATTTACAACATAGAGCCACTTATCCAAGTAAAGCCCATACAAAGCAACGAGTCCTTAAGTTTTTTAAATGTCATCATCAGACTAGCCTCATTAATTTTCGAATCGCACCGTATTGATACCCCTTGGCAAACCAAACTCCAACTACCACAGACAATGGGCCTTCAAGGCTGTGTTCCGATGACCAGAGGTGCCACGTAGCTAGATTAAGCTAGCCGCGACATCACAATGGCCTCGAACGATGACTGCCTTCCGAAGGCCTATTCCGGGGTCCTAAGCGTCACAACGGTCGACTAATGGGACAACCAGCCAGGAATAGGATACTTTGGGCGCCACAGAAATCTTCTGACAGGTAAATAATTCATAGGATGTGTGAGCTGGCTATCTAAACGTAATAATAAAATTAACAATAATTTGTCTTGTGTAGATGATTAGGATCATTAATTAATTGCGATTGGCATCGAGGAACTGATTTCCTAGACAGAGTCCATGTGCTCCTCGAAGGTTTGTACGGAAGTTAATATTAAATATATGCATGCAGCTAATAGAGCCATACGACATTATCAGAATTAGACGAGTTTAAACGGAAATAGAGAATATACAATTCCAGCTCAAGTTTCAATTTAAAGAGACACAAGGTTCAAGATTAATTGGGGTCTGTAATATAAGAAGGGTTAACTATATATGTATGACCCGGTTCGTCTGCCAATACCGTCATTTCTGGCGATCTTGCCAAGTTATCCGGATTGATTGCCAAGGATAATATGTCACACAATCCGTGGCTTTATATATAGTTCGCATGTCGGTTCATTTCACGTGAGCCGATTCTCCGTGTCATTCATTGTACCGAACCGAATTGATCGACCATACTATGACATAGTTTTAATCACACTTCTTCGTTATGATCAGCTAAAAGGCCACACCAAGCTAGGAGTCGTTTCTTTTGTGGGGACTTGAAATGTTGTCGGCATCCCCCCTTGCTCTGCTGGAAAGGGGACGTGAATCTTGAGATGGATAGATAGATAGATGGATATATAGATGGGGCAATTTGCAGATACGGACACAGACAAATGGAGGGTCCCCGGCCCCAAGGATTCTGCTGTCCCACACCCTAACATTCAGATCTTATCTTATCATCATATGTGTCCATTACGATTTCCATGTTCTTTAATTTCCCTCTAACAAAAAGCTCGCTTGTGTGTCGATATATCATGCTTTCCATGATTAATTCCATCTACCTCTGTCCCTGGAGGAGTGAATCATATTAGGAACTTTACTTTTTCGGGTCCCTTCTTGTTACGCATTTATGATTATCGTGCAAGAAATATGTGATAAAGTAATTTAGAGCGTTATGTTACGAAGCGAGATGAATTATGAATTACACTATATATGTTACGGTCTTTAGTGGTCTCGTAAATTATGTTTTACAGAAAGCGGAACGTTGCCCTGGAGAACTCACAACTTTAACATAATTCTACCAATAACAAAACAAAATAACTCATACAAAGTCCGAGTGGACCTCATTTATACCACTCTTTTTCACAATTAAAATATAATTTTAAAATCCTACTTTGAAACCAAATGCAGTATAACAAATTGCATTGAGTGGCTGTTAACCACAAGGTCGGAGGTTCGAGCCCTCCTTCTAGCAGGATTACCTTTTTGTGTTTTTGAAAGGAAATTTTTATCAATTTTCTGCATATATTGACTCTTAAAATCTAAATCCATTTATATGTCTGATCTATATGTTCAAAAAATTTTCTATCACATATTAATTCTGGGTGTGTTAAAATCTAAACCCATTTCATTATTTTGACTGCTATGATAATTTTATTGTATTCTGTTTAAATTTTTATACCCATGCATCGTCGGCCTGGGACATGTGAAAGAGGAGATGAGATAAAGGCTGATCTGATAGATTCAGAATGCACGGATAGTTTAATGAAATCTTCTCGAATTTTTTGTTTGTACAAACGCATTTGAATTTGATTGGGCCCGGAATTGGGCTCAAGCCTCATGTTATGGCCTTCCCAGGCCCAGCGAAAGTACTTTTGTCTTTCCAATTGCCATCACATGTTTTGTAGTTGAGTCCATCGAGTAAAATTCAGACACGAACATTTCTTAGCCCAGAGAAAGGAAAGGAAAGGAAAGGAAACTCAGATACTTCTCGACTCAGGTTGTTTCAAGCCAACCCGCAGGTTCGATGATCGAGTGTGACGTGGAGATAAGTGATTATTCGGCTGGCAAGGTATGTGTTGGGGATAGGAAAATTGACCCGATTCGCCAGGTTTAATTTTGCAGCCTAGGCCCACCTTGATACATCTAAGTTAGTAGTGGAATCTTATCACGAGGATATATCTTTAATTTCTCATATCTTTGATATATATTTTAGATATTATAGAATGTGCTATTAATATCTCTGTGATATGTTATGATATTTCTAATTATATATTTTACAAATATTTCTACTGCAATTGAAAATATCCCATTGGAGATTTGCTACGATCTCTATAAATACCTCTTTAAGTACCCTTAAATCCTAAGTTAAACTCGTAACATTTCTATACATATTCTCATTTAATTATTGGAGACGGAGATCGAGACTCCCATCGATCCTCTCTTTTTGCAGGTTACTTGTGGAAGCTCGAGACTTGTGACTTGCAAGGCTCGTGGTTTGCAAGTGATTTAGGGCTGATTTTTCACGGCCCAACATTGGCGCCGTGATCAAGTCTCCCATGTTGACTGATGTCCCTAAAAGACAACTTTGGTCTGAGAGTTTCAATCAAGCCTTTCTACTGACATTTTCTAGTGGTTTGTGCATTCATGGGACTAATATATGTTATATAAGAATGGCTAGTAGTCGTCATGATACATGAACCTAATTTCAATCAGGAATTAAGTCCTGAATTTTTCACTCATGGAGTGAATTTTGCATGGTTGGCTTGGGGCTAAAAGCAAGAAACGTCCGAAGCCAGTGAACATGCAAAGCAAGAGGCATGAGGTGTCTTGAAACTAGGCACTTAAAACCCGTTGAGACGACATTGGGCAAGACGCAGCTTCAGAGACCTTCGGCACAGTAAAGCGAGGCAGGTCCACAATATTGCATCGCATATGTGAGCCCCTCCGCTGGAAAAAAGATAAGTCGTTGAATAAGAATTTAGATCAATATTGTAGGTTTCTCAATGCATAGGGACATGCGCTTAAATTTGAAATTGAGAAGCTAGTCCAATAGGGGCACCTCAAGTCTTTTGTCCAAACTGAAGGACCCTTTCATGATTGCGGATAGAGGGACACACGTGAAGATACTTTGCAAGGAGTAATTAATTAAAGATATTAATCTATTATCACCGTCTATTGCCTTTTCCTTCTTACTTGTTAGGAACATTTTGGGATGAATGTCTTGCGGTTGTTAATTTATTTTGATTGATGAATACTTATTTGAATTATGAGGCTTGTGTTATGATTCGCTAACTCCTTATGGATAGAAAAGCGACGCACTTGAACATCTCCCTTCGTTGGAGGGCTATGCTTTTGCTAGGGGACTACGCTCCTAACAATGATTATGCTTGATAACAAAGGGCCAAACCCGATAACCAAGGGTCTCGATTGAGTCCAATAACCAAGGACTATATACCGATAATTAAGGAATGAATAACATCCAATAACCAAGGATGGAGCAACGCCTGATAACCAAAGGCTAAGTCCGATAACCAAGGACTATGTCGCAATAAACGAGGGAAGAACACACTCGATAACCAAGGGAAGAACACGCTCGATAACCAAGAACAGAGTCTTCTCTCGTGGAAGCGACAATGCTCGATAACCAAGAGCGAAGTCTTCCCTTGTGGAAGCGACAATGCTCGATAACCAAGAGTGAGGCATTCCTTTGTGGGAGCAATAACGTTGATAACCAAGAACTGAGTCTTCATTCATGGAAGCGACAACGTCCAATAACCAAGGGCGGGTTTTCTTTTCACAAGATTGAACGAGTGACACAAAGTCAACCTTTGCGCCAAGACATTGCTGAAGACGCGATAATGGCAGTTATGAATTGATCCACTTTCCTCGAGCTCTTGAGCTCACTAGAGTGGGGGCTATTTTGGGACCGGGAAATTGACTCGATTCGCCGATTTGATTTTACAGCCTGGGCCCACTTTGATACATCCTAGTTAGTAATGAAATCTTATCATGATATATATCTCTTTAATTATCTTTAATTATCTTTGTGTATCTATTCTTATCTTTGATATATTTTTTAGATATTCTAGAATGTGCTACCAATATCTTTATAATATGTTATGATATCTTTGATTTTATATTTTGCGAGTATTTCTACTTATTGTGTGCAACTGAATATTTAATACAGATCATGATATCCTATTAGAGATTTGCTACAATCTCTATAAATACCTCTTTAAGTACCCTTATAGCCTAAGTTAAATTCATTACATTTCTATACATATTCTTATTTAAGTATCGGAGAGGGGATCGAGACTCCCCTCGATCCTTCCCTTTTGCAGGTTGCTCGTGGAAGCTCGAGACTCGTGATCTGCAAGGATCGTGGCTTGCATGTGATCAAGACCCGATTTTTCACGACCCCAACAATATGCAATGCATCTCTCATATATTTAGAGTACTCCCATACAAAAGCCTGTAGTACATTGACTCTGATCGATCGGGACGCTCAGCACACATCCCAAAGGAAAAAAAAAGAAGGGAAAATCTTAAAATCGAATATCATCGATGCAATCACGAAAGATCCGTAATATGTATACATTTTCCTAGCCAAATTTTAATTGGAATTTTTCTTTTAAATTTTCCCGTACTAAAATTGGGTAGCTATGATATTTCTAAAGGATGAAATGGGGACATAACACGACAAAGTTCCACACTCAATAAGGGACAAATGGACATGTTGGTTCGGTGGCTAAATTAGTCTCACAATCTCCACTCTCCTATCAATGGCATATCCTCGCCATAGTCACTCTGTGGTCAAGAAATGATGGGAATTTGGATAGGGTTTCCATGGCTGGATTTGCTTGCTTGTGATAAAATGTTCAGGGGCTTCATTTACTTCTCCGATATACGGCGAGAACGACAAAGCTCGCCATGACATATTGAAATTACCATGTGATATAGTGATAAAGTTTGATCGGTTTTGAAACTACGATTTAAGGGACCGTCTGATACGTCGTAGCAATAGATGGGGTCCAGGGGAAGGTGAAGTGTCGGGCTTGATGGTGGTTGATGAAACAGGCACCACCACTGACTGACCACTTACTCTTCCTTTGGCCTCCTCATCATCATCATCTGAGGATTTCTCTTTGTTTATTTATCGCATTATTATTTGTAAGATACAGAAGAGACGCACAATATCAGCACCCAAATATAATTTTTATTTATATATATATTTTTGAATGGTGTGGCTCAACAACCACTAGTTTCCCAGCCATAACTAACTCCAGGATCAGCCCACACGGGGAGAGGGAAGAGAGAAGAAAGCGCGCGAGAATGGCCATGGCGTTGGCGCTTCGACGGCTTTCATCTTCTGTCAATCAGCCAATCCGCCCCATCTTCAATGGCTCCCTCTACTACATGGTTTGTATTTTATTCAAGCTCATTTCTCTCCTCTATCGTGTTAAAGTGACAGGAAGAATAAGTTGGTGCACCAGTGTGATATATCGAGCGTGGATTAATAGCTCCGATTTGCTTTTGCAGTCGTCTCTGCCTAATGAGGCTGTTTACGAGAAGTCCGGGGTCACTGTAAGAAATTTTTACTCTTCCCAACTCTGCTTCATTAAGAGTGTATATATATTTTCTTTTCTTCCTTTGGTTTCTGATTCCGGTGATCAAATACTTACACGAGAGAGCATCTTCGACAGTGGCCAAAGCAGCTCAATGCCCCACTTGAGGTCGTGGATTCTGAGATTGCTGACATTATCGAGCTTGAGAAAGCTAGGCAATGGAAGGTTTGTCATTCTTGTCTCGTCGAATTCTTCCTGTTAATTTACAGAATACCAACTCTTATCTCTGTCCACTGCTAGTAGTGAAGATTGTTGCACTGTTTCTCAGCAGTGCTCATGGTCATGCTTTTTTAGCTCGAACTAGCAAGGGAAGTTACGAACGATTGCTCGATCGAAACTTTGCTGTATTTGTTCAGAGGATGGAGAATGAGTACTAGGATTATATTTTAGCTGTCTCATTCAAACGCGATAAAAATGCTTGTTTATGAGATGGACTTTATGCATACTTTCATTTGATATTAGTATGATCGTGTTTATGAAGGGACTGGAGCTCATCCCCTCTGAGAACTTCACTTCTGTCTCTGTGATGCAAGCAGTCGGATCTGTTATGACCAACAAGTATAGTGAAGGATATCCGGGTGCGAGATACTATGGAGGAAATGAGTACGCTACACCATTCTTAACCAAGACTATGTCCCAAATGATTTTACCTTCTCTGCTGCAATTTTATATTCCCTCTAAAAGATTTGTCCGTGTAGATCATATCTGATCAGTACAGGAATGCAGGTATATTGACATGGCAGAGTCTCTGTGCCAGAAGCGAGCTCTGGAAGCGTTTCGGTTGGACCCTGCAAAATGGGGAGGTTGGTCTGTCTGATTCCTTAAGTTCCGGGCATCACATCATACCCGTCAGTTAATACAAATAAAAATTAAGGAATAATTCCTGATATTCTGAAACTTACCTCCCGTCTCGCAGTTAACGTGCAGTCTCTATCCGGCTCTCCAGCCAACTTTCAAGTGTACACTGCCCTATTGAAACCTCATGAGAGGATCATGGCACTTGACCTTCCTCATGGTGGGCATCTTTCCCATGGATACCAGGTGCTCATATTTATCTTCTAGTAAATCTTTTCGACAATTTGTTATGCTGATTGATGTTCGCTGAGCAGTTCTCTTGCTCCCTTGCAGACTGACACCAAAAAGATATCTGCAGTGTCGATATTCTTTGAGACGATGCCATACAGATTGAATGAGAGCACTGGTTATATTGATTATGACCAGGTAAATAAATCTCAAGCCCCAACTTCTGCATTTTTGTACAGTAATTTCGGAAAAGAATTGGAGTGCATGCCAAATCATTAACAACAGAGTATTGCATTAAAGTTGAACGAGCACCACTCTTTTCCAAGTCGATCAATAGATAAATGACTGTTCGTGGTTGTTGATGAAATGTCATCTAATTATTTTCATCCTCATGCAGTTGGAGAAGAGTGCCGTACTTTTCAGGCCAAAACTTATTGTTGCTGGTGCCAGTGCTTATGCACGTCTGTACGACTATGATCGTATTCGCAAGGTGTCTTTGCTTAAATTATGCCTCGGATAGCCTTCATGTACATTTAGGATCCCTGCTTTGATTTCGTTGATCTCATTGTCGAATTAATTGGCAGGTCTGCGACAAGCAGAAGGCAATCCTGTTAGCTGACATGGCCCATATCAGTGGTTTGGTCGCAGCTGGTGTGATCCCGTCCCCGTTTGACTGTGCTGATGTAGTCACCACTACGACCCACAAGTCACTCCGTGGACCCCGTGGAGCCATGATCTTTTACCGTAAGGGAGTGAAAGAGGTCAACAAGCAAGGGAAGGAGGTAATAGCACTAATCCTACTGATCATCTCGTATCTCTATTTCTTCACTTTATTCACATCCCTCTTCCCCCGAAGAAAAACATAGTTGTTGCTGATAGAAGCAAAGGCTTACCTCTGAAACTCTTCCATGAAGGTTCTCTATGATTTTGAGGAGAAGATCAATCAGGCTGTCTTTCCTGGTCTCCAAGGGGGACCACACAACCACACCATTGCCGGCTTAGCAGTTGCCCTGAAGCAGGTCGGTTAGTTATTCCTCCAAGTTTGAACTGTAATTTTAAATTGACAATAACTATGGCTCGGTGATCATTTATGCTATAACCTTAGAAAAAGACATTGCTGGGTTAATTTTCCTCCATAGCTATTGGGGGGAGACGGAGGAGATGATTTTTGTATTGACGGGTTATGATGAGTGTCATGATGTTATTGGCTGCTTTTCTTCTTCCTTCTCTACGATTGCACTATACGAAATTCTCAGTCCATTGCTCGTCTCAATGAAGGCTACTACTCCAGAGTACAGAGCATACCAGGAGCAAGTGCTCAGTAACTGTGCGAAATTTGCAGAGGTATATATGCTTCAATGATTGATATTGTCTGGGACTGCTTGATTGAAAATTCTCATTGTTACTTTCTAATTATTCATTGTTATTTAAAAGTCTGCTCCATCTTTATGCAGTCTCTAGCTAGTAAAGGATATGAACTCGTTTCTGGTGGAACCGAAAACCATCTGGTGTTGGTTAACTTGAAAAACAAGGTAATCGAGGAACTTCGTCTGTTCCCTAATAATTGAAGTTTGGCTCACATAGAAGAATTTCTTACCGAAGTGAAAAGCTGAAAGAACTTCCATATTTCTTGCTCCAGGGAATTGATGGCTCCAGAGTGGAAAAGGTCTTGGAAGCTGTTCACATTGCTGCCAACAAAAACACCGTGCCTGGAGATGTATCCGCAATGGTTCCTGGCGGCATTAGGATGGGTATAAGATTGTTGGAATAACAATATTTTCGAAAGAATCTCCTTTATTCCCGTTGTGGTCTTATTAATGTTTCTGCTTCAGGGACACCGGCTCTTACTTCCAGAGGATTTGTTGAAGAGGACTTTGTTAAAGTAGCAGAGTTCTTTGATGCCGCGGTGGATATTGCAGTGAAGATCAAGGCCGAAACAAAAGGTGATCGTATGATTCTTATAGCCCGTTTGGTAGTGGAAACGAAATGCATTTCTATGATGTTAATATTTCCTTCACATTTTTACGTAAGTGATGATGTTTTGCACGAGCAGGGACAAAGTTGAAGGACTTCCTGGCCACGATGCCCAACTTCCAATCGGAGATTGCAAAGCTCCGCCACAATGTTGAGGAGTATGCAAAGCAGTTCCCAACAATAGGGTTCGACAAACAAACCATGAAGTACAAGAACTGAAGGAGATATTGCGCCGCTAAGTGGTATTACAATCCAGATGCTTAAGGAACATGTCCCGATGATGCAGATGTGAGCTGATGCAGAAGGATAAGATCTCTCTTGTACACATAAATTTGTATTGAATCTCGTCCATGTACCAAAAGGACCTGTACAAACTAAAATCCGAGGAAATGTATGATACATTCCCTGATTCCGGATTCCGCTTGTGATTCCACGTGCTGTGGATTATATTTCACTAGCTAACATATTTTTCCGTCCAGATGGATTTCAAATGCATTAAGAATTTTCTTAGAAGAACAAAAGTCATATACCTGTGTACGTAGTATCAGAAAATATACTAATATAAAGTGCACTATAAGTTCATAGATAGACTTGCCAAATTCAGGTTTGCACATAGGCGAGCTCCATAATGCCTGCATAAATATGTAGTGGCCGCATTTACCAAAGCCGGACCAAACACTCAAGCCAGAGTTTTCCAGTAAGTAAATCAGGGTCAATTGGAGTAATAGGAATAGAGGTGTGTGCCGTTTTATTACAGTACGAAGGACTGTAACAGCCTTTTTGCAACAGCAGAAAATCGAAGATTCAAGGAAATCCTATGAGCACATCTATGATCAACGGGATTTATCAGTAGCAGCTTGTTTTAGCCCTCCCTGTTGGAGTTGGGAAACACGATCGGCTCATGCTACCATATGCCACCATGGCGACCATCTTCCATTGGAACACAGTCTATAGGCTCTTTCATCATTTGATTGATCTCCCTTTTTTAGCCGAGCCTTCATGTAGCCTTTTCCTTTGCCATGTCTTCTTCTTTCCCTTAACGCACTGATCCATTTACTTCGAAGAAACTTCGTTGGCAAACATTAACATCTTTCCGTATTTATCTGCCTGGGCAATACGATCACAAAAAACTAAAAATGTTTTCTTCTTTTTCTCTTTGAAGCAACTGGACCTTCGGTGCTAGGAATCAGCTTGAATTGCAATGGCCACTTTCTGCAAGTCGGCCATCTGATCAATCCACCAGTACGCAAAATCCGAGCTTAGAACTTCCATTCCATTAGCCAGTTTGTTACTGTTCATATCTTTACGGCGTGTAGGACTGTAACTCGGTGAGGGAATGAATGAGCCAAAATCAAAGTGAGGGATTGCGGAGAGAAAATTGGTAGTTATTAGTGTCTATTTAAAATTTCGTCCCTAATTTACCCACTAAAATTATTATCTATATATCCACTTGAAAAAAAAAATTATTATCAATCTTCCGCCATCACCATCTGCTAAGGTCGCCATGTGAATTTGCTCTTCTCACCTTCTGCTCTTCAAGTCGCCAAGTCAATTTAAACCGCAAATGGTAGGTTGCTACCCTCATTACTTTCCCTCGCACATTTTTGAATCGTTTCTACTGTGTACCTCTCTTTGTGTTCAAATAATCACGCAGATTCGACTTCGAGTGGCCCTCTAGAACCAAATTTCTTCTTTCTTCGGAAGAATATGCACTTCTTATTCGCTGCATACGATAATTTAACAATAAACAGTGTTTGTTATGTAGGAATAATACTTGCGGACACTACAATCCTCGACCGTTGCAGCACTCAAACTGTACTACGTTGTGGTGACTAAGAGCAACCGCAATGCTGTTGCCAATGCCATCATATTGTGAAGAACAACTTCTTTCACTAAGGAGACTAAGCCGAAGCACCCAAATACCGGTAAGGAAAATAAATTTAGAGGAAATATTGAAGTATGACATGTCAACCCATCAGTTTTGTGGATAACATTCTAGACGTATATATTGCATACTTTTTTGCTCTGTATTGCGTGCTTTTGTTTAGGACTATTTGCAGCTACGCTTATAACATATTTAATGCATTTTTATCGGTCCAAATTTTAATTAGAGAATAATTAGTGATCAGGTGACGATTGGGAATAGATGCTCACCTTCGAAAGTTCCCCGGTCACCTTTTCTTTATGCTGCCTTGGCGGTGAATCAAATTCTCTTCTTTTAG
Organism: Punica granatum; assembly: GCF_007655135.1. Lineage (NCBI taxonomy): Eukaryota > Viridiplantae > Streptophyta > Magnoliopsida > Myrtales > Lythraceae > Punica > Punica granatum. The sequence goes on from NC_045127.1 coordinate 53,110,736, forward strand.
GATAGGAGCGCTTCTTTTTCTTTCCTTTTTTTTTTTCCCCTCTTTGGATGGAATAAAACCTTTTAAGAATACTCTTTTTTATCTCTCGATTTATAAGCTGATTTCAATTGGAACGTGTGAAGGTGGGAATCTCTACTTTCTCTTAATCAGTCAGATCTAATGATCCGATACAAAAGATTATTTGGAGGCGAAATCACATAATTATTCAATTCGTACAAATAAGAAGAAGAAGTCACCATTGCGTCAAAAAATGCAGGTGTGAAAAATACATGTGGAAGACAAGACCATTTTGTCAAGAACACCCATGAAAGAGATCTAAGGTGTGGTGTGGTCTTTTTATGCAGAAGGAAGGTAAGGTGATGCGGCAAAAGAAGCGACAAATCGGTACTTCGAAAAAAATAGGTTCTTATGACCCTGTCTCAATGGAAATGGCCTCCGGAGCACAACTCACAGCCTATGGCTGTGAAAAAACGAGATTTAGGCCGAATTTTATCGTTTAGGGTTTCAAATGAGCATTTTTATATTATTTGAGCGTTTTTACAATTTTAGGAAAAGTTTATGTCTTTCGTGTAATTTAGGCGTTTTAATTCCTATTTAAGCATTATAAAACCCTAGGGTTTAATAGTTTTTTTTAGATTATCAATAAAAATTGGAGCTTTCGTGCTCTTTGCCCAATTCTCAAATTCGATTCGAGTTGGATGCCAATTTCCTAGGAATTCGAAGAATCAATAGGGATTGAATGTCGTAGTTCTGGTATTCTGTGGAATCAACGAATTTGTGACAAGTTATGTGCATGTACGCTGCGTCAGTTGGTATCAAAGCAGGTTCGTTTCTGGATCAACGATGCCGCCCTGAAGAATGGCTAATCAACGTCGTGTTGCGGAGGAGGACGAACTGGATCAGAGGTTCGAGCAAATCATTGATATCTGGCTGGTAGTGGCACTGGAGCGTAGGCTGGACGTGATTGTAGATCGCCTAGGCGAGAAGATGGGGGCGCTGATGGAGACCCGACAAGAGGTCGACCCTAGGCGCGGCCGAGTCCCTAATTCGACTGCGAACTTGGAGGAAATCGAGTATGATTCCAATTCTGAATGGGGCGCGACTTTGTTTTTCGAAAAGGATCTGTCTGATGACGCATTTTTTGTAGCGGGAGGCGATGGAGAGGCCGAGTACGATGAGGATGGCAATCCTTTTCATCGCGATCGTGTTTCTAAATTGAGTGATAATTCATTTACGCGTCAAGTCAACCGATGAAATCAAGATCTACCAATGAGAAGTTTCAGTTTCATGCCAGCATATCACGTCGAAGACATATCATATGATGAAGTCAATCCATTTTTTGATATATATCCAAATGAAGATCAAGAAGAAGTTACAGAATTTGTATTTGATGATCAAGGAAAACCAATGTTTGTTGTTAATAAATCCGTATTAAAGGATATTGGAGGTGATAAATTTTTTCATTATTGTGCTCAGATTGAGGATATTTTAGATGAAGAAATTTCCAATGCAAAAAAAGATGCATGGATGCTTACGGTGCCGATTTTGGAGGTTATTCAGTTGCCAAAGTTGGTCGAAGTGCACGTGACTCGATCAAGAAAGCAAAGATTTAGTGAAAGTGTTTATTGGCTAAGAAGTATACGGAATTTTATGTACAAAGAATTAAGAGAAAGAGTTCGCAAAGAGAAAAAGACATTCAAGTGGCAAGTGAGAAAGCAGCAGAAGCGTATTAATCTCTCTATTTGTGAAGATCAAGGTGATAACTCGGACGATGACAATTCAAGGGCAAATTCTCTCCACCCAGGGGAGAATGATGCGGCAGAAGAAGTGGCAAATCGGTATCTCGAGAAAAATAAGTTCTAATGACCCTGTCTCAATGAAAACGGCATTCGGAGCACAACTCACAGCTTTTGGTTGTGAAAAGACGAGATTTAGGCCGAATTCCATCGTTTAGGGCCCCAAACAAACATTTTTATATTATTTGGGCGTTTTTGTAATTTTAGGAAAAATTTATATCTTTCTTGTAATTTAGCCGTTTTAATTCCTATTTAAGTATTGTAAAACTCTAGAGTTTGATAGTTGTTTTTAGATTATCAATAAAAATTGAACCTTTCGTGCTCTTTATCCAATTCTTGGATTTGATTTGAGTTGGATGCCAATTTCCTAGGAATTCGAAAAATCAATAGGGATTGAACGTCGTAGTTCTGGTATTCTGTGAAATCAACGGATCTGTGACAGGTTCTGTGCGTATATGCTGCGTCACAAGGCCATTGAATTCCTAATAATTGTTCTGTGGGTACATGGGCATGTGCCAACTTTATGGAGGAAATTCAATTCCGGGGCCGTAAACCGTCACCTGAGGCATGTTGAGGCACAATGGCCTATTGCCTGCTGCAGCTTAGGATGGTTATATTATTACGGTCCCATTTCGGGAACAATGGAAGATGCTCTGTCAAGCTCATGAGCTGATGAAGCTAGGAGGCCTTATTCTGAGGCCTTATTTTTTCGATATTCTGCAATATATCGATTCTTTCATTGCGATTCATTTGTTTGGCACCCTGCGATGTTTACTAGTACTCGGATTTCAGATTTATTCAAAGAAATAAAGCCGGAGGTTTTTATTTTTGTTCTTTGCTCTTTCTTGTCCGACAACCTTTGTTTGGGGTGCTTTTTATATCTCCATATCTTTTTCAATGAAGGAGGAAAAAAAAGACGAAAAGTCAAACTTAGATCTCGATGACGTACAATATTCAAAACTTATTATAAACACTTTTATTTGATTGAATATTGGGAGCACTTTATTATCAGAACCAAGTCCGATGTCGAACAACAACTACAAACTAATACGGGCAAGAACACGTCTTCGTCTCATGGGAAAATCAGTAAAAAAAAATAAAGGACGACTATCTCATTTTTATTTGGCACGCGCATAAAGTCCGAAAGACTCCAATTGTCATGGGCTGAGATGGACAATGGGAACGGTCTCATGAAAACATCCAAAATTTGATTTTTTTTGATTCATTGACCCACAAAACATTGTTAGTCTGTAAAAAGAAAAGGAAAATGAGGCGGCGGCCCCGACAAGTACGGCCCTTTTTTTTTCTTCTTCCTCCTCTTCTTCTTATAATCGCCGCAGCCATGCTCGGGGTCACTTCTTCCACCACTCGCCTCACTCTCTCCCGCTCCCTCCTCCTCGGCAGACCCAACTCCATCTCTCATTCGTACCTCCGTCGTCTTCGTCCTTTAGCTGCTGCTGCTTCTTCTTCTTCCGCCGCCTCTTCTTGTTCTTGTTGCGGCCGCAGCCGGGGCAGACGTTCTTGTTCTTTGCCCAGCAAGTGTTATCCTTGTCCCCTCTGGTCCTCTGCCTTCTCCTTCTGCCTCCAGCCCCTCGCCCCCCACAAGTCCAAATCCACCTCCTCCTCTCTCTCTGTCCACTCTTCTGCTCCATTTGCTTCCGTGGCTGCCCCGATGGGAGATCAGAGCACCGATCAGAACCCCCTCTTGCAGGACTTTGACTTCCCCCCTTTCGACGCCGTCGAGCCCCAGCATGTCCGCCCCGGGATTCGTGCCCTCCTGAAGAAGCTCGTACGTAATAAAGCTTTCATTTTTTTTTTCTAGCTGAATCTCCTGCAGATTTAATGTGTGACCTTGAATCGATCGCTCTCGAATTGGGTTCTTCCCTCCTCTTCTTCTATGTGGGTTTTGCTGATAATTTTGGGTTCTTCAATGGAGTAGAATAGATAAGCTGTTTATAAAGGCAATACTGTGTTATTCCCGCTGTCGTGCATAATCAACATGATCGTACATTGTGGGTCTCCAATGATAGGTTTTTGAAGTGATAATCGCAAGCTGTTGACCTCGATTATACTTGCATTTTTTTGGATGTGCAGGAGAATGATCTGGAGGAATTGGAGAGGACAGTGGAACCGTCTTGGTCCAAGCTGGTGGAGCCACTGGAGAAGATTGTTGACCGATTGGCTGTTGTCTGGGGAATGGTCAATCATCTCAAGGCTGTTAAGGATTCAGCTGAGCTTCGGTCTGCTATTGAAGATGTCCAGGTAAAGTTGCATCCTTTGTCCTCTTTTAGAACTCTGCGTCCATCTAACCAGAAGTTGAGATAGCATGTGTTTCTGATGTGCTTACTCTGCTGTTCATTTTGCTTCCTGCTTCTCATGCCTATTGCTTACTGTGTTATTGCTTCCACTGCAGCAAGAGAAAGTGAAGTTTCAGCTTAGACTGGGCCAAAGTAAACCAATTTACAATGCATTTAAGGCTATTCAAGATTCTCCTGATTGGCAGACCCTGAGCAATGCCCGTAAACGTATTGTTGAAAGTGAGTCATCTTTCTGTACATTATTCGTGGCATGCTACTGTTGTGTTTAATTTTGTTGAAGCGACTTTCATTTCAAGCTCGCTGTTTTCTTGATGTTTTTGTTGATCTTCAGCATTCCTATGTGATATTCAACTTGACTCACTTTTGAACTTATAATGACCAGACCAAATAAAGGAAGCGGTTCTCAATGGTGTCTCCTTGGAAGATGATAAGAGAGAGCAGTTTAACAAAATTGAGCAGGTGGATAGTCTATCTTCATGGATATTCTTAAAGATTATATTCATTAACGTGCACCTTTCTCATTTATATGTGCCAATTACAGGAACTTGAAAAGCTATCTAAGAAATTCGATGAGAATGTCTTGGATGCTACAAAGAAGTATGAAAAGTTGATTACAGATAAGAAGGAAATTGACGGACTGCCTGCTACTGCTCTCGGGCTGGCTGCACAAACAGCAGTATCTAAGGTATTATTATATATCTATTCCAACATTTTCTTTTTCCCTGTTTTGAGTATTGCTTTGCACTATCCATTGTGTAATGGGTCTTTGGTACCCTCTGTTGAATTTTTCAAATATCCTCCATAGGGACATGAGAACGCAACTCCTGAAAATGGGCCATGGATTATTACATTGGATGCTCCAAGTTTTATGTCCGTCATGCAACATGCTCGAAACAGAGCTCTCCGAGAAGAAGTCTACCGTGCTTATGTCACTCGTGCTTCTACTGGAGATATAAATAACACCCCAATTATTGACCAAATTTTGAAGCTTAGATTAGAGAAGGCTCAGCTGCTTGGTTACAAAAATTATGCTGAGGTACAAAAGTCTGCTTTAGATACCGTTTGATCATTACTAATAATAAATTGTATTTGAAGGTTGAATCAAATGCTGATACTAATCCTATTTTACATGCTAATTCCTGACAAATATTGAACTGTAGGTTAGCATGGCAATGAAGATGGCTACTGTTGACAAAGCAGAAGAGCTGCTCGAGAAGCTTCGCAGTGCCTCCTGGAATGCTGCAGTTCAAGGTTGTTCTTTGGTTTTATTTTCCTAGGAAATCATTGGTTAGCTGCAGGTGCATGACTGAGTTGCAATTGAGTTATGTATAGTATCTAGATATTGATCTTTAGGCTCTAATTTGTGCTTCCATTAACACCACCACACTCCCCCCCCCCCCCCCCCCCCCCCCCCCCCCCCCCCCCCCCCCCCAAAAAAAAAAGAATGTGCGATATAACTTTTACTTATAGTTATCAATTGCCTTAACATTTTGAATGCAGACATGGAGGACCTAAAAAATTTCTCCAAGAGCCAAGGTGCTGCTGAAGCTGATGACTTGAATCACTGGGACCTGAGTTTCTGGAGTGAGAGGCTCCGGGAATCAAAGTATGACATCAATGAGGTTCTCTCTCTCTCCCTTTGTCCCCCTATATTGATAAACTGATTGATATACATGAACATGAAGGTCCTGCTTATTACTACAAGTAAATGGCATTGCTTGATGCACCTTTACTATATTACACTGTTTTTCTGTTCTTGTTAGTTAATTGCTTTATGCGAGCATTCCTTTTGCCGCACGGATTAACTTGACATAATGATATTGTTAAGCCCGTGTATAACAATTGGAAATGGTGGCGATGATCTAAGAAAATCTTTGCTTTTATGTATCATCAGCCCCTTTATTGTCATCATTTTTTGTTTGGTTCCTTTTTAGCTTTCGACAAGGCCTCTGTGATGCCTTTAGAGACATCACTCATAATTTTCTTCCATTTACAGGAAGAACTGCGCCCATATTTCTCGCTACCAAAAGTTATGGATGGACTTTTCAACCTTGCTAAGATCCTTTTTGGCATTGAGATTGAACCTGCAGATGGCCTTGCACCGGTAAAGTTGTTTCCTGGCACTCATATAACTATATGGTTTAGTTGATGAACCTGAATAACAAATAAAATTGTGAAAAAATTATTTTTGTTTCTCTGCTGATATACTAGGAAAAAGGGGAGTTTCTTTATGCCTGTGTATGAAGACCCCCTTGAAATGATAATATGAACATCTTATAGGTCTGGAACAAAGATGTCAGATTCTACTGTGTCAAAGATTCCTCAGGCAAACCGATTGCATACTTCTACTTTGATCCTTATTCTCGACCATCTGAGAAGAGAGGAGGTGCATGGATGGATGAGGTTGTTGCTCGAAGTCGCGTACTTTCGCGTGATGGTAGCAGTGCAAGGTTGCCTGTTGCACACATGGTTTGCAATCAAACTCCACCTGTTGGGGACAAGCCAAGTCTTATGACTTTCCGCGAGGTGAACTAATCTTTCTGCTTCTTAAATGAGAGAGCTTTTATTGTAATTGATGTTGATTTGAGGAACTGTTATTAAATCCATTTCTACCCAGTGTTTTCCTTGGTTTAATAAGATCTTTTTGGCGATCATTTCAGAAGGATCTTATGGTTGATGTCTTTTTGTTGTAAACAATGGCCATTGGATGATAGAGTGCTTTCCAGAAACATACATCTTTCTCTGTAGATCTGTTCCTTGTCTAACTTATCAGTTATAGTGAAACACAAATTGCTGGTTCTGTTTTCCAGGTTGAAACTGTTTTCCATGAATTTGGTCATGCACTTCAGCACATGCTCACAAAGCAGGATGAGGGTCTTGTGTCTGGTATCCGGGGAATAGAGTGGGATGCCGTTGAGTTGCCCTCCCAGTTTATGGAGAATTGGTGTTACCACCGGTAATGTTATTATGTGAAAGCAAAAATTATTATGCTATCCTATTCGAGTTTATGGAGCATGTAGAATTACAATTCCTTAGTGCATCATCTTAATCGTCATTATTCAGGGATACTTTGATGGGAATAGCAAAGCACTATGAAACGGGGGAGAGTTTTCCTGAGGATGTATACCTGAAACTCCTGGCCGCAAGAACATTCCGAGCTGGCAGCTTAAGCCTTCGCCAGGTCAGCATCCTAAACCTTTTTGGCTGACCTACCAAGTCATCTGTATGCTAGTTGTAATTCTTTTCACGTTGCCAAGTTACTTCCCATCCAAGAAGGGAGGGTATTTTTTAATAACCTATGTTATCAAATAAATTATCTGCTCCATCCAGCGAGTTCTGTGTTAGAGTCCGGGCAACCCATTATAGTAGTAACAATAATTTATTATTATGAAACATAATATATACGTATTATTTTTATTTTTTTACTTTTTTATTGGGTAACTCCCTCACAAAAGCCTCTAAACCGAATAAACAATCATGATAGAGAGCTTAAACTGACTACTCATCCTCCTGCTAAATCTCAGAAATCAGTTCTGTTCTGCCATTGTTTCATAATCTGCATAGTGTCAGGGTAACTAGTTTGATGAATAAACTGGATGTCTGACCTGCACTTAAGCACCTACCCCTTTTAAGTAATTGTACGTCTTGCTTGTCTCATTGGGCTGAAAAATAGAAATGGGGCTAGACAATGAGGAAAGCATAACTGTCACTTGGATCTGACTTTCTTTGTTACTCATTACATCTTCTTTCAGATAAGATTTGCGACTGTGGACCTGCAGCTGCACACGACGTATGTACCTGGTGGGGCAGAATCTATATACAATGTGGACCGAAGGGTTTGTGAAAAAACACAGGTGCTCCCACCCCTTCCTGAAGACAGATTCCTTTGTGGCTTCAGTCACATATTTGCAGGTTTGTCTTTCTCACTCAATTCTCTCACCACCAGATAATCACAAAACAATCTCATTCTTGTCCTTGTGTAATTTCCTTTCCTTCAAAATCAGGTGGATATGCCGCTGGATACTACAGCTACAAGGTATGCCATGATCAATTTCACAAGTTCAGTTTATTGGAAATCATGTTTCTTTCTTTAGGTTGTAGGCAGAACCTCAATGTTCATTTGGAGCAACTTGTTAGCTCGTATTATAGGTTGAGTTGCTCGAGTTTGAGCTTACAATCATCTGAAAGTGTAACATATCGTTTGCAGTGGGCAGAGGTGCTTTCTGCAGATGCTTTCTCGGCTTTCGAGGATGCTGGCTTGAATGACAGCAAGGTACTTCCATGCTTTATGCAATTTTAATTTCTGCAGACAACAAGCTCGGGAATGTATTAACAGACATCGGATATTACTCACTCGTGAAATTCCTTTTCCTCGCACTTTGTTTATTGCATCCTTAAATCTTTGGAGCTTGCTTGTAAGAAATCTTGCAATTTCCTCTATGTCAGGCTGTTGAAGAAACGGGACAAAGGTTCCGAGAAACGATTCTGGCTCTTGGAGGTGGTAAAGCTCCACTTGAGGTAAGAACACAATTCTGCATTTTCTGCCAATACTGCAAGGTTTTCTAGTTTTCCCTCTTTTCTTTCCAATGGCAAAGGAAACTCGAACATGTCATGCTGCACTTTATAGGATGTGTTCTGATTTGACACAGCTTCTGAAGTTCAGACCAGTACACAATCTTTGCTTAGTTAGCCTGTCCCACGAGAATAGGATGGAAAACTCAAAAGGAGAGAGAAAATGTTCACGTTTTATACATCGCTTCGAGGAAAAAAGATTGATTAAAATAATGTTGGTGGATGCAGGTGTTTGTACAGTTCAGGGGACGCGAGCCATCGCCTGAGCCACTGCTGAGGCACAATGGCCTATTGCCTGCTGCAGCTTAGGACGTTTATATATTACAGTCCTTATCCAGAACAACGGAGGATAGTCTGTTAAGCTCATGAACTGATGAAGCTGGGAAAGCCTTAATTGGAACTTGACAGGCTTGATTTTCGCAATGTTCTTCAATAAATCCATCCTTGTACCAGGATTCATTTGTTCAGGTTCCTGTGATGTTTGTCAATATTCGGATCGATTCAAAGAAGTAAAGTCGGGTTTCTAATGCTTTGATCTTGCTTTGGTTTCTCTTTATGGCCAGTGTTCAAAATCTGACCAGAGATTGAACCAGCCAAGCTAGTATCCCATGTCTGACTGAGGTCCCGATGAGTTATTTAACTATATTTTAAAATCATTGAAGAACATTCTTAGATGAATAATTAGCTAATATAGCATAAAAAACACTTTTTATACAATCATTCAAGGCCAGAGGTATACCTGTGAACTATCAAACATCTGCTTAACAGACGATACTAGCAAACATCTGATGGCACTGCAAGCTAAAAAACAGATAGACCATTTAACGGATGAAACTAAGAAGCTCAATGTACAACTTAATGGTCACTCATTCATAAAGTTAAGGGCAAAAAGAATTTCTTTGAACCACTTGAAAGTAAAGTTCGATGATTTTGCTTCGATTCATCTTTTCTTTTCATCTACGTGGGCACTAGTTATCAGTAATCAGAACATCAAAGCTCTTAGAATGTCATCAACACCCGTGACATTTGCAGAAGTCAAATGGATCCCCTATCTTGGAGCTGGAGGAGTCAGGGGTTGGGAACTGAGAGGGGAGGGTTCCGTGCTTAGAGGGGGTGGAGGAAGGACATGACGAATGCTGTTCTTCCTCTCAATGATGATAGAGAACCGGCTTGAACCTCCAAAGCTGTCGATGGACTTCATGTACTCAGAGGCATTGTTCTCAATGATGAGGGCATCCTCAAGCTCCCGAACGATGTCAGACATGGTGGGCCTGTAGGCCGAGAAAGGCTCAATACATGCTAGCGCCACCTCCACCACTCTCCACATTGCCTCCACATGGAACATCCCCTTTATGTTCGGGTCCACCATCTCATCAATCTTCTGCTCTCGATACAATGGTTTCGCCTGCATATATGACATGGACCAAGAATATGTAGGTAGACTTAGGTTTAGGATAATGACTTCCACGTGCAGAGAGACTGATTACTATTCAGAACTCATATACAGTCAATTTGAAAGAAGAAATAACGAAAATGCAAGATAAAAACTAGAAGAAGAAGAGATGATGAACGTGGCATACCCATTCAACCAAGCTCCACTCATTGCGAGGTCTGTTTATGTTGAGAGGCTCACGACCACTTATGATTTCAAGTAGAACAACACCGAAACTGAAGACGTCGCTTTTTGCTGATAGATGTTGGGTTGAATAATACCTGATGAATAGTAATAGTCAGTGTCAATTCCATATGCATCTTCTAACTACAAAGATGCATTGACCGATGGAAATATAGGAAGACGGGTATAGAAGATTGTAACTTTTGTAACAAACATAAAGCCAATGTTTCGGCAGTTCATAAATATACAGATTGTCAATGTCCCCAGAAATGAACATAAACAAAGCATCAAGAACACAACCAAAGAATTGCACTACAGAAAGACCAATTTTCATAGGCAAAGCAGAGAATGTGTATCAATGGAAATCATTCACTTGAAGATACATCTGGAACTTACTCGGGGTCCAAATAGCCAGCAGTCCCTCGGACTTCAAGAGAAGCCCCGCTGTCCCCTTCCTGGGGGGCATACTTTGAGAACCCAAAGTCAGCGACCTTTGCACACATGCTGTGGTCCAGTAATATGTTGCTTGATTTCACATCTCTGTGTATCAAGCTCCGCCCCGAGAATGTGTGGAGGTAAGTCAATCCTGTGTAGAACCCGAGAACAGCAAACTCATCAGTCATTCCTCAGTTTGAGGGAGAAACTGGAAATGTATCTCCTTTTGGTTTTGGAGATCTGAGAAAGCTTTCCAGTTTTTCGCACTAAAGAAAATAAAAGAGCCTGTCAAGTATACTTCACAGGACATTTTACGCTCCAAGACATCTTTTGCACATATATGTAACTTGTCTTTTTCTTCTTTTTTTCTCGAGAAGAATGTAATAAGATATTTAAAAAAATTCTAGTATGGCAATTAATTTCATGCATGGATCAACAGAGAATGGAAAGATTCACCCATTCTTAAACTATATATTACCTCGAGCTGCACCAAGAGCAATAGAGAGTCTGGTGGGCCAATCCAAGATCTTCCTCTTTGATGCTTCTCCTGATTGAAATAATTAGTAAAGAACAAGCAAATATGCAACGTCTACAACCAAATATGAATATTAGCTTCTAGTTAACAGAACTTACCATAGAGGCGATCTTGTAGAGATCCATTGGACATAAAAGGGTAAACGAGAATTTGCTGATCATTTTCACAGCAATAACCCAGCAGGGGCACTAGGTTCTCGTGCCTAATAGCGGACAAAAGGTTTAGCTGCATGAACAAAATATTCATAAATAGTATATTAACATTTGAAATAACAAAAGGCAAAATGAAAAGAACATCAAAGAATGAGGAAAGAGAAAAAGAGAAGTATTATTCACCTCATTCTCAAATTCACGAGTTCCTTGAGTAGAGGTAGCTGAGCGGACCTTTACGGCAACTTCTTGACCATCAGTCAAAGTGCCACGGTATACTGACCCGAATCCACCTTCACCTATCAGCGTCTTGTACTTCTGAGTTGATGCCTCGATGTACTCTAAACTAAACGTCTGTATAGATATAGACTTCACGACGAAATCATCTGTGCTTGGGATAGCGAAAACTGCACCTGCCATATATTTCAAAAAATTCATTGAGAGGTCATTTTATTATAGAATCCATAACCTTCCCTAACAGTCTGCCCATAAATTTGAAGAATTGCCCATAGACAAAATATTATTTGGCAATTATCCATCAAATACTGCGACTGACATTGTTAGAGCTCTTTCCTGAAATGCCTAGCTCTGATGGACAATTAACTCATAATTTTTTATACATGACAAAGGATAAATATAAGAATAAAAATCAAATACATGGTAACAAAGGTTCGAATCCCCCTTTGCACACGTAGCCCTTGGTGAGGCCACCCACATGTGTGCTTGCACATGAACTTACCTGGATCCATAGGCTTGTGGGGTGTTCATGGACCCCGGAAGAATAAACTCCTCATTATCAAAAAAAAAAAAAAATCAACCACACAGTAACAACTTGTACAAGGTGCAAGAATGTAACTTTTACAATGCAAAATGGATGGAACTTCATCAAGCTTTACACAAGAAAAGAACATCATACACGAGAACAAGATAGCATATTAATGCATCCCCTAGGTTCAGTGCGACATCTCTGCTGAAAAATGCCCATTTTTTAACTCAAGCCCTCAACAGTAGGACCATGTTAAGATGTATAAAAGAATGGAAGAAACTCACTCTTTGCCAGTGGATATCCTTTAAGATCATCATGAGCTCTTCGGACAAACTTTTGTTTGTAAAAGCAAACCACAAAGATTCCCATTGCCATGGTTATTATGAAGGAACCACAGGCCACAACGCCAATCACAATACCATTCTTCGGACGTGAAGATGTTTGGCCATCACACTTTCCATTGCTATGAACATGCACAAAAACAATCCGGTTTCACCCCATTGTTCCCCGAAAATAATACGGATAAATATAAAGCAATCAACTGGTATATAGAATCTCCGGTGAGATCTGGACTTAATCTTAACAAGTAATGTGGCCCTATAAATTTGAGACAACATCCGAATCGGCACGGGTCATTTGCTTTTCCTACGCCCCTCGGATGTTGGATCTTATAAATAGTACTCAAATTGTATGAATCTATTAATGCACACATCAGAAATCCTAAAAAATCATGAGAATATTCATCCTTACTCTGTCTTCAGCTTCGTGTTTTTGAAGCTATATGTAACACCACTGGACATGTGAGGATTGCAGCCGAAATAGCTGAAGGCGTAAAGATATGTACATGGTATTAGAAATTGCATAATTATTGAAAGAAGCTGCTTTATTGAGCTAATGCAGATACAACTAACGATAGAGGACTTACAATGTTTTCAAATGTGGAAGAGAGAAAAGTAATTCCGAAAGAGGACCTGTAAGATCGTTCTGGCGAAGATCCCTGATAATTATATGCTTGGAAAATTATTAAGATAATAAGCTTACAATGAGTACAGGAAAGACAGGTAATTAAGTGTTAAATTTTCTGTGTATAAAATCGGGAGTTCCACAATTCATCCAAACATTTATTACAAACGGAAGGACAAAACCACCGATAGAGAAGCAGGATTTTCTTTTTATCGCTAAAAGGGATTGCCACTTATCCTGTAACAGTCTTCTTCATCTTGCTTAGAATTTCAAGTCATTGATTCATCGAGGACAAAAGTGGGGGGGGGGGGGGGGGGGGGGAGGGCCAGAGGAAGAGAGCTATTATAATAAAGAAAAGGAAAAAAGAACTTACAGAGAAATCAAGACAGAAGAAGGTGGAAATGGTGTGATGCTTCCCGTGAATCGGTTGTAACTAAGGTTCCTAAATACATCTCGCACATATCAGCGAGATTGATAGACTGATATTAAAGTGGAAATTTGAAGTTAATAAGGAGTGAGTTGAATTCTTACAATTCATTCAGGAAAATCAGTTCGCTGATACTGAGTGGGATTGAGCCGTGAAGATTTTTGGAAGAAAGGTCCCTGAGGAAAGATAAACATCTTTTTGTGCATAAAAATTAATAGCAACATAAAATAATGCCTTAAATGCCAGTGAACTACCAGTGACACTGCTTATATTGATGACTTTCCAACATATTAAAAAAGTAAGCATGAATTGTAGAAAAATTGGAACAAAAATACATTTTCCACAGCGAAAATTTAATTACGACCCAAAAAAAAAACAGTGAAACTTAATCAACTTATGCAAAGTTTATTTTCTGCCACAATTTTTTGTCCAAACACAGGTTTGTTAGTGTGATGGACAGGAAAAAATGTTGCAAGTTATTCAGCAACCACATGAAGGAGATTCGCGATCTCCATCAATTTGCAGTTGTGGTGGCTTGAGTCCAACCTCAAGACCCCAAAATAAGTCGCTGGTGAGGTCGGACTCGGATTCTCCGGCAACCTGTGGCAACCCTAGCTACAGTGGCAACTAGTCTCCTAAAACGAATAGGACATATGTAATCCTAGCTCGCAAATGATGGACATCATGCTTGGCAACGTTAAAAAGAGCTACTAATGACGAAACTGCTGAAAAGAGCTCGACTTGGAAATGGATTAATGGAAAAACTTACAACTTGGTTACCGCTGTGGAGCCATTGACAAGGGAGCAAGTGATGGCCTTCCAAGGAACAGGAAGACAAGGATCCCCCGACCAACTCTCCAACACTTCACTGCCATTGTTTTCCAGTAAAAGCTCCTTTCTCACAGTAAGCATCACATCCACTGAAGAAGTAGACCGAATTATATCATCAATGCATTGAATATCACATATCAACTTCAAGCAGTCCCCTTTATTGAAGAAATCAATTAGCCATTGAGCCTTACCATCTTCCTTTCGGGTCCCTTCGATCTTCGGGAGCACTTCGAAGATCTCATAGGCACTGCAAATGGGTCCAAACCGGAACGCATTGGGGACCTTCACCAGCGTCAAGTTCAGCCCCCATCTGACTGTCACATTCAGAACAAGCCGGCGGTAGCTGCCCCCGCCGGCCCTGATATCGAATCCAGCTTTCTCATTCTTGCCATTGACGAGCACGTCGAACACCCTCTGTCCCGCCCCGACGGAGGAGTCCGGCTCGAGGAAATGGAGGAAGATGGCGTAGCTATGGTTGAGGTTGTCGAAGTTGTTGAGGTTGGCTGTCGGGAGCACGAGCTTCTCCGGGTCCTGCAGGGCTGTTTGCAGGACCTTGAAGGGCACATCTGCGGCGGCCGCGGTGGGATTTAGGATGTCGGAGGGGGCGGAGACGGCCTTGTAGGAGGCGGCGGTAGCCGGGTCAGGTGGGGTCCAGATTCTGTCGTCTTGGTCGTCAGGGTACCTGCAATTTTGGCCAAAGTTCGGGGACTAAATTATGCAGAAAACAAAATATGGAAAAAGTTTATCACGTCTCTCAATTTGCTCCCTGTAGTTTCAATTATTTCAATCTGATCCCACCCTTATGGAAATCCATATCCATCCATCAGATGACACCATAATTTCTATCTCTACTCAATCGGCCCTCCAAGGGAAAACGAGTTCCGTAAAATTCTCGCAAAAATTTCATCGTGAATAGCATGGATCTATAATAATTGATGTGCGGCGACACTTCTAAAGTTCTTACTAGAGTCTTTCCAAAATTGGTCAATCCGTTCACAATTGTATGTACCGTGATTCATCCAGCATCTGAGAACATCATTCGATATTGTTGAGCATACCTGATGTCCAGTCCCGAGGTTCCGTTGTCTAGGTTGACCCTGCTGATCAATTTCAGAACAGTATCATCGGAACCATACCCGTCCAAGTACTGGGATCCATCACCTAGAGGCCTCAGCTCCAGCTGTGAGATGTAAGGGTCCCCTTCATCTCCCTTCAACAAGCAGAAGTTGGTGTACTCCCGGTCCGCCCTGAAGACCCCCTCCACCACCACGTCGTTCGGAAGCTCAACCGACCCGATCTTTGTGACTCCAATCAGGACGTCGAACGAGGAAGGCGAAAGGGAGTCCAGATGGACGAAGCTGCCCCTTACTAGATAGTCCTCTCCTGGAAAAGTGGGCAGGTTATAGCATTGTTTGCCGGAGTCTGAGATTGGGAATCCACGGGCAGAGTAGCTCCTGTGGTGCTCCACTGGCCGGTTTATTTGATGGCAGTTAGTGGGGTCAGGGAACCAACTGAAATCCGTGATCCAATGGATGGAGTTTTCATCCGTGGTGTTTGAATTGGCACAGCAGTTTATGCTCAGAAAGTCTGCATCCATAGTGAATCGGGAAAAAATGGCAGAAGTTTCAAACATCGATTTCAGAAATTTGCAAAGAATCGAACATGGTGGCTTTGTCGGACAATTTAATCATTTCAGGGAACATCTGTCAAGGTCACACTTGTTATGACTACATTGCCATAGGAAGATTTTCAGGGCCGAGCATGACCTTACGTTCCAGAAAGAGGAATGAAGCTTGAAGCAATGGAACCGGCATATAAAATCTTACAACTGTGGACTATATTTTTGTTACTTCCTTTCGCACCGAACATGACTTAAGATCGTATGTTCAATAGAAAGATAACATACAAATCCGCTACATAATCGGGAAATAATGCCTATGTTTTTCCATCAAACAGTTTTTACAAATCATTTTCGTTGCCAAGTTGGTGTGCACTACAAGATAACAGGACATGGGAGAAATTACAAGTCCTAAACCTTTTATAATCATCGTGTCTGATGACACAAAAACCTCATACATCCAATGATTGATAGATCTCAAGCTTGGCCGGCTCAGCAAGTGATTAGATAGAAAAAACTACAAGTATATTCTAAATCTTTTATTCGTTCTGAATAGATATATGATGAAAAACCGAAATTCTATAAAAGAAGTCTCGTGTACGAACCTCGTTGTGCAGAAGCGGATTGAACAAGTAGGAGGAGGCAAAGAACAAGACAGTCAACAACTACTCCTGGCACCCAACAGCTCAACCTCTCCATCATCTCCCTGTCTCAACCTTGGATTTCCCCATCTGCCTTTTCCCAAAAACTTCCTGGAATTCTGTCGAATTTCTTGAGCTCTAATCAAGCGCTTAATATGTCAATTCACAGACATCATCATCATCATCATTATCACACCACGACCTTGATTATCACGACCAGAAAATGACGGGCGTTTCCTGAAAAGTTGTCGACCTCATGGCGAAGAAGAACAAGGGGCGATCATCATCAACCTCCGGGGCCTCGGCCGACCACGAAAGAGCATTAAGGTTAAATGATTGAGGTTAGCAGAGAGGAGATAGGAAAATTGGGTTTGACTTCAAATGCGGGAATTGCAGCAACAAAGGGAAGAGAGATGAAGCATTGACAGAGAGATGAGGCCAATAGAAATCAGCAGGGAATGCATTAAGGAAAATAGAAAATTCTCTTATTTAATCATTAACTAATCACGATTGGAGTTTAATGAAATGCAAAAACATATTCTCTCAATGCAGAAGAAGAGAGTCCGGTCCTGTACAGTCTACGCATAAACCTCGGATGTGTATATACGGGGAACCTGTCAAATCGAGACATATTCAGTACATACGAACGGATAGTCGGTATTCTACTCAAAAGCTCAAATTGTTTCTTTATTACATTCTGGTTTGTTGGGGGGTTGGATTGAAGATGTTTTATTTAAATTTGAAGCAATTTGAGGTTTAAGATAAAATATTGGCAAGGGCGGAGCAATCTCGTTAAGGTTCTTTGTCCCTCCTCTTGTCTGTTTCCATGGACGCAACATCATGGAAAAACAATAGGACGACTTTCCAAGGAAGACGTAGAAGCCCGTCAATTACGTCCGGACCAGACCATAACATGAATTCCATATGGGCTGTCCACTGGCTTTCCTACTAGCTTCGAGGATTCCCATGCAGTGTTCCTAGTGCTTATGAATTAATTCGAAAAAACATCGAAACAGTACTTGAATCCTGTTAATTTTTCCCACACGAGATCTCCTTGCTAGCGGTGCTTTGTATATCGGGGATTTTTTGCCGGTTGTCGACTGGAAGTATAAACACATAATTTTGCAATGCCATCTTAGGCTTGGATCTCGATTGCGGTTGCACTTTGAACTGCCAAAGAAACACTATCCGCTTTAATTACTCACCGTACTTTTGCATTATATGTAGTTGGGTCCCTTTCAATTAATAACCTTAATATGTGATTATAGGTTACATTAAAAAGTAACTACTGTTTTACCTCCTCTTTCTTATCACAATTTATCCAATTTTTTGAGTTCACTGGCCCGTTTGGTCTCATAGTTTAATTTTATAATCATAATTTTGATTTTAACTCTACCCACTACACAACAAAAACACACGTTTCCCAAGTCAAATTTATAATACTATCTCATTTGTTCTTTTCTACAATCAAAATCAAAGTTACTTGAATTCTGAAATCAAACACACTCTAAACACTTTGGTCCTCCAATGTTTCAATTGCCAGCACTTGATTACCTGAATTTTTAAAATTGAGAATTTGGTCCCTGAATTTTCAAAAATCATAACAAAATGATCCTTTTAGCCATTTTTTGGCCAACAATTTGGTCCCTAAAAGGACCATTTTGTTATGATTTTTCAAAATTCAGGGACCAAATTCTCAATTTTAAAAATTCAGATAATCAAGTGCTGCAATTGAAAAATTGGAGGATCAAAGTGTTAGTGAACTCATTTTGGATTCTAACGAAATAAGAACCCAATCAGAATATGCTAAAGAAGCTTCCGATTGGCCAGATATTTTTAATACATATATATAGTCATAGCTATAAATTTCATTTTCAGACATATTTTTATAGAGCCTTCGCAATTTTTAATAATATATATATATACGCAATTAATTATTCATTTATTCCCGCTCTAACTGAGCCGTACATGCTCAATCAGTTCTTTCGTATTTTATTAGGCATTTGCATTTTTAAATTCTCATAATTAAGGTTGCATATATATATATTATTTATATATTATATTTGAATAGGACCGATAAAAAAATTGGAAAAGAAAAAGAAAGAAACATTATGCAAATCTTGAGCTACATATGCTCAAATAAAACTCAAATTAATTAATTAATTAATTGATTGATGTTTGGTTTCCTATGCAAATGAAAGCATGGGGTTTTCGAGGCTTACGATGGGGGGTGGTTGGAATATTCGAAGCATTAAGCTCTGATTTGTACTATTAATTAAATATCCACTGTCCAATCATCCTATTCCTTCCACTTTATATTAATTAATTGATTAATATTGAAAACTAGTCCCCACTAATTCCAATCAATTAACCCCGTATACGTAAGCCCATAATTTACTCTTTCTTTTCTTTCCTTTTTATTTTTTAAAGAAAAACTTTTTTCCTTTATTTTCCAAATATTTTTCAAGCTTTGATTGTTCCTCTATATTGCCCCATTGAAATCCAATCCTTACATAACCCTGGAATGATATGAAGTTAACATAAGCATAAGTTTGGCCCTTTTTTCAAGTTCTTAAAGAATTCGTTTGATTGGTAACTCTACTAAATCAATAAACTCAAGTTAAGAGGTGAAAATATGAGTGAGTTAAATGAGTGGCCCAAGGTGATTCAATCAAGTAAATATTGAGAGCTGCCAAGAGTACGGCCCCAAAGATGCGACTGCCGGAGAATTTGTCTCCTCGACCATGGCTCCATCTCCACTACCAGAACGCGGCATTGGGCACTTAATGAAACAATTTCAGCCTCAAGATTCAGCTTCTCACTTGGCTTCCTGATTCTACTTGAGGAGCGTTGGCAAGACTCGTTATGGTAATACACTGGAGCTGATGGGCATGCTAGCCACTGCCCAACCCAAATCCGACGAGATCATCTATACTCAATGACTTGCCAAGGAAACATTGATCCTTTTGATAAACAACGTCTTGGGCATCAGAAAAGCAGTCAGGGCGATGAAAAAAGAGGTCTTCACATGCTTCGCCTTTTAGGATGTTCTTAAGTAGATTGCAGTGGCAATTAGGAGCTGATTCATTTTCTTCAATGGCTAAACTGTGAAGACCTTGATGGCTCCCATTCCGCAATCTAAAAACGAGATTGTAAGAGATAGCAGGAGAACAAAGGAAGCAAGCCCGACTCAGCCAGCATCTACCAGGCTCTCCAATACTGTGTATATCTCATCCGTTCGGGGATGCGTTAAGTCAACAGAGTAAAACTGATGGAGTTGGTTGTTTATCTCAACCCAACTGCAACCGGGGGTCTTATATGCATCCCGCTCCTTCAATGTTTTCCTTACTCTACGAACCTCTTCCCACTTCCCTTGCTCCCCATATAGATTTGCCAGCATTGCGCCATACCCGCCATTGTCTGGATCAAGTTCAATCAGCTTGCTCACAGCTAATTCTGCCAAATCTATGTCTCCGTGAACTCTACAGCCATTGAGCAGAGACCCCCATATCACCTCATCGGGTTGAATCTTCATCGCCCCAATAACCTGTAAGGCCTCTTCGAATTTACCAGCTCGTCCGAGGAGATCAATTAAGCATCCATAATGCTCGATCCAAGGTTGAATTCCATAATCCTGAGTCATTGCCTCAAAATAAGCCTGGCCTCTTTCAACATGTCCCCCGTGAGTGCAAGCATTCAAGAGGCCAATGAAAGTGACCTCATCCGGCAGCATGTCGACTCCAAACGTCATCATCTCCTCAAACACGCTAATCGCCTGCCTAGTTTGACCATGAAGAGCCAAGCAATTGATCATGGAATTCCACGATGTTAAGTTTCTCTTAACCGTCCTGTCAAATATTCCCCTGGCCTCAATTAAACTGCCGCATTTCCCGTACATGTCTATCAAAGCATTCGAGATATAAAAGTCGAGAGCAAGTCCATTCCGCAAGATGTAGCAGTGGATTTCTTTTCCAAGCTGAAGCGTGCCAGTATGGCCACAAGCCGAGAGCGCACAAGCGACTGTTACGGCGTTGGGTCTATTTCCTCGAGTTTTCCCATCTTCAGAAGTGGAAGCACTGATCATGCTTCGTAGGATTGAGAGAGCCTGAGAAAAGAAGCCATTTTGCGTGCAGCCGGCGATCAGGGCATTCCAAGATGGAACATCTCTCTCTGGCATTTTCTCAAAAAGCGACATCGCATCGCCCATCAGCCCAAACCTAACGTAACCGGAGATCATGGCCGTCCACGACACTACTGTCCTCTCATGCATTTCATCGAACAGCAACCGTGCACTGTCCACACCAGAAGAGGACCTCGAGTAGGAGTCAAGAAGAGCGGTCTGGACAACTGGGTACTGCCCAAAGCCCGACTTCAAGACGTGGCCATGCACGATGTCAGCTTCCAGTGGCTCAGAACGCGATTTTAAGACGTGAGGGTAGATGAAATGGTTGGGGCGTGGGCGTGCTCTGCGAACCATGTCGCGGTACAGCAGGAAAGCCGACGAGGAATGCTCGGGGTGGGAGGCGTAAGCGGTGATCATGGCAGTGTAGAGATAGATGTTTGGGGAGCGGAGGTGGTCGAAGATGCGGCGACCGTAGTCAAGGTCGGAGAGCTTGAGGGCGCAGAAACGGACCAGTTTGAAGGCGAAGAACTGGGTGTCGGCATGGGCAAGGCCGAAGAGTAAAGCTTGGATTTGCTTGAGCTGATTTAGGTGGCTGCATCTCTCCAGAAGCCTTGGCACATGCTCGTGCAGGTTCGCCATGGAAGATGCTCCTCTGGTCTGTTGCCATGGACGCTGGTAATGGAGCATTCGTGCCATCGTGGAAGAAGGGGCCTGTATTTCTGGTATAATCTAAATTTTAGGGACAAAATTTAAATAAATCAAACTATAGGGGCGTTTTTTAAATTATTTTGCCATCATCTTTATCCCTTCTTCTTTCCCGTGCCGGTGCCACTGCCATCCTTTCTTCTCTGTCACTTCAAAGTATCTTGGGGAGCTTCAGTATGAGCAGTCTGCTCAGATTGCTTGAGCCTTCAATCTCCGCCTCCATCATCACTGAAGGCTTTCCTTCTGCTCCGCCGACCCCTTTCTCTGCACGCTCCGCTCTTCTCTTTGCTGCATCTATTCCCACACATCACCAAACATGCGACTTCAGAAGGGTTCGGCTAATCGGTCGCGGGTTCGACTCCGTTACCGGTAAGCGTTAATCTCCTTTTCTTCCGTTATTGTGAACTTCATTGAAATGTCTGCACTTGTTTCTGGTTTGGATTAAGAGGGTCAATGCTGGTAGTGTCTCTCGGTTGCAATTCTGTGTGAAAGCTCTTTGCTTTGGGCTGTGCTGTGCGGCTGCTCTGAATTTGCAGGACGCAAAGCTTTAGTCAATGTGCTTGCGGCTCATTCTCTGCATGTATTTTTCCTAGGACTTTCTTAGATACCGGGCACAGGTTATTGTTTCAAGCTTCAATATATCTACTTAAGCTTCTTTGAGGACTGACATTCATGTTACTGTCCAATGCCTGATGTCCTGTCAGTTCGTCCTTTACGCTTACCAGGGGATGTTAAAATCATCTTGTAAGAACTTTTCAGCATTCTTCATAGTGGCTTGAGTCGGGTTAGACGTTTTTTAATGGGAATGATTTTTCCCATTTGCAAAAATTCTAGCTTGCTTCATGTAGAGTTAGCAAAAGTGAACTGCGGGCTTCTATTCTAATCTTGTTTATCGATTTATGATCATCTTTTGAAAATACTCTGGATTTCTTTAAATTAAACTGCTGTTGTAGCTCCTCAAGCAGGCAGCACAATGACCGCCCAAGTGCAAGAGCAGGTGGAGGTTGAAGTTGCGGAGGGTTACACTGTCACTGAGTTTTGCGATAAGATGATCGACTTGTTCTTGAACGAGAAGCCCAGGGTGAAAGAATGGAAAAAGTACCTGGTGTTCAGAGAAGAGTGGAGAAAGTACAAGGAGAGCTTCTATAGTCGATGCCATTCTCGTGCAAATAGTGCAGGTGATCCTGTCATGAGTCAAAAACTGATTTCCCTTCAGAGGAAGGTGAAGAAGGTGCAGTTTCTCATTTAATTTGTATCAAATCTCAATACTTTTGATGAAATGAAAATGATCAGAGAGTAATGTAAATGAATTTATAATCTTGTTTCTTTTAGTACGATTCTGGACTTTTTAGGAAATGAGGACTTAAACAATAACAAACTGGATAATTACGTTCATACAAAGTGCTTGTTGGTAATTCAAAATTATATATACCAAGCATTGTATTAAAAAAAACATATCTCAGAACGCTACTTATTAAAGAAGTGAGGAGATGAAGGCTTACTCTAGCTTCCTAACTTAGGAAATACAATAGATTTTCCTATCAAAATCATCCGAATCAAGTAGAAACTAATTTAGTTGATTAGCTAAATTAATGGATTGATGTGCTGGTGCACACCTGGAGTCCAAGTACCTGCACCCTCTGCGCTTCGGGAAGCTGCCCAAACTGGGCACATGGGGTGTTCATGGGCCTTGGTAGCTCTGTATGGAGTCCCCTGTCAATTTAGATAATTTGGCGTCCCACTTTTTTAGAATCCAAATTTTTCAGTCAGTATTTACTATTTAGCAACCCTCCTCCTGAAGCTCTTGTAATATCTCACTTCTATTTAAAAACTGTTTCAGATTGATGATGAAATGGAAGTCCATGATGAACTACTTAAAGAAATACAGGACCATCCAACAGATATTAATGCAGTAGTTGCTCGCCGGCGCAAAGACTTCACTGGAGACTTCTTCAATTACCTCTCTACACTTTCAGAAACACATGACAGCTTGGAGGATCGTGACGGTAATCACTTTTGGCATGAGACGCGATTCTCTCTGAGCAGATTACTCAGATAAGCATACTTGAAATGAGTGATCCTTTATGTTGTGTCATGAGAAGAGCATGTTTGTGGAATTGGTAGATCAAATTTTTGCGTCAAACTCTTCATAAGTACTTGAATATCGCTTTTCTCGAAGTGGGATATTTATATCATATTGGATCTCAAGCAATATGAACCAGGATCCTGGTC
Organism: Punica granatum; assembly: GCF_007655135.1. Classification (NCBI taxonomy): domain Eukaryota; kingdom Viridiplantae; phylum Streptophyta; class Magnoliopsida; order Myrtales; family Lythraceae; genus Punica; species Punica granatum. The sequence continues at coordinate 53,134,462 of NC_045127.1, forward strand.
TGTTTGGGATCCTGGTCTGTTTGGCATGACGAGACAGCACGGGATGCGATTGAATAACATATAAAAATGTGGTGGTCAACTGGTCATTTAATTGTGGTGCCTTTTCATTCCCCCAATAGTAAAGAGGCCATAAAGGAACTCTTATGTCTAAAATTCAGAAAAATCTGATGGAGTATTATCATATTAAACCATCATGAATTGTCAAAAGGGACAGTTTATAAGATTCAGCTACCAAATCTTCTTTGGGCGTTGGGCACCTAATGATTTAATTTCGGCCTCAACATTCATAATATTAAGGGAGAACCGGTTTTACAATCTGATTCATTATGACTTTTAATTGTATATTTTCTTTCTGCTCAGACCGTTTTACTTATTCTTCCCCCAAAAATTTCATTTTGACATAGCTTTTCATTTGATTTCCTGGTTATGCTTGAGCAGCATTGGCGAGACTTGGAACTAGATGTTTGTCTGCAGTCAGTGCTTACGATAATACTCTGGAGATTGTGGACACACTGGATACTGCCCAAGCCAAATTCGATGAGGTTCTCAACTCTCCCTCCATTGATGCAGCATGTGAAAAGATTAAAAGCCTTGCCAAGGCAAAGGAGCTTGACTCCTCATTGATCCTATTGATAAACAGTGCTTGGGCATCTGCAAAGGATTCAAAAACTATGAAACAAGAGGTATTGTCGTACTTCCCCTTTTAGGATGTTTACCTATGTCGGTCATTGTCCGCATATAGTTGTTTCATTTTATTCCTGAGAAAGCAGTGGCAACTAGGAGTTGATTTTGCAGATTCTTCTCCCATTTTAGGATGTTGTTTTACATGTAGTTCTTTCTGTTCTCTCTTTTTTCCCAATTTCTTCTCTGAGAATATTCTAATATGGAAAAAAATCAATATTTGTTAATTCATGGGAAATTTTAAGTCAAGATAAAGTCATGCTGCTATATGGGGAAGTTAATAAAAGAAATCTGCATTTGATGCATGCTTTTTGGTATCTTAAAATTATAATGCAAATTTATATTTTGCAAGTGTGATTTTTCTTCAGATAGGAATGCCTGGTGTATTGACTCTCGTAGGCCGCCGTGTGCATCTTGTCTGCTTTTTCTTCTCATCCATTTCTTGAATTCTAGCTGCACTTCAGCCTTCATCTTGTTGTTGATCTCAGATATTTGATGATGTAGGTTAAAGATATAATGTATCGCATATACATGGCAACCAAAAGCAGCCTTCGCAGCATCGCGCCTAAAGAAATAAAGTTGCTCAAGTATCTGTTGAACATCACGGACCCTGAGGAGCGATTCTCTGCTCTTGCAACTGCATTTTCTCCTGGTGATGAGCGTGAAGCTAAGGACCCAAAAGCTTTGTACACGTAAGTGAGGTTTATTATTTCAGTTGCATTGATTACTTTTTAACCAAATTGGACCGGTCAGTTTAATTGATTGAACCAGGAATTCGAATCCTGTCCAATTTGGAGAAACCTTGGAGATGGAATAGCTTTAAGTTGGAGAGAACTGGATTTTAACTAGTGATTCTGAAAACTTCAGTCTGTGAAGTGGTTGGACTAGTAGTAGAATTCTAGCCCCTTTTAAATCCTGGAACTAGAATCATTTTTAAATTTGGAAGGTATGCTACAACTTCAAGTGATCTTAGTCGGGAATTTATATCAGTTGGTGTTCAACCCTTGCAACTTCCAAAACTTAACCAGCACGTCTACTAGCTGTCCTTTTCAGTTTCATATTTGAAAAGTTTGGGGTTTGCAACCTTAGTGGTCTCAAATCAGAACCTTGAAGGACGCAAAGCTTGAATCCTCTTACTGTGATCGTGCATATTAGAAAATAGCAAACAGATTCAAGAGTAAATAACTGCCAATTCAACCAGTTTAGCTCAACCCGCTTGCAGTTGCTTTGATTATGGTCAATACAAGTATGGAGCGGGTTTAACTTTTCTGCTTGTATCCCTATGAGCAGGACTCCTAAGGAGCTTCACAAGTGGATTAAGATAATGCTCGATGCGTACCATCTAAACAAGGAAGATACTGATATCAGGGAAGCAAAACAGATGACACAGCCCGTGGTTATACAGAGGCTGTTCATCCTCAAGGAGACGATCGAAGAAGAATATCTGGAGAAGGACAAGCTTCTGACGCCCGAAGAAGCAGGAGGCAAAAAATCCAAGTTCATATAGGTTTGTATGGTTTTAAAAGTGTCTGAGACTTTTACGGATAATATCCATGGCATCCCCCCATAGACGAGTGCAGTCATGGCTCCTCTATGCGATGAAGTAGGAGCTTTGATATCGAAGACTTCGTCATTGATCATCATTAAAACAAGAAGCCTCCTCGATGTGACTCTCTTGCTTCCGGGACAACTTTCTCTAGTCAACGATACAGACGAGGCCCAGCCTGTTGTTTGTATAGGTACATTTGGTGTAATGAGAAGAATTGCCGGCAGAGGAGACCTGCATTTGCACGTTACTTGTTGAAGACACCAGCAATTGGCTACATTTGTCACTAGAAAGTGGAAACACATTATAAAGGTCGATTGTAAGCAGCAACATTGGCTGTAAGGTCCTTTATATGATGATCGGGAATTGGCAGACTACGTCCGAGAATTACCGGTTAGTACTTATTCGTTAGATGTGAAAACAGTTAATGATTATGTAACACGTATCGGTGAGAATGCCTCGCTTGCATCGTATGTGCCTTAAGGAAAGGCACTGATGGTTCTAGTGTTTCGTGGATTTGCAAGGAAAACACAGAATAGCGATTGGGATAGAACATGTCCATGCCCAATAATGAAATTCCTAAATCCATAAAATGGGGAAGATAATGATCTTGGGACAAACAAGACGGGAGCCCGAGACGAGACTATTCAAGTAAGCAATAGTTGTACTGCCGTTTCTTTTTTTAACATGTACTACACGTACATGATTTTCCGTACGACCACCAGAAAAAAATAATAATAATAAAAAATTGCCTATGAATTAATTTTTTCCCTTTATTCATTTACTTTTGGTGAACTATTATTTATTTATTTGGTTTTTCTCTAAAGTAATAAGACCCTGTTTGGCTTTAAAATTTTTTTTTTAACCAATTCCATTATTTTATCTTTTTTTTCCATCAATTTTTTTAATCATTTAATTTAATTTTTAATATTAAATTTTCTTAACTATTCATTATTTTTTTTTCATAATTTAACAACACAATTATTATTTTCTCTCAACCATTCATTACTTTTTCACATTTTTTTTTTCATAATTCAACAATACAATTATTACAAACCAATTAAAATCAAAACTCAATTCAATTCAAATACGAAACGCAACCTTAAGCGTCTGTCGTTTTGCCAATGCGTTCAACCATCAGACCAAGCTGAGGGGCAATCTCGCCATTTTGTTTCGACTTATCCATACATATTAATCTGAAAGCAAAGGAATATTCTCATTCTTGGAGGGTAATTTCGTCACAGAAAAGAACTCGTACTTCCGCGAAATTGAAGCTGTTGTACTAATCAACGAAGCTGCGGAGCTTCCTAAATTATCTCTTCAATGGCGGAATTTCATCATCCTTTGAAACTTCTCTTATGAGGCAGACTCCGTCAGCTTGGAAGTTTCAGATCATCCACTTCTTCTTCTTCTGCGTCTCCACAGCGTTAAGCGCTATTCAGCTTATCGGCTTGTTGAATCAGCTCACAGGTGGTCATTCCCGCTGTTAGTCGTCAGAAAATCGAGCTTGTTGATCATTCCCAGCTTTTGAGCTCACCTTGTTGAAATCGAAGCTGTCATGGATGCAAGCTCTTGGCTGAAGTTATCTGATCGGAATTGGTTCTTGTCGATTGACTTGTAGGTGACGATTGAGATCATGCAAACGGGAGGAAAGGATCAAAAGATGGAGTGGACGGAAGCGCAGAAGATTAGAATAGCTGTGGACCTCGTGGCTGCAGCCAAACAGCACCTCCTGTTCCTCGCCGCAGTTGATCGGAACCATCACCTCTACGATGGTCCTGCTCTTCAAAGAGCCATTTACAGGTAAATGGCTGTAAATGGATTATGGAAAGACATTTCGTTTTGTTCGATGTAATTTTCTGAAAGTGACCATCTTTTCCTTCACCTGAATGGAATTCGCTAGATTAACAAGGTCGCGCTTGTTACAGATACAATGCTTTCTGGCTTCCTTTGCTTGCTAAACACTCCGAGTCTCCTGTCACTGAAGGGCCTCTGGTTGTTCCTCTTGATTGCGAGTGGGTTTGGCACTGTCACCGCCTCAACCCGGTAGGTTTTTCGGGTCCCCTTTGTGAAATTGAGCTTCCTTTTTTATTTCGTTGCTCGGTTTGCATGATGTTAAATATTCTGCCTTTTCATATTCTCAACTTCGAATTCAGGTTCAATACAAGAACGATTGCGAGAAACTCTATGGCGGGATTCTTGACAACTCGAATGTCGTGTCTTCTATTAGAGGCACTTGTAAGTCGGAAACAGAAGAAATTTGGAGTAGACTGTACCCAGAAGAGCCCTATGAGGTAGAGTTGACTGCAGCACCAGCACTCACTGAAGATATCTCTGAAAAAATGTCAAGACTTGGAAAGTGCACCGCATATGATTTAGTATCAGCTGTTAAAAGGCAGAGCCCTTTCTTCTATCAGGTAATACAGCAAGACACTGCTTGCTTACTTCATTTCTCTTATCCTGAATTTAGCCGGTACAAATCCGAGAAGAGTGATGAGGAAAAATACGAGTCTTCTTTAATGCATGTCTTCCAGGTATCTAGGCCTCATATGAGCCATGACGTCTTCCTTGAAGAGGCTGTGGCCAGATATAGAGGATTTCTGCATCTTATTAGAAGAAACAGGGAGAAGTCCATTAAACGGTTTTGTGTTCCTACATATGACATTGATCTCATATGGCACACTCATCAGTTGCATCCTGCTTCCTACTGTGCTGATGTGACCGAACTACTTGGGAAAGTATTAGAACACGATGACATGGACTCTGACAGATCTAAAGGGAAAAAATTGGACACGGGATTTTCTGGAACTACATCTCAGTGGCAAGAAACATTTGGTACAAGGTATTGGAAGGCTGGTGCTATGTACCGAGGAACTGCCCCATCTCCCGTCACAGTAACCCGTTTCTCATCTCATTTGAAGAGTAAGGAGGTGCTGCCATCGGAGGCTGACAAACTAATTCGGATTCCAGATGTAAAGACTGTGGAGGTAGCTACCTGACACCTTTACTCATCCCTTTCTTTGAATTTTATAGATGTCTACATTCTAAGTATTGGGTTAAGCATTTCATCAGTGACATATAGGAGAATATAAGGATCGGCCTTTAATCTTAGATGGGTTAAACTACTCGTACAGATTCAAGGATTCTTTTGTTGTCAAGGCTTAATATTTTTAAACCTTCTTGATCGATCTTGAGTTTCTGATCTACTTTCACGATGTTAGGTCCTTCTGGAGTTTGTTGGAGTTCGGGACTTGCCGGAGGACCATAAGGGGAACTTGTATGTCTCATTCAGTAAATCTCAGCCTGACGCACTTTTCGATGTGAAGAGAAAACTGAATATTTTTTCTGAGTCCGGGGAAGAAATGGTGGCATCATTCCACTGTGAACCTAAGGGAGAGCTGCTGTTTGAGCTAGTGTCTTATTTTCCTTTCAACTTACCCCTTTCAAGAACAAAGGTTCTGGGTTCTGCCTCACTCTCTCTCCAGGATTATCTGGACCCTGTTTCAAAACTTTCCGACCAAAAGTGGTTGGAGTTAGCACCTCATTCTGGCCATGGGAACTCAAAACCAATAGGCTTGCTCGTTGCTGTTTCATTTTCTGTGCCAACCCCTGCACCATATGTGCTTCATATGGTTCAGTCACGGCCTTTCCCGAGAAGGTCTTGCCTCTTCCCACTTCCTCAGAGAGTTCAACAGGCCAAAAGCTGCACTCGCATCATCAACGACTCTGGGATTGAGGTCTTTACACTCCGAATGAGGTACATAAATATCATCATTTATTATGTTAATAAAATGTTTCTTAGTTATTCCCTAATCTATCTGTAAGCATTAAGTTTTGATATATCAGAAGCAATGCTTTTGGAAATGTTACTTGGCAGCTTCTATTTAGGGGGAAAATATGTCTTATTATAATTATTGTTCCAGATCATATCTTAAATAATGTTCCGTTGTTGTTAATCACAATGGAACTAGGTTACAAGATGGATGTTATTCACAAAATCAATTTGACAACTTATTTTTGGAATCTTGCTCCCTTTTTTGCTCATCAGGAGCTTGAAGATGAACAAGCAAAAAGAAAACTCCAACCCTAACAAGGAGGTGATTGCTGTCACAAAAGTTGGTGAGGAACATAAGCTCGCGGAGTTTCTGGGCAATAGATGGTCTTTCCTAAATTCTCAGTTGTCTCTTCAGATCCAGAAGAATTCCTGTGAGGAGGACTATCTGTGCGAACTCGTGGGTGTTAGAATGGTATTCATCTACTCAAATATCTGTCTTAACATGCTATCAAATTATCTTCTCGAATTGATCTCTTTAAAATATACATGCATAGAAAATCCAGATGCATAATCACTACTCAAGTTGATCATTGGTAATATATGAATCTATGCCCACACTGTGGTTCTGTCTTTAAGATATTGATCTGAAGTCTGCTAGTACTTTCAAGATGACCTTTGTCAAAGTAAAATCTTTCAGCTAATCTACTCTGCTACTACGCACAGAATATAGCATGAATAATATTCCTCATTGACATTTAACAAATTTCTGTTTTGGCCAGGTAAAATTCTTCTCAGGCAGTAAGCTGGAATACCAACCAAGACATTGTCGTAGGCATAAAACTGAAAAGAATTTCATGACAGCGATTGAATTTTCTGCAGAGTATCCATACGGCGAAGCAGCGGCACTGATTGATTTGAAATCGGGTTTGGTCAAGGTAGAACAAACATTCTCGATGCATGCTCATATGGCAGGACTTTTCTTTACCATGCTTGATCCTAATTTTTTCATGTGTCGAATAGGTGAAGAAACAAGAACTCGTGTTGGCTCTGGTGTCATCAGCTTTTATACTTTCTGATATTTTGAAAAATGAAGGGTACGATTCCTTGGCTGTTGGCACAGAGATTTCGGAGGTCGACAGTGGGGCTGAAGAAAGAGATGACTCCACCACCCAGAGCAAACCGTGCCATGTCACCTCATCTGTAGATGGTGTTACAGGATTGAGCTTGAACGAGAATATAGCTGAGGATACTAAAGTGGTCGCCCCCACAGAAGGCCTGCCATCGGCGGCTGGTTGTGGTGGAGGGTGTGGAAGTGGCTGTGGAGGCAGTTCTGGCAACGTGGTGAAAAGCAGTGGATGTGGTGGTTGTGGTGGCGGCTGTGGTAGCGGGTGTGGTAACACGGTGAAGAGCAGTGGCTGCGGGAGCGGCTGTGGCGGCGGCTGTGGTGGGGGATGTGGTGGCGGCTGTGGCGGGGGATGTGGCAGCAATTGGGCAGGAAACTCAGTCAAGAGTGGTGCATGTGGTGGCTGCGGAGCTGGTGGCTGTGGTCCTGTGCTATCAAAGGCATCAGTTAATGAGAATGCCAACAGCAATGCTAACTCCTGCGGTGGTCAGAAACCGGTGGAATCTGTCAAATTAGCTGGCGAGGTAGCTGCAGCTTGATGTTTGTAAATCCATTCGTTCATCTGTACATAGTGTGTGCTGGTGTGTCAGTTTGTCTCTGTGCGATTTCGTGTCTGATGGACAACTTGATTAATGAACTTGGCGATGGAGATGATCGCCCGGTTTCTATTCCATTGGGAAAAAAAGGTTGGAAGGTTGGGTAGAAAAACTATTTCCGACCGAAAATATTGAATTTACAGTGAAAGGAATTCCCCGAGAAATACTGATCTATGGTTTGAATGCTCGATCTTCGCTGAAGTATAGTCAAATTACTCAACTCAACCGAAATGTTATTTTCTGATCGTTTCTGCAGAACTAAAACTAATTTTATTGTAGCAATCGATTGCTCGTAGTTTTCACAATTGAACAACTAGTTCCGACTTGAGTTGGATTTGATGCGGCGATAGTGAGTGCCACTAGCGAGGCGAGACTGTGCCGGTCTAATCGCTCGGCAGTCTCAACTTGGGTCGATTTCGGCATTCAGCCTAGATTGGCTGGCGTTTGAGTGACAATTTGCCTGGGCTGCAACTGGCCTGCGTTGACCTCATGGACAGAAGCGACCGGTACGTGGTCATTGCATTAGTGGCGGATGGGCCCCGGCCCCCGTAATTATTCTAGCCTCGGAAAATATTTTCCTGTCCATTAATTATGCCGGTACGTACCCCGTAGTTCTTGGCCTTCCTTATGACTCACTTTATTTACTTTCGCTCGATGGACATAATCCGAAATCTATAAAATAGACGTTAAATGTCTGCGTTGCAATTAAATGCAGGTATTGATGTATCGACTTAGGTATGGTATGGAATCACGTTGCTGGAAATGAGTTTCCCGTGCGGTGTTTCCCCGTCACCAAGCTACCTCGACTTGGATTAGTCCATATGGGTTTTGGGACTATATATCCACCTCACAAAACTGCAAACTCTTACATCGCCATGGCAACTGAGAGAATTGGGTTCCCACGACTCGTTTCTTAGAAGAATATTTGGAGAATCGAGATGCAATGAAATCGACAGTTACATGGACATTACACTTAGCTCAGACGCAATGCTTTGATTGGTATCAAAGCTTAACTTAATTTAACTTAACTTATCGCTCAATTCAACAATACAATCATTACTTTTTTATCTTTTTTTTTTGTCAAATTCTCTTTCATACTTTTTTATATAATATTTAAATTAATTTTTTAACACTAAATTGTTTTAATTATTCAACATTTTTTCTTCAATTTCAACACTTTTTTCTCAATTCAACAACACAATCATGACTTTTTTTATCATCTTCTTTAAATTCTCTCATATTTTGACAAACTACTTTTGTTTTTATCTTTTTAAATCATACTAAATCAAACTTAAATTCGTTACCGAACGTAATATTAATTCGCTGGTGTAATTTCGATTGCTGATTCCAAATTCAAATAAGCATTGCATGCATTAATCCTTCAATAATTCTTGTCCTGATTGACACAGTAAGCATTAACTGTTTTTTTGGTAAACGAGGATAATGCATTAAAGATTAACCATGGTCTTTTACAAACCGGGGCACGGAGGCTCTCATACTATCTCTAAACAGAGCTAAGCTAAGAAAAGAAGGAACAATATCAAATAAAATGATATATTCATATTGAAGTCCACCAGCTTGAGCTAGGAGATCCGCCCAAGAATTAGCCTCCCTCAATGTATGAATGAGTGGGTTTAACGACCTCGAAGGAGTGGCTCAGCATCCTGCAATCATTAAGAGTAGCCAAAGCAGATGATTAGAGCTATCAGCACTGCAAGACCACGTGCAGAATAGTAGATGCATCAATTTCCACTATGATTTGTCGTATATTTGAGTGACTGAGCTAGGATGAGCCCTTGTTGCAGGGCAGTCAGCACAGCAACCATGCCAGAGGCTACTCTTATATTCATAGCAAAGCCCTTGATCCAATTTCTTTTATGATCTCTGATCAATCCGCCAGCTCCTGCTTTCCCGGGGTTGCCTAGACTCGATTCATCGGTATTGAGCTTGAAGAAGCCAGGAGGGTGTGCGTGTGTTTTGGGAAGAGGGGGGGGGGGGGGGGGGGGGGGGGGGGGGGGGGGGGGGGGGGGGTTGCAGCTCACATTCTTGGACACATTAGCCATTGTTCTGGCTGCTTTCTGGGTGCTAGAAAATTCAGCAGCAAGTTGAAGAGTGAAGGTAGGTGGATTCGCATAGACGGGCTGCTTGGAGAATAATAGATAGTTCTGATTCTTCCAGAGAGACCACAGGGCATAGGAGGACAAAGTACCCCGCTGTATACCCAAGGTCGAGGTTAGTTTGGTGGAGCAATTGGTTTGAAGCTGCTCTTGAAGGGGAGAGTGGAAGGAGGAATAGATTTCGTCTGGGATGCCAAGCTGGTGCCAGAAGTTAATGGCGTGTGTGCAGTCTCGCAGAATGTGGATGGTTGTTTCAACACTAGCACAACGGGGGCAAGACGTGATTGGCAGAGCCCGTTGCGAGAGTAGATTTGCCGAGGCTATCCTATCCCTGCAGCAAAGCCATAGAAAATGTTGTATTCTCGGGATCGTTGGACATTTCCAGATCCAATTCCAAATGGCTGGCTTGGTGGAATTCGGAGCAATAACAAATGAGTTGAAGGCGGTGAGTCTTTGGCGAAGGGGTTGAGGTTCAGGGGAAAGCCTTTGATTATGTCTTGGAGCTCCATTGGGAGGTGGAGACCGCTGAGATCCCAATGCCTACCTGAGTTGATGACGGTGTCAACGCCGGCGTTCCAGACTTCCACTTTGAGAGCTTTCCAAGTTGGAGAACCAGTCCATTTGAAGGTTGATTGGCAAATGAGTATTTTTTTTTAATCCTACTCCGCTTATTTTCAATTCAATAACACAATTTTTTTTTCTTTATTTTTTTTTATCTTAATTACCATTCAATTCAATTTTTAATACTAAATTCTTTTAACTATTCATTACTTTTTCTTACTTTTTTTTTCATAATTTAACAACACAATTATTATTTTTTCTCACGTATTATTATAACCCAATTAAATAAATAAAATATATATATATATAGTTGAAATACTCAACTTCATTTCCAAACAAGACCAAAATTTAGCTAATGCAACATTATTGTTCTTTGTAGCTGCAAAGCTAAAAGTAATTTCAACTCACCTTTTTGTTTTAACCGGTCGAAGACGAACAATAATACGTGTGCGCCGGACCAAATTAATGACAATTAAAGAAGAAGCATCAAACATATTGATTGAAGCTTTCGGGGAAGATTAGCGGGTACAGGCACGGCAACATGAGATAACACGGGGTAACTTCCTATTGAATCTGTCAGGGTGTTTTCGTCTTTCCGACATCTAACTAATGTATGTTTCCTTCAAACATTTCTTTCGCTCGATACGAGATTAAAAAGTTTTAACCACTCCCATAATTTATAGAGGAATTCCATGAATTATTGTCTTCGAACTTAACGAATTTATTGATCAGTTCAACTACGATCTAACTTTTACTGTCATATTACTGTTACTATTGTTGACGTGGGAAACCTTTAATGGCAAGAACTGTGATGCCGAGAATTACCCAAATTTACTCGAGATATAAGTAATTCGGTCGATATTTTGGAGATGATCATATGATAGGCTCTCTTTTATATTTGTTCCTATTCCCTTTCTTGCGGAGCCCAACCGACTCTATCTGATGTCACAATTATTGATTCACAAGAAGAGTTATTTTTCGGTGGAGAAAAGTTATTTACTTTTTTTAATTAATTATTATGCCAGAGGAAAGAACCGCCGACCGCGTCACACTAACTAACCGGGTGCGGGTAAAACCCTCAGCTAAAGCTGGTGGTGTACTGTAGGCACACCCGCATGTGATCGTAGCCAGAGAAGCAGCCAGTCCCCTCCAACGGCTGTGGTTGGGTACGGACGCTCTCACAGTCTAAACCGCTGCAACCGCCGACGTGGCAGCAAGGATGTGATCCCGTCCCCAGCGCTGAACTGGCAAAAAACCCAGGCCCGGATTTTTGCTGGAGAGAAGATTCCGCAACAAAAAAAGTTTATAGATATTTATTATTATTTCTCATCACCCACAGCCCGTCCTCTGGCCCACCTCCACGTCATCACCCCACCGGGCCCCACCACCCTCAGCAATTTTAAATACTTCCCTTCTACGTTGTTTTTTTTCCTTTTCTGAAAATTATTTTTAAATTAAAATTTCTTTTTCTTCTTTTTCCATCATAAATGACTCCCCCCCCCCCAGGTTCCAACTGATTGATTTGATATTCAGTAAATAAATAAGAAAAAAAAATCCATTTCCAAAAAATTTAAATTTGCCACCAGAAAGGGGGTAAAGGAGGAAGACGCAGTTCCCATCACACGGCTGAGGGGGTGCCACGTGTTGGATAGACGAGATCTGAGCCGTGCGAGGATGGGGGCAGGTGCCCCAGATCGGGCAGGGAGGGAAACGATCTGAACCGTCCGTTGGAGATCGACGGCCGAGAGGCTGCCCGGGCAGATCTGGCGCGCCTTTAAGAAGGGGTGGTGCCCTCCTCTCGTTCCTCGTTCAAGCTCACACAGAGACACAGAGAGAGAGAGAGAGAGAGAGCGCTAAAGAGGGTGTTCGAGACGAAACCCTCGATTCTCTGCCTTCGTCTTCTTCGATGGTGTTTGGTGAAAGGCTGCCTGTCAGCTGCCGACCCGAAGCTCCGGTGATGCCTCGCCGTCCCCAGACCGGCGGTGACTAGGCCCCCGGATCCGACGGATCTGATATCCGGTGGTGATCTCTTATGGCATCAGCCCTACTGGCCAGTCGAATCGAACCTTCCTGGGGTGACCGCAAGGTGTATATGAGGAAATACACCTCCAATTCTGCCACCGATCACAACAGCCCTCTCTTCATTTCTAACCCTAACCCTAGCTCGGCCGCTGTCAGGCAGCAGATCCATGACCCGTCTTCCCGTTTCCGGCACGATGATGACCACGCAGCAGCCGTCGGAATCGACGACGAGGCTGCCTCGTTTGCCCCCTCCCGGTCCTCGAGGTTCGACGCCTCCGAGTACGTGACCTTCAGTCTTGGTGATTTCTCCAGATCGGAGCTCAGGGACCTCAAGAAGCGCCTGCTGATGGAGCTCGATCAGGTCCGCATCCTCAGATCTCGACTGGAGACTGCCAATTATGAGAGCAGGCCTGCCTACCCGACATCCCAATTCTCTGCCACGACCCGGCGCTCTCCAGATGCGGTGGCGGAGTCCCCCAGGCCCAAGCACAAGGAGATCACGGGGAAGGCCGGCACCAACAAGAAAGGCGTGAAGAGGGTCAACCCCTATGGCCCTGACAAGGAGACGAAGAAGCCTACTCCGGCCTTGGCCCCTCCCCCGTTGGATCCCATAACTGAGCGCCTTGTTCCAAGCATTATGAAGCGGTGCAGCCAGATCTTGGGCAAGCTGATGAAGCACAAGCACGGGTGGGTCTTCAACACTCCCGTCGACGCTGCGGGCCTAGGGCTCCACGACTACCACCAAATTATCAAGAACCCCATGGATCTTGGAACTGTGAAGTCGAAGCTCGAGAGGGACCTGTACCGGACTCCGCAGGATTTTGCTGCGGATGTGAGGTTGACCTTCAGCAATGCCTTGCTGTATAACCCTAAAGGAACTGACGTAAACGTTATGGCGGAGACCCTGTTGTTGCAATTCGACCAGATGTTTGATCCGGCATACAAGAAGTTCGAGAAGGAGCGGCAGAGGGCTTTGGCTGAGGCAGCTGCTGCTGAGTCGAAGCCGCCAGCAGTTTGGGCGGAGGAGTCCGTTATGGAAAGTGTTAGAAGGGAGCCCGAGCCAGTCCCAGTCGAGAAGAAGCAGAGTTTGAACCAGAACCTGAACCCAAGTCCGAAGCAGAGCCAACCACCGGCATTGTCTAGTCAGGAACAGGCACCCGACCCTACAGCAGCCCCCTCCTCAGGAGGGAAACGGGCAAAGGTGGGAAAGCTGCCAAAGCCCAAGGCAAAGGACCCGAACAAGAGGGAGATGACGCTGGAGGAGAAGGCGAAGCTAGGGATGAACTTGCAGAACTTGCCGCCTGAGAAAATGGGGCAGCTGGTGAACATTATTAGGAAGAGGAACAAGCACTTTGCTCAGGACGGTGACGAGATAGAGTTAGACATTGAAGCAGTGGATACCGAGACCTTGTGGGAGCTCGATCGCTTCGTCTGCAATTATAAGAAGTTGGTCAGCAAGATCAAGCGGCAAGGCCTCATCCACAACCAGGTTTCAGCCTCGGAAATCACTCACAAGGTAAACGGTTGTTGACCATATGATTACATTACCTTGTTTTGCTGTGTATGGTGTTTTCTTGGTAAATGGTGTTAATGGTTTTGGTTTATGGTTGCGAGCAGTCACCTGTGAGAGAAGCCCCTGAAGCTGCAATGCTACCGCACAAAGGGAAGAGGGGAGATACTGGAGGAGGCGGTGAGGAGGATGTAGATATCGGGGATGAGATGCCGATGGGGAATTACCCACCCGTCGAGATCGAGAGGGACGATGCAAGGTCAAACAGCTCTAGCAGTTCGAGCTCCAGCAGCGATTCCTCTTCATCCAGCGGTAAGAAATGCGAGCCCTTTCTGGGTTCTTCTGGTAGTACTGAAATGGGTAGTAATTCATTGGGGTGGAAACAGCTGTTGGAGTGGAATTGATGTGGATGCGAACTTGATTTATGTTGCAGATTCAGATTCAAGGAGTTCTGGGAGCGACTCGGATGCAGACAGCGTCCAATCGCCCTTTGTTGGATCAAAAGGAGCCCACGGGAGCTAGTTGAGCGCAATGTTCTCACGGATTGGGCGACACCAATCTAGTCTTCTGGGCCTTTTGCATTGATCAAACTCTCGGAGGGCGAATTTGCTTGGTGGCGGTGGACGAGGAAGGGGAAAGGAAGTGGGTGGGGTGGTGATTGATCGGGGTGGGGGGTGAAGTTGTAGCATTTTGTAAAGAGTAACGAGTGACTAGGGAGAAGAAAAAGGAACCAGTAAGTTTTTATTCATAGAGGGGGTTTTTCTTTCTCTTAAAAATTTTCTTTGTAGGGAAATGTTGGAATTTAAGAGCAGGGAGTTAGGGTTTGTTTTTCTTTCTTAATTGCAGTTTTATTTTTATTTTAGTTTTAGATAGGAGTGTGGGACTGGAGATGGAAGAACAAAGCTGGAAAGGAGATGGATGAAGAAGAAGAAGAAGACTAGAAGGGGGAGTAGGGTGGGTCTTGGTGGTGAGATATTTTTTGTATCATACAAGCAAAAGAGAGGGGGGAGGCCACTGTGGGATTCATTGATCATAGTGGTTTCTTGAAGAAGTTTGCTGCACAGCCTCAATGAAAGAAAAAAAAGACAGAACATCATTGTACTTAGTAGTGAGAGAGAACTGATGATGAAAAATTGCAAAAGAAATCTGGCCCCCGGTTTTGCTCTGCTTGTCCCACATATTCCTTCCATTCATTCAAGCTTAAAGCTTTGATTCTCTCTCGCCCTTTCTACATATCAAGCAATGAAGAAGGTGAAGATGATGTTATCCTCTCTACTCCTGGTCTGTCTACGTCCACCAGCTTTTTCAGTCTTGACCTTTTGCTTTTACTTCCCTCTGGATCTGCAGGGCTGCCGTGTGTCCTGTGTCCTGTGTCGTGTGTCGTGTGCCGGGTGTCCTCCCTCAGTATCACTCCCTTAGGGCCCAAGTGCTAAAGCTGCTCCTAGATTTCTTACTTTGTACTTAGACATATGTGTAGGCCACTAAATCGACGCTGCAACGGAATTATTGTTTTAACTTATTGGCTGAAAACACCGTTTTGGAAAAGATGATTAACCACAAGATTAATTAATTAATTAACTGAGGAGGAGCCTTCTGGCAGGCGTACGGGACTGAAAGAAGAGGGGGCGCAAGCAAGGAAGAAACTTTGTTGTTGGTGGCTCTGAGGTTGGTTGTCGCGACTTATTAATCTCCTCCTCAAAAACAAGCTCTAAAGGAACCATGTGGGGTCCCCCATCTTCCATCTTCCATCTTTCATCTCCATCTGCCATCTCCATCTCCCTGTCACTTTCCCCCTGAGAAGCTTCTCCGAAGCATACCCTCTTGCGAGATGAGAGACCTCATGACTGAGAGGCAAAAGGATCGGATGGGGGTCAACAGGAGACTCAGACAGGGAGAGTTGACACATTAAATTCAGTTGAATAGAGCGCACTGCATCGCAGTAAGGACTGAGTCAGCTTTGGTCATAAATGGCCAACGTAGCATGCGACCCATATTGTCCCGTCCAGTGTCTCATTGATTATCAGCTTGATGGATGAAAGTAAAAAAGTCATTCCCCCAAATCTGTCTTGTACATCATCAGAACACTGCTTCCCGGCGTTTCTTTAAGAGGTATTAAGACTTTAGTTTCGCTTTGACGCAGGAATAGCTGTATTGATCGGCAGTTGCAACTTCACCTCGTCGGGATTCATTCCAACCGATCCCCGAACAATTTGTATTGACAAGGGTCCTCCAGCTGATTCGAGCAGCAGCATCCTTGGACTCTGGGGCAATGGATTCTTGTATGCGGTCTAACGTAACTCCGCACCCTGCATTAGAAAAAGAGGCCGGGTGGGAACAGTTGGAACAGCCATTATTCCAACAGGATGCAGAAAGCTGGTTACAAGATGGACAGATTTGATCAGTTTACTGAAGAAAAAACTCAGGTGGAATCTAACTCAATAGGCTTTGACACCCGGTAGAAGGGTACAAAAATTCCCTTCCATGGAAACAGAAAAAGAAGAAGGCCCATTCTGGTGCGCAGCCGGGATAACACGAAGTTATCCACACCAGCTTTGAGATATTTCCCGCAAGGTTACACCTCAGGCGCACCAAAATTCGATTTGAAGAAACCGGAGGAGGTAGGAAAGCCAATTAACTATGTCCGAGGACGTAAATTTGTGTGATAATCTAGTTGAATTTTGTCTCTACCACAAGCCCGACCTGACTCGATTCTAAGGCTGACTTCTAGTGCCAAAAATGGACAGAATATGAGTAGATTCACATACAGAACAACCCAGATTTCCATCTAGAAGATTGCAAAGATCCTGAGGACAATGCTATTACACGAGAAGCTCAAGATTTCCATCTAGAAGACCCAGAAGAGAGGCAGCGCATCGGAGCAGCTGGTGCTGCTGGATGCAAGAGCAAGAACACAACTCAATAAATAGCAATAGATCGTGATCGCGAAGAAGATCCTGTTAATATTCTAAGAGATGCGCATCGTGATCTATAACTGGAGACACCATCACCAGAGATTGTGTTCTACGATCGTCACAATCCGTTGACAATATCACCAAGTAAATACTAATAATATCGGAAAGGAGATTTGTATGACCTTGAAACAGAATAGAATCAAAGCATATATAATTATGAAAAGCACCAAATCTCAGAAAGCAAGCTCACCTCACCTCACCTCACCTGCACTCCCTGATTCAGTGGGCTTCCTAAGACAAACTTATTGCCCACTGAAGTGGAAGAAATGTGCAGATCTGTGAAGAAGAACGTCAGCATAGCAACATAGCAATCTAGTGTGTATGTATCTAAGCAGAGGAGCTCAAAGGGGCTGGTTTAACTGGTACAAAGTTGTTTAGCTCACCTGGGAAGAACATACAAGGAAGCCATGGATGGAGGAGGAAAGAAGAAACAAGCAGAGCTGTGCTGGTGAACAGTAAAGAACAAGAACAAGAAGAGAGGAGAGGTAATGCAGAGAGACAAAGGAACAGAAATTATTATCGGTATCCATGATCATTTTGGAAATCCAAGAAAATATGAATGGTCATAGTCAGATTTTGCTTTGTTATTTGCCCCAAGAAAAAAAAAAGCTCTCTACCGAAAAGAAAAAACTTTTTCTTTATTAATAAAGGCATCATCTTTAGTCGAATTTTTAACTCTTCATTTAAAAATTACACAAAAATACATCACATTTTTTTTAGCCTCAAATCTAGCAAGATTTTTACTTGAATTCTCAATTATAACAAGACTTTTGAAAGATTGTATGGAAAGACACGATCTTTCGTTTTAGTCTAAAATCTTACGCGATTTTTTGTTTTGATCTCAAATCTAGCAAAATAAGTGAAACTCACATATTTTTGTTTAATTTAACATATTTTCACTTATCTAATAATTTTATGGCACGTAGTATCATTAATGCCTAATCAGCCGTTACCGTTAAAATTGAAGGAAAATTTAATGACTTTCTATACGATGTCAGAAATGTGATATTAAAATTGAAAATTCAAATAAAAGTCGTGTTGCTTAATTTTTTTTTTAACAAAATTGAAGGGAGGGGGACCACCCCCATTTTATCAGCTTTTCCTCGACAATGGAGTGGAATATATTCAGAGGCTGGATGGACACAGAGTTCAGTGCATCGGTCCAAGAAAAAGACAAATGGAGAGAGATGGGTCATAATATTATATATTATGCGAATCATATTATCAATGTTGAATAACTTTTTCGTACAAAATTTAAATCAAAAGTATATTAGAATGCTAATTTTACCAATTAAGTCCAATTCTTTTACTCATTTATTTATTTTTTCTGGTGGGGTTGCTTTTCTAAGCAGTTCAATTATGCTGTCGTATGGTGGGGCTCCCCGTCATGACTAACGAAACTTCAATCTCGCAGAATGCAATGAAGCCGTGACATCGGATCCGGTCTGCCTCTCTTTAGGTCTTTTGAGCTGAGTGTTTTGACATAAGATGATGATGATGGTGGTCTCAAGTGAACACCAAGCAATGGGTTGGGTGGGTTGGTTCTATCATATTTTCATACACATATATGTACATGATCTCCTTAATTATTTCTTATCTATCTAAACAAACACGTATCCGGGAAATATCGAGTCGAGAGCTGCATCATATGGCATGCCGTAGTTTGTTCGAACTCACTTTAAGAGGATTTGCCATATGAACATCTAAGACAATTTTAAAGTAACGTGTACATTTTATTTCATATTTATTTGTATGGTATCTTGGTTTACGGCTCAACTGCCATGTGGTTTTCAAGCAACTATGAAATCAAATTTGATCGATTCTCCGGGGCGAATCGATGATGTGCGCTCCTTCCACTTCAATATGGTTTAATTGCACTACTGATCAGAAAAGGTTTTGATGAAAGGAAAGTATGAAACAAATACAAACACATATATGACATGTTTATCGACAATGATGCCTTGGACCGAACTCGCATCTGATCTCCTAGATCGACTTAACCTTGTCTTATAGAGCCAACATTGTCTCAGAAAACTTTGGTTTTTGAGGCTTTACATGATTATACTCCACAGCTATAAATGCATAATTTGCTGTGATCACACAAACAGAAGAATGTATAAACATCACATTTCACGGTCCAATTCTTATTCATGTAATTACAATACTAAATTTGCGAAAACATATCAGCAGAGGAAGATGATCGATGGATCGCAGCAACACTCATCGATCAGGCAACAGCAACACAGAGCTGCAAGACTGCAAATATAAATTCAAATTAAAAACTAATATATATATATATATATATATTATATAGCAGAAAGTCTAGACAAAAAAAAAAAAACCATCCTTGTGGCAAAACAAAAAGTAATAAATAAAATTATTACCATCCTTCAAGAAAACCAACTTCTCTTCTGGGTTGAGGGGCTGCATAATACTGAGGGGGAGCCACCACCGGAGGGCCTTGATAGTACCCTTTGCACACGTAACAGATCACCCATACCATCACACCATATAATCAAGTTTTAATTAATATCGTATTTCACATAGTTATAAATTCACCTATTTATAAAGTTTTATTATAAAAAAGGCAGGTTATCTCAACGTTTATCGGACTTGTTGGGGCCAAATGATGAAATGAAACGAAAAAACCACGGGACAATATATTGATCATCTCATCAATGAATTATTTCAACTTTGCTAATCTCCGACTTGTTGAAGGCCTAAGAAGAAACAAAACAACAACATCGAGTATATCCTCTCGGAAACATCCGATGTCTAGATTTTATGTGCATCAGCACGTGGTGTAAACACCGCTATACGAGTTACAACCGAACCGATCCTAGAGGAAGGAAAGGAAGGAGGAAGAGCTAACGTACCTTGTTGATGAGCAGGATAGGGATAGGCATATTTGGGGTCAGAACTCATCTCTTCTTGCCAAGTTCTTGCGGAGAAGGAAGAAAGAAATTAGAACACACACTTTGATTTGATTAGGTTTTGGGATTTGGAAAATGTCATTATTGGTGCCGTGGAAAATGGAAGAGGATAATAATTATTGCAGTTTCTGGGAATTTTGTGGACTTTTAGGTGGGAGATCAGTCATATGATGTTGTGGTATGTGGGGGTGTTATTTATTTGTCACAACTCACCAGCATTCCCCTAGTCAAATTCCCCGACAGAAGCAAAGTCTACCCACTCCACTTTTTGATCACTTTTGCATTTTAGATAAGCCCATCCTGAATAAAATAACACGTGTACATTATTGTACAAACACGATAATTGTACAATAATGTGCGGCACGATGTGTTTTCGTTATTTATGTAATTGGTGTATAATTCACTTTCATTTTTGGAGAGCTACAGTAACTGATACAACATCACGGATCGCTCTACGAGAACATCTCGGGAGAGCGTGACGAAAAACTTTATCAAGCAGTTGCAGTATTCGTATAATGACCTGCTTTCTATTGCGCGCATATATAACATTTGACAATTCTCACTTTCTTCGCTTTAAAATTTCTTTATAGTTAATGTTAATCCGTTTCTTCATCATCTTTTTGTAATAAATATTTTATATATATATATATTTATTATTTATAGGTGCTCAAATATTAAATATTTATTATCTAGAAGGCTTCGAGAGAGTGGAGACCAATTCTCCACTTCTTTCGTCAGAGTAAAAAACCAGCACGAAATTGACATGACGGGTCTAATATCACTTTCACCCATAAAAAGACGACACTCCTCCTCCTCTCTTAAATTATCCGTTCCCCCATGGGCTTTATTTTGGGCCTTGGAGCCATTATTATGAGCTCTTATTAAAGCCCATGGACCAAATCTCTACCGTCAAATTGGATTCAGGTTTGTCTGTTTAAAGGTGACAATGGGCCCCCAAGTGTCTCGATCCTGCCAATGCCAATGATGAATGAACAAAAAAAAAATCCCTTCAACTTTTTATTTATTTATTTATTTGTAGAGATCCAAATGAACATTTAAGCCCAAAATATGCTTAAAGAAGATGGGCCCCGTAAAGATGATCTAACCAAATTAAACATGATATACAGCATCTTATCCAATTAGATTATGAATGTTAGTTGCTAAACATAATATGGAGGAGGATATCGATATGGGGTTGTCGCCGGATTTATTACACGGTTGATGAGCCATACGGTTATTGGCCTTCTTTTTTTTTTTTTTTTTTTTTTCCCTTTCTTTCTATTGCTGAATCCGTATTGGCTTGTTTATTAGATCATACCATATCACGGAACTGGATAAATTATTATTTGTAATAAGATGCATCTTCATAATCAAGGTACCCTTTTGCTGATTACACGACACACATACAAGTTTATGAATATTTGTCCGACCACGCATAGTGAGTATTCCTCCGGAATCACAAACATCTGAACTGAACCTATTATACGACTCATAGGTAAGTGAAATAAGGTTCAAAGCTAGGTAGCTGATGCTCCCATGAGAATCTCTCTCGCAAAATGAGGCAAATTTTCTTTGAATGAGTACAACGAATGAAACAATAATTCCACAGTCGGAGGCTGCGTAGAAATCGACTGCATTTTCACTTTCTTTTTTTTCTTTTTTAAGAATAAAAAGAACCAAGGGATGAAGCAATTTTGGAGGCTAATGCTTTGGCCCATTAGGAGTTGCGAGAATCGGGGGATGGGCATTGACCATTTCCATTTCACCTTTTTCGGTGTGAACCTGGTATCCGGGAGTCCAATTGTTTTGCAACTAATTAAGTCGAGTCGAATCGATCCACAAAGAGATAAAACTCTTCCATTGCATTTCACCTTCTTGAATTTATGTATTATTGTCTTTGTTTGAATTTACCATTTATAGACAGGAAAATTTAATATTGCACGTGAATTTCACCCGACCAATTGCAATTAATCGAGGATACAGCTGGAATTGTATAAACTAAAAAGAAAAAAACATTTATAAATATGCGGCTTGCTCCATATGTCTACTGTATATATCTTCCTCATGGAAAATGGAATGGTTATATTTTTCTGATTGTTTTCGGAAGGAGGACCGTGGAAAGTGATCGTGTATTAAGGTTTACGAGTCACGACCAAATATAACGGGACATAATACTAGGTGAAATATATCGAGACCTTCTACCGATCCTCATCTAATTATGTATGTGTTTCAAGTTTTCAACCTAATGTTGGCCCAAAGATCACGGCTGATCTTGCTAGCTCTGGGGCCTAGATAACGTATATAAGTTGCAAATTAGACGTAAAACATATCTGTTTTTTTTTTTTGCTTATCCAAAAAAAAAAAACTTTTCGTAGAGTTTAAAAAAGTAAATTTGGAATGAGTTTTTGATCATTGAAATAAGGCCACATAAATTATCACCTCAACAAAAATAGGGAATGTACGCATGAATTTAATAAACTGTAGAGAGTTTACGCTGAATTTACCTTGATATCTTTTTGGGAGATGACATCTTATTACGATATTTACTTCACCAAATTTAATATAGTTTTTCTACCAAAAAAGTTATTATAATTTTCTTTATAGCTTCCAGTTCCATGGAGATATATATTATGCAATCGGAGAAAAGATTTATTGTACCAAAACTCGACGATGAAAATGTCGAGGAATTCTTTTCATAAGTGTTTCACGTTTTCCTTGTGCGACTTTATTGTAAAGTGAACAGGGTAGGACTTAATTATCAGTATCACAAGCCCAGTCTAATTACCAAATTCAACATTTTAAGAATGAATGCATGCATGCATGCATGAACAAATTAACTAAGCCAATTAACCTCGGGGCTTGTCTGTCTAAGTTAAGTAGACTCCAAACCGTTTGCAAATTCCGAGGGACGCAATAAAATTTTTCAAACCTCATTGAAACTGATGATTCATATTTCCTTTTTCTGATTGAATAGAGAAACATTACCTCAGATATTATATATGTATATGTATATATATAATACATATACCAAACCTCACTTACTTTTTGGTTTTTCTAATGTTAAAGGAACAATTAGGCAATTGGATCTCCAAATCAATACATATATATATATATATATATGTATGTATATGTATGTATGTGTGTGTTTAGGCTCATCACTTTTCCAGCTTTGGAAAAATGGATCTGATCAATCATTGAAAAAAGCCCCAGCTTCCAAGGAAATCAATCTTCCAATCATGTTTCAGGTTTCTAGCTATCTAGGATTATCTTATTTCAGCATCGGATTGCTGTTGATCTCAAGTCAATACAATTAATTGTCTCCTCAATTCCACATGGAGTGGACATCACAATAAATGGTTGACATTTCATTTTTCCTATAAAGTTTGAAAGGGACACAAGACATAACATTTACCTACAAGTGCACAACATTTGCAAGCAAACTTTTTTAAGTGAATATAGGCATGAGCCATGATCAGTGACTATTTTTCTCCAGCTATTATATAAGAATAAACGTGTACCTATATACAATCATATATATAAATGGCTTCAATGACCAGTTTTCTCCAATAACTATAAGATGGCGACATGAGGTAACATGTTAAGAAAGGGGTTAGGAACACGAAAAAAGGACAGAAAAAAGGGGAACAAATGGTCAATTAGGGAGAAACTGTATCTGGGGGGGTCTTAATCAATGTGATTTCGTTTATCAAATTAAGTGAAGAAAAAGGTGGCCGCAGCCAGAGAGATTGCTTCATCTTGCAAGCATTGTGAAGCCCACTATTTGTCAAAAAGCAACGGTTAATTATTACCCGCGATCGATAAACTTGATTTGCCGTAAACACTACAGAAACCAGAAGAATTTCAAGACTTTAACATAACATCAACGTAATAAATATATATTTCCAAGATATTTTATTGGGTGTTTGTTTTGTTCTTTTGTGTACATTCGCACACGAGGGGGGTTGAAAAAAACTATACTCCCCTCGGAGATAGGTAACATGACGAAGACAGAGCGAGAGCCAAGGGGGTTTTACTTGTGAGGCACCAATCATTCAATCAATGCATTGGGTGATGAATTTTGAAGAATAATTATGAGGTGATGGATGAATGTTGGAGAAAACCAACACACTAATTAAATAAGTTTTTCGTTTAAATAAGTGAACTTTGGATTCTCTTACGAGGCCAATTAAATTCACGTAAGCATGTAATACGTGTACTGGATGATAATATCGGTCGGGATCATCTTAACTTATTTGTTTGCCCTATCGTGAGTGTTTTATCTAGTATTGTATAGAACGAGTTTCTTGCCTGCAAATCTAGTTTGTTCTTAACATCCAATAATATACGTAGGGAACGAGGAGTGGTGACTCTTTCCTAATGCACAGAGAGATATTCATTAACAGGATCGGAGTGCCGAAGCTTAACGTCATCGATCACTTAGAAGCACGACTGCAGTCGAGCCAAAACAGCTGCACGCAACACATTAGACTCCTCTGGATATAACATATAAGGTCGCGTGCAGGAACATGGAGATATGACTCGATGCAGGCACCGCATGCAAATTATATCATCTATACGTTATTATTTCACATCAAAATTTCTTCCCCGAGACCGAAAGTTAATTTTTTTTTTTCACTTTTACATTTGACAATAAGGTAATAATTTAATGCGAGTTTTCATGTGCAATCATTAATTTAGGCCGGGCTAGCGATCGACATCTGGATTCCTTGTGATCTAGAGATGCCAGACTGTGAGTCATTGCTTCCTCGGGCGAAAATCCTCTTGAAGTTAATATTAATTTATACATTAACTTAGAATTGGTAAGTTTGACATTTTAGACGTTACTTCCAAAAACAGGATATATAAACGACAACATAAGCAGACAATGCAGAGGGTGGAATATATATGAGAACAATTAGGCCTACTAATCACATTATTAACTTAACTAGAGGTCTTGAACGTGCTCTAAACCCTAGCAAATTCTCAGCCACAAGTGATGATTTTGAGTTTATGTAACTCTTTTGTTTATTCTCATTTGATGACAAAGAATAAACAATAAAATAAAAAAATAAAATAAAGAGACCAACTAAAAGAAAAGAAAGTGGAGAGCAAAATGCAAAGTTTCCATCGTGTAGTTTCTGGTAGACAAAGGGTCCCGTGATTTTTATCGAAAAAGTATGTTTTCAATGAAGTTCTGTCCTCGAATTAACATAAGTCCAATTAACTAGTTGATGCACCATTGACTATCCAGAACATGATCATTTGTTTTGCCATAACTTTGCTTCCATTATTGAATCCTCAGTTATAACCCACGATCATCAAGCTGATGTATGTTCCTTTAAATATGATTCCCGAAAAGTTGAATGACCAAATTAAAGGATAATTTGGTCCACATATATGTACTTTGTAAAATTCACATATCAAATTTATGAACTTTTTTTCAAAGCACGTCCACATAACATAACATACACTACTACCCCTCCCGCCTTGTACATGCGGAATTACTTTCCCGTTCGGTATAAACCCAATTTTGGTTGGAAAGCTGGTTCTGGGAGAAGAGATGATTTAAGATGCATGAGAAACCACTGGACAAATATTATTGCAGTAGTAATTATATGGTGAAATGGTTAGAAAATAAGAAATAAACTGCATTCAATTTGGAGAAAGTGAGAAGTATATGAAATCGAGTATAAAAATGTATAAGATTATATAACATACATTGAAAAATAATTGATTGATCATATATAGGATTAAACCATAAACTATTAGCATGTGAAAGAAATTAAAATATATATTTTAATTTTAAACTATTTTTTAATTTTTTATACAATTCTTAAGGAGCAAATTATTTTTAAAAAAATTATAAGATCATTATATAAATGAAATAAATGTATGAAAAGATTAAACCACATATAATCCAAAGATAGAATACTAAAAAATAATTAATTTTTCATATAAAATTTTTCAAAAAATAATAAC
Organism: Punica granatum; assembly: GCF_007655135.1. Lineage (NCBI taxonomy): Eukaryota > Viridiplantae > Streptophyta > Magnoliopsida > Myrtales > Lythraceae > Punica > Punica granatum. Next base: position 53,160,277 of record NC_045127.1, read on the forward strand.
AAATCAGTAATTCTACGAACATAATATAACTAAATTGACTCCTATATTAATAAATGATCTTTCATAGTGAACAAAATTTAGAAAAGTTTAGGAGAGTTATTTTAATCATGTGAAAATTCACTTGTTTAATTAGATGTTAACGTAATTTCTATTATAAGATTAAAATTATTACTATTATTTACGAACTTATGAGAATATAAAAAATTAAACAAGGATATCACAATAATTGCATATTTAAAACATGGATATTGAAGTAAATATATATGAACTTATCATAAGAATGAAAAATTAGTCTAATTTATTATTTAATTATCATATGGAATTTAAATTTAATTATTAAAAATATTTTATTGTGTTAAGAAACCAATATACTTTCCAAAATTCAAAATATTTTTTATAGAAATGATATATAAATGTTTTAAGCTCCTAAATAAAAATATAATTTTCAAAAAAATTATGGTCTAATAAATAAAAAAATATTATGATGGAGAGCTACTAGCTTAAACTCATAAATAATATAACTAATGAAAGTTTAAAAATAAGAACTCATAAATATTGTTCAACGACGAACAAGCGAAATGAAGTTTTATTTTAATTACTAAACTTAATATATGTCATTTATATAGATAATTAACAAAAATATTATGATGCATATCAATTGAAATAAATAGTTTCAAAATATTATTATAATAATAATTAAGTTGCTATGTGGTAAAATTATAATTAACTTACTCTAACTTTTAACAAAAAATGTTAAGATAAATATTTGAAATTATAATTAATAATTGAAAATATTTATTATTTTTAATGAGAAAATTTGTGTTTCAAAATGTAAATTAAGAAATGGTAAAGGAACATATGAAAACGAATCTGTGCAACGCGAGGGATAGAAATCTAATATAATAGTATTAGATAATATATCCATTAAATCATAAAATTATTATTATTTATTTTGAATATATAGGGGTGGGGACTGTTGTAGCAATTTCCACAAGGTATCATATTGGCCCAAACTCTGCCACAAAACGTTTAATTTGAGCCATATAGTAATACTGAGACTTGAGGATCTAGACTCATTACTGTGATCCTGATAAAGTTTTAGAGCAATATTACTCATCTGCAAATCTACAGTCAAGATGTCATTGCCGCATAAATTATAATGTGCATTAATTATATGGAGAAACCTCTCTGATGCACGACCAACCTCCTAATTATAATCGAATACGAAGACACCCGGAATCCTAATTCTTTAGTCGTCGATCCTCAAGGTTGTTACGGTACTTAGTGGCCGTTTCCCTTTTTTTGTGTGGATGCATATTAGTTGCAGATGGAAAAATACTGTTTCAATCACTTTTATATGCATTAAGGACCCGAGGAATGGGAAAATCCATTGCAGTGGACCACAAAGATATGCTACCATGCATGACAAACCGAGAAAACCTCACAAATCATCAATCCCTTTCGCAGTCACAATAGCAGTGTAATGGATTCAACATTATCTTTTCAATTTGTTTTACTATGCTCGCACAATATAAAAAAAAAAAAAAAACATATATTATCGGCGTCCGGCATGTGTGACGATCACCGCGACTTACGTGCATAAATGGCGTTCTCCTAAAACTGGGCGATAAAAAGTATCTTCGTCATCTTTATACAATGGAAGTTTCTTTGAGCTTTCTTCATTCTCACCTTTTGTAGATTCCAGATGGGAACTTTATTCGACTTTTCAAAATCTCTAATAATTAAGTACTCATCAAATCAAAGATCAGAAGCCGATTAAAAAAAAACATTTGATTAATTAGTCCTTCATGACAATTATTATGGACTCCATTTGATTTTTGGATAAATAATTCAACTCTACCTAACTCAATTCTATTCTTTTCAAATTTAACAATTAATAATTATTTTGTCTTTTTTTCTATTTAATAATAATTTATCACTTATACTTTTCCCTAACAATTTTTATAATCAATTTTTTAATAATAAAATTTTCATCTACTTTTATGTCTATATCTACATACATATATATATTCTCACGCATTAATATATTTATCAATATTTATAATCATTTTACAAAATTGAGGCGGATCATAATTCAACTCGAAAAGCAAACCCAAGCATAGTGTCACCACTATCCACATGATTGTGGGTTGCATGAAATTAAAATTGGCATGCCACGACTGCATGTCCAAATGTATTCATTTTTGCGGGCAATTAATTGTCTCTCTTCTTCCCTAGAGCCTCTAGTTAGATGAGTGGAGAGCATGCCTCCACACATCGATCTGTCTGTCTATGTGGCTTCTAAGTAAGCCTATTGTAAATGTGTGCGGTTTTTTTGTATAAGGTGGCTTTGCTAACTAATTTTAGAGAAAAATAGGCCACAAGAGATATATAATTGCATCCCTTTTCTATTTTTATTAGTATTAATCAACAACTAAATCAATCGGGCACAGTCCAAAAACTGTCAAATTAAACACCAACAATTATTAGCGTGTTATTGAAAGAAATCAAATGTCTCATCCTACAAAGGCGAGGACGACATCGACGGAGAATTTATATGGTACAATCATTTTTTCACCGCTGAATTACAGTTATTGATGAATAAATGAATAATTTATTTATCATCTAACAATATAAACGTTGATGGCATCATACAATTGATTGTACTATAGAACCGCGAGTGATTGGTGGTTTTTGTCTTGAATTTCAAGCCGAGGCATTGCAATTAAATAAAAAAAATGTACAATGCAATTAAACATGGCATATATATCTATATCTACATACAACATTAAGGCTGACGCGTTAAGAACCACCATGTAGGATAAAGAGGGCTTTTCGTTGCGTAGTCCTTTGTGTAACTACCAATAATAACGTGACAAATGGCGTAATATTGTAATGACACCTCCGTAAGACCAAAAGACTAAGGGTGTGTTTGTTTTGGGAACAATGTTCAACTCAACTCAACTCAACTCAACTCCACTTATCTTCAATTCAACATCACAATCATTACTTTTTTTTATTTTTTAAATATTTTTAACCATTCAATTCAATTTTTAATATTAAATTCTCTCAACTATTCATTACTTTTTCACAATTCAACAATACAATCATTACTTAATCATTATTTTCTCTCAATTTTTTATTACTTTTTCACACTTATTTTCATAATTCAACAATACAATCATTACAAACCAATTAAAACCAAAACTCAACTCTCAATCCAAACGCACTCTAACTTATAATGCATCTATTCAATTATCACGTTGAGTCTTCCATACATCATTTTCATGAAAGGGAGGTGGAATAGTTAATGTGGAGAAGTGTTATTGTTTTGCCGTTAGTGATTTGCAGGAAACTATTAGAGAATTTCACATTTATAGCATGTGAGCTCTTTGATCTAAACTCCGATCAAGTATAAACTTCATTCATCTTGACAAGTTCTTTTTAAGTCAATGTAATTCTATTTTTTATGTCCGATAATTTTTTCAGTTTGTTCTATTCAAGGATTTATCGCGTTTCAGGTATGCATATGGAACCATTATGGTCATCGGAGGCATACTTTGATGAATGAATAAAGCACTTGACGATGGAAACATAGGATGGATCTAAATGTATAATCTTTCTTCGCATTGTGCTTGAGATGCTTCTTAGAAACTGAAACCACTTGTTTCTTATAACATTTTAGTTGAGACGCTTTCTAGAAGCTGGAGTTACTTTCTTCTCATTTGCTTCACATTTTTTAAATTTTGTCAATTAGAAAGTGAAAGCCTTTTTCCGTATTGGGATTGCACTATAATTTTAACTTGAGAGTGGAAGAAATTTTTTCACGATTATGTTGCACCGATATTGAAATATTCAAACTAAAATTGAGTCTAATGTAAAAAAAAAAAAAGTCAACTTTTGAGTTCACTGCAAGCTCTTTAAGCAAATTTATAATAAATTAAAGAATTAATTGCACTGGTGGTCCAAAAAGTTTCATAAAAGTTACAGGTTTGTCCAAAATATTTTTTTGGTAACTTGTTGGTACATTAAGTTTTAAAACTGTTTCGATATAGTGCATTCCGTTATCTCGTATTTGACGTCGTTAGTTTGACGCTGACGTGAAATTTTCTCTCTCTTCTCTCTCTTCCGTCTTTATCATCTTTGTCTCTCCTCTCTCTTCCATCTCTTCCTTCTCTCTTTGTTCTCTCTCCTCTATGTCTCTTCTCTTTGTCCAGCCAACCCCGACCGCCTAACCTTGACCAGCCAACCCCGACCGCCTAACCCACACGAGGGTTCTTCAACCCAGGAAATGGCCTCAACGGCGTGGTGGCAATTCAGCTCGATTGGCCAGATCGAGTTCGATATCAGAAGGTCGACTAATGGGATGAGGTTCGACAATGTTTCTTTGTCGTCTTCCTTTGCTCGACTTTCAACTTCCAACTCGATTCGACCAAAGGGAAAGAAAATGGGAGGAAGAATTAGGGAAGACAAAAGACCCACCGGAATCTCAGGTTCTCCGAAGTGACGGGGCGGCAACAAAATAGAAGGAAATTAGGGGTTGCGGGAAATGCTGAAACATAGGGATAGAGAGAGAAAAGAGAGTGAGGAGAGAGTGGATAGAGAGATCTTGGTGGGGAGGAAAGAGTGAAAGACGTGAGAGAGAGAGAGAGGACATATATTATTTTTTTCGGAAAGACACTCAGATTTGATGAGAGGTAGAAGGGGGGTCGCTGGTGACAGCTCATCGGTGTCGGTGCTCCCTCTTCCTTCTTTGCTCTCTCCCTTCCTTTGATAATCTGTGATTTTCTTTTTTGTTGGGTTAATCGGGGATGGGGGATCTCTTGGAATCGGAGCTTGTTGGAGAAGGAAATCGGTGAGAGAAGTCAAAGAGTAGTCGGAGATGGTTGAGATGGTGTTGATGATTTAGGGTTTCTTTAACGGAGGGCGAGAGTAGAAGATGAAGATGAAGATGATGATCTGATTTTTTTAGGGTAAATTGCACTTGTGGTCTAAATTTTTTTACAAATATTACATTATGGTGCATATTTCATGGGTTTTAGCGCCCTTCTGTGAATCCTCCTCGGCCACGTCAGAAAGATGCTGACACATAGTGAGCCACTTCAGCATCGAACTAACGGCGTCAAACACGAGATGACGGAATGTACTGTATTGAAACGGTTTTGAAACTTAATGTACCAACAAGTTACTAAAAAAATATTTTGGACCAACTTGTAACATTTGTGAAACTTTTTAGACTATTGATGCAATTAATCCTAAATTAAGATAATAAAAAACATTTCTCATTCTCTCTTAATATTTACGTAAATAAGTATATACACGTATCATTTACAAGTATTTCTTCATTCATGATATTAACCGATTATGTTTCTTATATATTTCACATATCTAAATAACATTAAAAGAAGAAAACTGTCGGGTCCAATCATGCGTATGCGCAGCCAGTCATCTAGTTTATACAACAATGTACATAACGTGCTAAAAATGATTGTTTTAAAAAAATCAGCTTGTGATAACCTCCTTTTAAAATAGGTTTGATATAATTGGTAACTAGAAAAGTATACCGATTGACCTGCCTATATTCAACCAATAATTTCACGCACCCGCACCCCACCCCCTAAAAAAAGAAAAAAGCCAAAAGGAAAAAAGAAGGGGGGGAAAAAAAGAAAGATGTGCCTAGTTATGAACTGACAAGAAGTCGTCAATGCGTCACGGAAGTTTCTGCATGTTGGAGCAGGTAGGTTTGTGTGCACTCTCATTATCTCATACACACTCCCCATTTCCCATTTCATCATGACCACGAAATAATTAATCAATGACTTATGAATATTCCAAAATAATAATGGTTCTATATAACATCAATAAATAATACGTAGTTTCATCATATACATAATAATTCTTTTTTTAATTTCTAATTAATTATCACGAGTTGTTAAATAATTAAATAATTTTGCCAACAGACAGCAAGATCAAATTAATGTAGGGAGAAAAGGAGGCTGAATGGATTTTATTTTTTATAATTTGGAATTGATTTGTATGTCATGGGGGGTGTCCCTGGTTTTGTTGGGCATGGAAGTGACCGATGATGAGAGACATCGCAACTTTCTTTTTTTGCTTTTTAGACCCCCAAACAAACCAACGACAAAGGCAAAGGCAGGGCCTCCCCAGTCTCCTACTGACAAGTCGCAGGTTTTTGGACCTAACTACCCTATATATCTATCTACTTTGCACTACAGTCCCATCCAACACATTTTAATTTCTTCGATTATTTTCCCTTTATTGGCCAATCAGCAATTTAATTAACCTCACTTAATCTTATGAATTTGCGAATCCTAATCTTTTTCAAGGAATATATAGATATATATACACTCATTATCTATTCATATCTTGATATATTTGTCTCAGCTACTCCATTACAAACACTGCCTCGGCACAACTTATATTATTCAATACTTATATTCACATCAATAAAGAGAAAAAAAGAAAAAAAATTATATATGCTCTGATTCGGAAATCGGAATCGCGACTTCGATAAGTTCTAAATGAAAATTGGCCACCAGTCAGACTAGCTAGTCATTCAGCGTTTGCATGCGCAGATATATAGTGAAGTTCTATTATTGGATCCATTATTCGCCCATTTGGTGCCATAACAAATCATGGGAATTTTTAGAGATGAGTTCAAATGAAAAATTGGGCAGAAGAATTCCTTGTTATAAGCTGCACGTGAATCGTAAATATAATAATGTGTGAGTGCATGGTGAACCAATCGAATTTAATCATCAAAAATAGGTAAATTAGAATTTTCCCCATGGAAAAGCGCATCTCTCTTAAAAACCCCACTAGAAAATGACCGATCAAGCTGCAGCGCAAAGTTCAAAACTATTTGAAGACACTTCATTATCGGAGTCAAAGTGAATGTCCGAACGAAATTAGTCTTAACCATTTCGCTATTCGTAATATATCTCATCGAAAGAGAAAAAGGCAGCTCTGTATTGACGAGCAGTACGTACGTAATAAGAGATCTGTTTTTTTACAACCAAAGTGGGGTCGGAGTCAAAGCAAAATTTACAGCCAATAATTTAAGGGTCCCACGCCGTTCAGACAAAGTTAAATGGAAAGCGGTTTTGTGGGAGAGGCATAGGACAAATCTCCCTATATATATTGTGGGCGCTGCCTACTGGTTTTCATGCGATGCCAATGCCAACAAACCAAAAGTACGTATGTATATATACTTCTCTCACAGGTTATATATTGTGATAGTCCTGTCTATGCATTCGATCGATCTCGAAACGAAACCCACCCCTATCTTTTACTTATATGGACCAAACTTCCTGACGGTCTTACTGCAACTGTACAGGCGATTCGGGCTAAGATTATGTTTCTTGATAATTTCCTGAATGATCAGAAAATGACATAAGAGAATTGTAACTTTCACGTAATTAATTATGGTGGTTGTGCATGCACGCGTCCTATTATGAAACACATCCATACCATTTACTGAGAGGATGAACTCTGTGTGCTGGTCCTACTGCAACTTTACCCGAAACTCGGCCGAAGGTTAGAAACATCCTATTTCGCTAAATGGCCAGAAAATAATATCATGTTATGCACATAGGAAAGTCACCGTATGACCAAACGAAAAAATTTTGTATCTCTGTATGACTTTGCGTCTTTCAATTAAATAGACACTCTACTCTACAAGCAATTTATCAACAACATGATCACATCAAACAAAAAGTTTTTATTGAATTCGATTCGAATCGAGTTGATAATCATCTTTGGCCAAAGCCAATACCGATACGATCTTGTATTGAAGAAAAAAGCCTTGTATTGATCATTCTGCCAATTTGTGGCGCCGCGGTTTCTTTCAAGCTTATGAAATGAAGAACAGCTCTGTCTGTCAGCCATTGTACGTCCGTACTGTGACCATCTCGTGGTCTTGTCACCATTCTCTTCTTTTATTGGAAAAATCTTTTTCACCGATCTGCATGATAAGTGACCTCCCAATCCCAATCTCATACAGTAATAAGTCCTGCAGCATATCTATATATTTATACGTAGAAAGCGACGTGCCCAGTCCAGCGTTGCTAAGATCTTTAATAATTTCTTCTCTCTCTCTTTTTTTTTTTCGGTTTTTTACAACGAACAACAATTAATGTGCGCCTAATAAAAGAATAGAAAAATAATGGGTAACTAGTTTTCGATTCCGTACGTTATACCGGTTCATTTTCATATATTCCCATGCCATTTCTTATTGTAATTATTTATATTGTGAAACACAAATTTTTTGATTAAAAATAATAATAATAAATTAGTTATTAATTAAATTTTCAAATATTTATCTTAACATTATTTGTTAAAAATTATAGTAAGTTAATTTTTTTTTGCCACATAGCAAGTTAATTATTATAATGATATTATGAAACTATTTATTTCAATTGATATGCTTCATCATATTTTTTAAAATTATCAATATAGATTGACTTATATTAAGTTTAGTAATTAAAATACAACTTCATTTCACTCATTTTCTCAACAATATTTATGACATTCTTATTTTTTAAATTTCATTTTTTATTTTATTTATGAGTTTAAACTCATTGCAATATATCATAATATTTTTCATCTATAAGACCACAATTTTCTTGAAAATTATATTTTTATTTCTGAATTTAAAACATTTTTATTACAATTATCCCGAATTTTGGAAAATATATTGGTCTCTTAACACTATAAAATACTTTTATAATTAATTTCAAGTTTCGTACGATAATTAAATAATAAAATTAAACGAATATTGCATGGTTTAATATATATTTTGCAACAAACATGTTCAATTAGTAAGTATTGTATTATATATTTATTTAATAGTATGTATATTAGAGAGATTTGTCGTAGATGATATTATTATGATAAGCTCATATATATTTACTTCATTATCCATTTTTCAAATATGCAAATTCTGTAAGATCCTTATTTAATTTTTTATATTATCATAAGCTCATAAATAATAATAATAATTTTAATCTTATAATGGAAATTAGGTTAACATCCAATTAAATAATTAAATTCACATGATTAAATCAACTTTCTTAATTTTTTAAAGATTTTGTGCACTAATGAGAGATCATTTATTAACATAGGAATCAATTTTAGTTATATGACTATAAGTTCGTAGAATTAGTGATTTGTTATCATTTTTTTGGGAAAATTTTATATGAAAAGCTAATTACTTTTTTAGTGTTTTATCTTTGTATTTTATGTGAATTTGTCCTTTCAAAATATTTTAAAAAAATAATTTGCTTCTTAAAAATCATAAAAAATCAAAAAATAGTTTAAGATTTCACACAATAATCTTTAAAAACCTTCGATGAAGTTGCACTAATTAACTTATTCGAGTATTTTTTTTTAATTTCTCTTACAAATTTCATTTATACATTTTTATACTTAATTTCATATATTTTATTTTCTTTCACATTCCAAAGTTTGTGGTTTAGTCCTATATATGTAATCAATTAATTGTTTCAATAAAAGATATAATAATATCCAATTAATTTCTTCATTGTCAAAATTTATATTTTGACCATTTTAACCTTACTAACTATGATCTTATTTAATACAAACTGAAGTCAATTTACTATATATATGATATAAGATATAATAATATCCAATTAAATTTTTATTGTTAAAATTTATATTTTGATCATTTTAACCCTACTAACTATGATCCTATTTAATGCAAAGTGAAGTCAATTTTACTATATATATATATATACACACATATATATTATGGATATGGATTACTCACAAGGAAGTTTCGTTGCAATTGATGATGGGCGAGTGTGTACATTACTGAACTCTCTCAGATCTTTTTAAATGAAAAACTAAGGGAAGAAATCTCTTCTTTTTTTTTTCCGTTGATTTTCTTTTACACTAGTAAATATATTTACGTTCCCAAGAATCATGGGAGGGATTAATCATCAGCGCATTGACCCGAGAAATTATAGGGCGAGGTGATCGAAATAGATGGCAATTTGAATTTATATTATGTGGTCTAATTAATCCAATACATAATTCCCAATTCATATGGAGAGACGACTGTGACCTTATCAAGTTCCAGAGAATATTTCTTTTTTGCATGAACATTCACATTCATGTTGTGCCAGTATATCTGCCTAGCCAGCTGATTTTTCCTTTCAATTAGCTTTTCACGTTTCTCATTCGGCAAAGTAATATGAGACCGGGCAAAGGCTAATTATAAGCATTTCCATTATAAGCAATTTATCGGTGTATAAGCAGAGTTATAAATCTTCATTATAATCAGCGACCATCATCCCATCACTCATAGAGACTCGGCGAAATTTTATAGAGACAAAGGATTTGTATATCGATCTATGGACGTTGTATCTGTTCTTCGCTTGCTCGGCTCTTCTAATGTCTTTATCCAACACAGGGGCTAAAAAGTTGTCGAAAACTATCTCTCTTTCTTATTTTCTCTCGATCTACTTTTTAAACGAGAAATAAATAGGATGATTATAGGATGAGAGCATCTTCATTATCGTTTGAGGGAAAAATATATATATATAGGATGAGAGAATCTAAGGATAATCACATTCAGGTAGATTTGTCGACACAAAATAATGATGAGGAATGTCCATCTGGCTTCTCTCTCTCTCTCTCTCTCTCTCTCTCTCTCTCTCTCTCTCTCTCTCTCAATTATTTATAAATAAAGCTTCCAAAACTTCACTTCGTCGACAACTCTGAGGTTTAGGATGATTCAATACCTGACACTTCTTCTTTTCTTTTTCTTTTTTTAAGTCCGGCCACAAGCCACATATATAATTCAATATGGAATATATTTTTATGGTTTTCGGGGCGATTTGAAGTTGAAATTTCTTTAAAGAAGTCATATTCTTTAATTATCAGATCAATTATATTAGTCGTTAACTCATGAGGTTAATACAATCAGATAAAATATTAAAATAAATCCTCTTACTTATAAAAATTGATTATGAAATTTTTTGATTATAAATCTAAAATATATATCACTACATTACACTCCATTTCTTTTAGTTCGTTTGATCTAGTTATACTTGTAAGGTGTTACACCAAGCTAGCAAGACAATGTAACTTGCGATCACTTCGGTTAGTTTACTTTTACGAGATTGACAAAGAATACATTAATACCATCAATTATGAATGGGGTAGGACCTTGTGATTTTATAGTAAATAAAACACATACAGTATTATGAATCATGTAACGCACTAAAATCATGCAGACATATACATATATATATATACATATATATATACATATATATATATATATATATATAAACCGCAGATAACATAATTTTTATTTTGTTGGTCTCATTTTATTTGTCAGAAAGAAATAATTAAGCATACATGATCTCTAAGTTCATAAAAAAAAGACCCATTTACATATATTAATATAATAGTAAATGTGTTCTCCTGCATACAACATGTATAGCATTACTGCTTTCCCATGTTTTTCTAAACAATAGAGGCTCGATCAAATTTAAAACACTAACTTGTTATTGGAAATCCTTTAGATCAAGCCTTTGTGATTCGATGACCTAGATGATTAATGGAGTAAAGAGTTTTTTTTTTTTTTTTTTGGGATGGAGCACGATGTTTGTTAACTTATTAAAAGAATTCAAGTTTATTAATTACCCCAGCTATATGACAAAATAAACCAATAATGTAGTCTGGACGGGGCATGTTGAAATTGTAATATCCTTTGCTTCACTAGAAATACAAGTCCTTTTCTTGCTTTAAAATATCCCTTAACTTTGGTTGCATGCATCCAGATAATAGATATGATCCTTGATGTTGATTTCTTTTTTTTTTCCCTTCATTTAAATTATTTTATTGAATGATTAGATTTTTTATGGTGAAAAGGGAATTAATTATTATGGAGGTTAATTAGTCTTATAAAGCGATGACATCTGTCGGAATTATGTATCAAGAACATGATGATTGCGTTGATTATTTAATGAGATAGTTCTCATACTATTAGTAAAATAAAAAGAAAACACAAAAAGGGGCCATCAGATTACAATCTTAGAGGGGGGGGGAAAAAAGGAATAGAGGACTTGATGAATTGATCCAACAGATGACTGTGGGGGTTGTTAGATTCATAGTTCATGTTCGGACAAATCCATACCTATCTATATCATTGTATGCCGTATTCGCGTTAACTACACAGCAGATAATTTTAGCATATATATACATATGCACACATACATATATATTTATATGATTGTGTGTAGAAATATTCCGCGAAACTGCATAAAAATACAAATGTTTCGTATCACATTCCCCCGTGTTGCAATGAAAACATCAGTTCTTATTACAATAATTGCAAATATATGGTACAATGTTTTTTTCCCTTCTCAAAAGAGCCCATGCAATAAAGATCATCATAAAATTGACGAATTAGCTTACACATATTTAAAAAGAGTTGGAATAAAAGGTCTTGGCAATGGACGACATAGGATTTAGGTTGAGGGTGAGATTATTAGGAGACAAACAAGAAGAGTAAATTCTTGAGTTTACAGAGATGAAAGCGTAAAACTTCGTCGAACTTATATCTACGTGGAATTAGGGAAGCTATTTGGGCGATATGATCGAAAAAAAGAATATATATATATATATATATATATATCGAAATGGGGGATTGAAAATGGCTGCAATGCTTTTCTACGTTACCAAACTTTGATGTCACAACAAGCAATGAGCTGGGAATTTTCAGATACTACTACTTTACTTCAAGCTCTTGCTTCCTGAAAAATCCGGGGAGACTGTTGTCTTACTTACTTAAATTTAATTTTTTTTTCCCCGGTGGGGATGCTCTTAACTGTTTCATTTATCCGAACAATATGATATATCTTCGTTCAAAAAAATAAATCTATATAGTCCAACAGAAATAAATTAATGACAATATACATGATTTAGTTTAGATACATGAGTCAACTTATATATATATATATATATATACACACACTAGGTTCTTGAACCCATACGTTACATGAATTTTGTAAAAAAAATTTATAATGGGAAGTTAAATATGAAAATAATACAATATATGAATTTATAATTTACGTTAATCTACAAAAAAATTGTTTCTATAATATAAACTTTAATACAGTAAATTTTGATGTATGATTTTATGTATTCAATTCTAAAGCAAAGAATTTATGTAATAAATTCATATACATCATTTCTATTATTAGTCGTCTTAAGAAAATAATTTTAAAAATCCTAAAAATTTCGAAATTTTTATTTTTATTTGATGAAATAAAAATAATTATAGAATATTCAAAGTTTTGTAAATGAATTTCATGAATTTGAATAATTTTAGATAAAATGGTCTAATTACTTTGATGAAAGAAATACTTAAATAAGTTTTAATAAGGTTAGCTATAGTACTTCTAAAACTTTATGAATATTTATTTACCAATGAAATAGGAATAATTTTTCTTAATAATTCTTCATTTTTTTATTATATACTATATAATATTATTAATCACAATAATAATAATTATTATTATACTTTATTAATTTCTATGTAGCAATTAATCTATGAACTAATAAGTTAATTACTATTATATTCCTATTTATCACCATGTAGTCAAGTTTAAAATATATATATATATAGATGTTATCGGTACACAAAAAATTGTAGTTTCCTCTTTCTTTCTTTCATTAAAAAAAAAAAACAAAAAATTTTATTGGCCAGCTATTCACACATTGTACTAAATTATATCCTTCCAACTCTTGTCAAAGTTAAGCCTTATCTATATGCCCCTCTTAATCTTAAAGAATTCATATACACTTAAAACGAAGCTCTAGACTTAGGGTCCTAATTATGGCTCTTGCCGTACTAAGCTAAGTTTGTCATAGTTCACTACTAATCTATCCTTTAGACCAAGATGATCATCAAGCCAATCATTAGCCATTAATGTTCCTATTAAAAATACAGATTATTTGATAATTAATTAATTTTCTTGGGCATGTACTTGAGTATTCGAAAATCCAACGGGGTATGACTAATTTAGGTTGAGCATGGTTGACCTATCAAAGCGTAAAATTCTCCCAATTGCGAATTTTTCCATGTCTAAAACTCAAAATTGAAAACTTGCTTAAAGAAAACAAATGCCGAATCATTTGAATCGACCCATGTTGATTTGATAATAATTAAGTCCGATATATCAACTCCGTTTCTTAGCTGGATATGTGTGTGTATATATACATATATATATATATATTTCACCAATAAATAGACAGGATTGGAATTGAAATGTCATCAATGCTATAAAAACTAATTATGTGTCAAGTGACATGTACCCATGTCCGATAACGGGGTATTATATGTATGGACGCGACGCACTTAAAGAACATACTATCATGTTGATCAGTGTGTGTTTCTCCTAATTATTGATCAGTCAATTATTTAGGGGTTTTGGTCTAAAATATGAAAACTTAAAAACTTAAAAAAAAGAAATACTCTGATCTATATAAAGTTTAGAATAGTGGAGAAGATTCTTCAGAAAAATCATTCATTTCAATATAATAAACGATATTTTATATTGTTTTCCATTTTTTTTAAATCTAACTAGAAAATTGAAGAATTCTCCTTAAATAAACAGGTTCTTAACAATTAGACGGTGCAAGTGATGCAAGCAACAACATATTGGAAAGCGGAGCCAAGTTTAAAATTTTCACTACAATATAAGTGATTGTACCTTTATTCAAACCAAAAAGTCGAGTTGATAGGGTAGCAAATACAATCATTATATATATATATATATATATAGGGATTTCTTATAAATTTTCTTACATAAGATTAGCAACTCTTAAGCCCGTTTTCACCCGATAACGTGTGGCCTTTTATCTCGCCATCATTTGCAATTGCCGGGTGCTCTTAAACACAAAAATAGGGCAAATCGAATCTAAATTTTGATTACCCTTTCGATTCTACTCATACGCTTAGGATCTCCAAAATATGTATATCTGATGGCGTGTTGAATTGTTCGACTGTCAATTTTTAATGATTTATTTATACAATCGTTCTTTTTATTTGTGGATACATTATACAATATAAATATATAAGTTAGTGAGGACAGTGAAATTATGACATCCTCATCAATAATGACAAAAACTTCCTCCATAATTCCCATTTCTTAGACATTGGGTTTCCATATATGGACTGTTGTGAGGCTAAAAAGAATTCTGCCTCGTCCAATCCATCGAATTCTTGTATAAATACAACATGAATTTGGGACATTCTAAAAAGAATTCTGCCTCATCCAATCCATCGAATTCTTGTATAAATACAACATGAATTTGGGACATTAAGTCAATAAAGTCCCTTTGCTGGATTATTTATGAACCGCAATCTATGAGGAAAGAGACAAAAAATGAGGCCTATATGTAACCCCCACACACGACACTATATAAAATGACAGAAATCATGGGCCAAGGATAATATATATTTTTCGGTTAAAAAGGATACTAAATTTTTTTGAAGTGTATATATATATATATATATATATATATATATATATATATTTCAGAGAAGAAGATGGTAGAAATAAAGGGAATTTGGCTCGATATGGGGAATTTCAATTCTACTATTATTAAAAGTTTATTATAATAAAAATATTTTTACACGTGGAGAAAGGTCATGAGGCTCAAGTCATGTCTATAACATCAACTTAGTATAACACAGATACCATTTAGCCAGGCGGAACATTCACGTGGTCGAGACCCGTGGGACGACTGCTTTTGTCCCTTAAATCGTCTCGACATTCGTGCCCTGTAATTAGTAAAATAAAAAATGCTAAATTATGTGCTTTAAAATTGTCCTAATCTAAAATTTCACTCACATTTATTGAATAGTTTATGAATATTGTATAAATTAAACTCATGTTATTGTGAGTAAGATAATGAATAAATAGGATTTTTAAGTTGATAATTAGGAAGATAAATTTTGAATTAAAAAGATTTTTAGGTTGATAATTAGGAAGATGTAGCAACATTCTTGATAAATATATATATGGATGCAGCTTAATATTAAGCACCCACGTGATGGTCGGTGAGTTAACCTAACAAGCATCAGATCGATCAAATGTCTTGCGTGGACAAGTCTGTGTGATACTTCATTGATAGCACAAAATCATGTACCTAGTGGGTCAATTATAGAAAATGGTACTCAGCAAGTTAAGTATCAAACACGATCTATGACGACATATATAAATATGATCCACGTTGTTCATGAAACAATGTGTACTTATCGGTTTATTCCGCCTTATTCATTGTTGCTTCTAAAATTCAATAGCACGTCCTGTCAAATTATACATCGTGATCCTACTACCATGCCTAAGGAGCTTAGGCATGCATGAAGCTGCATTTGGTCACTAAAATAAAGCGCAACTTTAATTTTGTCTATTATTGCAGTGTGGGGAAACATTATGTTCAGTTTCCTTCTTCACTTTTGATGATCTTCATGCTTATAATATATTAATTGAAGTGATTGATCAATGAGTGAACACAAATTTCCAGAGGCACAGATTCTTCTATCATGTTCATCTATTCTTAGTAATGTTATACCACATATTGGATGTCCATATCAAATTATGATCCTTATTTAATATACACGTATACATATTGTCAGACAATAAATTATGGTTCTTATACATAGAGTACCTAATTATATATAGAACGATGCAAGACAGAAGAGCTTATATGGCTGGGTGTTTGCTAATTGCTTATTAAGAACACTTCGTGATGTTGGTGTTCATTTTTCAGTATCGTAACATGCATGTTGAGTATCTATCAAAAAACCATGTAGGTTGAGTTTGTTCTGTTTTTACTATTTTCTCCACATTTTGTAGCAAAGTTTTGGGCAAGACACCCAAGTTAATCATCTTATTCATCTTGCGATAATTTATTCATGGATATAACTTCAAGCATCTTGTGATCAAACTAATTAATAACCTCAACCTGGCTGGGGACCAGTTCAAGCTAGTCATTCATTCAAATCTTGCGCTTTCAAGCGAATTACGTACTTTCCAAGCCACATAATATATTTGCATGTACATGTAGGTGCTTTTTTTTTTAATAAGTGCAGGTGCTTTTTTGGGTGAACAGATATAGATGCTTTTCTTTTTTTTGGTAGTTAACATGTATAGGTGCTTTATTTTAAGAGAAAACTATACAATTTTTTGACTCACTACCTTTACTTACTTATGTTTTAATTCACTTTTCATTTTTTGTTTGCTTATTTTATTCCTCTTTCTTCGTTTATTTTTCGTTTGGTACCTCTAATATAGGTATATATACTTCTTCTCTTATTTTTAATAAAATCTATTAGACTGAAATATGGGCATGCAATTGTTCTAAAATAGAAAAAGGAACTAACAATTAGTCTAAACACTAAAGATACTCCAAAATCTAAAAACAAAAACTCGACCGATGTAATTGTATATTAATTATTTTTCTTTTTTCTTTTTTGAAAACCTTTCACATATAATATATACATAAATGGAATGAACATGTAAGAAATAAGAACTACTTTTATCATTGAGATTTGAGAAAAAAAACAAAATATTATTTGCCAATTGGTCAAAAAAATTGACGTTGCTCATCTTACTTTACCTATATTCTTCGTTTCGCATTTCAAGGACTTTATAATTAAGTAGGAGGAATTAATTATTAATTAATTAACTAAGATTCTACCATTAAGATTGTACGTAAGGAAGAGAAAAGGGGTGAATTTTTATTTTCTGCAAAGATTAATTATGTTTCCTCAGTTAATGATTGTAAAAATGATTTCACAATAACATGAAAATCGTGTAATACATGGCAATAGCTTGATTGGACTATCATTAAAATAAAATTAATATATTATGGAATGACAGAGTGTACACTTTTGGGACCGAGTCTTAAGGGTCCTATTCTACGAATCTTTTGGATCACCAATACGTATTTGTGGGTCAAACCCTTGTTGAGATGACAGAGCAGAGCAGAAAGACCCTTTTACTTAATTAATTCATTAATTAAGTATTTAATTTATATTAAAAATTAAGTTTGTCTGATTGATTAAATTCGGCGAAAAAGACACACATTTTGACTTGAGATAGAGTGCAGGAAAAAAAGCAGATTCCTTTCCATTCTCCTATATATATAGCCTTCCCCTCCCTCTACACTTATATATAAATATTAATATATTAATTAGACCTATGCGAACTATATGATAATATTATTCATATTCGATCTACAAATTGGGAAATTTTCTCCTAATTTATGGAATTTGAAGCAGGAAAAAATTCCCATCAATATGCATGTATTACTAAATTTTCTTTTTTTGGGTGAGATGTATAACCACCTTTTTAGTTTTCAAGAAAGGATCAAAGACCACGGAGTGGCAATAAAGTTAAGGAAACATTTATGAAAATTTTAGAGTCGGGCGAATGCTAATTCGATTGATCTCCAATAGGCCTAGCTCTTCCAGATTCCAAATCACCAATAATGCCTGGTAAAGAAAAAAAAATCTCACTGAGACAAACAATATTCATCTATAGTTGCAGCTCCAAAAGAAGCTGTCAGTATGGTTCAATAACACTTCACTTAATTAACCGGAATCCTTATGACTTACGAGACGTACGTGTATATCGAGCCAAACCCGGCCCCTTCCCTGGGCGGTCTTTAAATATAAACAGAGAAATCCATTTCTCTAAATTCCCTTCCAACTTGTGCAGCTTCATTTTTCCAAAATTAAACCGCCTCTCTCTCTCATCCTGCTATAATTAGCAACACTTCCTCCTCCCTTGAGGTTTCTTTTCTCCCATACTCTCACAAAGACAAAGAAAGAGAGAGAAAGTGAAGGAGAGGTGAAGAGGCGATTAATGGAGCTAAGTCAGAATGTGTTCTTGGAGGAGCTGCTGCTAGCACCTGCAAGAAGTAATAGTGATTGGGCGGCGGCGGCTGCCTGCTTTTCACATGAAGGAGGAGGAGGAGGAGTGAACTATGAGCAGCAGTTCCTCCCTCACCACCATCAATGGTGGAATAGCTTTGACCCTTTTGAAGAGGATCCATCAGCTTCCTCATCACTGACAGCCCGACCACCAGATCAGAACCCACTCACAGCCACAGGACTAGTAATGGTCTCAGAGCACAGCCCTGCTGATGACTACTACTCCCACTACTCTTTCCTGGACCCACCACCACCTTACACCTGCACAGTCCCTGAAGTGGAGGGCAGTACTGATCCAACCCCTCCTCCATACCCCTTTGGGGACCCTACAGGATGCACTCCCCCATCACTGGTGGAGGACCACCCGGATGCACTCCTCAGCAGCTGCAGCAACAACAACAACAACAACAACAATGGCATTGGCTGCTGCAAAGTTGAGGACATGGAGCAACTGGTGGACAACCACAGTGCTGGTAGCTTCAGCATGGGCTGCTGTGCTGGAGATCAGGTTAGCAGTAAGAGCAGCACTCCTGTTAGGCCCAAGAGGTTGGAGGGTCAGCCCTCCAAGAACCTCATGGCCGAGCGGCGGAGGAGGAAGCGCCTCAACGACAGGCTCTCCATGCTCAGATCCATCGTCCCAAAGATCAG
The DNA here is from genome assembly GCF_007655135.1 of Punica granatum. Taxonomy (NCBI): domain Eukaryota; kingdom Viridiplantae; phylum Streptophyta; class Magnoliopsida; order Myrtales; family Lythraceae; genus Punica; species Punica granatum. The sequence continues at coordinate 53,179,925 of NC_045127.1, forward strand.
CAAGGTCTGCGACGTATTCCCCATTAACAAATTCACTTTCCTTGGCATTTGTTATATTTGACCAAATTTCACTGGAGAGGAAATTCATTTCCCGCATATGTTGATCTGCGTAATTCACTTGCGGAAGCAAGGGAGAACCCAGATTCGGGCGGAGGCATATCGAATAGCCATCCCTTGGTTCTGCTGATGACATATGTATATATGTTGGAAAACCGAGAAGGGTTTTCATTTTCCCCTCATGGTAGGAAAATGTTCATGAGTGAAAAAATGAAGAAACATGGGTAACATTTTGCATTCAGGTCCTACACTTAAACAAGACTTTTTGCATAGTCCGACTCGTCTTGTAAAGTTCAACAGACACCATCTTCTCTATTTCTCACGATCTTTTTCCACAAGAAAAAAAAGGGGGAAATTATATAAACTTTATTTTCTTCGACATAGGCAAGTAATTTACTACTGCGTTATGAAAATCTTTGTTGTCGGGGCTTCTGTCAGCTCTTTGTTGATTTGGTAACAGTTCACATATTATCATTCTCAACCTATTTAACCAATATGTCTGAGAATTATTAAAGCCCCCGTATTTCTTGTGACTCGATACTCAAAACATATAAGTTATCTGACGTGATTGACCACGGACACATGATGATGAGCAGATGGACAGAACATCCATACTTGGAGACACAATAGATTACATGAAGGAGCTGCTGGAGAGAATCAACAAACTGCAGGATGAGGACATGGAAGTGGGGACAAGCCCTCTCAGCCTCATGGGCTTCTCCAGAGAGTTAAAGCCCAATGAAGTCCTTGTTAGAAACTCCCCCAAGGTATGTATGTACTCAAAGGAACCAACATTTTCGGCTTCATTTAATTTCCGGAAATCCTTCCTTTTCTTGTTGAATTTCTGAGACTAAACTCGCGGGTGCATAGCTTTTCCACTAATCTGTTTTTATGCAATAGTCGAAAGGCACGAACATATGCTCCAAAATGTATGCATGTATTTTCTTTTCCATTAGGAAAAGAAAGAATGCATAATGGAATGAGGAAGGAGCCAATCACACCCATCTTACTTGCCAAAGTTCTGATAAATTCATATACAAATTCTCGCCATTTCTCAAACTTATGTAGTTAATTATTCATTATCATACGTAAGGACTGCTTGTTTTTCATATGAGCAATCTTTCCCGTCAACAGGAAAAGGAAAATTGAAAACTGGAAAACTTTGAGCAAAATCAAGTGCAAAGTATTGAATATTCATGAGCTTATACAGACATGAGTCATGTTCACTTAAAAGCTCAGACTTTTACTTTCCAAGTCTTATATAAACTCATAGTTATTTTTTCATTTTTTCTATGTGAGATTTTATAATTCCCAACATAACGAATCGAAGAACTTTTGAATGATTCTAATTTTGCAGTTCGATGTGGAAAAGAGGGACTTGGGCACCAGGATTGATATATGTTGTGCTACGAAGCCGGGGCTTCTCCTATCAACTGTAAACACCTTGGAACTACTCGGCCTTGAGATTCAACAATGTGTTATCAGCTGCTTCAATGATTTCTCAATGCAGGCTTCCTGTTCCGAGGTACGTGATACATTTTTTTCTTGCCCTGGGCACCTTCATGTTTCCAGAAGAATTGTTCTCAATAACCAAATGCAGACTTTCCTGTTGCATTATTATTGGGGAAATTCTTACCTATAGCCTCGGGTCTAAAGAGATTCTTTTTCATTTGTAACGGTAAGAATTTTCGGGCATCAATAATATAGAAATTAACGTGAGACCTATAACAGTAAACTAATTTGATTTACTTGGTGTAAAAGTGTTTTTTCTAAACTGGATCTAGGCAAAAGTGTGTATATGTATTTTCTATCGTATGCCCGTGCTAAAGGATGGTCAGGATATTTTCGTCCAAGACAGATGCGACTAGTTATGCAAAATTCGAGTGATAAGTAGTATGAAGATCCTACTACCCGGTTGACACGATGAGTCAACTCTTGAATCGATATGATTTCTTAAATTCATCCAAAAATTTAAACGGGTGATAGTGATAATCAGCTTTAGTAGCCTGTTTCTTCTTCTATTATTGTTTTTCTGTTTTTCTTTGGTAGACTGAAAATTTAAGAAAATGTGACAGGTGACAGAGAGAACAGTGATCAGTCCTGAAGACATAAAGCAAGCACTGTTCAGGAATGCTGGTTATGGTGGAAGATGCCTGTAGTAGTCGCTAGTAGTACTGCTTCTAGGAACATGGAGAATATATAATTTGGCAAATAATTAATTCATTTCGAGTGCCGATCTTGTAACTCTCATTAAATAATTTGTTCATGATCATTCATTATCTGCCATCCATTAATTCGAGACTGTCTTCTTCTTGCTCCAATTGGGATATATATATTGTTGTATTCCAAGAGGGACACTTTTTTCGGTTTTCGGGTCTAAAATCGGAAGACGCGGTTAATAAACAAATGAAGGAATCATTCTCTTGCAATATTTAATGAATATTAAGAATGTTTTTGGAATGTTATGTGCAGATTTTTTATGGTAATTAAAACTTCTTTCCAAACCAACACAGTCCTGATGAATTAACAAATAATGTGTTCATGTCCTATTGCTGCATCAGACCAGACAGCTGCACTCCCAATAATTGCGAAATTTTGACAATATGTGTACTTGCGTACATAAGCGGAATTCGAGTGAGGAGATATCGAGAACACCGATAAGATCAATACATCAAGGTAACAAAATTGTCATCTGCTAGGGCTATCACTGGGGGTCCTTGGATGGATGTAATGGTATTTCGACCTTCTTTTTACTCGAATTGTTGAGCATACAACGTTCCAGCTTGGTCCTAGAACCATTTTTCCGAAGAATATTTGGTGGGGACTGTTGCTCATACCGCATAGTCCGTATTTACCAAGATCCATAACAGACCCTGCAGAGTTTGAGGAATCTAGGTTACATTCAGAAAGTTAGATGAGTAGCATTTGCCTGCTGGGACTGTCCCGTGAAACCGTACTTTGAGGTCCCTGTCTTGCTTCTTTTTAAATGTCATGCAGTATATAAAATATGCAATGAACCAGATCTATTCAGAATAATAGTCTCTAATCAGTACATATATATATATATATATATATATATATATATATATTATAGGTCTTGTGCCACATTATTTACCCCAAAAAAAGAATCATGGATTGAACACGCTAATACTAGCTTGTTGATCAGATGAGATATCTAAATGAATATCAGGATGTAAGAGACTCTGTAAGCAATAACATAGACCATTTATTCTCGGACTAGCTGCCGGCATATATACCAATCTGCAGAAGTGATCATCAGTACACATGTTAACCAATATCGCATTAACTGGCAGGAGATTGTCATCCAAATCCTCGGAGCCAAACTGTTCACATCCTGGTGATCTTTCCATTTGCAGCTCATAATACCGAAGGTCCAGTGATGGAACCATTTCATATCCACAAATATGACTTTAATCACTAGTCACTAGTTGGAGTCAATTCCTTGAGACTCGAAGACAAACTGAAGAAGGAAGTCCAGCTCAAGTTGAATTTCACCTCGACACCTGACAAGCTGTGGAGCAGCAGATTTTGTTTGTTCGCCGCCCATGAGGAGAAAAGAGATGTCCCCAACCTTGCGCCTTTAAATAAAAGTGATCCATGATTGATGCGAGAAGCATCAATTTACAATACATGTCATGGAAAATTCTCGAATCAGAGATGGATCGCGAAGCATTGATCTTTTCAAGATGCCCATGAATGTGACTAGACAATTAGTTCTCAATCGAAAATCAGAATTCGTTGTGTATATCCTCAGACATTCTCACCTCCTTGATAACGCGCTTGTCCTCAATAGTTTTCCTTTTATTATATCACTTTGAGGAAGATTACTCGTAGTTGATCCAATGGTTGATCTGGAAAGAGTATGAATGGAAGGAAAATATTCTACGTCTATCCATCTAACAAAAATATGACGGTAAAGGAATGCTCGTGTTTTTCAACAGAAATGCAGCACTGTTTCCTCCATTCTGCAGCAGATTAAATGTGTTGTACAGTTTAGAGTCCGATCTATTTCGAATAAAGAATCTAAGCTTAGATTCTCTTTAGCTGTTGGGAGTTTTAAATATTAATCTTGACGTAAATAGTTTTCTTTAATGGTTTTCTTTGAATAAGTATACTATGTACATTCTCTCTTTGGTTAATAGAATTCATCACTTATCCCAAAAAAAATAAAATCTGGACCGGACGAAGGGGATAATCATCGGAGAGGCATGGAAGAAGAGGGGTTTGGATGACAGCCCGTAAATTCTTGTTTTCGGCAATTACTATACAATCGAATCCCACCAATTCGTCCACCTTATTACTTATCAAAAAAATTCGTCGACTTTATTCAAGATTCCACGGGCAGAGTCTTTGACATGCAGTGCCAATAATAGCATTGCCTGCATACTGAATAGCCATCTTATGTCAAGGAATATTAGCCAGCGTTATTAAGCCAAAACCAACATGCCATTATTGCCTTGACTATTTTATCCACTCCTCACAGTTTATGGGATTAATCGGGTAATTCCACCGGAATAATGAACATTATTACTACTTGCAAGCAATCGAAAGGTGGGTCGATGCTCTCTGATTAACGCATAAAACTAGAAAATTAGAACTCTTACCGTAATGAAATATAGCCTGACAAGGTACAGATCACTCTAATGATGGTCTCTGTAGTCTGCAAGATTTTTTTTTATGAGTTCTGTAGACCTCAAGATGGTTTTCAAGTATAGAACTACAGAAGAAACTTCGAAGTTAAGGAAGCTCCCAGAAAATGCACCAAAATCCTGTCGCTTATCGTGCCATTATATCCCGATGAACATTTTCTTAGAGAACGAAATGGAAAAATTTTACATCTACTTACATTGTTGTTTTCTCCATCATCAATTGATGAAAAACTGGAGTATCTCAATAGAATGATAGAGAAAAAGTATTCTCGCTAACATCCGTTATTTACATCGTCATCTTCATCTTCATCAGCACCATAATCATCATCGAGATCTCGAGAGCCACTATTAGGACTATCCTGAAAATCCTGGAGCCGATGGATAGCATCCCTCACATCAGAAACCAATGCCTCCTTGGCAGCCCTAACCACATCAACTTTCGGAGTTCTTAGGATTTTATTTCCAGCAGAAGCTACATTCCTTCTCGCTTCCCTGCTGTGTAGCTGATCGAGATATTTCTCATGCAAGGCGCGGTTTTTCACTGGCTTTAACACCGGCGGACTAATAAGAACTTTCCCTGTCTCACCCGAGCCGTGAAATCTTGAGAGAGGCTTCTTGCTGCTAGAAGTTCTTTCCCGCAAAGTATAGAGAAATCCTTGCTTTTTCCCTGCAGTCTCTGGGGTGGACAATATAGAACTTGACTCCAAGATTTTCGCAGATGAGTTCACATTGGGCTCGAGAATTGAGAACAGATCGGCCCCAGCGGTTTGGTCCATCTGACAGTGTTTCTGCAATAATTGCCGAACAGTTCTTTGCACGATATGGCTTTTCATTTTTCTGCGTCTCGATGTCTTGTTAGTTGGTTTCACAGGCTCAAGTATCTTGCTTGCTGAGAGAGGAGAACGTTCCGATTGAGATGTCCTTGTTTTAGCTGCCCTTGAGCGAGATCTAGGCTGAGGAGTTGGGAGATCAGAGTTGAACTTGTCAAAGCATTCTTGCGCCGACTTTCCTGGTACCTACAGTTATTGATAAATCGATACTTGAGCGCAATGCAGGCAATAAAACAGATGAAGACTTTAGCTGGATAGTAGTTTTTCAAATGTAGATACAGTCACAGATGGACTAGCCAACATTGATCCAGGTCCCAAACAGAGTAACAGCTTTCAAGAAAGCGTAATACAAGACATAATGACATCGATGGAGCAACTGAATTCTCATGTCGTTCTGTTTATCGCCTTTAGCTGTGTCACCGTAGGTCGGCTTTCACTGTAGTCAGACCTTATCTTATAAGTTTTAATTCGACTTTAAGTTGAAACTATCAAGTGCAACAATTCAAAACAATCTTGAATCGTGTCTTATCAGCTCTACTGGGTTTTGACGTGGACAGTCACTTCATCAACCGCCCAATATCAGTATCTGTTAATGGTGAAGTCTATTCAAGATATCCAAAACTTAACGAGAGAATATGCTTTACTAGACTGTGAGGACATCAAAGAGCTCTACGCAGCTCAATTTGCAGACTTCAGCTGGCAACTGTTTACGTATTCTCACACTTCACGCGGACCCTTCGTTTCAAGAAATCTCCTTTACTTACTAAGATTTATTCTTTAGTAAGGATCACTATCACTCAATGATATCCAGGCAACATGGGAAATGTTCAAATTGCTATACTAATTTTCAAGGTCAGAGACTCAAAATAACAACTTACCAGCTTGGAGACCTTCTTCCAGAAACTAGGGGTCACCTTCGCAGCCAAATAAGCTCGCTCCAGCGCCGCCTCTTGCTCTTTAGTCCACCCTTGCTCGCTCCCTGAAGCTTCCGCCTCTCTTTTCCTCTTAACCCCTTGAGTCTTATGATCAGCCTCTCTCCCTACTTTCTTCTCAACAGCTGCTGCCAGTCCAAGAACACAGCACCTAGTGCCCATTTGTGGCCTCTTTTCCGCACACCCCGATCTCTCCTTCCGCATATCCTTCACCTCACTGCTTAGTCTTGTGGATCTCCTATTCGCTTCCCCTTTCTTGGCACATTCCGGACTCTTCTCCGCTCGGACGCTCAGCCTCGGGGACTGCCTCAACCCAGTTGCCCGATTACCTGGCCCCCTCGACCCGTTTCCTGATTTCGCCGATTTCTTCGGGTTCTCCACAGGCTGATGTCTTGCCCGGGCTTTCCTATCAGGATTGGGTCGTGGTGTCTTACAATCTGGAGACTGAGGGGAGTGATTCCGGGGGAGGAATCGGGGAGATCTTCTCAGGGAGTTATCAGGATTGGATCGTGGGGTCTTAGAATCCGGAGACTGAGGGGGGTGATTCCGGTGGAGGAGTCGGGGAGATCTTCTTAGGGAGGTCGAGGGGCAGGATACGGAGTTGGGTACTCTGTCGGGCATTTGGTCGAGCAATTGGCGGCTTCGACGTTTCATCGCCAGAAGAGAGAGGTTTGAGCGGGAGAAAATCTTTCGGTGGCTTTTCAAAAAAGCTTGGAAGTGATGAATCTGTGGACCGGACTATTGCTAAGGGCAGAGCTTTGTGGGCTTTTGGCCCAAATTAATTTGGAGGAGATATATTCAAATTTTTTTTCCTTTTTTTCCTTCATTAATGCATATATATACTGAAATAATTAGTTTTTATATTTGTAAAATTACTGACCAAGTTGCCATGTAATTCTACCTAGTGAATAAAAAGGAGAACACCATTCCAACTTCCCCCAAAAAAGAAATTACCTATTTCAATTTTATACATAAAAAAAATACATACCATGACATCAATCTCATTATATATGCGCAGAGTATATAGATTTTAATACTCCGTTTGGTTTCGCAATTAAAATCACAAAATTTTTAACTTTAACTTTAACTCAACACACTACACAATAAAAATACACATTTTCCAAGTCAAAAATTTTAACTGTAACTTTAACTCAACACACTACATAATTATTTTTTTTTTTTACAATCAAAATCAAAATTACTTTAATTCTGAAACCAAATGCACCCTAAGTATTTGTGACAAGAGAAAAGGAAAAGTACGTGATCTCGCTGGAGCACAATCATCGGATAGGGTTATATACATTTTATTCAACTGTGATTGAACCTGACAATTAAGGCATTTGGGATATAAATATAAATATGTATACAAAGACATTCCCGGAATCTTGAACTAATTTATTGACTTAATTTAATTCGCCGAGCTAAAAAGTACGTACTTTCTTACGTGTTACCTTTAGTTGTGCGCCGTGGATATATCCTAGGACGATATCAGACCACAGAAACAAGAAGCCCGAGATTAATGTGAACTTCTTTTATTCCCGGACATACATACATATATATATATATGCAGCTAAAACATTTGTTCGGAGTAAAGGAATCTTTGCTAACGATAGCGTAGACAGAAAACTAAAAGTATGTTTAAAGTTAAAATCACAAAAATTTTAACTTTAACTTTAATTCAATATACTATACAATAAAAAATACATTTCCTAAGTTAAATTTATAATCTTATCTCATTTGTCCTTTTTCACGATCAAAATCAAAATTACTTTAACTTTGAAACCAAACGCACAGTTAAAATTTGTCGAAAAGGATCGACACAGTGGAAAATTGCAATTCCAATTAATGCAGATATGTACATTAAATTAAATAAGATTAATAATACGTTTGCTTAATAATATTTTAAAATTAGATTTTGATTTTGAAAAAGACAAAACATTGTTAACCATTTGAATCAAGCGGTGAACCACATCCTTTGACTTTATATTATAATGAAGTGATACAAATGTTTATATATGGAATTCACCCTTTGACTTTATATGAATTATTTTATTTTGTTATTGGTAGAATCGAGTTAAACACAAAACATACTAGTTATAAGCATCCCAATCAATGCAAATTGAGGAATCGTTTGCTTTGCCCACCAAACACTGCATCATCTAACGAAAAGGGATATGACCTGTTCACTTTGGCCTTATCTGCCTAATTGATTTTCGCCCTTTTTTTAATCATATATCATATCATTTTCGTTAGAAGAAAGAAAGAAAGAAAAGGAAAAAAAAAAAAAAGAATAGCTCACATATTGTTAGTTCTATTTTTCATGGAAGCCATAACTCTTCTCCATCTCCCACTTTTGAGCTCAAGTACATGTATAAACAGAAGCCAATCGTCTGTATTATAAGAATCCCATACCGGAAAACTTCCATAAGACCCAAGGACTCCCCTCTCCCACAAGACGATGTGCCGTTTTCAAATGATCACAAATTCGCGCAGACTGCATATAAAGCGAATAAACACCTCTTGAATGGTCGTTTTATGTTTCCTGATTCTTAAGCCCATAGATGAATTGACCTCTTCAGATGTGTTCCGCCACCACCTATGAGTAAGTTAATCTTGTCGGAAATGGATGAAAATAACTACTCATACGCACTTGACTAAGTTAATCTTGCTGGTTCTTTTCTTCACCGAATTTTGTTTTTGCGGAAACTAGAGATAAAACATGAGAAAAGAGTTTGAAGAGGTTGTGTTGGTCTTCTTGGTAGAAAGCTTGGGTGACTTTACATTATGTATCTTTCTTTATATGGCATACATCTGGTCTGGTTTTGAGCTAATTCACTTGGAAAAGCACAAAACCATGCAATATAACAAGAAATGAAGATGTGGAATATGAGATAATGTCCCAGCTTGTACTGCTTTCTCTAACATATACCTAACTTTTCTACTAGGATTTCCACTAGAACACCCCCATTATTATGACCAAGAATTTCCATCACATCACCCGCTACTTATCCTAAGTGAAACCCATAACAAAAACATCTATATACTTTTGTTTACCAGTGATTCTTTCTCTAACAGGATATACTGTTACCCCCGGATGCATCTTCTATCGATTTAGAAATTGCTGAAGCCTTGAGCATGCAGGAAATTTCTGGACCAGGCTTGAACGCGCTAATACGAGTGATATACAGCACCCTGAATGTCGTAATCCCTGAAAAACTATCCCCGTCACATGTAAATCATAGTGCTGATCCGTATGAGGAGCGCATGAACTTTCAAAGACATTTATTTCGCAATTGATACTGCAATACTTGCACGCAACCGATGATTAATAAATTGTCTCGAGAAAATGTTTATATACTTGCTCAAACTTTCTATACTAGTTACTGGATCTATCAGTAAGATGAAAGTCAGGTGAACGCCACCATAGATAGACCCACATGCAATCAGATATATATGTGCTTTCATATGCTTACACACATGCGCTAGCGATTATACGGTAATTGATTAATAAAATTATGCTGAATTCAGACCATATATGAATATCGCAGTGATTTATGGAACTGAATAAGACTCTAACTTGATAGATGTAGAATGCTTCGGTAAGAGCTTTACGGGCAAGGAAATTCAAACCGATGAATAGTTTAGTTGTAAGAAGGCAATGATCCTTCCATTATTTCCGCTAATCCTTCAAACTTAACAATTAAAATGCATGCCGTGGGTTTTAGATATAGAAAGAGGAACAAAGTTATCAATGGATTAACGGAGTGAATAAGCAAGAAACTTTAATTAGGTCCAAACATCATCCGGCCACATTCACCCATTTATCCAACGTATGCAGTACAGACTATACAGTACCTTTTTTTGTTTATTTGTTTATTTGTTTTTTTATGGGTATCAGACTATATAGTATATATAAACATACATAAGATTACACTGAAAAAATAATAATGAAATACAATACACCTTTAAGTATGTTCTATATGTACATATATACATCTGCACAAATTCTACAAGCAAATGTGAAAACAAACTATAAAGTGACAAATGGATTAGATTTTCAAAATTGCTCTAATGATGTATGCAAGCAAAATCCCAGGGATATCCTGGATTGGACCGTTTTAGCCATTAATGAAAGACATAATCATGTACCCCCAAAACCCTATATATATAATCAATAATAGAGTGACACGGGGGCCTTGATTAAACACCTGATGAAGACCCTAATCCTTGGCTTATTAACATCAAATTTCCTGCCTTCCTTTTTCTCACTGCTTTTCAGGCCAGAGGCATCCCTTTCATTTTTTTGCTGAATCAGAGGCATACCTTCCTAATTACTCGAGAAGGACGTACATACAATCAGTTGTGGATTCGACCACCACCTGAGAGATTCATAGGCCAGTTTAATTCCGATGTAAAACATAGTTAATTAGCAGATTTAATTAATTAAACTTGGTAGTTAATATGATCTGGAGGGATGGCTGGAAGAGAGAAGAAACGAGAAAAATCGAAGGTTACGTACGTCAGCAGACAACTGTTGGGATAAGACCACTTTGAAATGAAATGAAACCCACCATTATAGTTGTTTGTTCCTGTTCCTTTCGTTTGGACCCCATGTAGTTTTTTGTTTTGGGTGCTGCACTGGCACTGCCACTGCAGAGGCTCCCCAATATTTGCTTATTTATAAGCCTTCGCTCATCATCCGTACGTTTATTTTTCTTTTTTGGTCATTTACCCTACTTTTCAAGTTTTTTTTCCATCAAATATCCTAATATAATTACATATATATATATATATATATACTTCTCTTAAAATGTAGAGAATATTTTATGGGGTGAGGCAGATTGGACAATAATGTGCGTTTGCTTACTTTAATGGGGGCCCCCCTGATGCTGTCTGTGTGCGTGTATATATATACATATACATGTACTCGCAGGGAAGACGTTGTTTTGCAGGGAAAACAAGAAGACAGAACAGAAGATTTTAAAGTGGTTGGGCAGTTGAGTTTCAAAGGTCTGTCTGATTGATCCTCCATATTATAATTTAAGTAGAAGATATTATTAGGCCACCATTTGTCAATATTTATGGACTTAATAGTTTATTTATATATCTGTACATCATAAAATTTGTATATATGTTAAATAAGAAGGGATATTGTCAAAAAAACTGAACCAGTTTGTCATTTTCTGAAATTCCGAAGAACATTGCATTTATAATATATGGGCTTCCACTTCTTTCGCTCTCTGTGACCAAAAGAAGAAGGGGGAGGAAAAAAAAAAGACGAAGAACAAGAAGAAGAAGGTTAAAAGGAAAGAACTCATGTTACCTTGGTTGCTTCTACATGTCCGATTGTGAATTGCAAAAGTTCATTTCCGGAAAAAAATAAAAAATTTATTATGTTTTTGCTTATATGGGTAATAATTTAAGGAGCAAGACGATAAGCGAGTTAACTTACGGAGGGTGCGCTAATTCCTTTTGTTTATGCACTAGGACATTGAAAGAATCAAGCACCCACTTCATTCAATCAATCCATATGATCATGAAATACCGTGAAATACAAATTGTTGTCCCTGCCATGGCTGCCGGAATAGCCTTTTCCGGCTGCAGATTGATTTCATCTCCCACAGGGCTGATTTCCATTTTCATTTTGTTTAACACGGATATGTATAATAACTATATACAACATTATATTCCGATAATATACCCTGATGGTTTGTTAATCTCTGTTTTTCCCTCCTCCCATCTGTGGTAATACCAGAAGACCACCTTTTTTTTTTTGTTATGAGGATATTCATTCATAATTGAATCCCATCTTTGGTAATACCAGAAGAGATATTATATATAGAATAATAGAATGATGGGGAATGAAACTGCTTTGCTGGAAACCGGGCAATGTACTACATACAGACAATAGTGCACTCTTTCTCTCTCTATCGCTATCTATCAATGTTAACAAAAAGGGATTAATAACTCAAAAAAAAAAAAGTATGAATTTGACCATTTTTAAAATTGATACAAATTTTATTACGAAAAAAAAAGGCGTAAATTTTGATTTTCTTATCACGTTAGGTATTTGTACTATTTTCTATTCATTTTGCTGACTTGGTAAAAAACGATATGTACACCGTAAATGGTGTCATGCCACTTCTGTAAAAATTTAAAAAAAATAAAGGGAAAAAAAAGGTGAGAACGGCATTGATCGGAGAAAGGGTGAGCCACCGTCCCCGATTAGGGTCGTTGATGACCCTAGAAGGTACCGACAAACCTAATTAGGGGAATGGTGGACGGGCGAAATCGAGAGAATCCTCAAATTGGAGGTTCTCCCTATTTCGGCGGGTGGAGTCTCGATCCCAACCTCCACCCTTGGGGATTCTCCCGATTTAAGTAAGTAGGGCTTCAATCTCGGTCACCACCCCTGATTGTGGTAGCCAACGCCCTCCAAGGTCACCGCAGCTCCAATCAGAGTTACGAGGCCCTCATCCTTTTTCCGATCAAAGCATTTCTCTATTTTTTAAAATTTTTTATAATTTCATAGCGTGACTCCATTTGTCACGAAGTCATCATTTTTCACCACATCAACAAAATTAATGAAAAATGATACAGATAACTGTTGACAAGAAAATTAAAATTCGTATTTTTTTTGGTCAAAAAATAAATTCGTGACAAAATTAAAAAATATCAAAGTTGATGTTTTTTTTTAATCATTAATCCTAATAAAAATGGCGGGGTCATCATCATCAAAGATTGAACGAGAATAGTCAAATCAATACACAATACAATGAGCGGAGCAAAAGTGAGAATGGCCCCATGGAAAAAGGTGTCGGGAGGTGCACTTCCACAAAATACTGTGGATGGATCTGACCCCTTCCCTCACGGAAACAGAGTACAATCTTTCAGTACACCAGACGGTGCCAACTTCTCCCCGGGCAGAACAGTTTGAAATATATTAGCTCATTGATGAAATTCCACAAAGAAGAATCTATTGCCACCCATCAAATGTTGTTACAGTTAATAAGGTCAAGTCATTCCCTTAGTCCAATAGATTTTTTTTTTTGGCTAATTCGGGGTGTTCAGGCCCCGGGACTCTGTGAACTATCGGCGACGCACAGAGCAGGTAATCACGCCAAAGGCACTCCGGTGACTCAAAGGGGATTCGAACTCAGGATTGGGTCGCACCTTAATCACTAGACCAAACCCGTTGGGATTCCCTAATCCTATAGATAATAATCACTAAATTGTGCATACTAATCTTTGAGCGTTTTGCACGTGCGCGATCGCTTTTTTGTATCTCTACTTGACGTGAGCCTCTGTTCAACAGTTCAATTAGGCATATACTCTAGTGTTTGCCATTTTTTAATTAATCAGATTCAAGTGATAACTCGTACTTCTTTGTTTTTTTTTATATTATTAGATACAAATGATAGCCGCTGTGATTCTAGAAAATGGTAAATAGGAGAGATAATGTACAGAGGTGCAGAAAATTTCTCTGGTAACAGTTGTACTCAGAATCTCTAGGTTCTAAATCAAATGATGATGCAAACTCGCCTTTTCATTCTCATCTGTTCGTGGTACTTACCATGCACGGATGGCAGATTCCTAGAATTCACTCAATAAAAGGACAGGAAAATAAATTGGGGTATCATCAAATATATAAGGTGAATTCTTAAGATTAAAGTTACAATTCCTTATACATGCAGACTGAACTTTCTTTTATATATGTAAGCGTATGCAGTCTGAACTTGACGACACAATAAATCATAGAAGTAGCAATAAAGAGTATTAGTCCTAAATTTCCAAGACCTGAAAGATAATAACATACACTCAAGGAACAATTGTAATCATCCGATAGTGTAATTGAATCACCTAACCATTAACATTTATATAAGAAAGATTTTTCCATTCTTTGTATTCGTACATATGTACATATACACATCAACCCTCTTTATTTGAGGAAAGAAAGAAGCATGAAAAGACGCCTGCCTCTGCAGGACGGGAGAATTTTCTGGCGAACTTTTGGGCACAGTGAAATTAGGACATGAGAAGGACACATTATTATATTAATTAATTAATGGGTGGGGATGATGACATAAGTGGGGTCAATATTTATACGCTGTTATCCATGGGGATTATGTGTCGTTGGTGCTGCCTTTTCTTGATATTGAGTTAATATTGATTTTTTTTTTTTTCGGCATGATCCATGTTATTTGGAAACTCGATGAAACTCGTCTAATCCAGTCGCGCGAGGTTGGTCCGTTAAGTGGTAAAACTCTCACAACATGAACATTTTACATTCACAATATTCGAACTCGAGACATTACATAATGAGAACAAGCGCCGAATCGCGTAAACCATCTCACTTCCGTAAATTAATATTGATATTCCATCTGCACGATATCTTGGACATTCTGAAAAAGCAATCTTCACTTATTAGCACTTAAATTAGTAAAAGAAGAGAAGTAACCCAAAATAATCGAATCACGAAACTAATCGCAGGATATCATAGGATAATTAACATGATCTTCAGATTCCTTGTAGCAGCATCTCGATTATTTTTCCATATGTTACGTTTTAGAGAATATTTTATATGCAC
This sequence comes from Punica granatum, assembly GCF_007655135.1. Classification (NCBI taxonomy): domain Eukaryota; kingdom Viridiplantae; phylum Streptophyta; class Magnoliopsida; order Myrtales; family Lythraceae; genus Punica; species Punica granatum. Next base: position 53,195,001 of record NC_045127.1, read on the forward strand.
AGGCCACTGAGAATTCTCGGCTCGACGAAGAACTAACACTGTAAGAAGAATCCGTATATGGTCCATCTAAAAGTTTAAACTGGCGATAATGTTTGCATTATTATCTTTTGTCGATGTCCATTTAATTATTTGGGTGGAGCAGATATCTCATATCTGTGGGAAAAATTAGAGGGAATTACCCAAAAATAATAATAATAATAATAATAATAATGAAGTCCCTAATGAGTATGGAAATCTGCCTTTTGGGATTAGGATTTGGATCCTTGGCTGCTGAACTTCCCTTGATTTGATTCAATAGGCATATGGCAGACCACATCATTTAGTGGCTAACAGTGATTGCACACATGCCCTTTTGCCCCTCTTTCCCTTTTTATTTATGCAAATCCACAGCTCTATTAAAGAAAACATTGTTAGTTGGGTAAATTAGCCCTGACATCCGGATCAAAATTGACAAGCCTCGGAGAGGTAAATCGATCAATCTTGCGACGGGAGTGTCCGAAAAGAACTCGCTGCTCTGCCATAAGAAAGGCTAGCCCAGATGCCGGCCTTATCAGTTCAAGATTGGCAATGTCGTCCTATGATTAGCTACAGAGGTTCGTAAATAGCCACAGGCGCCACGCACCCAACATATCTGAAAGCGGTGATTCGCGGATCGGTCACTACTTGAAGTAGCGAATGGGCATCGGGAGACTTTACAGGTTTAGTTGCAACAAAAAGGGCATTAGGACGCTATTGTTACCTAATTTTTGACGCGCGCACACGCACACAGAGGGCGGCCCACCCTCTGCTTCTGTCCATTCTGTTCCACCACAAGTGAATGCTGCATTGTATCCATTTTCTTTCACTTCACACGCCATTGTCGACAACTCAACTCGAAACCGAAAGCCCCCAAGCAAGATCTATGAGTCTTTAATTTATAAAAAACACAACATTAGGGGAAACAGTCGATGAAAATGAATTGTAATTTCCGAAAAAAGTAGGAAAGTTTCCAGAAACAGTTTCGTCAGTCAGGAGTAAAATGTTAATGTGTATATCTGGTCAAGTTTCCCTTCCTCGCCCACCCCTGAAGAGCAAAATGTTTCTTACGAATTCGAGATTTTTGCGCCATTAAAGCAATTTATCTATATATTTTATTATTTGTGCTCTGCAATTTTTTGAGGAGATGATAAGTAGATTCTTGATGGCACACAAAATCAGATGTTTGTCATGTCTGCCTCCTCTCTGAATTGACCATAGAAGCTTGGAACATTCAAGACTAGTAATTTATGATATTATCAATCTCGTCTCGTCCTAATCCCAAAAAAATATATTATTTTTTTTGTCTTGATAAAAAAAAAAGTAACAATAACGAGCACAGAGTTTCGTAAATTATAAAAATAAACCCATCTCTCAAGTATTCATAATTGCCCTTCTCCATCATGTGATTGTGAACAAAACATTTTATATATTATCTCGACCGGGTAATGTTAAATCTTAATGATTAAAGAAACAGCACAGCGATGTGCAAATATTATGGAAAAAAAATTAATTAGGCAAATTTCAACGACATGCTTCAAAGTCCAATTTGACTGACCAAGCGAGACTTTAGGGTAAAAGGGAAGATTTCTTGACATACACAAATCATTAATGTGGCTTTCTGAAATTTCACCATATCATCATATAATCTTTCTCAGAAATGGAAACTGCGGACTCCATTTGGTCACGATATACAGTTTCAGAATCTCAAAGAGTCCATGCGTGTCAACTCCCAAGAAGCACAAGAAATCAATCTCAAATGGACAAGAAATCGCTACGAATCTCGACTAAACGATTAATTTGGTTCGATCTCATGTTAAATATATGATATGATATGATATATACAGACACTGAATTTCTGCTAGTACAGAGGGACAGCTATTCGAGGAAGCTTAGGAGGCGGCTTCGGAGCTGTCGGGGCCAACTTCTCCTCTTTCAGCGGCTCGCACGGGCATGGCAGCGCGATGAACTTCGGGACCACGTCCCCCGGCATTAGCACTGGCAAACTCTGGCCATCTTCCTTATGCAAATCCTGCAGAACCCGGGAAATCAAAAGGAAAACAGTCAATTTCCCACAAAAAAAAAAATCAAGAAATTATGTCTCTTAATGGAAGTTAATGTAATTCACGAAACAGAGCAGTTGCGTGTATGATCGTCGACTTACCAAGTTTGCGGCTATAGGCTTCGATGGAGGCTGCTCGGGGTCGTACTCGGGATCAGCTTCATCGGAGTAGGAACGGCGGAGGGACCGGAGCTTGTCCCAGTGGTAGCAGCAGGAGAAGATCCCACTGAGGCTGAAGATGATGATGAGGAGCAGGGCAGTGCCCAGAGGGAACCCCAGCGAAGGCCTGGAGGCGTCGACATGCGGCGGCGAAAGATCCGGGCTCTCCATCATCGGCTGCTGTTAGACTTCTCGATCTTGATACTGGACTGACCAGTCCTTCTCTCATGGGTTAAAGAGGAAGAATAGGGGGGAGAGAGAGAGAGAGAGAGGAAGAGAGGGGACAGAGTGCTCAAATTTTCTAAGTACTTGCAATGGAATGGTGGTGCGGGAGGAGGGATGGGGTACCTGTATTTATAAATGAAATTGGCACAAAACTTGTAGGTGGTCTAAGAGCACGAGCGAAATGCCAAAAGGATTCGATGAATGCGAAAAGCAAAATTCTTTTTCTTCTGCTGGGGTGGAGCACTTTTCATATGTTATGTGATGTTGGTTAGGGTGAATAAATGAACTAAGACCATGTAATAATTCGGGAAATGGGATGGGAGAGTACGTGTAACGGTGTAAAGAGGTACGACCTAATTGTCCGTGGCGTAGTACGGAAGTCGGTGGGGCAGCTATTGAGATGAGCCATCGCACTTTGAAAGCAGCTGATTTGCTTTTTCGTGAGGAAAATTTTGATCAGAGAATTGATTAAAAAATGAAGGGTACCCTTAGTTATTGGATCTTTATTAATTTATTGATCTAATTATTTATTTATTTTGTGTAAAAATAAAATGCAGAAAATGATATTTTTTTAAATATAAATTTTGGGGTATATATAAGAAGTGGGAAACTGAAAGGGGGGGGGGGGGGGGAAGCGGATTTTTAATGCCCTTTAGCTGGAGGGGCATGCCCTGCTCTCAGCCTTCTTCTCAATTGCCACTCTGTATGCTTTGCTTTTACTCTTATATGGTCGCCCCCCCCCCCCCCCCCCCCCCCCCCCCTCATTTTACGGTCAGTGTAATCTCCTGGATTTTGTCGAGAATCGGGCTAAGGCCATTCTTACAAGCCGATTGAACACTTGACGGAACAATCGATATGTACATCGACTACCGCTGGAATGGTGAAATTTTCAGTCGACGTGATGAATTTCATGACAGGGACTTACCTTGGTCAAGTTTTTTTCCAACTGGATTCTAGACTGGGCCATCCTTGTTTTTCTCAAGTTGCAATGTCACTACTTGAATTCGGATCGCTATCCTTGCTTTTTTCAATTTGCAATGTCACTGCTTGAATTCGGATTGCTATCCTTGTTTTTTCTCAATTGCACTGTCACTACTTGAATTCGGATACCCGGAAAACTCCATTTTTAGCAGGAGTGCCCACTTGTGCAATAGGGCATGGACTTGGATCAAATACAGCTGCTTCTGAAATTGAAATTTGGGCATCCTAACCAAAAAAGAAGAAGAAGAAGAAGGGACAATCTTTTTCCACCTTCTTGAATTTTGCGTCCTCAAAGGAGCTGTACCTCACCATGTACTTAAACACATTGGCTTTTTCTTTACTTTTTGTTGGGTAATAATGAGGCTGCGATTTAATCTGACTTTTTTTTTGTCATTAGTAAATAGATTTTATTAAAGCAAACATAATGTACGTTGGGGTGCTGAACAGACAATCGGTAACGATACGAGCCTTACTGACTCGACAGGATATGGACTAGAGCTACCCAATCATGGACAAAACCGAGTGACAATGACTATGAATCCTCATAATTCCAAAGGGAATCACAGTACGAATCCAAGAACCGTGCCGGGATACGTCGGTTAAGCATTGACGATAACAGCATGAACAATCAATGATTTTACTAATGGGAAATGTGGGAGGTGGCCGTACCAGTGTCCAGTACAGATAATTGTCAAACTGCATTAAAGAACCGCATGATTGAAGAATCAGACCTAGACAAATAAGAAAACACACCAATAAAAAGCACATCAACGCAAACAAAACAACAAGCATAAGGAAATACACAGCAGACTCCAGTTTGATGCCGATTAGCGAAGAGTTTTATTGAAATCGAGCACGTCCACTCTAGGCTTCGAGAACCGACGGGGTCGAAATAGGAATTCACCTAGCCATCCAGGTCTATAGGATGGGCTCAGCCCAATCCGGGCGATACCTGATCAAATCTGGTCAACATAGTCGAATCGGAGCTTGACGAGGGGGAGGGCGCTCCAAGTGCTGCAAAAGCCACCAAGACCTGATCTGACTTTACATAGAAACAACATGGAAACCGCATGGCAAGGGACACGTTCATCCAGACGGAAAATTCTACCATCTCGGCTCGATTGGATACGGTATCTTGGCCTTTCTACTATTGGATCAATGGAAGCCTCTCCCCTGCTAAACGAGGCATGAACCATTCGAAGGTGATAAAAGCCTTCGATATATACTGTATCCCTCGGGTATACAAAAGCTCACTCCATCTAAGTTCTCATATCAAAGATGAGGAAATCAGCTCATCACAAAACCAAAGATGTGTCCATAGGGAGTACGGACGATTCCCCTCTCATTTCTCTCTCTGGCCCCTCTTATTAATTAAGCACCTCTTATTAATTAAGCACGATTAGGACAACCTCGATTTATCCAACCTTGACATCATTTATAAATATTTAATTTTAAAATAAGAAACCTGAACTAATCCTTAAAAAAGATATGAGGTCATTTCTTCCGGGCATGACTCATTGCCAGGGAGACTCATTCTAGGACGACAATCAATTTTACATGACACGTCCAGCTTCGTCATGCAAAATTTAACAGTTTCACGATCCATTCACTTTATTTAGTTTAGGGTAAATCACGTTCCCGTCCTCAGAATTTTCTCAAATGACACTCCCCGTTTGGTTTCCAAAATTTTTTTAATTCTACTTCACTTAACTCTGCTTATCTTCAATTCAATAATACAATTATTACTTTTTCATTTTTCGTCAATTTTTTAACCGTTCAATTCAATTTTTAATACTAAATTCTTTCAACTATTTATTACTTTTTTCACTATTCAATAACATAATTATTATTTTCTCTCAACTTTTCACTATTCAATAACATAATCATTACTTTCTCTCAATTATTCATTACTTTTTACACTTTTTTCTCATAATTCAACAATACAATTATTACAAATCAATTAAAGTCAAAACTCAACTCTAAAACTAAACACAATCTTAAACCATATTCTCACGAAATTTTGACACGCTCCCCATTTGACTATGTGACTAACACTAACACTAATAATAATAATAATAATAATAACAATAATAACAACAACAACAACAAATAAGATAGAGAAGCTGTGGGCCTCGCAAAGTGAGATGATGGCTATCGACGAGCCCTTAGTTAGCATTGACAACCTCCGTCGATGGGTTTGTGAGCACCATGACTTCTCTATCTTTATGTTTTCATTATCCTTATTTTTGTTATTGATTGTTTTTCAAGATTTTGAAGTTATATATATTTATATAAAATAAAAAAATCAATCATATATCTCACGGAATATCTTAAAGGGCGGTTTGGATCGCGGGAAAGCTTTTGGATTCCTGGAATTCTGCAAACTTTCCCCCTCAAATTGCCATATTTGGGTGGAAAATTAATCCCGTGAAAATCTCAAATGTGTTTGCTACGGGAAACGAAAAATTCCGCTCGGGTCGGGAAAGATTTCCCTCCCGTAACAGGTGGTATTCTCAAAATACCTTCATGGATCCCGTTCGTGTAATCTTAAAAAAAAAAATTGCAATCCCAATTTACATCAATCTTACATTCCGACCGACATCCCCAAAAAATTGATAAGTGAGTCAATTTTCCTAGTAATCCTAGCATTTCCAATAATCTAACAATCCGCGAATCAAACGACCCCTAAGAGTGTTTTGGATTCTCGATCAAAGGTGATGTTGGTGGCTTCATCAGTGACAATCATCATCTCATGATTGACATGCCTTATCTATCTCTTCTTTAGTATTTTCTTTTTGAAATTACTAAAAAGTTAACCAGAATATTTTGAGAATATTCTAACTCTGATTAGTGGCTATTACGGCGAAGCGCGCAACTCCTCTGTCTTTATCTATTTTGTTTATTTATTTGTTATTGTTATTATTAATTATTTGATTTTAAAAAAATAAAATAATTGAAAATGTTAATGGAATATACTACCAAATATTCTAATTGTGTTAGTCAGCATAGTCAAACGAGGGAGTGTCGATTTTTTCTAAGAATGGAGCTAAGTATTATTTGAGAAAATCTCAAGGGAGGGAAAGTGTGATTTACCCTTTCAGCGCTCTTTACCAGACCCGAACCTCTGATCGAAGGGCCACAGGAACCTACGGCTCACCAATAGACCAAAGGCGAGCAGGTTGTGATTTACCCCTTAGATTGAGGTTTACGCTATAGTCGATTTCATTTTTTAATTAGTTGAGCCGAAAACCCCACATAAACATGTCGCGTTAAATAATAGATCGATAGATATATTCGACACATCACAGGTATTAAAGAGGGAAAAAAGAAGAAGAAAGAACTCGAGCAAGATTGCTCAACATTCACCGAGTTGATTCATATATGCAGCAGAAACTGGACATTTCAAATTCCGATTTTCAAGGCATGAGATGATTACGTTCAGCAGAGGAACGTATTTCTGGCCTTTAGGACTCCTAAGGGACGCTGTTAATAAAATACTGATGGGAAGCAGCCGGATATAAACACCGTTATCGGATAACTTCCAGCCTGTTCGAGTAGATCTTCGATCTCCACTCCTCCTCTTCTTACAGGATTCATATCGATCATCCGCAAATTTTGTTAGCGGATCTCGAAAACTCTAGATAGAAGCTCATAATTAGCACATGCGCGCTTGAATGGTAATGGTATAGTGTGTTACCAGAGAAGAAAGTGCAGAGCACGAACGCAAAGTTAGATCGACGAATCACCGGCAGTCGGTATAGCACGTACCCCAGCGTATTCATTAATCTGTTGGTGCTGCTCACTGTTTCTCAACGCAAAGTACAACTGTAGGCGTAGTGAAGAGGGAAAACGTGAGTTTGGTGCGACTGTGGATAAGATTTGATGTGAAGGCATATCATAAGATCCCAAATTCAATTAACGTAAGCATAATATATTATATATTGAGGAGAAAAAAGTGACATAAAGGCAGCTTTCGGAGATACTTAGGCAGTAGGTGGTACTGTCATGTTATGAATTCCGTCTTGCGATTGATAGGGACCATTATTTACTGTGCAATATATATCTTAGATATGGAACTGCACTTGTCGTGTAGAATCGAAATTTGAAATTCGTTCAGCTCCGAGACAATCCTTCCCGTCATTTTCGATGAATTTTCTAACCAAAATTTGCCCCCGTACATGCGAAACGAAAAAGGCAGGCATGTGCGCGGTTCCGTATCCTTGGATAAGATATAAATTAGGATCATGTTATACATTAAATTACTCCCCCGTGAAGATAATGACTGACATCGCTATCGAGTCCGAAACCCATGTCCGTTGCGATGTTAGCACCTCGTCCATGAAAATGATGAGATCTCTGCAGAAATATCTGCAAAACATAGAATGCTGCTATGGCTTTGTCAAGAACAGCGAACAGAAAAATATAACAAAACGGAAGAGACAAAACAGAGAGACACGACACAGAAGAAACGGACCCCAGTTGAAGGGGCGTTCTCTGCATTTTTGTTGGGAAAATGTCTACATCTTAATTTTTAGTAGTTATGCGGAAAGCAAGGCTTGCTTGTTTTCCACACAACAAGAAAACAAGAATGTGTTTCATTAAAGTAATTAATCCCTGTATGCGGTGACGGCTTTTTAGATAATCGAGTGCCGAATGTAAGTTTTGACAATTCGATGTGTCATGAGCATTCGGTTTGATATTGACAAGGTCAAGATGGCTCGTGTAGGACCTCCTCCCTGCCCATCCTAGGACACTAGAGTGGTCTATGTCACATCCGATGACCTGGTTTCGGCACGATCGTGGTTGGAATCAGGTCACCTTAGCCAAAGTTCCGTGAAAAAAGGTTGGAGGTGGAATTAGTTTATGAAAACTAAGGAAAATTTACGTCCTCGATCAGCAATTATTTGAAAACGAGAAAACGAGCTAATACGTGGAACATTACATGACGAAATGCTTATTCGAGCAGACTCGACCCCGAGTTCTTGTTCTATATTTGCACCGTATAAAGCATAAAGAGCCGATAGACTTTCACTCATAGATAGTACTGAAGCTTCTCGGTGGCTTCTCATTGATCTTATCCCCTTTCTTCCTCCTTCCTTGGCTTTAATAATTATTATCTTGGCGCTTGAAAAGGAAATATGAAATGAAAGTACATTTTTTTTTTTTGGGATAGGTGAAATGAAATGAAAGACTACGTACAAGATGATAGTTGGGACTTGGACCATGATTTTAATTTCCAGCTCGAAAATAAATTATGTATTGATTGATATTCTTTTTCCCTATTTTATTTTCTATTTCGCTCTTTTACTTTAGGTGTTCACAAAAAAGAAAAAAAAATTTACATTGCATTTAATAACGAAGTTAAGTTCGATTTTAGGAGATAAAGACAAAAGTAATTAAAAAAAATATGCGAGAGAAAAAAATAAAAAAATAAAAATTATATTGTTGAATCAAGAAATATATGTTGAAATTGAGAAAAAAATATTGAATAGTTGAAAGAATTTATTATTATAAAATTAATTTAAATAATAGATAAAAAAATCATGTGAGAGAATTTGAAAAAAATAAAATATAATGATGACGTTGTTGAATTGAACAAATAAAATAAAATAAAATTTATTTTATTATCAAATAAAGCAAGTGACTCATACAAGGTCTCCACAAAGTCTTCTTTTACTTTTACTTTTCTGTTTTAATAAAATACACTTTTTTTAAAGTAAAGAAACTGTCTTTAAAGGTGAAAGAAAATGGATGTAGTGCAACGCACTTTCCACGTTTAAAAATTAAGATGTTTTAAGTTTGATTCTTAATAATAAAATTATGTGTGTCCCTTTATTATTTATATAACTATTTCTATGCATTAGACTCGTAGATCGTGAAAAATCTATTTTGTAACCGACCAAAAGAAATTGTGTTTTAATGTAAAAGCATGTTCTTCACAAAGCTATAGTAAATAGAAAAGGAATTTTCTTTGAAATGCTTTTCCTTTTTCCAGTCCTTGTCTTTACTGAAGACAAGTGCAATTTTCTAATGCCGATAATAATTCTATGGTTGCAACTTGCAAGCCATAACTTCATCCATCTTCCGTAGCCCAGTAGACTTCTAATTCCATGCGTAGGGTTTGGACCATTTTTCTCTTGGGGAGGTAGACATGAACACAAATATTCGGTGCAATAAATGAGTGGTTCTAATAAACCTTTTTTCCCCCTTTTTGGCCAACATTAAGCAACTTGCTCGTGCCTAGTAAATCACATCCTCAGTCGATGTTCCCATCTTATATCGGGCAAGCTCTTCGTTTCAAGCTCGATCCGGCATGTGTTTTGTACGTACTCGTTCTTATTCTTTGAAATTCGGAATAAGGAGCCGTATTATAAAACCACGGGATATACATATGGGCCGGTATTTAATGCTGATGGGGAGATTTCTAGAAAGCCCAGAAAATGTGGGCCTCCATTAATCACGGCAAGGCCCAACACAAAACAAAGTACTAATGCATGTAACCTGCAGACGGCCCAAAAGGCCATTCATTTTCGATATTGCTTCAGGAACAAGTTGGGGTCCAAAAACCTTGCCTGCATTACATTCTACTCGGACAGCAAATTTTCGGAATCGAACAAGCACTCTAAAGGGACGATTCCTCGAGTGTGATCGCTCGGAGATCTTGAAGAATTTCTTTTTCCGGTGAGTCGATAAAACATATAAATTTTGTTCTTCTTTCTTATCATAGCATTGGATTCTCTGCTTTATAATTGCTATTCTCTCCTCCTCCTTTTTTTTTTTCTTTTTTTCATTTTGCGTGCTTTCCTTAACTAGTAAGAGAAGGCTAATGGAAGGGAATATGCATTAATAAATTACAGAAAAAAAAAATCTTCAATTGATAAAAGCACTAGTGTTTTAAGTATTAGGACATAGAGACTTGAAAGGACCCCATTTATTATAAATAATATTTGCGATAATAATATTTTGACTATAAACTTGTAGACGGATCGTGTTCTTTTGAAATCTTATAGGATCGCAATAACTAGTGCATACTCTTAAATACTGATGCAGTCATGATTCAAATTAGTAATCCGCAGTGGGACTCGAATTCATATAATTACGATCACTCCAAACCCATTGAGCTATTAAGAATAGTAATAATAATAATAAGAAGAAAAGGAATCTAAGGGAGGGACGAGGGAGGTGGGTCAACCGTCCGGCAAGCCCCCCTTCCGGTTGCCGTTGCCTTGTCTCTCCCCACCTTTTGCCCCCATGTTTTTCTTCCCCCCTTTTCACGTTTACACAAGCAAAATCAGGCCCATTTTCGAGTCATCCACACGCGGCACTTAATGTGAGATCGCAAGTCTCATAGACTAAATGTCACATCACTTATGACTTATCAAACGGATAAACATCCCGGTCACGTGACACTGCGATTTCAACCGTCCATTACGAGTGAATCCCGCGTGTGGATGGCTGTAATGGCTCTATGTCACATGACACGGGGTCATGTTAGAATTTTTCCAAACTCAAATATTAGATGAGGAGAATATGTTCGACCGTGGGTCGGCCTTATTTTCTAATGCTTGACCAAGCATCCTAATAGTGGATCACTATATGTGAATTAGTATTGTTCCCTCTTCAAACTACTTAGAGTTTTATCAAGGCTATTGTTAGCACAAAACATTTGCATTAGAATTAAAAGTAATTTTCACAAGTATGCTGGACCCAACATAAGTGGACCTGTTCAGAACCGTTGTGGAAAAGATTAGGTTAATTAGGAACAATAATGCTGACCACATTCCTAATATCTAGCATGTTGTCTAGGCAAATTGGGACCTGAAATGAAAGGTTTCACCTTCATCTTCAATTCTATTTCTGAGACATAAAATTTCTTGGAACTACACAGAATATTTTCTGAATCCCCTATCCCACTCATGGATAACATGTCTTCAACTAATTATTGTTTCAAAAATATTGTGTAGACTGGGGCTACCATGTGCATTCCATCTGCTATAGAAATTAAAATTGTTGGTCCATTAATGTTAAGCTTACAATTCGCCTAAAATCGTGCTGGTCCACTAATGGTAACATGTTTGAGACTATGGGAATTGCATGTCTGGCTAGCCTAACTGAGTGACTGAACACGCTTAACCGAATCATCGATGATACATATGTATGGACGGATTAAAAAGCAAAAGCTTGAGCTCGAGCAGATCTGCCTTAAACAAAAGAAGAAGGATCTGAAAAAGAATTACATGGGTATCCCAAACTATCTCCTTAGATATGGAATTGCGAATAAGAATGGTCAAAAAGTCAGAATCTTATGACGGCCACATGTAGAATCACATTGAAATGTTGCATCCTTCAAATGCTCATTCTTCATATATATATATATATATGGGGAGAAAAAAAAAAAGATCCAGACAAGTTCGTCCATTAAGCATGTTTCCTTTTACTTTTGACCCGAAAACGAAGAATTCTACTGTCTATTCATGATTTCTAGGAAGGATCCATATTGAACCATCGTCGTCTCGGTTAAACCGACTTCAAATCACTATTTCTTATTTCTATGTTACATCCAAAAGCAACTCAGTGCAAAGCATATGTCCTTGACTCAAACTTAGAAAGTCTCGAATTAATTCTCATCATTATATGATGCAATTACTTTTTAAATCGTTAGAAGACTAATAATTTATTTATTTATTCATAACTTGCAATGTAATGATCCATAGAAATTTTCGTTTCAAAAGTTGGAGATGGGGCTGGTAATTTATAGATCAAGTGAAAAATTTACATGGTACTAGAACAATTTTTACTCATTTGCGTGCCTGTATGAGCTCATATCACACCAAGTTTATCATATATTAGTCGAGGGCAGTCGAAGTGCGCACATGTTTGGCTCGAGTGTTGAACTGTCAGTTATATGCCCTAGAGCCGATATTTGCAATTCGATAATTTTTATTTATGGCAATAAAATTGATTCAATTATTCATGAATTGTTTATGTTTATTAGAATAAACTCTTGAGACACTTAGCGGATAATTCATTTTCAAAGAGTTGAGAATATAAGTTACGAAGTTATCTGGTACAAGTTCTTGAAATTGTTCACGGTCATTGTAATCTTGGTTGGTCACTATTATTCTAGCTAAACCGTTACCTCTGCATATATCCATTATTAGTATATAGATGCTAATGAAAATGGAGCAATGAGTCTCATGCTATTTGGTATTATATATCGAAACATACATTACCTACGGAGATAAGTAAATCGAACGTGACGTATAAATAATATTCACATGGTACTTTACTGCTATCAATGAATATATCTAGACCATATTAGCGCATACAATCATTAGACTTGAGATGACATAGTGATCTCATATATATATATGTAGTTAGGATTTGCTCCTAGTTATATATTTTTGGTAAGTATGGGTATAAGGTAGACAACGGTCCTAATTAGTTGTGTATGAAGGTGAGTGACCAATAGAGAAAATGTTCATTGACCTGAGTAAACAGGAAAAGATTCTATGAATTTGAGTTTTATTCCTGACCAGGAAATCGTTGGCTAAGGTGATTGGACTTAAATAGAAATGAATTTCTAATTTAAATCCTGATGGTCTATGAAGGAAACTCAGAGATTCCATATGATCAATTATAGGGGTTGACATTTATCATAGCCTTGGCTAGATTGGGATCTGTACGAAAGGACTCAAGTGCATGGCATATATGGTCATTGGTTCATCAAAATGTTCAAATTGTACATTCGTCATTATTTGGATTATTATGATATACTGCTAGGTGTCATTCATGATCTTTGGGAACCAAGAGCATTTTGAGAATTATTCTTTTGATTATGAAAAAAGAGTTTTTAGTGATGTCGAAGGAGTTTGGCATTATAATCTCATTGCCACTTAGTAATGAACATAGTTAGTCACTGACAATAAGACGTGTTTTAACTGAGGATGAATCGAGTCTTATTAAGGTAGTTAATTAGGAATAAATTCTCGGATTAGACTTGCAATATAGTTGCAGGGTAGCTATCACATCCCGAAATCAAATCCGATATCCAGGTGAATTCTGATAAGGAAATACAAGAGTTTCCTTATTCGAAAAGTTTTCATAATTAGAAAATCTAGATGTGGAAACTTATGTCGAGAACGTAATAGTCTTTCTCTCTTGAAGTTTTGGTCATAAGATGACTATGCGTAACGGATTATATTAGCAATAAATTAATTAATTGTGAATTAATTAATTAATTAATTGCAAATTAATTCCTAGAGGCATTTATGTAAAATATATCCATATGTATTTTTATGTGATTAATGCTTGCCATTAATCTTTTAAATATACTAAACCGAAAAGAGAAAATAAGTCAAAAAGGGGCACCCGGCTAAATTAAAGATAAAAGCCTACTGCCATTAGTTTTGTAGCTAATAAGAGGCCGCGTCGGTTTTATTTGGGCTGCAAGGACGTCTGAGACTACCTTGCAATTCCTTGGAGACAAACAGCCCGTGAAGACGAGGCTAGAGGCTTACACATTTGGTCGGTTTTAATCATCTATAAGGATATGTTCTCGATAAGCATATTTCGATAATCCTTAAAAAATAATTATAGAGTTGCGTTGTTCAATTCGAATAAAATGCTATAACACACCCGAAATACGATTCCGGTTCATGATACCATATTTTTATGATGAAAAATTTTAATTATTGTTTTACAATTCCGTTGCGTTTAATTCGATTTTCTTTCATGAACTTCCCTCTCTAAATCCGAATGCAAAGAGAAAGCTCGCATCGTAGTCAATTATCCCCTATCTCGCCTGAGTGTGGAAGGGAAATACTCACATCCTGGTTAAGTCCGAAGTATGGAAATTCATCTCCAGCTCGTAGTCAAGTAAAGGTAGGTGTTGAAATCCATGTGGCAAGTGTCGGTGAATTGTCAAGTTATACATTGTCATGTAAGAGGGAGTAAGGGTGTGCTCGGATACTGGGTATGCCCAAAACCGATCGGAACCTACCCATTAGGGTAAGATCCAGATAACTTGTATTGAAAATAGGGTAAGGTTCGAGTATTAAAATACGGAACTGGTGAAAACCTGTTCCGATTCCATTTTTGCAGATAAAGTACTCAGAATCGGAATCGAAATCCGGACCCGAATAATAATTTCCCCCGCTATATATATATGTTCAGATATTCTTATATTTAAAAAATATAGTCACTAATTTTTTTTAAAAAAATTTAAATCTATGTTGATATTCTGATTTGCGTGATTTCTGTTATGGATGAGATATTTTTGATTTTATTTAGCGAGACAAAAAAAAATTACAGGTTCCAACATGGTATCCGAAACCCGTGGTATAATACAGGTTCCGGTTCCAAGACTTAATAAGGTAGAGTCTGATTTCAAAATCTTGAAACTTGTCCCTTACAGGGTAGAGTCTGAGTTTCGTAAAAAAAAATGTACCCATACCCGCACACACCGTAAGAGGGAGTATTGAGAGTGGCTATCTCCCATATAAGGGAGATATAAAGAAATCTATAAATTTATAATATATTAAGTGCCACAATTAATCAACTCGAACTTTTATATTGTATGGATCGAATTATTTCTACATCCAAGAAAAAATATTATGTGAGACTAAAATATACACTGTGACATGCCAATCTCCATCCAGTGTCTGCCAAGTTATCTTATGGAGTCCACAACACGTATTTCTTTTACATTTTTCTTGATATTTGATCGGACCAACATGGATTGATTCAAGTGGTTTAGCGTTTGTTCCCCTTAAGTAAAGTCTCGGGAAAAAAAATTATATCAAGAGAGTTTTTATTTCATTAACCGATCTGACTCGAATTGAATTAGTGAGAGGCAGTTGGGACTCTAGACAGGAGGAAACATACATTTAACATTGGTTAACTTATAAACTCCCACGGGGGTATACTAGTCACTCAAGGCCGAAACAAAGAAATCCTCTTTCTATTATTCCAAATATATATATATATATATATATTTATATTTAAATCTCCACTATGCTCCTGTCTCCCCGACAGGGAACCCGAGTGGTTCGGATTCTCGGTCAGGGAGAAATCTCGGCCGTCCGATCAAGCCCAGGACCCCCGATTGGCGCCGTATACAATGAATCGGAGACAAGACGAATAAATAATTACCCAACACCATAATTAAAGCAGAGACCTTTGGGCCTAGAATTCCCAATCTACCCCTGACCTGCCCCCAATGGCTTTCTCCCATTTCTCGAGCTCCACGGCCAACAAACAAACAACAAGCTCTGCCTGCCTTGCCTCCTCTCCTAAAGCCTCTGTTTGTTGCTTTTACTGCTGCTGCATGGACGGCCCTTGATCTCTCTCTCTCTCCCCCTCTTCCTCCTCACTTCCCAATCTCTCCTCCTCTCGCAGCTTATTCGAGAAATTTTCTGTTGCCAACCTTGTAGCTGTTGATCTTTCGGTCGGAAAGAGCATTTCGGGTACTTCCTCTCACATATATGTATGTAAACAGTTTCAGCTTTTTCTTGGGGTCATGTTTGTTTATGGCTACTTTGCTTCTGAATTACATGTGAGCTTGCTGGTTCTGGGTTGTTTAGCTTATGCTGTGCTGAGTACCATGTGTGAAAAAGAAGAAAAAAAAGTTTTGCCTTTTCTGTGTTTATTTAAGGAAAATTTCCCTGGTTGTTCTATCTTCATCCTTTTTTTCTTTATTTCCTTGGTTTCTTGTTCAGGTCAACGTTTCTTGTGGAGGTTCTGTGTGTTATTTCCGATAAAGTTTCTTCTGGGACAATTGTATAGTTGTTTTAGAAGCCGATAGTGAACTAGATCTGTTCATTGTGTTGAGGAAGCCAGAGAAAATGGTTAGATCTGCCCGGTTATGTCTAAAACTGGAATAATACATGTTACGAGAAATTAAAGATATATTTGTGGGGAAAAAAGTTGTTTCTTTGGTTAAATTTCAATTAGAAACTACAGATACATTAAATGGGCTAAGCTGGATAGTTTATTTTAGTCCTAACGATCAGTTTTCGTATTTGCATGGTCAAATGTGTGAATGTATACGGGGACCGTTGATTTTTTCTTCTGGAGAAACTAAGTTGCACAAAATTGTTTTTTTCTGGGAGAGCACGGTTGATTATCTTGAACACATTGATGCATATTAATTTGAACTCTGGGTTTGTGTTGGCTGCTCAGTGGGCATTTAAGATCCATTGCAACAGCAGAAAGTTTTTTGGTGATATTTTGTTGGTTGTATCCTTATATGGTTTTCTTTTACATCATGCAAATTTTTATTTTTTTGGGTGAATTACTTCATACAAACTTTTATTCCATGTATGTATATTCATGTTTCCTGAAATATTACTGGAGGATCATCTGATCAGAATCTTAATTGTTTTGTTACTTCAGAGTAAATATTAAGTATTTTGAGGAGCAATGTCTCCCCCGTTAACTGCTATGGAGGACGAAGGTCAGAATGATGTCTCTGTAGCATCCTCCTCTACTGTCGACTGTGACTTGCAATCTGGGTTGGGCTTGAAAGAGAGAAACTACCTCGGTTTGTCTGATTGTTCCTCCGTGGACAGCTCCAGGGTCTCTACTCTGTCCAACGACAACAAGAGCAACCTTAACTTAAAGGCCACTGAGTTGAGGCTAGGACTCCCTGGGTCTCAGTCCCCTGAGAGAGACCCGAGTCAGCAATTTGTGAGCTCAGGGAAGCTAGATGAGAAGCTACTTTTCCCATTGGTTCCTTTATCACAGACCAATGTTGTTTCTGGCAGTAAAAGAGGGTTCTCAGAAGTTAACAATTCTATCCCTAAAGAAGGTAACTGGATGTTTCATGCCTCGGAGAATGATGTTTCAGGTTCAGGCAATCCAGGGATAAACATCAAGCAGTCATTGGGGCCTGCTTGTGCTCAGTCGAATATGGGGAATGAAATACAGTCAAAGGGGTCAAATGAACATTCTCGTGTGATTAATCAGAAGAATGCTGCTAGTAATGCACCAGCTGCCAAGTAAGTGAAATCATTGAAATGGACCCTAAGCTTGCAAGATATCTGATGACCTGACTGACTACTAAGCCTAAATAACCACTGTGATTAGCTCAAAACTGAATTAAATAGATTTAGTTTATTTGTACTTGTTATGCTTAGATTGTTTATTATTGGTTGTCGACAGGGCTCAGGTTGTTGGTTGGCCCCCTATAAGATCGTTCAGGAAGAATTCGCTGGCAAGTGCTATGAGGAACAATGATGAGGTCGATGGGAAACCGGGTCCTGGTGCTCTGTTCATCAAGGTCAGCATGGATGGTGCTCCATACTTGAGGAAGGTTGACCTCAGAAATTATTCGACCTACCAAGAATTATCTTCTGCTCTCGAGAAAATGTTCAGTTGCTTCATTGTAGGTGAGCTATCAATTCAGCTCCCTCTGTTTCATAGACCACTTCGTTTTGTCTCAAATATGATACCAAAAGTATGCCATAACCTCTGAACGATCTCCTCAGGTCAATGCGGATCCAATGGAACTCTTGCAAAAGAAACCAAAGCTGAGGGAAACTCAAAGGATCTTCTTCATGGATCAGAGTACGTGCTTACATATGAGGACAAGGATGGTGACTGGATGCTTGTCGGCGATGTTCCATGGGAGTAAGTCCTGACAATATACCATGCATTTATAATAATTTTAAGGTCTCCCTGAATTCTGACCTTTCAGCTTACAGCTTGTTTGGATTGCGGAACATGGAATTTGTCTAATAACTCTCTGTAACCCAAATCCGCTCCTACATAACCATCCATAGTCCACAATCCAAACAAGTTGTTAAAGTTTTGATAGCATTTTCTGATGTTCCTTTTTTTTTTGGCCACCTTTTTCTTTTTATATTTTCGGTAATTAATTTGTGATGTTCTGTTAGTCATGTTAGTTGTTTCTTTTGGTCATTGTCTGTTGTTTTGGCACTTGTTGTGCCCCTTTTTTTTAGCTTCATTGCTTAATCTTTCAGTGTCTGAACTGTGTTCTCAGGTAAGTATTAGCTTTGGCCTCCGTAAATTCTTTTTGAGCAATTAATGAAACTACCACTTATCAAAGGAAATAGAATGTGTTTTGATATGTAACTAGCTCCCATAAGTTTTCTCTTATAACTGCTGTAATCATCACCGCAGGATGTTTATGAATACATGCAAGAAACTGAAGATTATGAAGGGGGCTGATGCCATAGGTCTCGGTATGTACATAAACGTCAATGTCAATTTATTTCTAAAAACTTAATAGAAGAGAACTATCAACATATTTTTGCTATACTACAGTTTTATGTCAGATTGTGCTAATCCTTGCTTCCTTATCCAACTGTACAGCACCTAGAGCAGCAGAGAAATCCACCACTCAACACTGATGCGCTCGTGTTGGTCCCTTCCTTTTCGACATATCCCCTGTGAAAATGCTCTAGGAGTTGCACAATGTGGCATGAAGAGAAGGCTTTCTGTCCCGCAGGATCTTCATACATGATGGTTCCACTCAAGTCTTGTTTTTGCTGTCCCAAGTCTTATGAGTGTTCCTTTTCGAAGCTTTGTGTTTTTGACCAGTCTCGTGTAACATCCGTAACAGTTGCAAGTGATTTATCTATAGTACAGAATTTGACAATTCGTGGTTGCTTCTTCTATGATAAATTTGTCAATGAGACCTTTTTCGACCATAGTTGTTTCCACTTGTGCGCTCATTGATTGGACTGGCTCCTTACTTTCACTTCTGTTTCGGATTCTGATGTGAGTTATTAAACAGTGACAAGCCAGAAGGAAAGAAAATGATCAACATCATCCTTAGGCTAGCACATAAATATGAAACTAAACATGTCATGATATCGAATTGTCCCAGAAAATAAAGCATTAGGTAACTTTTCTTTGAATAAGAAGTCTATCGCACCTGATCCTGGACATTGCGAATGGTGCTCAAGTTTATTATTCTTCGACGGCGGCAGTGCAGTGGGCTATGGCAACATACGCTTCTCTCGATGGTGCCGGCACAGTGGAAGCGTTATCCTCCACAGCCCTCCAGTCCAACCTCTCCCTCCCTACGATGGTGGCCTCTCGTCTTTGGCAACTCCACCCCACGTGTAAGCGATAGTATCCCCGTCCTCCACGATTATGATCACGATTTCAACCGTCCCTATGCTAATTGCTGGTCTAAACCAACTAAAAAGCTTGGATTCTTTGATTTGACAGTTTCTTTAATTAGTTTGATCGTCACTAATTTGAACTAATCGAGAAATCCTTGATGCTTTGCTTTGAGTTCTTTGATTTGATAAACTGTCTGATTGGATTAATTGTCGCAGATTTAAACCAATCTAGGAATCCTTGTTGTTTTGGTTCGATTATCTCGAGATTATGTTGTTCATTGTGATCTATGAAAGGTTCTTGTGCCGAGTACCGATTCAAGACTCCTCTTGCTTCTCTGTTTCACATAGTAGCACCTTTGTATGGATTGTATCTAGTTCTGATTTCTAGTATTGACCGTATCCATATAGAGTTTAATTGTAAGAGTTTGAGAACGGATATATAGCAATTTGAAAGATTTTTACAACTATATCTTCTTCTTTTTTTGCAACTAGAAAGATTTCAGCAATTACATATATATTATCACTTTGTATTTTTTCTTTGCAGTACGGATCTATTATGTTTTTCTGCTCTTGTAATCTTCTCTTAAATATTTTTACTGTGTATTTGTTTTTGTCAACAATAAACCTTCATTGATTTGCTGAGGAAAAAAGAAACTTTCTTTTGAGATTTGATTCGACAAAGAGAATAGATTTGTCAACATGGATTATAACATCTGAGACAGACACGTATTAGTTAGAGTTAAAAAAAAAATGAAAGTGAAGGAAGAATAGTAGGATATATATTATCCCACTAAGATGGATTTAGATTTGTACAAGCAAGAGATCTCGTGATGGAACTCTCCCGAACCATTGTGCTGATGATTTTTTTCCCAAACTTATCATTGTCTTTTTTGACTTTGTCCACAATGTAACTATATGTGTCGGCCTCCGCAAAAATAAATCATGGAGTAATTTAATCTAAAATTTTTCTAATATAATTCAACTTACGGTAACATAAAGTCATATTAAAAATTATTTTTAACCTAATTAATTAGTGATAGCACTGTTGATACATGCCGCTCTTGATATTGCTGAATTTAGTGCTACCTATAGGTTAATCATGACCGTGCAATTAAATGGAAAATAAAAAAATATTGCCGCTCATAATAACAATGATACTTATATCAATTATAAAATCAAACCGATAACGAGAATAGTTTCAACTTCCTGAGATAGCTTCTTTTTTTTTTTAACATAGTCGAATTGGCATGTAATAAATTAAGACCGTAGTGCAAGAGACTCAATATTCATCAGTAATCTACACAAGTTTTATGAATATTGAACATAGAAATTCACGTAAATATTTTTTGATCTTAATTATCGCCTTTATTTACGATATTATTTTTGTTCCTTTTCATTTCCCTTTCATTTTGTTTGAAAATATAATGCATATATTAGCCTAGTAAGTAATCAATCATAGGCACATTATATCCGAGGAAATCTTACTTTTCAAGCCTCGAATGATTGCCTCCTCACGGTTTGCTTAATGCTCTAATTAACCAGCAATTTACTTATTTATTATCAGCACGAAAATCATCACGGAGAAGTTTGACCTTTTGCTTCTCTTTCACTCTCAGTGGAGAGAAACTGAAGATGCCACCCAAGTCAATCAACGAATGCCAAATTATCAATTCATCAATTCAAGCTCATTCCTTAATCAGATCTAGTTTTTCTCTTCTCATAGTTTGGCTAGGAAACAGTTGTAGAGCAGTTTAGTACGTAGTAGAATAAAGCAGAAGATTTGATGCATCGATGATCCAACATTATTAAATTCACCGAATCACACTTACCAGGAAAGCCCAAAATGATAAGCGACCCCTCGATGACATCCGGGTATGTAATTTCTGCAGAAGAGGTAGGTCATTTTTGTGTTATCGTCTCGAGACAGCAAGTGGAAATATGCTGTTGATTATGACACTTCCATCATTCTGCATAATTGGATATCAAAACTTTCATACTTAACCCACATGGAGTGCAATGCATATCTTTTTGTTGGATCTCAAGATTCAGGGCGATCTTCAGAGTTTCTCTTTTGCCTAATAGCAACAATCCACCATAAATCTCGACAAGGGAAAAGGAGAAGAGAGAGCTAGCGCACTTGATGCGCAAGTCGATAAGCTTTAAGCCTGGAATTTGGTGATGTTGACAATACCTTTCAGAATTTGAGAAGGTTCAGTATTTGTCACTAAGAACATTGATTGCTGCAGACACTGACTAGACTTCACTTCACGAAATTGATCGAGTGGCGCTTATCATGCGATTCGCTGTTACAATTCCATCGGCAGATAGACTGGCATGTATATTTTAAGGATAGAGACACCTGCTTTTCGAATTTCTGGTCTACCTGTCAATTGAAGAAAACAGTAAGATAAAGCTGTGAACATCTAATTATCTGGATGTCCTAACTGATCAGGAACATCCTTTTAATGAATCTTACAAAGATTGGTCATAGGATATGTCGATTCTCTCGCAGTTTGATACAAATTATCCATTCCTAGCTCGGAGAATCAATGATCGATCAACTTGTTTTCCTTCTTGCTTGGCTTAACAGTAATACTGTAAACAATTCTGCAATGCCATGATCTTCGTGATCCACTTGCCATGATCCGCTCTGGTGCCATTTTGATTCATCCTTTCGAACACAGGCACAACTAACAATCAATATCGAGATCTAGCTTGCTTAACCAATCTAGTGTCAAGTTGTATGATAGTTAACCGTATAACCAATCATTAGTAATTCGATACACAAACGTCTCATGATGGAATAAGTTTTGTTTTCAGGAACAACGCGATGTATCTATCTTTTTAATGAAGTACGTCGATATTAATGTCATTGTCATATTACTCTTTTCAAAGACAGTTTTTGCAATTGTGATCATTCAATAGAAAGAGTCCCATCTCTGAATTCCCGTGGTGGACCAACCTGGACGCAATTATATACGAGAACGACGACAGAAACGTCTGAACCCCCACGAATGAATGCCCCCGTCGCGCTTCATCACTTGTATGTGCCCTAAACTGCCACATCTCTCGCCATATACAATAATGTACTTTTCAAAAGGCACCCTTTAAGTTACAGGACAAAAGGAGAAGGGTCCCGCTGCTGGGCGTTACGCCCTTTAACGATTAACAGCCATTTAATAGAAGAGACGTAGTTATATTGATGGCATTGAAGAATTGGAACCCACCATGAAGATAAGAATAAACCGACCACCTTCTTGTTCCCGAGCGATGACACCAAGCGTTCCTACTTCTATCCACTCTTCTGGAATTCAATATATTTATACTACGCGTTCGCATGCGCACCTCCAACTAAATAACAGTAGTCATTATCAAAGAAAAACCTAGAATTTCTTTCCCAGCAGCTGGGCGTGCGTAGAGTGATCCCGAACATATATGATGTGCACCTCCCTGTGACATGTCTGCTCATTCCTATGGCAGAATGAAGCACGCGTTACATCCATGATTATTGGACTGTTGTGATATGTCCTGCTTTTCACTTGGTCTTCGTGGATGGGATGCACTGTTGGTTTTGAAGGTGCCACGCCACAGATTTGTTGCTGTCAGACAGAGAGAATGCATTTAAAGGGACTGAAATGGATAGCTTATAAGCACTTTACGCATACATGTACAGATCGATCGAATCCATGCGTGATACATTTTTCCAATTAAAGCTTGTGTTCATGCACATATGTATTTGTTGATAAGGAGGCAATGGCATGCTCCGTTTTTGGCCAGCAATATTGGGAAAATTAAACAATATTTTTGTTATTGAAAGATTAATATACGCAATTTATTATCAGAGAATTGATTTGTTATCAAGTATACATGCATGCATGCATGCATACATACGTATGTATTTACGTACAAACATACATACATACATACATATATAGCAATAATCCATCCATATATATAAGTAAAATTGTATCTTATTGTAATAAATGCTCTCTAATTAATAAAAAATTACTTAAATATAATATTAAAAATTAAGAGAATTGATTTAATCAAATCACGCCCCATTATGAAATCCCAATATTTTCTCCGCTTATTAGAAAAGGCCCAATTCAAAAATTAAGTGATAATGAAGTATACTAAATTATTTAATTAGATATTAACCTAATTTCTATTATTATAAGGGCGAAACTATTGTAATATATGAAATTATGGTAATATAAAAAGAAAAAAATAAATATTGTCATCAAATTTTTTATTTATAAGATACGTAATCAGTTTTGTGTGAATATCTATAATAATATGTATATTATACAATTATTAGATAAATATATAATGCATTGAGGCCATTAGTTAAAAATATTTATCGAACCATTCAAAATTAGTCTAATTATATAACTTGATTATCGAATGAAATTTCAGATTAACTTTCAACATATTTTATTGTGTTAAAGAGCAAATATATTTTTCAAAAATCATAATAATTGTTATAAGAAAGGATATATATAATTGTTTAAAATGAACATATATGTACAACACCAAATGATATATACACTACAAAAACAATTGATGATATATAGAATTTTTTAAATTATCATGATCCTTTAAAAGAACAAATTTATGACATAATGCTATTAATTGGTAAAAAATAAAAATAAAACATAAAGATAAGGATTTTATAAACAATGTTTTAAAAATACAAATTTATATTCTATTCACAAAACTTAATATATGTGATAAATTTATAGAAACAGTTAAATTAAAAATGTGATGCATATTAATTGAATATAAATTATTATTATAATATATTTTTATTGAAAAAATAATCACGGATTATTATTCATATTAAATTTAAAACTTGAAAATTATTATTATTTTGTATAAGATAATTTATGCTAAAAAATATAAATAACTACGATAAAAATTATATAAAGATATATGAACATCCGTGCAGGACAAAAAAATTAGTATATAGTAAAATTCACTCCATTTTGTATTAAATAGGTTCAGTAGTGAGATTAAAATAATCAATTTATAATGATTTAATAATGAATTATAATTGGATATTATTATTAATATTGAAAAAAATTAATTGATCATATAAAGGACTAAACCATAAACTATTGGTATGCCAAAGAAATTAACACAAATTAAATTGAGTATAAAATGTATAAATCAAATTTGTATGAGAAACTTTTAAAAATATATATATTGAATAATTTAATTGGTCCAACTTCATTGAAAGGTATAATTCAACGATTATTATGTGATTTTTTAAAACCTACTTTTTGATAATTTTGTTTAATTGTATGTTAAGCTAATTTCTATTATCAGTTTGAAATTGTTATTATTATTTTTGAACTTATGATAATATAAAATTTAAACAAGGATGTCACAAATTTTCATATTTAAAAAATGGGTAATTAAGTGAATATATATGAACTTATCCTAAGGATATCATCTACAACAAATCTTTCTAATATACTTGCCATTAAATATACATATATTAATATCGTGCTTACTTATTGAGACTATTTGTTGCAAAATATATATTGAACGATACAAAATTAGTCTAATTTATTATTTAATTATTAAAATTATTTTATTGCGTTAAGAAGTCAATATGTTTTTCGAAATTCAGATTAATTGTTATAAAAATGATTTAAAATGTTTTAAGCTCATAAATAAAAATATAATTTTAAAAAAATTATGGTCTTATAAATGAAAAATATTACGATATCCTGCTTTGAGCTTAACTCATAAATACAATTGAAAAAAATTTAAAAATAAGAATCTCATAAATTGTTCAAAAAAACGAGCAAAATGAATTTTTATTCTAATTACTAAACTTAATATATGTCAATTTATATTGATAATTAACAAAAATATGATGATGCATGTCAATTGAAATAAATAGTTTCAAAATGCTGTTATAATACTTAACTTACTATGTGGGCAAAAATATTATTTTACTCTAATTTTTAATAAAAATGAAAAGATAAATATTTGAAATTATAATTAATAATAAAGCATTTTTTTTATTTTTAATCAAAAAATGTGTTTCAATGCAAATAATTACAATAAGAAATTGTCTAGGAATATATGAAAGCGACCATGTACAATGCACGGGATAGAAAGTTAGTATTCCTTGAAGCCTGCTTGCAATTATAGTTTAAACTAATTAATGAGCAAGGCACGCGTCTAGTATATATTAGGTATTAGATAACGAATTAATTGGATTACTTATACGCTAGAGGAGTCATCTTATGATGAATTTGATCACTTCATCAAATGCTTCCAATTAATCCGATCAATAAAGACAGAACAAGGGGTGGTTGGTGTGGGGGATTTATTGGGCATTCGCATGTGCCTCAATAATGACAAATCCTACACTGACCACCAACAACAGTTGAATTTCGCATTACTATCGCAATATATTAATTTGAACTTTCCATATAAAATATTCAATTAAGGATTTTTGCAAATTAGTTAGATATTAATTCTTCTGATTGATGGGCCTGATTTGCATTATCGAAAAAAAATTGGCCTAATTTGCAGAGTGAGGTAAGTACGTACCCTTATATTAATAAGTAAAACGAATGATTCTATTTGGTCGGTGGGGCATGTGAGTGGGAGGAGGTTGATCGATCAATTTTTGGATTATCGATCAGCTCCCATATCATTGGTTCATGTCGTTTATTGAAGATCTTTCTGACCCTAAAACCCTTCGCCTACCTATATATATATATATATATATATATATATATATATGTAGGACGCAGTACATGCATATAAACATACATACAAGGAGTATGGAATAATAATAGAATGATCATGAAGGCCAAATTCAATCGAGAGTATTATTATTGATATTGTTATGAATGGACTTACTTCACTTATGGTTAACATATACTACTTGCTCAATTATTACATTGAAGAAAGGTTCACCCCATTATTGTCCCGTGTCCGGTCCCTCCATTATATGTGATTATTTGGGTAGGGAGCTAAGATCAATGGAGCTCTGTCTTGATACGATGACTTGCGACTTCATCTAATTACATCATTTTCCTAGAGGAAAAGAAAGAAATAATTATTATATATATATATATATATAAATTATTCATTGTACTATTTTCTGTTTGAACTTTGGTATCTGAAAGCTCAATTGGGCCCCGATTAATTCAATCGAGCCATGTTGGTCCACTAAGAGGTAAAACTCTCCCAACGTGAATTTTCTCCATTCACAAAACTCGAACTCAAGATCTTACTTACAAGGAACCAGGAACAAATCACTTGAACCAAGTCAAGTTGGTATGTATTGTATTATTTAGTGTACCCCATTTCCATCATTCTGTTTTTGGCTAATTGCTTCTATTTTTTTTTGTTTTAATTAAGTTTTTTTATGAATATAAGATATTGTTTAATGAATTTGTTAGTATCCTCGGTTTATTGATTAAGACCACTCCGGTGTAAACTTCAACTTGATTCTAGTCACATATAGGTGAATTTTTTCATGAACATTTTATTAAGAAATAAGAACCTCTTGAATTAGAAGAAATAGAAGCGATCCCATAGAAGAATGTTCATTAGCATATCTAATCTACCCATATATTACAAGCATTTATTACAGTAAATTATTTCGAGCGCAATAAATTTCATTGCAATTAGTCTCCTAGTCCCCTATGAATTGAATATGGGCAAATTCAAGTGAGTTGTATGATCTATGACTTACATCTACTAGGAAAATTTACACCAGAAAATTTATTCTACTACTTGTCGGAGAATCAGTTACATTGGAAGCGATTGGGATCTGATTGTTTGATCTTGTCCAATACTAGAGGATCCCTCTCATATATAAATACACACACATATATATATATATGGTGTTCATGTTGGGTGGAGTAATTTGATCGAGAGAGGTAAATGATGATGATGGAGTTCCCATGGATCTAACAACATGTGGGCATGTCTCATCATCATGTGCCCATGGTGGCCCTAAATTACAATTTTATTTAAGGAGAGGTACTACCTCTTTGGATACCAATATTATTCGATTTCTTTTATCACTCCAATCTATTTAAATCCATATAGAACAAATTACCAAATTTTCAAATTTATTCTTATACTTATAGCCCATATTTAACGGGTCAGAAATAGTGTACCAATGAGCTTAAATTTATACGTACATGCATATGAATGCTGATTGACTGGAGCACATGAAATTAAGATTCCGATAGATAAATAATGAATCAATACTAGTCTATGTGTGACCTTAAATCTAAATTTCCATTTGATTTAAACTTATTGATCTTCTGCGGAAGGCGGAAGTAAGGTGTGTCTTCCTTTGCTTGACATTCATTATGGTAGAAAATCTAAATTATACAAGTCCATGGTTGTATTAATGTCCAAATGAGACGTATCGGGATATTCCAAGGTTCAATTAAATAATAATCCAAAATTATTCAGCCAAAAAAAAAACAGAGAGAGAATATAATAACCCAAAAGAACACCACCTTGATCCCATAGCAGTAGCACCAAATTAATATATATATGTGTGTGTGTGTGTGTGTCAAGTCAAAAGGTAGATGGGGTAGGTTCATTGGGTAGTCCCATTCCACGAATTTTAATTAATCAGAAGCCTGCAACTTCCACACATAATACATAATATAGTCGGATTTATTCACGCTTTTCTTTCTTTGTTTTTTTCTTTTGGGCCAGTGCTAAATCCAATTTAAATCATCCGATGATGGAGTGTGGTCAAAGGCAGATCCACTGGTCCCTCCTCTTAATTATATCAATGACAGAAAAAATTACTTGCACCATTCTGTTTTGCATTCCTATCGGAAATCTAATTTGCAGTTTTATATATTGATGTCTTTTTTTTCATAGATATATATCGATATTTCTTAATTATCTACATTATACAGACACCATTTCGGCCTTTAGCATGGCATTGCTGGTGAATTGCAGGAACCTCAGATCTTGATATAATGTAAATGTAACGAACAAATAAATTTTGATGGATGAATTATATATTGGACATAAATCTTGATATATATATATATATATATATATATTATAATGTAAATGTAGATGGGATGTGGGCTAAAGTTAAGCACTATGTCACCCCATGTATCTGAGTTCTTAAGCACAAGAACATAAGCATGTTAATTGGCGCCTGCGCAAAGCTCCACGTGTAGATATGATTATATGTATATATTTATGTATACGTACATCATTACGTATTACTGCTTAGGATTTAATCTTGGATTCTTCCAGTAAAGATGGATGGTCCCTAAAATTAATGGTTCATTTGCTGCAATTTTCATGATGATATGTCGAGAATTAAATAATTTACAAATCTCAACTGCACATGAATTGGATACTTTATGTCCCAAACGATGATCAATGAGATTATTTAATTTATCAACATATCCATTAATCCTTCTTGCTTTAGTCCTTTGGATTGTGAATGTAATCACACATAGATTTATAATAATGATCGATATATGAATCCATAATGGGCTAATTAATCTTATAATAATTTTCTCTTACAATATACGAAAGTAGGTCCAGGCTATATAAAACAAATTAGATCAGAACCATCCTTCCATTACCCAAAAATTAAAAAAAAAATAAAAAATAAAAAATAAAAAAGGGAAAGACAGAGAGTTATCCACATCCGCCTTTGTTTTAGAAAAACGACTTGTCTTTATTTTTCATAAAATTGTTGACATATATTTCATTAAGAATTTAGATCAAATAACATGCGATAGATCGATTCAGAATATTCAAATTTTCGCAAGGCTTATTCTCCTCATTAAGTAGCAATCGTGGCATGATATAATAATAATCGGGAGATTAACTTCATTGATTATTTCAAACGGAAGATTTTACTATGTAGACTTGTCCATTTACTTTTCTTTTGTCAAACGTAGATCTACCTACTTAGCCAAAGAAAATATGTCCTTCTGATTTTTTTTTTTTGGAAATTATTAATATTATTATTTTTTACAAAGAGAGCCATGCAAACCGGGCTCCTCGGTAATTCCACAAGAAGAGGCTCTGCTCTGACTTTGCATTCACTGTAACGCCTCTGACCATGAAGAAGATTCACGTGCCCGTTTTAGATTATAAAAAAAACCATAAAATAAAATATAATAATAATAATAATAATAATAGTAGTAGTAGTAATTTTCCATATGTGAAATGTGAATACACATTTCCGAAAAACAAATTTTCAAAAAATTCGAGATCCTCACCTACTCAACCGGTTACCGCTTGAGTTAAGCTCCCTAACAAGAACATGGCCAACCGGGAGAAGATAATTAAGATCCAATTAACAAGGCTTTAACCTATTTTTAACTCAAAAGCAGAAAAATAAATCAACTCATTATTTTCTTTTCTTTAGGTGTAAAAGGGGGTGAAGGACAATTGGCATAGTAACTCTCACATGCCATAATCATATGCCCAAACCTTGCCGATGAATATCCGATTTGAGCAAAAACTACACCAAGATCCAAGGACCTTGTCTCGTCATCACAACCCAAATGAAGTATTAGGAAAACATCACCTATTTGCAAGTCTATAGTCAAAAAACTACTACCGCAAGCAAGTTCTGACAACAAAATATGGAGATCTTTCCCTCCTTTATATGCGAGACTTGAACACCTGACATAATGCTTGAAATACAAACGTGTTGCCAACTGAACTGCACCTCATTGGTAACTCATTGTTTTCTTCAAAATCCCAAGGGTTCGTGAATCTATTAACTAAGATTAATTATCAATCAAGTGTCGACTCGACTTTGGCAATGAGAACCTTTTGGTGATTTTGAAAACTTTACACTATAAGACGTAAATAAGATCCATATGCATGGAACATAGTTCATTAACTGGATCTCATTTCATGATCGATAAATATCTAATTATTAATCGTGATAGTAACGATGATCCTTGAGAATTATTTTGAGTTTAGGACAATACTTGGATTTTGTAACTGAATTTTCAAATACAGTCCAAATATAAAACGCTTACTCTTGTTGTACAAGAGTTTTAGTTTTGTAGTTTGCCCATGACTAAAAATTCAACCACGAAGCCCCAAGAATTTATCTTTGAGCCTAAAAAAAAAAAGGAAAGATGGAAGTTGACTACATCGTACCAGTTGGGCACGATTTCTTAGGCGGCGAGGACTCGAGCGGGGTTAAGATTATATCTAACCATAATCTCTGATATGAGTATGTGAAGTGGGTCCATCACTATCATATTATCGCCACATCTTTTAAAGATACACTCAATAAAAAGTCAGATTTACTACTCCAGTTAGGAGCAAAGCTACAAGGGCTCCGGGGGCACTTGCTCACCCCCTCAAATTCAAGTTCCTTCACTTTTTGCCCCATAAACTTTAACTATTTAAGATTTTGCCCACACAAAATTAATATTTTACCTCCGCTAAAAAAGATATTTATGTATCATCTATGTGGAGTCATATTATTGCCTTCACTGGATGAAAATCATGACTTCCTCTCTTACTTCAACCGTAGTCTCTTTTTTCTTGGTCTCTCATAGGGCCCACGTACTATTATATAATTTATATTAATTAAATTAATATTTCTTCAACAACAAAAAAAAATTTAAATCCTTCTTCTCCATCGTTCGCATCTCTGCTACTGCCCTTCCCTTCTCCTCCATCGTTCCCATCTCTGCTACTTCTCCTCCTCCATCGTTTCATCGTTCCTCCGCTGCCGTTTCCTCCTCTAGAAGAAAAGTCTACCAATCAATTCAACTGCCGCCGCTGCCTTCTTCGTTCAGTCCGTCTCTGCCGTCGAGCCCTGCATCTCATGCTCGGATTCTCGCCGAACACCTAATTACCCAAATTAGATCAAACCAGAAAGCCCTTTTCCTTCCTCCTCCTTCAGATTGAACCCCACATTGATCGAACTCGGAATCCATAACTCATAAACCCTTTCCCGATGGGGAAAGAAGCTCCAGAGCTGGGCTTCAATGGCGGCACCGGGCTGCTGAGCAGAGGAGAAGAGAGAGAGAGAGGCAACGGACATTAAAACAAATAAAAAAATAAAAAAGAGCAACAGCTGCTGTGCGTGGGCCCAAGGGCTGCCACGTGGTAGCGTCAGAGACGCGGGAGAAACCCCCGCTGGGGATAGTCTAACGGCGCTAAAGTGACAACACGTGAGAGCCGGCTACAGTTACTGGGACATGGACGGTCGGAGAAAGATAATTTCAATTTGCCCCCTGATCTCTGCTTTCCCTACCAAATCTCTCCCGAAAATTTCATCAATCTAACTTTCACCCCTATGTTTGCAGACTTGTCCTGAGGTGGCCCATATGGTCACCCTCGTCGAAATTGTTCGACGCAGACAAAATGATGGAGAAGGCCATCATGAGGACGAGAAGAAATCTCTCAAGCTTTACAGCTAAGCGATGTAGGTCCTTCCAGGACTTCCGAAAACGCGAAGATCTCAATAGATATCCCAATGAATCTTATGCATGCCATTTATACAGAGAATAACCGAAAACTCACCAAAATGGACCCCATATATATATATATATATATATATATCATATAAGACAGTAACGAAGTTAATTCGATGATACTTCTAGCTCATACTCATATAAAACTTCATAAGTTTCCACTGACGAAACTGACGATTAGTTTGCTACTAAAGATCTCATTATATGAAAAATAAAATTGTATCAAAGAGAGTGTAGCATATTAGAGCATACACTCGTGTCATAATCAATAAATTTCAAATTCGATATTCATGATCAAACTACCTTTATTCCTTTATTAATTATTAGAATAACTATTTTACTATCCTAGATCCATGAACTTTTGTAACCGAATATATGTGTGTGTGTGAAGTTGTACATGAACTTTTATCTATACTATCGTTTGTGTAAGTAATGATCGTTATTGATCAAAAGTAATGATCGTTCTAAGTGATTACAGAATTTCACTAGTAAGTTATAAGGCCGTATTAATTAACTCGAGATGAAAAAACGGGCGTAACGTAATATTGCATGCCTTTATTTGTGAATCGAGATATTACAGTTCGATTCTTATGTTGGACTATTCCTTCCTATCCCATTATTATAGCTATTAAAATTTACATCACAGTGTACTACATATTTGCCTTTCTTTGAAATAATAATATAAAAAAAACCGACACTATTCAATTGAAAAAGAATATGCAAGAAAAATATGGAGAAATTCGGAATTGTATTTACGACAGGAATCTGTTGAGGAAATTTTGTCAAATCAAATCAAGGAAGGGGAGAGCCCCCCGTGACTAACTTTTGGGAATGTACAAACTCTGCTACTGTATCTGTACTGTTTCTGTCCTGAGCTGTTGCACGTATGGTAGAGATTCTTTATTATTCAGAGATGGGGAGAGATTTTTCCCACTTTTTTGACTCGTTTCATTGGGAAAACAAGTTGACATTTCTTGGAGCTTTTTGTACATAAAGGCTACTGGCTACTATCGTCCAACTGAATTCCCTCAATCATTCATGCATCTTTTTTACTTTTACTCCAACTTAACAAAAAGGTCAAAAAAGGTTAAAAGTGAAAACACCATCCTGTTCGTGTGCCTTTCAAGATTGGCATAGGGTAATAATTTGATGAACTTTGATTGGTTAATAATTAATGATTAAGTTGTTTTTATCTTGGTATATGTGGTCATGTCTATCAATATTCTAACAGGGTATTTACCTAAAATGATCCATCATTTTCCCGTTTTGTCAAATCTATCATATGTTTTTTTTATCAAATCTATCACATGATTTACTTTTTGTATCAAATCTATCCCGGCGTTATCTTTTCCGTCAACATCTAACGATCGTGCTGACGTGGCGCCTACGTGGCAAGTGTGGCCCACTATCTCTCCACGTGCCACGTTAGCACGACCGTTAGATGTTGACGGAAAAGATAACGTCGGGATAAATTTGATGCAAAAAGTAAACCATGTGATAGATTTGACCAAAAAAAACATATGATAGATTTGACAAAACGGACAAACCATGGATCATTTTAGGTAAAAATCCCATATTCTAACTATATGCCAATGCATGGTTGTCAGGATCTCAATCCGACTCTTAAAATTTTACAATTACATGATTTACGAGCAAGTCTTCAACGAGGATCTAAGTTGCAAGATCTTAGTAGGATCTTAGTAGTATTAGTCGATATGTCAAGTCCATTGAGCAACCAAATCGTTTTTAAAGTGATTAGCTTTTATATCTTTATTGGTTGTTTGATACTTCTATTCAATAATGTCATTTATTAATTGTGAGCTGCTTGTAGGTAACTTGTGAATGATGCCTTCTGTTTTTCTATGATTTGTTATTGACGATTGGTCTTTTCAGAATTTAAAATTATATGAATAGGAATTGATATTTTATGATAGGTAAGAAATCTAATAGTAAATAGAGTACCATGAACATAAAAACATGAACTTCTACTTCTATATATAATTATATGTAGGTTTTTACAATCCTTTATCCGAATTGGTAATCCATTGTACTTTCACTCTTATATGGAACCTACCGGGCTGCAATGATGGTATTGTAAGAGACAAAGTAGTCAAATCAAGTTTTCAGGTAGAAACGTTGGATGATTCACAAATTCAAAACGTAAAGTCGCAAAATTTTATAAAAAAATTTAATAGTATTTAAATAATATTATTATATTTATCTATGGGAGCAATTACCATTAGAGAGTTAAATATAAGTCTCAATATACATTCCTGCTAATGTTCCAAGCAAAATAAAATTAACTCTTCTTTTTGTATTTTTTAAACATTGATATTGTATAGGATAATATTTTGAATTAATTTCCGATATTTTTAAGTTAGTCACTCTTTATTTATAAGTCGGCAATCAAATTCAATTAACACTCGATATTTATAAGTCGGCAAACATATTCAATTAAATGCACTTAGATTGGATAAAAAAATGACAATATATATGTTCAATTTGATTTGATAGAATCGAGTTTCCTACTGTTTTTACTGAACATAATCGAATAATTGCTCGAGTTTATTAAACTTAAGTTTTTGTAACGAGTTGACTTGTTATAGGAGGTAAAAACGCAAAAAATATGAGATAATAAGAGTAAGAATCAAAATTTTGCCAATAATTTACCAAATGAGCTTTGATTTAACAAGATTGATCGGTGGTAGTCGAACATGTGTACCGAGAAAGAAACATGCATGCAGATTGATCAGTGAATTATGCACTTATGCTACCTATTGGTATTGATAGGCTTAGTAGCTGCCCTATTGGACTCGACATTTTGCTATTTGGGGATGTTGTAAGGATTATCATTAATAATGCAATTAAAAAAATCAATTTCAACAAAAAAGGAAAATATTATGAATATATATGCGATATCTTCACAAAAAAAATTCATATTCAATTTATTCAGATATATTTGGCAATTTCCCCTCATTATATATACAACACACAACAATTTTATTGCATTATCGCTTTACAAAATTACAAAATGAAAGATTTGAAGGGTGGTACATATCCCCCTAAATCCGTCCCTCCGATCAAGGAAACGAGATTACTGTTTAATCTTCCGAATGGAAATAATTGCTTTGAGTAATATGGAGTGTAGAAATGAACCTTTTTGGCTATTCCTGTCAACTCAAGAGCATATACATTAATTGGTGTTGGAATGATTTCTTCGTGGAATTTAAGAAAATTATTACAAAATGATGATTAGTGAGTGTAAAAGCTGGTTAGATTAAAAAAATTGCCAGGTGATTCCCTTTTACCTTCTCATTAATGCAAAGCAAAGCATTGTCCATTGGATGGCTATCTCATCGATGATCAAATGGCTTTATTTTCCTCTTTAGATTAATTTTCTTTTGAATAATGTGATTCTTCTGACCCGTAGCTTCTTCTTTTTTTCCAATTAAAGTGCCGTTAACGCTATTAATTTGTCGACAAATTGTAGTGGTGTAGAATTTAATGATGACTACGTTGTTTTGTTCCTCAATTTTAATCATCATTATGTCTTCCATATTCGATCATCTTCACTTATAAACATTAAGTGACATAATGCAACGAGTCGATTGTTTATGGTTTACCCTGAATTCATTACTAGAAAAAATCTGGCAAGTATTGCACATATGTCGAAACCAAAGTCAATTTAACTTAATTTTACCTACAACAAAACAAAATAATTCATACAAAGTTAAAGGATGAGCCTCATTTATACCACTCTTTTTCAAAATCAAAATCACTTAACTCATACAAAGTCAAATGGTGGACCCCATATATAACCATTTTATATCACTTTTTTTCAAAATCAAAATATGATTTTAAAATGTTACTTATATACTAAACGGATCATAAAAATTTTTATAAGTAAGTGGTAGTTATGCACATATTGAGTGGCCGCACATTGCAAAAACATTAGTTTTTCATACTATATGCCATAATTCCAAGTATATATTGAATCTCCTTAATCATTCAGCAGAAAAAAAAAAATTGAAATTAGATTAATTATTTGAACATCTTGTGGAACTTTTTATTTTCTTAATTTTTAAAGTACCACTGTTAATATTGTTAAACATTATATATATATATATATATATATATATGGGTGAAATATTTTTTCTAGTCATAAGGCAAGTCTATATGCCTAATACAATGATAGAAAATGAAACGAAATAAAAGGATATATAAACCCAAGACATTCTAATTTCGAATCGGCGTCTTATACCACGGTACTAAAACCACTTTCTCAGGGTGAAATAGAATTTTGGATGTTAGCTCTTTGGCCATTGGAGATGATGATGATAATTCCTATTACTGTTTATAAATTATACTTCATCAAAATGGGTAATTTTTTTTTATTTTGGTGAAGTATCAAAATGGAATTTTAATATTTTAGCGTCTTATGAAGAAATACTAGTACCTTCCGGTTACACTTTTATCGCTCTCTATAGCGCATACTATTATTTGAGTTATCTTTTTTACTATTGCTTTACCCGTGTGTTGCACTGGATTTTTACATTATTTATGGTTACCATAATAAAATAATTTTCAGAGTCTCACCACGAGACCTAGTCAGGTCATTAGACGTGCCAGGGGCATTTCCATAAATTATAAATGTTTAAGGGTACTATCGTAATATTGGTGGAACTCCAGAAGAACGGCATTGCTTTTGTCACAGCAAACAAATTCAGATTATGAGCCTATAAATAAGTAGAATCTAGATGTAGCTGTGCATGGAGTTGCATGATTCAGATTCTGTGACGGATCATTTCTTAGAATCTGAGTAGTAACGACGTCGTATTTGGATCTCAACTATCTCAGAGTTTGACCGGTCACGACGTCGTCTTTGAGTCGCGGTTACGGGGCAGTTACATATTAATGAGATAAAGATTATCCAAGGTGGACTGAGTCAAAATTCTGGATAATTATCACGTGGGGATAAGATTACAGTTAAGGAGAATTGGATAACAATGAACCCACTTTCTCAAAAGATCAAGGAGGAGATTTGTAACTGCCAAGATGGGAAGAAAATCTATAAATATCAGAAAATCCCACGGGATTTCTAGACCAAAAACTTATTCAACAAATAAAATATCTACAGATTTCTCAGTTCAGACGAGCTTGTAGCGGTAGGGTGATTTCTTCAACGATTTAAGTTCACGAGTCTATCGCGGCATGATCATATCCTCAGCGACATAGTCACGACCCCATCAGCTTGTTGACAAAAGGTCTCGTCCCCATCACATGACCATTCGCTTAAAGCGTCTCAACGTGGTTGCATTTTTTCTACTTCATTTACAGGTAACCTCACACCTAAGTTCAGAGCCTAAACTACTTATCTCGATAGAAAGCATAGTAGACCATCATCTGTAATTTTGGTTCGAGTTGTTTATATTTCTTTATTTTTCATTGTAATTCTATCAATGTATCTTTTATCTTTAGTTAATGAAGTGCATTCCTCATTGATTGTTTATTTTCATTAAGTGAGTCTTTTTAATACCCATAGTCCTTATACGGAAGACATTGTTAAAAGAATCTACCTAGGATTTGAAAGGAAAAGAGGTTTCCTAATTTTGTCTTTATAAAGAGTTCGAAACCGCCTTTCTCCCTTCACCAAAATCCGACAATAGTTATTAATCAAAATTAGTAAAACTAATTGTACTGTTAATATCAATATATAATTTCTATGCTTGATTATACGACTGATAATTCTATTTATACCTTTTTTAGCATCATTTTCTTTATATATTAGCAATGAAGAGACACATGATTATACAAAAAAGTTTCAGAGATAAAAATACATCATGTTTGTATATTGATAATGCATTTAACATAAGCAAATGTGACACCTTAATTATGTAATATAAGTTCCTTGTCGCTTATTTTTTAAACGTAAGTGAATATTTTGCTCAAGATTTTAATAGGATTGTTATTCTCTTGAGTTTTTTTCTAATTTTTTTGACATGCTTTTTTAACCTTCTAATGTATGATTAACTTGACTTCATTTATAACTATATAAATTTGATAAAGTTTTGTATAATTACATTAGTAATATATTTTAAAAAAATAAAAAAGAAACTATTTTAACGTGGTTTAGCTAATATAAATATAACATAGATATATATATTTTATACATACTTACCTAGACCACCACTTTATAAATACAGTTGATTTGCATTGCATATAATAAACCATATAATTCACTAAATTAATTAGCATAAGTTAAATATTTTTTGGGTCAAGTGCTTAGTATTTCTATTTTAAATTAGTTAGCAACAATATTTTTGCTTTTTTTAATAAGTTAATTTGTCAAAAGTATAATTTTGAGGTCACAAATTGTAATTTTTATGATCCATCGATATAGTTATTTAAATATAAACCATTATAAACATTGCATCCATTTTTCCATCTAATGCTTTGATTATTCCAATTTTTAACCATATAAGTGACTGTATTAACTTTTTAATAAATCAAATTTATAAAGAATATACCATTAGAGCCATAAATTCCTTTTTATATTTTTCATGATATTTGGAGTGTAGATACTTAAAATACTTAACTAAATATGCATATTATATAGGGTTAATTATTCAAATGATATAAAAAGTTTTAAAGGTGTAATGCTTTGGTAAAATAGAATTTTTGGTAACAATTTAATACAAAATCTTTCAATTTGTTACTATTAACTACACTCCATCATATGATCCTCTAATGCCGTTATTACTTGCTGACGCGACAGATGACGTGTCCTCTCACATTTGACGTGGCATTGGCCATACTTTAAAAAATTAATTGTTTCAATTTAATTAAAATAAATAAAATATAAAATAAAATAAGAAGATTCTCTCTCACCTCTCCTCTTCCTTTTCATCTTTCTCCCCTCTCCATCTAGATCCCATTTCTCCCATGGTAGTCTACCTGTCGACCGCAAAGCTTCCTGCCAGTTGCTGAAAGCTCGTCCCGACTGGAGCCCTCTCTCTTTCCTCCTCCTCCTCCTCCTCCTCCTTTAGTTGTCTTCTTATATATATATATATGGACTTAATCAATGGCGGGGCGACCCCTTTACCACCCCTGATCTCCCTCTCATCTAATTTGTCTCTCTCTTTTCTCTCTCCCATCTGCTCACATGGTCGATTTATCATAGCAAAGAGACCTTAGCTCTCAGGTTCTAATAAATTGTTACTTTATTTTAAAATTATGCTATGTCAGAAGTGTTTTTGACATGTCAGAATGCCACGTCAACAAATTGTAATGGTGCTAGTAGATAGGTGACGGGGTGTAGCCGATTGCAACAAATTCAAACGTTTTTGTACTAAATTGTTACTAAAAAATCTTTTTGTACCAAAGTGCCACACCTTTAAAACTTTTTGTATCCTGAGGTAATTAACCCTATTATATACATTTTATATTTTTACTTTTATTTAATTTAATAATAAAATAGGGGTTAGTTGATGTGCATCTATATATATATAAAGTTGTATCTCACACATTAAATAGGGTTAGAAATGTAATTTTATAAATATTGCATGATTTTAAAGGTAAATGTGTAAATAATATTCTGAATTAAAAATACTATCTCAAAGAAAATAAATACTATATTAACGATATATTTACATGAATTATCTATATATATAAAGTTGTATCCCACAAATTAAATAAAGTTAGAAATGTAATTTTATAAATATTGTAAGGTCATAAAGGTAAAAAATAATATTATGAATTAAAAAATTTTATCTCAAAAAGAAAATAAATACTATATTAATGATATATTTACATGAATTAAATGCAAATCAAGAGTGAAGTAATTGTAAATATATATACAATTAATTCACATATATACCAAAAAATTTTAAATTTTTTTTTTTCAAAATTATCCTCAAAACTTAAATAATTGTATGAGATTTGATTAAAATAAATATACTTTGATTTCTCATTAAAATAATTGACTCATTTTAGCTTAAATTATACAAATCTCAGCTAATTTCATTCATGTATATACATATCGTTATATAAACTTGACTACAATTAATGGATTATAGTGTATATTTGTTTTATGGTCAATATATCTCAGCAAAAATGAATATAAATTTTCACCTCCGAATACTAAAAAATTGACTATAAAAGATAAAGTGTACTAATTGTTTGCATTAAATGGTCTCATAATAGTATTTTTACCATCAATGCCAACGCCAACTCAATGTAAGTTTTATTACCAATGTTGTATAATAAATGTATAACAATAAATGTATTGTAATTCATAGATTAATACGCTAAATAAAAAATTAATTAGTAATACATATTATTATAAAATAACAGTAGCAAATATCAAAATGAAGAATACATTAATTGGAATCATTATTGTTATTTCAATAGCAAATAAATATTTATAATCTTACAAAAATAAAGAAAATTTATAATTACATGAATTTAAACTTTATTGAATAATGTTTTGAAACTACTGCAAATCTTGCAAAGCTCAATTAAGTAAATCTCTCATGAAAATAATTGATTCATTCTAGTTAAAAACTTAAAATTATTCAAATTCACAAAATAGAATATATGAGATTTGAGTAAGAATAGCACAACAAATTGTGAAATTTAATTTTTTTGAAAAAGTAAAAAATTGTCAATTTTTTTTTTGATAACTCATCAGAAATTCCAATTAAGAGAATATTATAGAGTATAACAAAGAGATTAACGTGTTACCCACGATAATAAAAGATAACAAGAAAGGAAGTATAATGAAAAAAGTTATAATTACTAATATTTTATCGAATTGGAAAATTAATAATTTTGAAAATGTTACACCCCATTTTTCTTTTTCTGCTCCAATATATTCGTAATATTTGAATTGATCAAAATTTTTAAAGATATTTGGATGTAATTAGTAGATATAATATACTATAGAAAAAAGGAATAATTTTTCATGAAATTTTTTAAATTTAATTAAACAATTAAATTTGAATTATATAAAAATATATTTATTGTAAAAGTGCACTGGTAAAAAAACCTAGGTGAAAGTATATATTGATGATTTCCGGATGAAGCCTTGATTTCTATTTTTCATTGGAACGGTTGGGCATATAATTATTTTCTGGCGGGTCCCAACATATAAAATTTGAAGGGGAGAAAAGAAACCAAAGAATTTGGCATTTAATGGGGAAGAGAGGACCACAGCTGGGTCATGATATCATTCTTTTATTGGGAGCACTAGGAAGGACAATAATTGCCCGATCCCTATTTAATTTTGAAGATAACCTCATTGCTTCCTGTTGCGATTCCAACGATAGTAGAAGATAATATGAACGAAAAAGTAAAAGGAACACACGAAATTGATTACCCAGTTCGTCAGTAATTCTGACTACGTTTGGGGGATTCGTCAAGTCAGGTATATCACTATTTTTTAGTTAGGGTTACATAACTCAACACTTCCATCGCATGTTGGTTATTTTTCGGATACGATTGAATCGAATGCATTTCATTATCATCCAATTCCTTTTTTATCTATCCTATCAGGATAACCCGTGAATTTAAGTATTCAATATGTAAAACATATATATGTTTTCTTTCAAAATGCATTACTTTGTATTTGAAAATTCATTGAATTCCTCTACCGAAAAAAAAGTTCATTTGATTCCTACTAATTCAAGTTGAATCCGGATCCGCCTACTAAATGCAACACATATTACTTAGATATAAGCAAAACTATAGTTACAAACTTCTTAAAAAGAGTGTGACATATAATATAAAGCCCTTATGTGCTCATGGAATTATATTTTAAAATTTTAATAAGAAGAGAGGATATGGAGGGGAAAGTATATAATAACTATATTTTTAATACTCGCATATAATAAACGGCTCTTAGCCGTTTATAAAATTGTGTTTCATGAGACGAGAGGATGGGGAGGGAAAAGTAAGAGAGGGAATATATATATATATATTCTAAGAAGTTGAGTGGAAAGAAAAATAAAAGGAAAACTTATAGTAGTTTCTTAGTTCAGTAAATTTAAAATATAGAAACCAATAAAAGTATTGATTGAGTGGTAAGCAGCTCACTCCATAAAGAGGAGAACACAAATTCGAACTTCGAGAAGTGCACTTGTTAGGAGAGAAAATAACCTTTAATACTCGATCTCCCGATTGGATTAGTCAGAATCTATTGGGCTTCTGGATATCAGAGTACACACCGAAAAATATATATATATATATATATAGAAGATGTAACAAAAAAAAAAAAAGTTGAATACAGAAACTTCCTCACCATAGAAAGATTTATACGTGTTCATCATCATCTGATACCTCAGTGACTATTGGTCCTACTTATGCTATTATTAGACTACGACAAAATCCG
This sequence comes from Punica granatum, assembly GCF_007655135.1. Lineage (NCBI taxonomy): Eukaryota > Viridiplantae > Streptophyta > Magnoliopsida > Myrtales > Lythraceae > Punica > Punica granatum. The sequence continues at coordinate 53,237,409 of NC_045127.1, forward strand.
CATGAGGATCTAGGCTTCTATAGATACTGGATTATTATTCTCGTTGAACTTTCGTATCTTCGTAAGTGTCGGCAACATAGTAATTATGCCCATATTAATCTCATGAAACCACAAACTCTGGACAGTGGGATAGTAGCAACGACTCAAGGGTGGATAGGTATCGGAGGATCGCCCCCAGAGGGAGTGCTTTCAATCTTGGGCAATCCCTAATTTTAAGATACCGGAGAGACGGGAGGGACTGAAACAACTCCGCGGGCAACTACTCTCCATCCTCAATTTCGCTGATGAAGAGAAATGTCAGTACGATGAGAGAGAGAGAGAGAGAGAATCAGATGTGGCGGTCAATGTCATCTGACTCTTTATTATGGTCGATGGAGATGGATCAATCGGCACCAGCACTGCCATCGGTCATTGGGGGGCCAAGGGGAAGTAGTAGAATACGATGCCTCGACTAAGCTTTGCTTGCATTGCCAAGCGAAGGGTTAACCTAGAAAGAACATTATACACGGTTGGCATTAGCCGCACGAGGCCAGAATAGTCAAAGGACGGCTATATAGATAATTAAGCCTCTACCTCGATTACTATTTTGGTGTATCGTGTCAAAACTAGGTTTTATGTGATTTCATTATCTTTATTATATATCTTAGTAAGTCCGATCATTTATTTATATATTTTCAATTATATGCAGGGGCATTTTGGTCTTTTCCACTACTAAGCTATTTCCTATCCTAGCTAGGCAAATGGCATTATAATATAGTTTTAATTCGCCTGGTTTTCTGCTTCCTCCAACTAACTACTACATACCGAAATTCATACCTAATATTTCGAGTATAATCTCTTGCAGGTCTCCTCTTTTTCTTTTTTCTTTTTGGTTACAATCTCTTGCAGCTCATTAGCCTGCACAGTTCTGATTCCTCTTCATTGCAGGCCGGGATGGCAATGACTCTCGTCCGTAAATCCAATGCGAAACGATTTGCTTATCAAGTTCAGATATGCAGAACCAAACGGCAAGACGACTGATTGATCCACTCGAGTTCAAATAATGCCATTGTATAGGATAGATAGAACGCAATAAGCTTGCGGAACGGAATTACATCGACTCACACAGATAAAATCGCGTACGGGATTGATGCGAAGGTAAGAGTAAGAGGCCGTTATTCTATTCAATTCAGTGGTGGTGGGGACATCATATATTAAATGAATCAATCACAATCGATCCCCGCTTACTTCGAGAAGGACCCCATTGCCATTAGCATTGAGGGCTCCCACAGTACAAGTAAAAGCAAGAAAGGAGCCATTTCTTGAAGATCCCCACCCCCCCATTAATCACAACTAAGCGGAAAGGACCCACCTCTTCAATGTACGTACATCCTTATATATATATATATATATATATATATTCTTCTTCTTTATTCATTTATCGCAAAATTAAAGGATCAAGGTTTTCATCTGTTCTTCACACTTTCACCTACAGCATTGAATTTGAATATTGCCATTCTCATATATGTCAGAAGAATAACTCATGGAAGCATAAAAAAAAGTCTCTTCATTCATTTAGAAAGTTGGTAGTTCAGAACTACATCTGCATCTAGACGGTCGAGAACTCGGGAGACTTTGATTGGGAACTTGTAGATCTATTTCCGTATGATCACACAAACGAAGAAAGCAATAGCCGATGTATAAGGTTAACAAATGATAGTGCATACATGCCATTAGTACATGATGTCTCATTCCCATTAAGCACATGATTTAATACTGCTATATAAAGGTTTGATCCGATGTTTTAAGGAATGTAATGCAGTTCCAATATACAGGATATGCATACTCGAGAGCCAAATCCAAAGGAAATCCATGTCGTTCGTACTCACGCACATTGATAAGTTAATAGCATCGACGTATCCTTCATTATTTCTAGACATTCGCGAAAGTTATAATGAGATTCAAAGCATGAACGAAGATTCACTCAACTCAAGCCAAAAAAAAAAATCAAGCAGAGAGGTTGCTTTTTGGTCAGTATTGTGCAAGGAAAAGGAAGGAAAAGAGCAGCAAAGATTGAGGCGATGGGTAAGGCAAAAGGCAACCGCCCGCGCCCGCCCCCCTGTGAGATGTACACTACACTCACTCACTCACGTTGTTGATGACTTGATGTCGGTCAGGTCACCAGTGAACAGCTTATGGCTCGAGAAGAATCGGATCATTGGCTTATTCATTAATCCGATTTATTTATTTTAACTTCAAATTGCAGATTAATTTTTAATTTTTCTTAATAAGGGGGGAAAGGGAAAATCAGACGCGTTGACTTGTCACAGCAGGTAGCAGACCTCCATTTGTCAGTCACCCTCCCAGTCCCTCCCTGCTGTTAAGCTAATCCCAATAAATCTTATTTTCCCATTTATAAAATGGGGATTGCCCAGCCAAAAATTGAAGTTCCTTCCTCTGTTTTGCTGTGCTATGCCATACCCTTTATACTGTACCCACAGAGAGACGAGAGAGAGAGAGAGAGAGAGAGAGAGAGAGAGAGACGCAGAGAGAGAGAGTGTATGTATTCAGTAATTTGGCAGCAACAGGAGGGAGCTTTTCATTGCAGTGATCTTTTTGTGTGCTTCGAAAGAGAAAGCGATCAAAGAAGAAGACCAGAGGAGGGAGGAGGAGGAGGAGGAGGTTGAGATATACAGAGAGACTGACTCGAAGCTTTTGGATATTATACATAGATAAGGAACAACCCAAAAGGAGGAGAGAAGAAAAATGGCAAAACACAGTGTATGTGTATGATGAGGGCAAAAGAGATCTTCTTCTCCTTCGTCATCTGATCTTTTGGCTTTGGCCCCCCCGTCCCCCACCTTCCTTCCTTCCTTCAATCTTTCTTCCTGTAACGAAACAAGGGATCAAAATAGGCCCTTTTGAGATTCAACAATGGTGACCGGGTGGAGGAGGGCTTTCTGCACATCCATACCCAAGGAAGATCGCGACACCAAACTCTTCTCCTCCGACAAGCACCAGCAGCCCCGGAATCAAACCAAGACCTCCAGCAACAGCAGCAGCAATTTTAGCAACCCCAGGATATCGTCCAAGTTCGGGTTTTTCTCCACTCCTTCCACGCCCCGGCTCCGGTCCCAGCCCCCCGTCTCCAGCCCCAGCCTCCGGTGCCGCACTGCCGCTGCCACGGCAGCCTCCGCCTCCGTGCCCAACAGCCCCAAGCTCCAGTGCAAGACCGCCCCCGCTCCCACCCCGAAGAAGAGCAGCAGCGCCACCAATAGCCCCAGACTGTTCCACCTCTCTTCTAGCAATCCTACGTCCCCCAAGTCCCCCTCCAGCTTCTCCCTCCTCAGGGCCAGCCTCCGCCTTTCCAGGGTAAGCCGACGGGACTCCTCGGATCCCTGTTTGATTAGATGAGTTGGCTTTTCATTCGGTATCAAATGGAAATGAAGTCATCTAATCTACTAATCATTTCTCCGCCGTTTTACTGACATCATTGTTTTCTGTCGGTTTTTTCATTTCAGACGAGATGTGGGATCTGCCTGCAAAGCGCGAAGGCAGGGCAGGGCACGGCCATTTTCACGGCAGAGTGCTCCCACACGTTTCACTTCCCCTGCGTTGCCGCCCACGTCAAGAAGCACCGCATCCTCGTCTGCCCGGTGTGCAGCACCACGTGGAAGGAGCTCCCGCTGCTCGATGACTCCAGCTACTCCCCGAAGACACAGAGCCGCCCCAAATTGGACCCAAAGGCAGCAAAAGGCAGCTCCAACGCCAAGCCTTTGCGGGCGTACGATGACGACGAGTCTCTGCTCTCTCCGAGCTCGGTGTCAAGGTTTAATCCGATCCCCGAGTCTGATGAGAGTAACGAGGATTCGCAACAGGATGAGCCCGTGGAGTTTCAGGGCTTCTTTGTCGGCTCTGCTGCTTCCCCTGTTTCACCTATGTCGAGGCCGCCGAGGTACACTACTTGGAAATCATGTCGGATGATCTGAAAATATATGGAATTATGTATGTTCAATCCCCAGTATTTATTTATGTTCAAGTTCTCATCTTTTGTGCTTGATTGTTCAGGAACAATTTGGAAGTGAGTTTGCTGCCGGAAGCGGCGATAGTTTCAGTAAACAAGAGCTACGTGACGTACGCCGTCGTTCTGAAGGTGAAGGCACCACCGGCCTTAGGCATTGGGTCCCCGCCGAGGGCGCCGGTCGATCTGGTGACCGTTCTGGACGTGAGCGCGTGCATGAACGGCGACAAACTCCATGTTATGAAACGCGCCATGCGACTGGTCATATCCTCCCTCTCGGACACCGATCGCCTGTCCATCGTCGCCTTCTCGGCCACCTCAAAGAGGCTACTCCCTCTGAGGCGAATGAACGTCCACGGCCGGAGATCCGCGCGCAGGATCGTCGACGCCATTGGGTGCACTGGCCAGCACGCCTCCGTGAACGACGCGCTCAGGAAGGCCGCGAAGGTTCTAGAGGATAGGCGGGAGAAGAACCCTGTTTCCACGATAATGCTCCTATCCGACGGCCATGACCAGCGCATCCACGCCACCGCCGCCGCCCAAAAGCGGTCATATCCCCTCGTGACTTCCACACGAATAGGCGACGTCCCGGTCCACGCCGTCGGCTTCGGGGCCGGCGCTCGATCGGCACAAGAGGAGGCTTTCGCAAAGTGCCTGACGGGGCTACTGAGCGTGGCAGTGCAGGACCTGAGACTACAGCTCGGGTTCATTTCGGGATCCGACCCGGCGGAGATCACCGCCGTCTACTCCCTCATCGGCAGGCCGTCGGCTCTCGGGTCGCGTCTCATCCGGGTGGGAGACCTCTACGCCGACGAGGAGCGGGAGTTGCTCGTGGAGCTGAAGGTCCGGGACTTGGCAAGTGGGTCCCACCACGTGATGTCGGTAGGGTCCTCGTACAAGGACCCACCGTCTCAGGAGTTCGTGTACTCGAAGGAGCAGCCGGTTCCCGTCCCGCGACCGCAGGCCGTCAGATCGCCGAGCATCCAACGGCTGAAGAACCTCCACGTGACAGCAAGAGCGATAGCCGAGTCCCGGCGGTTGGTCGACCGAGGCGATCTGTCGGGAGCTCACCACCTTCTCTCCTCAGCTAGAGCCCTCCTAGTGCAGTCCGGGTTGGGGTGCGGCGACGAGTTCCTCCGCTGCTTGGAGGGCGAGCTGACGGAGCTGCAGAAGGCCCGGCAGGCGGCCCAGAGGCAGAGGATGGAACGACGGGAGGGTACCCGGGCTGAGGAGAAGACGGAAGCGCTAACGCCGACGTCGGCATGGCGGGCTGCGGAGCGGCTGGCTAAGGTGGCGATCATGAGGAAGTCGATGAATAGGGTTAGCGATCTGCACGGCTTCGAGAATGCCAGATTTTAGTTTAGATTTGTTTATGTTTATGTTTATTTTTAATTCTTGTCAATTTCCTGAAAATTCTGAAATTGTAATGTTGGGTAAATACAAACGATGAATGAATATAAAAAATATATATATATATAATTTTAATTTTATGTGAAATAATTATTATTCATATATTTCTTTTGGGAAGAAGAAATGATTCAAAATGATTGAGAAAGGGCAGAGGGGGAGAGATAGAGATTGGCCCACTCTAACAAGTAATAGATAATAAGGACAAGGGGGTACCTGACGGGAAGGCCCTTTCTGCAATGGAAAGAAACGAAACAGCGGATAATGAATGAATTCAAATGATTCTCAATCTGGTCCCGGTGGGGGGTAAAAAAATGCATTGGCAATACATACTATATGCACCCATGTTTTAACGTGCCGATCTACTACGGTAATGCAAATGTTCCCGGGAAAACTCGACATGGCTGAGGATTCATCTTATGCGTATGCAAAGTTTTTATGATTCCGGGTACGGTTGTGATATAAAGTCAAGGATCAAGGGATCGAAATGGATAGCATTAACTTAAGTCCTATTCAAATGAAGTACTTTGAGATCTGGAAGTTCAATGTGATTTCTCGATTCCAAGGATCAAAGCACAAGCTATACGTAGCATGCTCTAGATGATTATGCGGATCCTCTACGGTTCAAAATGAACATCGGAATCGGAAAGAGAGAAAGGGGGAAGGGAGGCATCTTTGTCATCTTGTGTTCAAATAATTGCTGATATTTGTTTCCTTCTTTATCGACTTTTTCTCTTCCATTTTGATGGTAAAAATAAAAGGGGCTTTGGTGGTTGGTTAATATAATGAAATAGGAAGGGTGAATGCATGGAATGGAATGGAATGGATTGGTTTTGATTTCAATGGATGAATGAATGAGAGAACGTGAGATGTTTTTTTTTTTGTTTCGTGGGTTTGGTGTGGGCTTTTTTGTTTCTGTGTATTCAGACATTGGAATGATGACAAAGGTGTGCGTTAAAAGTGTGGCGATAAAGAAAATCATATATCATTATGTTAAGCTAAAAGAAATTGGCTAATTAATTGGGAATAATTATTCCATTCCAAAGTAAAGAGGAAGGTGATGTTGTCTTCTTTCTGTTCTCGGTCGAGTAGTTTTGATTAGCGGCGGGGTTAATCATGGTTTTGTTGCTTTGTTACTTATTCAATGCACACTCTCTCTTTCCCCTTTTTTCTCAAATTATTAAATTTCTTTTTCTTAGGGAAAGCATTTCCAATCCACTTTAGATGATGGAAGAGAGCCAGTGGGGATGGTGATCTTTACTAAATAATTTACGCGAATTTGATCTGCGAGACATTATACTACGCAAATGTCTTAATTATTTTCATTGACGACATAAATTTAATCCAGTCATGCAGAAATTTTTTCTCGATTCTCTGTAAAACCGGAAGAATGCATGTTAACGAAGTTCCTTCTTGGCATCATTTTCATGTAAAATGTACTTCTCGAGACCCATATGGAAAGAACAAGAGATTTTTTGGGTAAGCGATTAATTGAGATAGAAAGAAAATGAAAGAGAGTAGGAAAAGGACGGATGGAATGGAAGGACTAGAAATGATGACAATTCATGAATACGCCGGAAACTTCAACATCAATTCCTAATGGAGATTGTTACCATTTGCCATTGTTATGTCAGTGCCAATCCCAAAAGAAGTGAACATAAACACCCCCCCCCCCCCCCCCCCCCCCCCCGGATAGAGCTATCCGTGGAAAGGGAGAGATGTCGATTGTAATTTGCCAACTGTCTTCGCAGGGACAGGACGATAGGATAGGACATAGCCAGCTATAGCTAACCTATTTGACCAATTTCCAATGGAAGAGAAAAATGAAAGAACGACCCAACTATCATATTATGGAAAATCGGGATGAATGAATGAATGAAACTCAACAATAATAAACGGATCTGAAGTCTTTTGGTTATCGAATGTTTGGTCCGACTAAGAAGCGATAAAAATAGAGACCGGAAAAGAATTCTTTCTTACTTCGATTTGCATTTGGGTTGAAGGAATGGAAGGCGACCACCAAGATTAATGATGGAGCTTGCTATCTCTATCCCTACTAACCCCTCGAGCTGATCAGATCAAGCATCGATCCAATTCCTGCCGTGGCTGGTGGCCATGGGCCCATGGGCCCACTTCGAAAATCTCTATACGCACCAAACCACATGATTGGTTTTCTGGACAAGTAATCATGAATAGAAGGGGCTCCCCCTTCCCCTTCCCCTTCCCCTTCCCCTTCCCCTTCCCCATTTTGATGGAAGCAAACTTTTTCTCTACTCCATTTCAAAAATCTTTATTAAAATGTTAACATTAGCATCAATTCAATTTACCTTTTTCTATACATGCTTTTTCAAAATTTACGGTAAGAAATTAATTAAAGAAAGAATCATAGATTAATTTGTTTTTATATGAATATGATAGATACAACACTATCAATTTTAAGTATTTTTGTTAAAACATTATATTTCATCACCATACACATGATAGCCTGATTTTTTTTATGATATTCGTTTTGCTCTCATTCATGAGAGGTGACAAGAAGTAACCATTTACAGCTTATATAGATATTATGTGCAAGTCGTATGCTCCCGATTATTGTATCGATTCAAGTGTGCAGACCCACAAAACGGAAGCAATAGATCTCATGCATTTTTTTTTATTTTTTTTTTGGCCAAAGAGATGTGGATTGTTGACTCACCCATTGGATGCAGTACAATCATATCAAATATATACCAAATGGGAGTGGGAAAGAAGAGGGATGAAAATTGAGAAGTGGTGAAACTTTTGGATTTCTTTCTTTTACCCTTTCACTTTTGGGCTAACTCTACTCATTATTCCTATTTCCTTCAATTGCGCAAACTTTTGTAAGTGCTGCCAATGAGTGTCCACTTTTCTCTTCATTACTCTTCTGCTTTTCAGTTTCTATATTGCACTCATATGATGATTTCTTTTATTTTCTTTTTGTTTTTGAGGATATTATATTATATTCTTATTTTATACATACATATATATATATATATATGTATATATCGTTTTATAAATATATATGACCGCTTCCCAATGAAGTAGGTACCACCAGCCATTTATGTGTTGCCTTCATTATATGCAATAGTAATCCAATGCAGTTTTGGTTATCTTTCAATTCAGATTTCAGAAGAGTCTTGCTTTTCATTTATTTCTTGCAATCTTCCAATATGGGCTGCCCATTTCCATGATAAATACACCATAACTTCTCTATGCAGATCAATTGTCGTGCCCTGATCCATCCAGTATGCCACAATCTTATCGATTCGCAGTCACTAGTGCCCGAATATCGAAAGATTGCAGCGTCTTTCATGACGTAAAACAAGAGATAAATAAAAGGGAGTAGACAGTGTACAGGGCTGTGGAGAGAGGAAAGCCCATTTATTAAGCCCGAAAGCCCATAAGATTTACTAATGGGCTTGAATCATTGGTTCCGTGGGCTCATATCTGATTCATGTATACACAAAGTCCATGTGGCCCGTGCATATCGATTTTGTTTGCTGCCTTCTTGGGTCGAAGAGGTTGCAGATCTAACTCAGAGTACAGAGGCTGAATCATGCTGCAGGTTGGGCGGACGTCGACTTAGATTAGGCCTGATAGTATCGGTCGTTACGTATTGCCCGATAGCTCTCGAGTTAGATCTACTTTACTATTAAAGGAAAAATGTATGGTTTAGTTTCCCGGAAGAAGTATGATGTCCTTGTCATTTCAGTGTCCGATGAATGAACTTGAATAACTTCGTAATGTGATTGATGAGGGGATGTAAATCCCCAACCTCGCGATTTATACGTTTCTTATGTCCAGTGCAAAGAACTGGCAAGTCCATAGCTGTATGTGAACATGGCATGTTAATTACTAGCAATGCACATCGAGTCCCCACTTGATTGCAATGTCTCAACGTCCATTTTCCGCATTAAGAATGGACTTATCATTAATGATGTATGTTAATAGAGAAAATGACACATTACATGCCCCGACCAATAATAATACATATACATACGGATGCAAACGTCAAAATCACTGCCTGGGATGAGAGAGCACTATCAGCCAATTTTCTTCATATATACTTATTATCTCTTCTTTTCTTTTCTTTTCTTTTTTTTCCCCTTTTTATGGGATATTGATGGGTTTTATTGATGAACATGAATTTAAATGGATAGAAACCAAAAGAATTCAATCCAATCCTCTAAGTTGGGAAGTGAACATATCCCATTCCACTCCACCCGATGGATCGTACCAAATTATTTATTTGTGGTATGTATGTATTTATAATTCCAAGGCTGAGCAGTCACCTCCACCGCGCCAAGACAAAACCTAAGCCCATACTATGGGCCACAATCTCCTCTCCTCCTTTAATTGTCTCATCATCATCATGAATGGGAAAGGAATCGAGTTTTTTTCCCTCTCCCAAGAAAAGAAAAACAAAGCATTTGGACCTCTACCACATACACCTGCCCCGGTTCCAAACTACTAGTTCCTTTTCTTCATTTTTTTTTATTTTTTACTATGCATTATGTCACTTAATATCGAAAAAGTCCTGATTAATTCATATTCGAGCATAATTAGCCTTTTAAGTGATAATATAACCTCAATCATGCATTTGTCTTTTTCATTTAGAAAACTCAAATTTCAAACATTACTTCAGAAAAACATGCTTTCAAACTATCTAAATCAAATTGCATTGGTGTTCTGCACTTTTTTTTATATATTTATTTATATATATATATATATATAAGAAAAGAATTACTAAATCGCGATATTATAGTAAAAATTGCAAAAAAAAAATACTGCAGTTCATACTTATATGCATCGAATAGCATCATTTTCTACTAGCCTATGTAGGTGAGGCTCATATATATGTGAGATTTTTCGCCTTATATTTGTAGTAATAATAATAATAACTGGAACACATGCTTGCATGTATAGCAGATCTCCTTAGCTAGTAATATGAGACTAATTTATTCCATGTCAGAGCAGTAAAATCTCGAGTTTGAATCATGCCGTATATATTCCTTAAACCAAAAGTGAGAAAAAGGGCTAAGCTTTTAACTTTTTATTATCACCTTTTAATTTAACCACAACGAGGGTACTTCATGGGAAGTTTCACGGGTTGGAAAATATTTTTTTATGGGATTTAGGGCTCTAACTTTCGTGTCAATGTGAATATGAACGGAGGTCCTGTTTTGTGTAACTTTGAAGTTTTCAGCCTCGAAATCTGTGGGCGGTAAGCATCTTATTCACACTATGATAATGTTGTGTGGATGAACTTGAATACTACGATATACATTATGTCCTCAGCTCAAGTTAATGCAGATTATTGGCTAAGATAGTCTCAACGAGGGATCCGATGAACGAATTTGATTCGGGCTGTAAAATGGGTACCATTTGGGTTGGGTTTTTACTGGTAATGAAATTCTCTGTACAACTATGACTCTTCCATCGATTTACTATCGATCGATGTCTGACAGTATACATCATCAGAACCACTTATTCTGAATCATCGTCAACAGATAGTAACATCTTATTATTGTATACGTTTGGTAGGATATGGATTCAAAGAGTCTAGCACAGGCACACGTAACTATTTGAGTAAAAATGGTGACCCAGCTAACCACCGGGGGCAAAACATTTGAACTAGGATGATTTTAATGTTCATGACTCGATCGATCAATATCTTCCTATCATACGTATACATATATTATTTACCTCAGTATTATTGATCGTGCATGGATTTCAACTTTGATGGGTCCAACCCAATAGATCAGTGCCCTCCAATTATACTAAAGCTTCCCGAGTAAGAAATCCATCTCCCCGGTGGAGATTGAGTTTTGATGTGCTTGCCTTAAATGCATCATGCATCTATGGGATAAATATCTCATCCCCTAGAATTTTGACATACCATGATCGTAAAAAGTTCTGCAGCCATGGAATCTTATTCGAAATGCTCCATTTATTTCGTGAGTGGTCCTCAAATTCATTACTCCTTATTCACTAATAATTAAGTTGTCGGATGAGATGTTATAAGCAGCATCAATTCTATGAGGAGGAGAAAATAAGTTTAAACTCCATAAAAGTACACTTGTTGGGAGAGAAGTAATCTTGAATACTTCCTATCGCGATATTGCTAAAGCAACGTCTCCCGCTAGTTTAAATCCCACCAAAAAAAAAAATTAACAAATTTATTCCTTACTTAACCCTTGCCTCTTCTGCTGCGCCAAAATTGATGTTACTCCAAACTCAGAAACTATATCTTATGAATCATCATCACGACAAGTTACGACTTATGCATATGTCGTTATGGGGAAAACTCGTGTCTCGGCAATTTCAGGCATCCCAATTTTAGCTTACCAAGCTACAGCTAATTATGCGTTTGTCTAATACTAATGAGTGACAACATAAAGAGTTTGAAGAAGGTATGTATACTTTAATGGCAAAGAATTGATTCCACATTTCTAAATTTTAATAGCCCAATTTGTATTCAATCTTTCTCATCACGAAATATGGAATTTAATTCATGGTTACCACGAGGCATGTTTGCCTTGTAACCACTCACCAAAGCCCCACTTCGAACACACGCGTGCCACTAGTTGTTATATCTTGGTGGGCAAAAATCTACGCCCACGAAATTAGTAGATGGGGTCACTAGTCACCCTTGGCTATCTCATATATAAGATCATAGCCGACACGTTCAGGTTACCGGCCCAGCCACCGATCGATACGCATCCAGGATTCCTGTTTGCCCATCGACTTCTGGTAATAATGGCTTCGATCGCACGGCAGAAGCCTCCACGGCCCTGATCAAGTGATGGCATCAGTCGTTGAACGGTGAGGTTTATGACTTTATTACTTCATGCACCTATTCGTAATACAGTAAAAATTCTTATAAGTAGGCCCCATGCAATTGAATTAATTCAGCCAATTTAATGAAAATTAAGCCGTCCACCGGATTTCTCTTCCGAAATTTGTCTGTCAAATCCATTGAAGATAGCAATTAATGAAAGCCCGACGGGAAGAAGACTATTCGCCTCATTTTCTGGAAAATCTTAGGTTTAATTCCAACGCTTTTCGTTGAATATGAGGTTCATCCCCGAACCACAAGGATGCTCGTGGGGCTTACTGAGGATGGCAGAGAAATTAACAAAAAGATATCGAAACTCGGACAAAAAAAATCTCTTCATTTCAAATCGAGACTAGATAGATATTTGACGTATCAAATATTCTTTCACAAATTAAACGGCTTTAGTATGATTTGGAGGAGGCGATGCACGGAGGTATATATGTCTAATCTAGCGGGTCCTAAGAAGTCCATCCACCAAAAGAATGTAAGGGGGAGAAAAACCATGGACCCACGCAAACGCACACGCATTATGCCGTGTATTTTGCGTGTCGTAATTTCATTTATACCAAAAGGTAATTGTGGGATGACCGGCCTCAATAGATTACTCGGCGCTCAATTGTGCTTTTTAATACCATAGTCTACACCGACAAATAAGGTAATAGTTAATCCACAGTTCCTAATCTGTGGATCAAATTTGCGCATGTAGCAACTAATACTATGGTACAATTTGGGCATTCAAATATATGAAAATCTGATGTCGTGTGCATTGAAAACATATGGACATAATCGCCTTTTAATTCGATTTCAGAAAGATAATGGGAAGAACCATAACTGGTACTTTTTTTCATATCAAGGAATCAGATTGATGAATAAGTATTGATGACAAATACAGAAAAATTGGAGCAAATTTTCCCCAGCCACACTTCCCTTTCCTTCCATGCTCACCTATCACGGCCTGCTATTTTCCATCTTCTGATCCACTCATAAATGTTCATATTATTTTTTGTTTCACAAAAAAAAAAAAAGCTCTGCATCCATAATATTAATTAACTAGGTAACATGCCAGCGCTTCACCGCAGGTACAAAAATTCCCTCAAATAATTTGTCAGATAGATGTAATATTAAGAAATTATTATTTCTTAAACCTGTATTTTCTTATATGATTAATATTTTAAACCAGTAAATTTGAAATGTTTATGGGTCTTTTCATATGGATAAAGTAAAAAAGAAATTAATTGTACTTTAAAAAGTATGTGTATAATTAGTATACTTCCTTACAAACGATACAATATAGAAGAAGAAGTATGTATTCGTGAATAAAAATTTGTAAATATATATATATAGGGTATACATATAACTCCTTAGAAAAATGTAAGATAGATAGAGAAAAATAAAGTAAAATGCATGGTGTCAAGTCATATAGTGATCAAGGAAAAATATGGAAAAGCTTGTAGGCATCATTTTTACTTGTGAACATGATGTTATATTAAAACGTTAAATGTTCGCTCCTATCGTTGGCGTTATTTTTATATATAGTACCCATAAAAAAGGAAAAAACTTGTATGTAATAAGGATAAAAATATCTAGATAAAAAGGGCAAAATTTTTAGAAATAATTTTTCCGATCATATTGATCGAATCATTTGACTTCATGGGTTAATTGGGTTACATTACTACATTGTCGGGTTGGGATTAAAAATTCTAGAAAAAAAAGGAAATTAAAACAAAAGGCAAAGACATTTAGGAGAGGGAAATAATTTCCCGCTCACAATCTTTTTTTTTTTAAATATTGCACATGTCTTAATTTGTATGTCTAATATGAATTTTTTAAAATTTTCTGAATAAAATTTGGGGATATTTTTTTGGAAATAAGTGATCCGACTATACGATAGGATTATTTGGTATAAAGGGTCGACCGAATTACCTAATACCTTATTTGCATTGGAAAAAAAAATGAGAAAAGCTTGTACACCATATGGGTGAAAAATGTGATTTGTATTTACTTATAAATACTAGAAGTTTGCGTCCATAAGTTTGCTTGTGATCATAATGATCGGATCATTTGACGTGATCGGTCAATTGGATTACACCATTACCTTACTGGTTCGGATTTAAAACACTGAACAAAGAAGAAACTAAACAAAAAAAAAAGACACCTAGGAGAAATAGAATGTTCCCTACTCACTACCTACAATTTGGGAAAAATATTGCGTGTATATATAGTAATTTTAATATGAAATTTCTTCTGATTTTTCAAAATAAAAATTGGGGTGAAAATATGTTTTTGAAAATAGGTGCCCTCATTGTGACAATCATTTGGTGTAATGGGTCGACCATATTGTCTGATATCTTATTCGAGTGGGATTTAAAAAAATGAAAATGGAGAAATTTTAAAAAAAACTCGAAAGTTTAAAAGTAAAAACTTTTTAAAAAATAATTTTTTTCTATAGAAATAAATGATGCAACTATAATGATTGAATCATATGTCCTAACAAATCAATCGGTAAGTGATATCTCGTTGGGGTCGGATTTGAAGACATTAAAAAAAATTAGACTATAACGGTTAAATCAGATGTCAAAACAAATCAATCGGATTAAGTATTATCCTATGCGGATAGGATATGAAAATATTAAAAAAATGAGAGATAAATTGGAAAAGAAATTGAAGAATAATTTAAAAAAAAGGGGAGGGGATTGGGTAAAAATCCCACTCGTCCGCGCATCCCATTATCAATAGGCAAGTGATATCTTATTCCAGTTAGATTTGAAGATTAAAATAAAATATCCAATTATAACGGTTAAATCATATATCAGAGCAAATCAATTGGATTACGTGAATCTTATTAGGATCAGATATCAAAACATTAAAAGAAAAGGAGAGAGAGTATCAAGAGAGGAAATAGCACAGTGGTGCACTTCTCGCCTAGTGACTAAGAGGTCTCAGATTCGATACCCAATAAGACTACCCGTGCCCTTTTATTAGATATATGTACTAGCCCAATGGGCTTCTCTTGTAACCAAAAAAAAAAAAAAGAGAGAGAAATTGGAATAGAAATTTTTTTTAAAAAAAGGGAGGCGAGTGGTAAAAATCCCTCACTCACCTTCAGGATGTAAAAATTAATATTTTTGTTTATTTATATTAGATTCGTAAATTTCCTTGAAACGAAAAAAAAAAAAAAGAGTTCATATATAGTTTATTCTGATAATTTTTCCACCACATTAACCAGTGAAAATGAAATATCACCGAAACCAATATATATGACCCAATACATATTTCTTCTCTTGTTTACATATGGTTTGGATGACAAATCTCTTCTATTGTAACTGATTTTGTGGTTCTAATCAATTATATCATCTGCTATAGTTGAGGAGTGAATATATTCACAGCAAAAGCAGAGAAATTCCATCACACGTAATTCAAAACCAGGAATTTCCCCTATTAGTAACCACTTCAAAAATTGGGAAATTAAAATTGACTTCGTCATATGGTCCTATCAAGTATCACCCTCCGACGACAATGATCGTGACCCTCGGCTATGGCTGATCTGTTCAATAACACAATACTGAGTCTGGCTTTAAGGATCTGATGCAAAATATTCTTACTAGTAATCAACAGATGATAATATTTTTCATGCAGAAAACATATCATAGCTAGGATTAATTATCTTTATTTATGTATTTTCTTTTGACATCATTTACCTTTTCTTTTATTTTCTTTTTTATCTTTTAATATACCGGGGTGTGGGCTTCGTTGTAATAGTAGAATAATGGGTCGAAAGGGAGGGGCTTCCCCCGGGACCACTGCCCAGGGCAAAGTGACGGTCTCCCTAATGCCTCTATTTTTCCTTTTGCCTCGAGAAACTTCTATTCCCTATCTATCTATAAATAGGATGGTGCTGAAATAATCGATTGCCAAACCGTCCGGTTTCGAATAATTGAATTATTCAGTTGTGGGAAAAATTCGGCCCCTAAATTCTCAAATAATTTGGGTTCGGGATGGTTACGGTTTCAAAAACTGTGATTAACCGTTCTGTCCCAAATATATATAAATATAAACTATATATTTTGTTATATTTATTTATATATAGTTGAGTTGAAATATTTTCACGTTCTTTTTTTTCTTAAGAAAAATTGAAAAAGAAATTGAAAAATCATCTAGTCATTACATAGAAGATTGAGAGGTGTTCAATATGATTGGAATTTCGGTATCTTTATGTAATTAAAACTTCGTAAAAATTTGATTAGTAGATAAATGAGCTTATTTTTAGTTGTTTTACACTATTTAGTCTTGATTGCACTCTTGTAGAACGCTTATAGACTTTATAAATTCAGACTTTGATATTAATTTTCTGAATTCGGGATGGGAAATGGTTACTTTTCAGGACAATTTTATAATTGTAATATGGTTACGTGATCAGCGTCGGTTAGCAAAATTTCATTCCTAAATCCAAACCATCCCGTCCCATGCCGACCCCTATCTATAAATTAAAAATAGTTAACAGATTGGTCAGTCATTTTAAGGGCACGGCGTCTTTGAATAAAATTCAAATTACTCTGAGATCATGCAAGAAAAGTACTATTTTATCGGATCACATGTACGACACAATCTATTCGTGCACGGAAGTGATTAGGCTATTGAAAAAATTGCAATTGTTTAAAACTCTCTAAACTCTATAAACTGTGATTATTTTCCGTGATCCAATTAACTACTTACAACTGCTGGAGTGTGCTTTTGGATTAATGAAATCATCGCATTTCCTAAATAAATTTTAGTCAAAGATTATTTTGAATATTATAATCACGAACTCACATCACTTAAATAACAAAAATTAAGAAGTCTGATCCCCCAATTATGATATACTTAACATTTATGAGAAATTCTTGGATCCCGTAACTGAATTTCCAATTACGAACTAAGTACAAAACCAAAAACTCTTATTGTATAGAGTTTTGGATTTTGTACAAATCTCAAAACTCTTATATAATAGAATAAGTGTTTTGTACTCGGTTCGTGACTGAAAATTCAATCAGGATACTCAAGTATTGTCCAACATTTATATGTGTCAAGCAAACGAAAGGTACAGTGGGTACGTTATATTCCCTATAACAAAATGGTACAATAGGTACGGCACTTTTTTAATTCAGATTTTACTTAAACTTGGAAGAAAATGTCATCTCAGTGACCTATTTTAGGCATTATAAATTGACACATTTTAATATTTGCACCTTCCGGTTCATTGACAAAAATGAATGCAAAAATATGATAATATTATTAATTTGCTTTTTTTCCATGTCGACGCCTGCCAGGTATGGAGGGATGATAGAGACGCTTAGAGTGCGTTTGGATTTAGAGATAAAATAATTTTGATTTTGGTTTTGATTTTGATTGTCGAAAATGACAAATGAAATGTGATTATAAATTTGACTTGGGAAATGTGTATTTTTATTGTTTAGTGTGTTAAGTTAAAGTTAAAGTTAAAAATTTTTGACATAAAAAATATGTGTTTTTATTGTATAGTATATTAAATTAAAGTTAAAATTAAAATTAAAATTTGGTATTTGGGAATTCAAACAGATCCTTTAAATTCCGAGCACTTCTTCATCTGTTCATGAAAGGATCATGACGTGGCGAGAGATTTGGGGCAAGTACCTCTTTACAGCTAACCGAAGGATAACTGCTGCCGTGGACGTGATGATCATGACAACTTTTTGGATTTTTTTTTTTCAGTGACTCTTATTGTTAGAAAGTTTAATAAATTTTATTAATTTAAGTTCGAACTCAATCATAATTAAGTCGTATACCTCTTCTCCTAATTATCAATATTTTTTATTCACAAAATTTGACTAAGACTTTTTAAAAGAAAATGTAAGACTTTAATAAATCAATTTACGTTAATTTTTTAGGTAAATAGTCAAAAAAATCACTAACTTTTCTCTTTTTTAGGTTAAACTTTTTTTCTACGAAATATACACAAACTTTTGTTTCATTACACGTTTTACTATGACGTTAATTTTTCCGTCAATTTTGATTGACGTTATGAAGTAGCAACTAACGGTGCCACATGATGTACAATAATTGGGCACGTGGGATTCATATGAAATTTTTCAAAAAATAAATCTGAAAAAAAAATAGCAAAAAGAAGGAAAGGGAGGGGGCTATCGGAATTGGGGATTCCCCAAATTCTGATCGAAATTGCCATGTCGTCGGTCACCACCACGTCGGAATTGGGGATTCCTCCAATTCTAGTAGGTCGGGCCTTCCGCCAGCCACCCTCCTAATCGAGGTCACCGGTCATCACTGTGGTGACCAACAACCCCGATTAGGTGGGGCGGTGGCCGGAGTCGGCCTCCTCCCCTTCTTTTTCTTTTTTTTTTGGCGATTTTATTTTTTTCTTAATTTTCAGATTTATTTTTTTTGAAAAATTTCATCGGTCACCGCTAGTGCCACGTCAGTCAAAATTGACGGAAAAATTAATGCCATAGTAAAAGGTGTAACGGATCGAAAGTGTGTATATTTTGCAGAAAAAAAAAATTGTGATGAAACGTAGAAAAAGTTGAAAGTTGGTGATTTTTTAGGTTATTTACCCTAATTTTTTTTTCTTTTTGATAATTAATATAATATATCTGCACAGCTTTGAGATTTGACTTATGAAGCTTCCTCAGCCCGCTAATTTATGTTTTTGGTGCGGGTAAGTTTTTCTATTCCAGTTGAAGCTAGAGCCTTCCATTGGTTTGATCATTACCATTACGGACTAAAAAAAATTCAGGGAGTGCACATCAGAAAAAAAAAATCAAGGATAAGCCACAAAAATGACCACAGAACCAAAATTGGCCATTCTTAAGTCGCTTGCCGTTATCATCTGGACCAATTCAAGTACGATTCTGGCCTGTACAGATTTCGATACATGACGGAAATCAATAGGAAGGAGAATGCTTAATAGCGCAAAGGCAAATGCTGATGCACTCATATACATTTTTCTTTACTTTATTAAATTTCTGAAACGGCTAACTAAATATATGATTAAGGTCATAGCGAACTTTTAATTATAAAATTCTGAGAAATTGATTGATCAATTCTCCTCGAGCGTTCAATTTTTGGCCTTGTTAGAAAAAAAAAAGAGAGTCAAAATTACCATTAAATTATAGAAATTTCATTGTCAGAGAAATCATCAACTATATATTAAACCAAAGATTTGTGGCGGCTTGATCTGAGATGATAATCCTGTCGAGCTGTTGTTTGCTGTGCATTGTGATGAAAAAGATGAAGTCACTAGACACTAATAGAGAGACAGATGATTTATTCATATATATAGACATACATATATATATATATATATATTAGTTTATCTAAACCATTATTTAAGAAAAAAATATTTTATAATTATGTTATTTTTTGTTGGATCGTGAAAATTTGGATCTTGATCACGTGTAAATCACGGCCTCGAGCTTCCACGAATATTGCACGAACAACCTGCAAAAGGGGAGAATCAAAATGGAATCTTAATTTCCCTTTCCAATACTTAAATAAGAGTGTGTGCAATAAGTAAAGATAATTGAACCATACCTTTTATAGAAATTGTAGCAAATCTCCAATAGGAGATCATAATCTATATCAAATATTCAGTTGTATATAACTGATAGAAATACATGCAAAATATAAAATTAGAGATATCATAACATATCATAAAAATATTTACTAGAATATATATCAAAGATATGAATAGATACTCAAAGATAATTAAAGAGATATATTCTCATTATAAGATTTCATTACCCACTCGAATGTATCAAGGTGGGCCCAGGCTACAAAATCAAACTCGGCGAATCGGGTCAATTTCTCAGCCCCCCAACACTTTTCTTAATGTTACATTTCATTATATACACAAATTACTAAAATCTTTTATATTTTCAAGGCTAATATTCACAAATAAAAAATCTCACTCAATTATCTCAAAAGTCACTTTTATTATCTTCCTCATTATCCATTTTGAAAAATGGACAAATTCTAAAATAATTTAAAAGGTTGAAATTTTTTTGAACTAGCAATCTTAAGTTTGTGCAAAGACAGGCTCAAGTGCGCTGGAGGCCGGGAGGGCTCATAAATATATATAAACACACACATAAAAAAGAGAGACAAAATAGGGTGACCATTTCAAGTTATTATTGAATTTATAGGGAGACAAATATAAGCCAGCCTTTTGCCTTTCAAATACGGGATCTTACAAAACACTTTAAAAATAAGGAAAAATAGATTTGTATCTTAATCATACGATGTCAGTTTGGATGACCGTTGTTGATTTTTTAAAGAATTGGTAAGTTTCTAGGTTAAAATCATACATAATTTGGATTAGTTATATCCAATAAATAAATGAATCAAAATTATAATGCTTGCATTTGATTTTTGAGTTGGATAATGATCCATCTCAATTTGATTTTATGTAATGATTGTAAGTATTGACTAATATATTAAAGTGTAAGAATTTTTATAATAATGTATATATAGAGGTGAAAGTATATTGAGAATTTATTATTAAAAAATTAATTATAAAAATGATTAGGAGAAAGTATGAATGAGAAATTATACTAAATATCAATCTATACTATATATAAAAATATGACAAGTTTCTTCAATTTTTAATATTCCAAAAATACTTTCATATCCTCATGACTTTCCTTACACCTTCTCGGCTCATGACTATTGCTCGAATATTTTCAAATACCGTTATTTCTATTCATTGCTCATTTTCCACGTTTTATTGTCTCATATCTCTCTAAATCGAGTTAGCTCTTCATCACATGTATTTTTTTCTATTATTATTTCACAATGATTTTATAATTTCAAAATTTTATTGCACCATATATTTGTTTTCAACATCTGTTGTCCCAACAGGTTCATACATTCTTTGTGTTTCATGTTTCCTTAATATTAATTCCAAAAATACTTGTATCTTTCGGGAATTTGTACATTTCTTTTCGTACATTTTACTCACACACTATTGGTGTGCTCTGTTGGTATGATTTTTTCTCACACTTTCCACTCTCTATTCATCATTCATTCTTAACATTCATTGTCTCACATATCCTATCATATATTGCCTCAGCCAAGTTAAATTTTGTACATCTCTTTTAAAGTACGACAATTTCCAAAGTGTTTCTCTAATTTTTTTTTTCCCTTTTTGCCCTTGGTAAATAAAAACATTACTATTTTACCCTTTAGTCAAATAATATGAATATTGCTAAAATCACATCTTTCTAATAACAATGCATCATTTCATTTGTTTTAATAGAAAAATCAACTTA
This sequence comes from Punica granatum, assembly GCF_007655135.1. Classification (NCBI taxonomy): domain Eukaryota; kingdom Viridiplantae; phylum Streptophyta; class Magnoliopsida; order Myrtales; family Lythraceae; genus Punica; species Punica granatum. The sequence goes on from NC_045127.1 coordinate 53,258,974, forward strand.
TACGTGTTTTTTCTTATGACCTTTTAATTTCAAGGCATCTTTTCATACTTCTTCGTTATAAAAACTACCTATCGTGTTTTTTCTCATAATTATTCTCTCCAATGAACGCATTATGCCATTATACATGAAATAACTTCTCTATTCAACTCTCACGGTTTCTCTCTTCCATTTCATATTTACATTTATATCTTTTCTATTTTCTGTTTTGGCCTTTAGTTACTTTTTCTTTTAATTAATCTTATTATTTGACTTTGTTAACGTTAGAAAAAAATTTCCCTCATTTGTACCTGTTCTTTCTCACCACCTTCCGATTTCATGGCAACATTTCATACTTTTTCACTATAAAAACTACCTAGCATGCTCTATCTTATAATTATTCACTCTTATGAACGTACTAAATATGAAATAACTTATCCATTCAACGTTCACAGTTCCTCTTTCCTCTTTCATATTTACATTTGTACTAGTGGATTTTCAAAATTCATATTAAGAATTTTTAAAAATTATTTTATTGATGGATATTTTCTGATGAGTTACTGATACATACCTTGTGATTAATTCCTTTCAAAAGTACTAAACAAATTCAAACAATTTTTCGACGAATTTTTTAAAATTTATATCAATTTACTTAAAAAAATTATTCTAGATATTATGCCTTCAGTAATTTGTTTTTGAAGTCCTAATCAAATTTTTTATGGGATTCTATGGATATAAAAGTATGAGTTGGGTGAATAAAAAAGAAAGAAAAAGAAAAGGAGTTTCAAAGAAAAGAGATACCATATCATTAATTTTTTTTTTAATTTTGTTTCCTCTTCTTAGGTTTTTTCTTCTCTTCCTATTCTTATTTTCTTTTTTTTTTCTTCTGTTTATAAACATTGACTACCGTTTTATCCATTGCCATTGTAGTGCATGCTGCTACCACCTATTGACAATGTTACATAAGCTTAGAGTCCTCATGCTGTCAATTTCCTTCATTCACAAGCTCTAGGTACATTTTCGTTCTTGCTCCTCAAGTGTATTTGGGTAACAATGGAGAAATAAGTTGCTTCCATTGTAAATCTAATATCAAGTATCAATACAAGTTATTAGTTTGCAATTGAAATTAGATTTACTCTTGTGTCTTAGGTGGAATATAATGTGCATTATTTGTTTTCATTTTATTTATTAAGTATAAATTATGTTATATAATATGATTTACTAAAACAAATTTATATACACATAAAATGGGGTCCGATCAACTTATTTTTCAATTTTCTTTTTTTAAAACTTTAACCCGACCAATGTCTTTAATTTTCGGAATTTTTTGACTGATTTGGGTCATATTTTTCTAAATTTTCAAGTTATGGATGTCATTGTAAGATTATTCGTAAAATAATAATTCTATTAATTATTTCGTAACTTTTAATTGAAAATTTAAATTCATTTCTCTATTTTTTCTTTAGGACATTCTGTTGAAATGAAAGGTCAAGTCAGGAAATTATATTAATTGGATATATTTTCTTGAAATAAATTATTTTTAGTTACGTTATTTTCATTTTTTAAAAATATTTTCCAATATTTTAATCGTACTTATGATATTTTTATTATTCATATACTGGATTCTACACTAGCGCTATGCACATTGTGAAAAAAAACATAATTTAAAACGTGGCTTCTGTATTTTCATCATTATATACCATTTGTAATTCTATATAATTATGCTATTATTAAAAAAAATTAAAATTGTGATGAAAAATAAAAATAATTTTTTACTAAAAGAAAAGAAAAATAACTTAGGTTGAGATAGAGATAGAGTGGGGGCTGGATAGGAAAAAAAGTAGAATAGAAGATGAGCACATGTGAATTGATGGCGGAGTGAGATAAGAGCTGTGAGTTTAAAATTCGAGCAGTTTTATAATTTTGTTATTGTCTTCAGTTTTACTTTTCTTTAATAGAGTGAAAAATAAGGGGGATAATTTCGTAAAATTGTACAAAAATTGATGCGCATATACTTAGATATAGTGATTCGTCGTTGGTATGCTAATTTTGTATATATATTTTTATGTTACACATTTGTAACTAACTATCATCAATATATATACATATATATGTTTCCATTGAAATTAATATTTTTTATTTTTTATTAAATCAAATGAATATTTTTTTTGTGAATATTGTTAGTTACTTTTAATTTTTAAATTTTTTATTTAATATTTAAATACCCATGGGGTCCACTTGGTAGATTTTCATGTGTCATGTCTGCAATGTTAGTGCCATGTTATGAAAATCCGTTAAAATTGATAGGAAAGCGATGGCATACTAGACGTGATGTGAAACTCATAATTTGTAATTTTTCATGCAATTAAAAAAATTCATGCTAGAAATAATAGAAATGGCAATTTTTTACTTTTTTTTTATCATCAACCCTCATAGATATTATTAACTATTTTTTATGTTATTTATTTATAAATTAAAGTGAATATATTTCTAACTAGAAATGGTCATAAATTCATTCGAAATGAGATACTATTAGTTTACACATAATTTGTATATTTCTTTTTTAAGAGATTTTTCTTAATTTTGAACTCATAAATATTTTGTGGCCTATTAATTCTGATATCCTTTTACAAGCATATATTCTGTCATTCGAGTATTACATATTTTAACATTATCAAAGTGCGTTTCACGTGTAATTCACGTGTAAATCACTAGCTAATATTAAATAAAAAAGATAAAATAGTAATTATTATATTATTAAATTTGGGAAATAATAGAATTGAGTTTGGTATAATTAAATTAGTGACTGAAAATCAAACGGAACAATGACCAAGCCAAAAATAAATAAATATATTACTGGTTTGGTAAATATAAAATCATGGAGAGACCTTTTTCTTTTCCGTGGCGATTCGCCTCCGAATGCGGACACTACTATGGGCAAGGGTGCACTGGGTTTCACTTTACGCTAGGCCCCACTACGATTATTGACCCTTGTAAGAGAGGAAAAATTACAAACATGCCATGGGAGAGGTTTCTCCGTGGCAAGCTTGTAATATTTCCTTTTCAGTAAGGGCTATATATTAACCTCCGCATATCTGCTTTTCGGGCAGAACAGAAAATCAGATTTTATTCCTTTCTTCTTTGGCGTGTAAGCGACTTGCTAAAGGGCAATACCACAAGCCATCAAAATTTCAGATACAATTATGAAAAAAAAAATGAAAGAATTTTTCTTTTTATGGTCGAAATATGAAAAAGGAATAGTATGATGGGATATTTAAGAAAAGATATTTAAATTTTTTTTATAGTATTTTGGATGTCCATCACCGTATTCGACATCCATAGGTTTAATGAACCTTGATCAATTTAGATTCGATTGAGATTAAAAAGCTGATAAATCTTTCCCAATTATTAAATTTTCTCATGTACAATACTCAATTCTAGACTTTTTTTTTAAAAAAAAAAGTTGAACCACCCATAATAATCTACAATTATAAATATTTATATTAATTTCCTTGATTGTAAATTAGTATAGTGCCAATCCAAAACTGATTGCGGAAATTATGCATATATAGCCGCATGTTCAAGGTTTTGATAAGACAATATTTCTTGTAAAATTTTCAACTACTTATAAGTGACTAGACCCATTTTTTAACTAAAAAATTAAAGCTGATAGGATGGTAATATTCAATATATTATAAATTCATAATTTTTCATTGATTTTCCAATAAAAATTTTGCCTGAAATTGGATCTAATAACTTACAAGCCTAATAAAAAGATTTACATTTCTTTTCCCTAAGCTTCGAAAGGATCCATCCCATTCAGCACCAATGAGCCTTCACGATTCATGGGATCATGGCGAATTTGTATAGACTTGGTTGGCCTGCGTGCCTTTGCAACTAGGGATCGTCTACTGTGGACTTATTCAGTTTGTTTATCCGTAAAAAAAAAAATCATATCTAAAGGTGAAGATATGTGATAGTTGTTTTGTTATATCTTTACATGAAGCCCAAATTCAAAAATAGTATAAAAATTGGCAACATATGATCACGAACATCGGAGTGCAAAATGGTCCCGCATCGCTAAAGTATTCAAGGTAGAAATTGATGACATAAAAATTAAATCAAAGGGGCAAAGTAGTTGGTCAAGATACATCATTTCAGGAGCAAAGTTATCTAATGTACAGGTTCGTGCACGATTGAAAGCAGGAATTGTTTGAATCCACTTAAGTGCATATATTTTTCATTTGGTCAAATACAATGAATTTGCACTACATATGTTTTTTTTTATCACATGATAAATTAATAAAACTTATCCAAAAAAAGAAAAAAAAAATCCAAACGTGTACTTCCTGTCTATTGCCATTTCTTTATTTGTCGATGAGAGCGTATGACGGCGGTCTTAATTTTCTGGCCATATTTAGTCAGCTTCTGTATATTTTCACTAATTATTATCAGAAAAAAATAGAAATTTTTTTAAAAAAGAATAAGCCAATTGATTTTATACTCTCTCCAGTCGGCGAGTCTTATGTTCACCGCCTGTAATTCGGTGGACGTCTACTAATTAATTGTTATCTGCGTTTCAATTTGGATAAAATCCCTTGCTTTAATTTCAAGGGAAAAGCACAAAAAAAGAAAAAACAAAAGAAGAAAGAAAAAAGCTAAATGGTTTGAATTATCATGTGATTAGAATGACCTCGACCAGGATGGATTCAATTCAGCTCTTGTGAGGCTAGGGTGGCTTTTCTTGGCCAAAACGAACCCGTGAAGATCGCTCTTTTCGGTTGTCAAGTCCATCCTTGATGGGGCCAAATCGAGATCATGAAAAGCGATTGGATCTAATTAAAGGAGAGATTCAACATGGCAAGGTCTCTTAACTTGTCATTAATGATATGAATTCAAAGTGTGATTCGAGTATATTAAGATCGAAGTGATAGATAGCTTGTGGTAGTATTATGCTCTTCTATTCTATATACGATACCGCATTCTCATACGATGAATGAGAAATAAATACCTTAATATTGTAATCCTTATGTGATATTACGAATTTGGACAACAATTATATACTTGATCGATGATTGGGCGGGTTGAACATCTATTCCTCGATCGAGTAATATATTCATTTATGCCTCCGATAACTTTTAGAAGACATTTGTACCCCTTCTTAATATACACGCTAGTTTTTTTCTCTATATTTTTCTAATAATCCCGACTTAAAAAATTTGGAAATGGGGTATGTATCTTTTATCTTTTTATTTTCCAAGTTAAATTACGATGAATAATATGATTATTTTAGTACATTTTTCATACTGATGTTTCACTATATGGAGGGACGAAGCAAAATAATATAATTATTTTGGCAATTCATGGCATAAAATACCATTCTCTTTTTAAATTTAGCACATCGTTTAAATTCCATCCAAAACTGTAACGGTGAATTGAGCAGACCTTCAAGGTGGGTCCTTTTTGCACATGTGGCACGCCACATGAAATATATAATACATTAAATAAATAAATTATACATAAAAAAACATTTTTTTTCATGAGGTGCTGGTCGGAGGAGGGGATCCCCTCCGCCGGCCGCCCTCCCTCAGGGGGTTGTCGCGAGGGGCCTATTGGACTTCCGGCGACCTCCCCTCAAGCGACATCACTGGCTCCATTGGAGCCCATCTTCCCAGCAATTGTGGCTCTGGTTGCCTTGCTGATTGAGAGCCCCCTCACAATACCCAAAGGAACCAAACTTCATCTTCCCAATGCTCTCGATCTTCTTCCACCTCCCCGAAGGGGACGAGCTCCGGTTCATAGTTGCTGCTACTGCTCCTCTTGAAGTTTCTCGCCCCACTGTATTACTGCAACACCTCTTGAGCTTGAATAGCAATAACCCGTCTCAAAAATCAGAAACCCCCAATAGCTTCAGAGCTAATTAGGACAAATATCAAACCTTTTGGCGGGAACCCATTTGAAGCTAGAGCAAAAAAAGGATCAAACTTTGAGCATGTTAATGCCATCTCTGGCTACCCATTTACTCTGCTGCAGCAAAGATCGGTGGGAGGAGGTCGATTGAGTGGTAAATAAGGGGAGGAAGAATGAGAAGAGGGGATCAGAGCTTTGGTGGCGGCAATTGATGAGTGGGCAATAGTTAGGTGTGGAGGCGAAGAGTGTAAATGCTAAAACATTAATTTCTTTGTCCGAGAGAAACAGAGTTGAGCGGATCGAGGGAAGGGGTTCCCCTCGCCGGCATCCCCCCTCAGGCGAGGTCGTCGGGGCCCTGTTGGCCTGCCGGCGACTTCCCCACACAACAGACGGGGGGCAGATGTAAGGACGAGGCTCCCCCACCGTTTGGGCCCTTCAGGGGAGGTCGCCGGAAGCCTGACAGGCCCCCGCGCGACCACCCCTTGAGGAGGGCGACTGGCGGAGAGGATCCCGTCCTCCGACCTGCCACCACTTTTATTTTTGTTAGTTTTTTTTTTTTATAGTTTTCTTTTATCTTTTTAATTTATAAATTATTTAATATTTATGGTGCAAAGGGGACCCACCAACATGGCCAACTCAGCTTTTTAACGGCAACCTAACGGATATCTAGCGACGTGCTAGTTTTGACAAGAAAATTTAATTTTATGCTATGACGTGACAATTTTAAAAACCGTATTATGAGGTAAAAATACCGTTCAAACTGTGTTAGAGAGTACTATTTTCCCTTTTTTGTTTTCCTAATGATTAGAATAATATGAAATACTATAAAATATAAAAACAACGAAAATTTAGTACTAGATAAAAACAATAATATAGATTTTTTTTATTTATAAAATTCAAACTCGAGATTTTATTTAAATGGAATATGTCGACGTGTTTGAACAAAGCACATTTTTCTTTTGGCAAAGTTTGAACCATTGGTAAAAGAAATTACCATTTATATATTTTTAGTGTTTCGGTGAAAACCCATTTGATGTTTGCAGCAAAGGAATTTGGGACTTTGGCCAAGTCAAGAAATCAGGAGAAGCAGGTGCTCGCAGCAATTGCGGTGCGAGGACCACCGGATTACTACCCATTCCGGTCTGACTCAGACTTACCTCTTTTTCTTTTTTCCCCTGTTTCTCGTAATTTAATGAGCTCATTTGTTTTTTTTTACTATTCTTCATCCTCTCTCTAGACCCACCAACCCACCCGACCCGAGATGGAGATAGAAACTAACCATGGTTAAGCCCTCTCTTAACCCTGGTTGAGTCCACCGAGACGTCCTTTAAAAGGGGCCTCCATATCTCCTCGATCAACACCTATTTGGGTTCCTTCTCCTTAGAGAGAGAGAGAGAAAAAAAAAAAAAACACCACCTTTGATGGTCGAACCTTCAGTTTCCACCCCTATATTTTTCTAGTCCACTAGCTCGTTTTCAGTCCCTCCTCGGGTTGCCCGGCCGGCCTCGATCGCAGTCTCCGGTGCGATCTCCTTCCTCTTATTCTCCCCTCCGTTTGGTTGTATGTGTACGTTACGATCTAATCAATCCCGATAATGGGAATGGTTCTCATTCAGAGCCGCGATACGGCGGTTGCTATAAGCACTAGCTTGTTTTTCCTAGCAAAGTTCAGCTGTCATGACCGGCAGTGCACCGCTGTTGAATACAATCGGCGAAAGATTTGATCTTAATATTTTTGCAAAACGCTTGTCCAATCTCGAAATTAAATTATAAATTTCCAGAGAACTGCTAGCTCAAAGCTATGGGTAGCTGGGAATCTTTCGGTACCTATTTTCTCGAGGGCGCGGGAATCTGTTTGTTTCCCATGTCAACTGTGGACAGGATCTGGAAAAGCCGGTCCACCTGTTAAAACTCCCCCCGATTGTGTTTCTTAGATGCAAAATCATATAAAATTTTGGAATGCACGCTACATTTCACGTCGTGTATGTATCAATGCTCTCGGGAGGGAGGCTCTGGTCTTCTCGACCAAAATGAGATTGAAGCCTGAGAACCGGACGTAATGTGAGATATTTGCTCCTGAGAAACAGCAGAAGTTACTTGCATCCACGTGGGACACCCTTTTTTTCCCAGTAAAAGAGCACGAATTGTTTATTTTTAATATTTGGGTTTATCTGGATACAAATATTTATTTATGGGTTATTAGATTATAATCTGGATTAATCTATTTCCGTGTATATACTATATATTTATTATTCCCCGCTCGTGTTTTATCCTTTTTTTGGCCCCCCGCCGTACTTTATTAAAGAACATGACTTTGTCCATTTTCCACGCGAACAATAAATAATAATTTTGTTCGGGTTTGGGGAATTCTTTTCTTCTAGGAAGGAAGGGAGAGAGAGGAACAATGGCGGAAAACGGGAACGGCGGTGAGTTCAGCTTCGGGAACGGGGACGCGAGGAACGGGCTGACGAAGATAGCGACGAACAAGAAGGATGGGAATGGCGCGGTCTGCCACGACGACAGCGCCACGCCGGTGAAGGCCCAGACCATTGACGAGCTCCACTCCCTCCAGAAGAAGAGGTCTGCCCCCACAACCCCTATCAAGTCCTCCGCCGCAGCCTCCCCCGGCGGCTTCGCCAACGCCGTCTCCGAGGAGGAGCGCCAGAAACAGCAGCTCCAATCCATCAGGTAATATTATTATTATTATTATAAAAAACATCCAGTTCGTCCACGGCACGAGTTTATTTTACACGTACAAATTAGATTCATCATCATTATTAGTATTATTATTTTCTCGGGGAGGAAATCGGAGGTGGAGCCCCTAGAGTGGGTCCCGCGTGCCAGAAGGTATGGGAGATGGATGGGATGGGCTGAGGAGGAATTGGTGATGATACGGTCAGGTCTGGTCCGGCTGGAACGTTGTATTGCGTGCCAAATTTTACATTGTATTTGATAACGAAATTAAATTTATTAATTTGAAGTGATAAGGATTAAAATAATTAGAAAAAGTATATAAGAGAATTAAATTTTTTTTTTTAAATAATGATTCTATTATTGAATTGAGAGAAAAAAATGTTGAAATTTAAAAAACAATTAAATAGTTTAAAAAAATTAATAGTTTAAAAAAATTAATTATAATAATATATAAAAAATATGAGAGAATTAAAAAAATAGAATAATAATTATTATATTATTAAATTAAAAAAGTAAAATTAAATTTAATTTAATTTAATTTAATTTTGTAAATAAATATAACAGTGTTGGACAAAACTAAGGACTTGATATTGATAATTATGTGGCAGCCTTTTTAGCAGCTTCAGATATATAAAATTTACCTAGTCCCTAGAATCCAAGGATTTTTTTTCCTTTTCCTTATTAATTATTTATTATCATTATAATTATAATTATTTAAAAAAAACAAAATTACCCAAATTCATTTTACAAGCGGGCCATTCTTAATAGACTCATATAAGTATCTGGTTGAGTACTTATTTTTTTTTCATGTAGAAAAGAATAATGAAAAGGAGATGATGACGTAGCATCGATGTGATATAATTGTAATCCCATTAGGTATCGAATCTGTGACCTAAGTCAACAGGCGAGAGCGTGCGTCACTATATTACACTCTCTTTTAATGATATAATTGGCTTTATTGCTTTATTATTTTTTTGGTAGAGATTATCGGTTTTTATTATACGAAGATGATCTTTAATTTATAAATAGTATGGAATTTCTTTATTTATATATTTATTGATAATTATTTTTTGACGAGTATATATTTATTGATTATTGATATTGATGAATGCTGAGTTCAGCAGCTGGCTATGTATGGAAATGGGTAGATTGGAAGTTGTTGACTAAATTTACTATACGGTGCTTTCGCTGCTGCCTATGCCCTATCGCATTGAAGTTGGCAACGAATTTGGATATTTTATATTTTTTTGCCAGACAAAGATAACTTTTTTTTTTTTGGATTTATTGGTCCATATTGTTTGATCGTGCAGTGCAGGATAATTTAATATATTTTTCTTTTCCTTTTTGTGAGTAGTGAAATTATTAATTATTTTAGTTATTAATGATGGAACAATAATATTATAATTGATTGATTGATTAAACAGTGCATCGCTAGCGTCGTTGACTCGGGAGACAGGGCCGAAGGTGGTGAGGGGGGACCCAGCCACCGCGAGGAAGGCTGAGACGCCAAAGGTTGCTCACGTCACCCACACCCACCCTCACTTCACCCCCACCATCGCCGTCAGCGACAGCGCCCTCAAGTTCACCCACTTCCTCTACAACCTCTCCCCCGCCGGTATATAACATACTATTGGATGATGGATCTCGTGGAAAGAGGACCATTACCTGCTTTTACAAAGAAACAAGGGGACACGGGATTGGAGACGCGTGATTTTGTGAAAGAAATAATAAAGATTTTCAATGGTGGCAATGTGAAATGATTTCCTTTCTTTGGAAAAAAAAGGGGGGGAATTGGACCGTAACTAGACATGTTCTTTTCCAGGACGAGATCATAGGACTATGTCAATCTCCTATGTGTCTTACACGGCATAAGGTCTAATTGGTTTTAATTTTGAGAAAGTAGAAGATAATGGCATTGGTAGGTGGGGTTCATGTGAATTTTCATGTAATTGAAAGGCCAATTAATCACGAGTCTTGTGGGGGAGAAAAAGTGTCCGAGGAAAAATAATACATATAAAAGATGAAAAAGATGATTTTGGTCAAAAGCTATAATAATGAAATGCTAGCTGGTTGAGATATATTTGATGTGGTTTTACAGAGCTATACGAGCAGGCAATCAAGGATGAGAAAGGGTCTTTCATCACATCGAGTGGTGCCTTGGCCACCCTGTCCGGTGCAAAGACCGGTCGCTCTCCGAGGGATAAGCGCGTCGTCAAGGATGACACCACCGAGGCTGAACTTTGGTGGGGAAAGTAAGTCGTGCCTCTCTTTATAACATTCTAAGTATTAACTACGTAGTCCGACGTGCGGTAAATCTGATCTAAGCGGTTCGCCTGTCTCGGTGCTCTTCCATGCAGGGGCTCGCCTAACATTGAGATGGACGAGCACACTTTCTTGACTAACAGAGAAAGAGCAGTGGACTACTTGAATTCTTTGGACAAGGTCATTTCTCTATAAATCTCTCGAAAGCATATGATTTATTGTCACAAATATAAATTAAAGGATAAAATATAATAAATATGCAATGAAATTCATCTGACCTAGTATATTATAATAAATTTGTATTATATTATTATTATTATTATTATTATTATTATTATCATCTTTTTCTTTTTTGTGATAATGATGTGAGTGATGGTATGTTATCGTTCTCGTCTTCATCTGCAAGACGGAGGGCCCCCACGGAAGCAACTTTGTCCTGTTTCGAGTTTATTTTATTTCGTCTCTGTTGGTAGGAATTTTCAGAGCAGCTTCTTCCGCATCTTCTTGTTTGTTTGTTTGTCACTGTAAATGTAAATTTAATGAATGCATGTCCCTTTCAGCACGATCCAAGGGACTAGCAGCTTCTGGATATTCACTGGTTATAATCTGATTTTTCCATTCAGGTATTTGTGAATGACCAATACCTCAACTGGGACCCAGAGAACCGAATCAAGGTCCGGATCGTTTCCGCGAGGGCCTACCATTCCCTGTTCATGCACAACATGTAAGTAGAACTGATTGTAATCAATTCTGAGCAGCATTTCGTTCGATGCCGTTGCCAGATAAGTCTCCCTCGCAACGTACAAGTCAATTCCTGAATTAACAATGGTGGATATATTGTATTTTCGTTTTGTTATATGTTTGTTATGATAGAGGAAAGTGTCGGTAAGTAATTGAATCTTAATCGTGATAATTTGAGACCGTAACTGTACTAGTGTATAATTGGTGTGGGGCTTGCAGGTGCATCCGACCCACGCCGGAAGAGCTGGAGAATTTCGGCACTCCGGACTTCACTATATACAATGCAGGGCAGTTCCCCTGCAACCGGTACACACATTATATGACATCCTCCACTAGCGTGGACCTTAACCTCGCCAGGCGGGAAATGGTCATCCTTGGGACCCAGTATGCCGGCGAGATGAAGAAGGGACTCTTTAGTGTCATGCACTACCTTATGCCCAAGCGCGGAATCCTCTCCCTCCACTCGGGCTGCAATATGGGAAAAGGCGGCGATGTCGCCCTCTTCTTTGGTCTCTCAGGTACAGTATCTCCATGTCTTGCGGATCAAGACATGGCATTGTAGGGTGCATATCCCACCCTTCCCTGCCTTGGAGTACTTGGCTCTATGTGATTCATTTCTTTTGCATATGGTTGGTGGTGCCGCTTGGGTTCTTTAAATCCAGGTACTGGGAAGACAACCCTGTCCACAGATCATAACCGATACTTGATCGGTGACGATGAGCATTGCTGGAGTGATAATGGTGTGTCGAACATTGAAGGGGGGTGCTATGCCAAGTGCATTGATCTCTCCAGAGAGAAGGAGCCCGATATCTGGAACGCCATCAAGTTCGGGACCGGTACATTTCACACCTCAACTTCACTAACCTGCTTCATTGTCTGATAGGTCCATTTGGAAATGCCTGACTGATTCGATAATGTGGATGCAGTGTTGGAAAACGTGGTCTTCGAAGAGCACACTAGGGAGGTCGATTATACTGACAAATCCGTTACAGGTAAGCTTTCTAGATTGGCTCTTATTCATGGGACCTCATCCTCAATCTTTTCAAAAGAGCATCTTCAATTTGCTAGCAGTTACAGTTGACATGTTCTCATGGTGTTTTTTTCTGGTTTTCTTGCTTCAGAGAATACTCGTGCAGCTTATCCGATTGAATACATCCCGAATGCGAAGATCCCTTGTGTGGGCCCACACCCCAAGAATGTCATCCTCTTGGCATGCGATGCTTTCGGCGTGCTGCCCCCAGTGAGCAAGTTGAACCTTGCGCAGACCATGTACCACTTCATCAGTGGCTACACTGCTCTCGTGCGTCTCTCAAGTCTCAATCACACTTCCGTTGAAAATTTTGGCTAGACATGTAATTGGTCAAATTAGCAGTTAAAATTTTATTTGAAGCATATGTTTCGATATATAGGTGGCCGGGACAGAGGATGGAATAAAGGAGCCGAAGGCGACATTCTCGGCTTGCTTTGGAGCTGCTTTCATAATGCTGCACCCGACCAAGTATGCTGCAATGTTAGCCGAGAAGATGAAGAAGCATGGGGCCACCGGGTGGCTCGTCAACACTGGCTGGTCCGGTGGAAGGTATTGATATTTAATAAAATTTATTATCAGGTTCTTGTTGTATCTCTTGAAGGAAATATTGACTTAAGGAATGATCATTAATCTCGTGCTGCAGCTATGGGTCGGGTAGCCGCATTAAGCTGCCATACACAAGGAAGATCATCGATGCCATCCACTCAGGCAGCCTCCTGAATGCAGAGTACAAGAAGACCGAGGTATTCGGTCTTGAGATCCCCACTGAGGTTGAGGGTGTTCCCTCGGAGATTCTGGACCCGATCAACACTGTAAGTCATGCGTTCTACTACTCTGAAGCCTCTCGAGATGAATCATCTGTTTTTGTTCTTAGAAAAATCAAAGGAAACGGAAGGAACCAGACATGTTTTTCAAATTCGAAATCGAATTGAATCTATTTTGCTACCTCATGATGATCACCTAATAATCGGGTTCTCTGTTACTTATTCTGCAGTGGGCAGACAAGAAGGCATACAAAGAGACACTGCTGAAGCTTGCTGATCTGTTCAAGAACAATTTTGAGACATTCACCAACTACAAGATTGGCAAGGATAACAAGCTGACTGAGGAGATGGTCGCTGCCGGTCCGATCTTTTGATCTCATGAATCCCGAAAATGAAGGAAAAAAAATAAAAAGCTTGTGTGTGCTGTGGGGTTTTTTAAATGGAAATAATAGAGATAGGTCTTTATTATTTCGCATTTTTTTCATATCACCATCTGTATGATTGCCCCCTGGTATTTGTCTGTCGGAATATGAAGCGTTCATGTTCTAATAAATTTACCATCTTTCGAGTTTCAATTTACTCTTTGAGGCATTTTGCTTTGTGATGTTTCCATTTGCGAGCACTTACAAGTCACATTAGCTTAGCACTTCTGCTTATATGTGCCATAAATATTTGGAGATAATATAGAGCATCGGGCTCGTGCTTCCCGTGTCTGCCGTATGTGTTGTTGCCCATTGGGCGTGAAAAGTTTACAATATTATGCACGAAAAGAAGGCGTCGTTGTCGTCGACAATTTAATATGTAACCCTCAACGTTTGATATGTATGGCTTTGTATGGTTGAAATTGAAGAAAATGCTTCGTGCCTGCTTAGACCTTGATAACTGTAACTCAATGGTATTCAAAAGAAAAAAACTGTAACTCAACGATAGCCGAGATTGCTGGTAATGTCATGGAACTCGAATAGATATAATTCCTTGATCCAAACTTGTGCCAGCAATCCGTCAGGATAATCCAAGCAAGCTATAATCTCTTCTAAGCTAGTATGTTTTTACTCTTTTTATTTATTTCGTTAAACAAAAATCCTTAGGACCTTTTGGTTCGACGCAATCTTCGAATTTTTTTTTTTCAGGAAACATCCTAACTTTTCGTAGTACTTCATAGCTTTTGAAAGCTAACCATTATTATCATTTTCTCTCGAATTAAAACTTTAAAATTGTGATCGATAAATATTCTGCAGTAAAAACAAACAAGATTACGATCGTGACATCATATTATATATATATATATATATAAGACGTGCACTCGTGCTCCGCATGACTTTCATATATAGAATTTTTTTATCAATTATAATAAAATAAGTAAATTATTAATTGATGAAAATAAGTAAAATATTAATTAAAAAAGGAAATTATGAGATGGGAGAGAGAAAAGGCAGCAGAGGAATTCCAAGTTTCCAACATAAGGGAGGAGAGGGAGGGGAAGAGGGAGAGAAAATAGGGACGAAAGAAATATGAGTGTTTTCCGCACGCATTTTCAATAATCCAATTCAATCGTAAAAGACAACATTCTCTTCATGTTTTGATTTGCAAGCCAAGAAATATGCATTACGTTTGATAATAAAATTAAGTTTGATTTAATTTGATCTAATTTAATTTGAGATAATAAAGATAAAAGTAATTAAAAAAAGTATATGAGAGAGTTAAAAGTAATGGTTGTGTCAGTGTTATCAGAATCGATCCGAATAATGAACCGAAATGAGTATAGGTTTATAGGTTTATGAGTTTAATCGGGGGTTCGATAGGTCGGACTGTAAGTTTAATTAAAATAAAATAAATATTTATATTATTAAAATAGTTATGTTAATTAAGATAGAAGTATGTTGATTTTAAAGAAATATAAGAATAGTGTAAGAAAATATATATATTTAATATTTTTTACTTCAAAATAAATATTGAATTTTAATAAGTATTTAAAAGAACAAAAATTTAGTGGTGGCTTGGTTGATAGTATGTTAGTATGGGAAACAAGAGGTTATGAGTTTAAATCCCTACACAATCAAGTAATTTAGTATTAAAAAATGAGAAAATAATAATGAATAGTTGAGTGAATTTAGTATTAAAAAATTAATTTTAATAGTAAATAAAAAAAGTATTAGAGATAACTTTGACAAATAAAAATTTTTTTTTAATGATCCTGTTGTTGAATGAAGGAAAATTAAAGTAAAGTAAAATTGAAGTCAAACCCACAGCAGTCCACTCGGCCACAGCTAAGCCCTACCGCCGACCACCGGCCGCCCTCTCCCTCTTCCCCTTCAGAAGGCTCGATGACTACGTCGGAGCCCACTTCGTCCTACAAACCTTACACCCTCTCTCAAACGCTCACCGGCCACAAGCGCGCTCTCTCCGCCGTCAAGTTCTCCCCGGACGGCCGCCTCCTCGCTTCCTCCTCTGCCGACGCCACCATCCTCACCTACTCCACCTCTTCCCTCTCATGCCCCTCCCCCGCCCCTCTCCACCGCCTTTCTGGCCACGAGAACGGCATCTCCGACATCGCCTTCTCCTCCGACGGGCACCTCCTCGCCTCCGCCTCCGACGACAAGACGCTCCGCATCTGGGACCTCCTCACCGCCTCCCCTCTGTCCACCCTCCGTGGCCATACCAATTATGCCTTCTGCCTCAACTTCAACCCCCACTCCAACCTCCTCGTCTCCGGCTCCTTCGACGAGACCGTCCGCGTCTGGGATGTCAAGTCGGGCAAGTGCCTCAGGGTGCTGCCGGCCCACTCCGACCCTGTCACGGCCGTCGATTTCAACCGGGACGGGACCATGATCGTGTCGAGCAGCTACGATGGGCTCTGCAGGATCTGGGACGCGTCCACTGGTCACTGTATGAAGACCCTCATAGATGATGAGAACCCTCCTGTGTCCTTCGTCAAGTTCTCCCCCAATGGGAAGTTCATTCTTGTTGGCACCCTTGACAACACTTTGGTAAGTACCCTTCGCAAAAGTTTTCATCTTTCTCGTTGGCTCCTATAGTTTTCATTGGTACCACTCGCTCGGATGTTCTCAAATCATACCCCGTCGTTGAATGATGGACTGACCAATTTGGTGATACAAAGTTATGCCTTTTTGGACTGCTGGGTTGCCAACGATCAGTAATTTATATAGCTACTACCATAATGTAAAAATGACATATAATAGAGATAGATGAATGTACCACTGGACATCCCTTTGAGAGGATGTCTCTTGTCTTGTCAAACTCGAGCATTTGCTATGGTGTGGTGGATTGTTTGGGATAATTTGATATATGACGCTGGCTACTTATACCTGATTTAACTTGCTCAGGAATCTATCTTTCAAGATCAGCTGTACTCTGGAATCCTAACAACCTCGTTCTGGCTTTCTTAACCAATCTGTTACGTCTATTTAGTTCTATAACTGATGTTCCGCACTGCTGGTATTGCGTGTGTAGTTCCTCTTCTGCTCCTAAGTCCTGAGTTCTGAGTTTTCATCTAACAAGGATGCAAATGTTTCTAATGTTTACTTGATGTGCAACTTGACTTGGATAATCTCTAATATATTTGTGTCAAAATCTGGACTTGCTTTGCACATCTGTTCTTGGAAAAATTGGTTCTTAAAATCAGTGCTGATATTCATCTTAGGAGTACTTAAAGCTTTGATTGGAAATTTGGAACCACAATAGATGAACCAAAACACACAGATGCGAATTGATACTCGGGATCTCGGAAAGTTTACTTTTTTGGTTTACATATTATGCAGCTTAGGTTAGACGTAAAAATTTCTGTTCATTAGTATCGAACTATTTCACTCTTGTTCCGAGAAGTTTTCAATGCCTTAGCACTGCCGCTCAAATATTTGTGAGTCCTCCTTTGTATTCACATAGAGGCTAAACGGATGTGTTTATGTGGAATGTGAAAGTTGATCAGATTGAGCTGTTGTTCTGTATGCCCAAATGAACGCTCTGTTATCTGATTTGCAATCTTTGCTTTATGCTAGTTTTCCGATGACGTTAGCTGTTACATTAGGTTTACGGTCACGGGTTTTTGACAAGTAGACATTGGTCTGAATTTGATGTCTGATTGTAGGATGCTCTTCTTCATTAAATTTAATTCCAGTATAATCTGCTTGCATTCGTAAATTCCAGTGAAAATTTCTGAAGCCTGGCTATGGATATGGGCTCTCATACTGTTTCGATAGAGACATATTGATGCTTCAATTTTTTAAAAATTGGGTGAATTATCCCTAAATATATGTATGTATAAGATTGCTTAAGCATTTGGTGCTATCTTTCAGTGAAGTTTATCATTATTCAGCACCTGACGCATGTTTTCAAAATGAAGTTATATATGGGTACTTAGAATGGAAATGCTAATGCCCCGGTAATTTTTCCTTGTGAAGTGATGTATTATTTTTCTTTCCATCAGTATGTATTGAACTTTAAAATGAGATGCTAAAGAGCAGCACTTACTCCTGATAATATATTTATTTCTGTTGGTCATATCTGCAGCGATTATGGAACTTTTCGACTGGAAAATTCCTGAAGACATACACAGGTCACGTGAACTCAAAGTACTGCATCTCAGCGGGGTTCTCCATAACCAATGGGCAGTACATTGTCAGCGGGTCCGAGGATAACTGCGTATACTTGTGGGAGCTCCAGAGTCGGAAAATAGTTCAGAAATTGCAAGGCCACACCGATGGTGTGATCTCAGTGGCATGCCACCCCACCGAGAACATGATCGCCTCTGGGTCTCTGGGAAATGATAAGAGTGTGAAGATATGGAGGCAGGAGAAGGATTGAAGGATTCCTTTGCCCAGCAACAAGAGAGCGAATGAATAAGAGGAGACAGTTTCGATGGAACCGTATGTTGGCTTTATAACCCTCTCTTTTCTTTGATGTTTGTTGGATGCTGTTATTGAAGGCCGAGAGCAGCTACATTCTTGTTTATCTGGATACTAATTGGTTGGTTTTAGCTTGTCGGTCAGGCCGCTCCCGTAGTTTGAATCACAATGACAGAGTTTAGTTTCCATGTTCATGACTTGGGTGTACTAGTCCACTATGTAAATGCTAGGCGTGGTTCCACTTTCTTGTACTATCTGGATGTATTAAAGACTTTGGTCTTGCAATTGAATCCTAATTCAGATGAATGGCCTATACGACAGTTTTGGAATACATCTGCTCACCTCAGTCTTTCATCTGTCCGGTGCAGTGTATTCAATATAATTAGATTTCATTTCAGCTGATTGGGTCGATATATAAGATGAACCATTCACATTTTTGGTTTGAAATTTGGAGTCAGCGTGATTCCGCGATGGTTAAATCACCGAAAATGTTCCCTCGTGGGAAATCCGGATAATGGGAAGGTTCCGTTCAGTTTAGGACTTAAGGAACTGATTGCCGAAATGTTTCAGTTCCGTGACTCTGATAGAGAGCACTTCCATGAAATCCATAGATCATTGACATAGCAACAAACACAAAGGCATCTAGGCTCTGTTTGTTCACGGAAAGTATTTTAAGCAAAAATGAAATCCTCATTTTCCTTTGTTTGGCAATGCAAAATTAGTTGGTCAACGGGAAATTGTTTTCAGTCAACCTACAAACTACATGCAAAAAAGTGAAGAAAATGAATTGATGTAAAAATTCATTTTCCCGACATCACAAGTCTTTCTGTCTCTTATCCGGGCCCACCTTACATATCTTTCCAAGCACATGGAGATGATTTTCCTCGTAATCTTCCAAACATAGGAAAATATTTATTTTCCTTGAAATTATTTTCCTAGTAAAAAAATATTCTTTTGAAAAACTATTTAAGTCAAACAAACGGAGCCTACATACGATCAAGTGGAACAGCTTGTTCTTGGCCTAAACTGTAAAGTGGGCCTTTGATGGAACAGATGGGCTTCAACTATGCCGTTTAGGGGATAGATGGGCCTTATCATGGGCTTGACGAGATGGAGAGCAGTGAATTCTATAGGGCATAATGGGTTAACTTCCCCTTTTGGGCTCTGGTTGTGAGCAAGGAGGGATCCGAACCCCCGACACCACCGTGGTTTATAACCATGCTCTCTAGTCCTCTGAGCTACGGGCCTTCCCCGGTCTCCATTGGATCTGGCTGTTCCTGGGACCATGAGCTATTTACGGTATTATAAGTTTCGTCCTCTTGCCGGAATCCGTAACGTTTATTAGCAGAGCTGAAGCTGATGAAGGATGATGGGAGAGAGCAAGTAAGACGCAGCATGGAACAGACGGAATCATGCCGGTCGCAAGTTTGGTGCCCAACAAGATATTGCGCTGCCGGGGGAAGTCAGCAGTTGCGCATTACACAAATTTGTACCTGCTTCGATGTCCTGCAAATTATTGTATTCCAGCGAGGCAGGTGGTTCAGAAAATTCCTCTGCACTGCCTGCGCCAAAACAAGACAAATTAAGAAATAAGCTTTTTGATTAGTTTTCTTATCTCGTATAGAATTGGTCTTAATTAGTATATATATATTATCAATATCAATATTAGTTAGCTGCAAATAGTTCGAGTGCTGCAGTCGTGGTCCGTAGGGGCCCATCTAATAACTATTTTAAGTGTGACACCTACTAATTGAAGATATGGATATCACAGAGCTACGTCCTTGTCTCTCCTCTTCGGACCCTTCTCGCACTCCCAGTAGATCGGTTCATTATATGGATAAGTGGGAACTTCTTTCCGCTCGAATCAATCTTCAAAAAAAAAAAAAAAAAAAAAAGCGAGAACAGAAACGTATATATTTCAAGACGGGGCCAATCGAAGACTGGTTTATAGGGATATAGAGTTTATGTTGGAACACAAATTTGTATAAATGTTCATG
Organism: Punica granatum; assembly: GCF_007655135.1. Classification (NCBI taxonomy): domain Eukaryota; kingdom Viridiplantae; phylum Streptophyta; class Magnoliopsida; order Myrtales; family Lythraceae; genus Punica; species Punica granatum. The sequence continues at coordinate 53,279,209 of NC_045127.1, forward strand.
ATTAGTATATATATTTTGCCATCTGAAAATCAGGTGATAGTATTATTTCAGTGATTCGATGTTTCAATAATTTTATTAGAAATGTACCCAGAAAAAAAAAAAAACTAGTGTATGGATGACTGGTCACTTTTGATGTACTGTTTATCCTTATAAAAACTAACAAGCTGGCACATCACCTGTCAATGGATTTATATGAGATTACGTTGGTGATTACAACATTAACTATGATTCATTTATACACAAATCTATATAGAATAGAAACATAACATACTATTACAAGCAACCCTTCTTGGAATCGTGTGAGGTGGTCTTTCCACGATAGAGTTCACAATTTCATAATTAGATGGATGATGATGATGTTAAAACTACTTCATATATATGACAGGGATTGATTGTTTAACTTTCCGAACGATAATATAACACGTCTTACATACATATACATATATATAGACACACACATATATCAATACTAATTAATGAGTATCATATGGTGTTTGCAACATATCTGAACTTATCAATTTACAATTATCATATCCCGAATTATATATTTTTTACCTAATAAAAAATCTCAATCGATTTCTCAGTGGGTGTATACCAGCTAATAATTCGACGCAAGTTGTAATACAAAATTCAAGGGTTCCAATTTTGCTGGAGAATCTTCTAATTAATTTGCAGAAGAGAAGCTCTGACAAAGTGAACTCTTACAATCAAGGCAACGACTACTAGAAGAAGCACCAAATATCAGCTCTTTCAGAAAAGGCAATCTCCAGTGAGACCACGACTCGGACTCACTTTTACATTAGTATAACGACTTATCTTTAATCGTGACGTATTTTCAATGAATTTTGAATCCATTTATTATTGGTAAAATTTTGCCACATTACGCGAAGTTTGTCAATTGTATCACAATGTGAATACCAAAGATTTGTCTTTAGCTAAACGAACTATATATATTGTTCAACCAAGTACAGCTAATTGCAAAGTTCTTAATCGCAAAACAAGCCTCATTATCTGCTCATTATCTAATAAAAAATTAGATTTGCTTAGAGATTTTATGTACTAATTAACATTTCCACAGCTACAATATATATACACAATAGTTTTTTTTTTCACCCATCCCAAAAAGCAAAAGAACCACATGGGCTTTTCTTGGGTATAACTTCACGTGTTTTATCGATAGTTTGTGCTTGTAGACGCATCTCTTCACGACTAAGGATACTCGAAATCTTGTTGCAGTTCACATATCACATGGATGCCGCGTCGTTACCGCCCCGAAACACATGAACTTTTGGGGTTAAATAGCGAAAGTCGTCGTGCACTTCTAGGGTTTGCTCAATTGAATGACCTCTTTACATATTAAATTTTGTGTATGTACACATACATACATACCTACGTTCCATTGATGGCGCGGATTAAAGAAATGCACCAATTGATAATGGTGGTTGATACACTCATGATATTTTGATACACCAATAAATGAGAAGAATCTTAACATATATATAAAACAAAAAATAATCAATATGGGTTATTTCAAGCGGTTCGACGCTTGTTCTGCTTAAGCAAAGTTTGGAGTTCGAGTCCTTATGAATGCAGAAATAGTCGAGACCCAATTCGACTTCCAGATACCAAGGTTCCAAAATATATATATATATATATAATATAAAATGGTTGCGTATTCCAAACCTGTTGAATAGGATTTGATTCCTAATAAAATCAAATGCAATAATTTCCGAGAAAAAAAAATCCATAATGTGGTCGGAGAATCCGTCCTGTAGATACGATATCCGTTCATAGATCAGAGCTGCACGTTCTTCATTTTACGATCAATTGCAACACGGTCCCTTCCAAATTCATCTACGTCACATTTCACTCCCTAAAGCTTTAGTATATCTCTTTTCTGGTAATGAGAAACTCAATACACTAGTCCAAGTTTAAAATAAATCATTGCGAAGATTTATGCACAAATTCTCGATGCAGTCGAAGCATAGGATCATAACACAGATATGAGAAATTGAGAATTTATCCATTTCTTTGGTACTGGAAAATAAAGGTGAACAGATATAAGTGTGGTAATTTGACCGTTTATCGATGGTAATTTGATCTATATCCGCCAACGATTTTAATGGAGACAATCTTAGGTTTGCACTTAGACGTAATATACTTTCCTATCCTATACATGAAAAAGCGAGATGCGTATGTAAAAGATAAAATGTTACCAGTTTAGTCAAATGAAAAGTCATATGAATATCGATACAAGACACGATAAGTTATTAAGTGATTCTATATCGTCACGTAAAGTGAGAAAGCACTGCTTAAATTGCATGAAATAGATTAATTGGTGCTAAACACTCGAATATATAATCACCATAATTATTTTTTATTAAATAATTTTTATTGATTTTTTCTCGTGACGTATTAAACTTAATTTTTTTTATGGCGGGATCCTCGAGATATTCCCATTAATTTCTTCAACCGAAAATAAAGGAAGATGTATTATGGCATAAATTGGTCCAGAGATCAGATGTGTGTGAGAGAGAGAGAAAGAGGATAGAATATTTTCACACGTGAGAGTTATACAGCTTGAGTTGATAGTTTTCTTATGGAGACTCTCATATGACTATATAACTGCGATGGAGGATATTCAGAAACCCTAACCCTTGAGTTAAGCTCTGGAAACCAAACCCCACAATCATATATTCGACAGCTATAGCAAAGAATCAACAAGGTGAGCTTCCTTTTATTTTCGATATATATTTTCCGTTAATATGCAAACAGTGTCCCCATTTTATCATCAATCGTAATATGATCTCTCGTTCGTATGCACAAGAAACAAGCTTTTCCTTATAGTATTCACAAAGTGATGGGTCGGTCTCAATTTTCAGAAGGATTTGGAGGACCAAATTCATCAAGAGCATTCATGGAAATTATGTCGGCGAAATGGTTATCCAACCTGGTAAATATATAATTTGATCATTTCCTATTAACTCAAAAATACTGAAGTATATACATACATAGCGAAGTAATCTTGGTAATTTCCTTTCTTTTCACTGAAAATAATTTGATATTTAATTACCAGGAAATGGTTGATTACAACAATCTTCAGTCATACCTGAGCTCAGGCAATAATGATCCCCATTCCATGAGGCTGAACATGGAAAACATCCAGCAGCAGCATTTATTCTCGCAGAAAACCCTAGCCACTTGCAGCGCTTCATCGAATGAAGGCTCACGAACAGACTGCTTTGGGAGGCCTGCGAAGCAGTTGAAGACCGATAACAGCTGGTCTTCCGGTACAACCGCTGATCAGCAGCAACTCTCTCCTAACCCTAGCCCTAGGCCATCTCACTCCTCAGCCTCATCCTCGCACATCCTGACCTTCGGTTCCACAAGTTTGGTTCCAAAGGACGAGGCCGTTTCTCAAGGGTATATGCACTTTGTATCCCTTGGCACTGAGAGTACTGTTTATGGGGAGCAGAAATTTGCTCCAACGAGCGTAGGTAATGTCCAAGGGACCAAGAGAGCTTACCCCACAACAAGGAGTCCATCGAGCGCTCAAGACCACATAATGGCCGAACGGAAGAGGAGGGAGAAGCTTAGTCAGCGGTTCGTCGCCCTCTCAGCCATTGTTCCCGGCCTCAAGAAGGTACTAGTTTCTTTCATCATTCCATTATAAGTTAAAACGCTTTCCCGTGGAAAAAAAAAGTTTCCTAGCTTCGTTTCAATTGTACTTTTGTTACACAATCCTAATACACATGTATGTTATGTGAAGGATTATACTCATGAATTGGTCTTGCAGATGGATAAAGCCTCAGTGCTTGGAGATGCCATCAAATACTTGAAACTGCTGCAAGAACGCGTTAAAGTCCTAGAGGAGCAAACGAAGAAGAGAACTATGGAGTCTGCAGTTCTCGTGAAGAGGAGTCAGGTTTCCTCAGAAGATGATAGCTCGTCTTGTAATAAGAACTCTGACGGTCAGTTAGACCACATGTTGCCAGAAATTGAGGCTCGAGTTTCCGACAAGGATGTCCTTATTCGGATTCATGTCGAGGAATGTAAAGGATTCGTACATAAAATCATGAGCGAAATAGAAAATCTTCACCTTTGTATCGTCAATAGCAGTGCCGTGCCATTTGGGACTTCCAATCTAGATATTACAATCATCGCTAAGGTGCTTATTCTTTCCATCGTCCCCCCAACTTAGTACTCCTTATTGGATTTTGAAGTACATGTTCTACATAGTACGGTGTAGTTGGTTGTTAGACACCCCATAATTACCGTAATTCTTCTAATGCAGATGGAAGATGAATTCTGCATCACAGCAAAGGATCTGGTCAGGAAATTACGAGCTGCGTCTATGAAGTTCTTTAAAGATGCTTGACTTGTAGACTCAGTACCATGCACCATATACAGCATGTTTTCGCTTTGAGGGGACATTGGATGTTACTTTGGGGTCGATGCTTTACATTCTGCAGATTGTTTTTGCGTGGTTCGTTTTTCGTACCACATTTGGTGATGATCAGGACCCAGTTGCTTGCACCATTCTTCTCACATTTGTAGGGAGTTACACATTTGCATCCTTCAAAGTTCAAGTACTTGCAGTTAGGCCGTACGACAACGGAATATCCTAGCTATATACTTTCGAGATAGAAAAAAGATGGTCACCTTTTGTAACCGGAAAAGGATGGTCACCTTTTTTTTTATCGTGAAACCTGTCAAATCATGTGTATCATTAGTTTCTATATGATGATTACAGTTCATTGAACATAATGTTTCCAACTTCTGACCATATAGCTCTTACGCAGCAGATGTATTTGCGGAGCTAGGCCTCCTTTCCATGTTGCTAGTGATCAGCTTTTCCATTGGATCTTAAATTTCCACTAGGCTTTGATATCAGAGGTAGCTTGCCGTACGTACAATTCGCACAGAATGTGAAGTGTAACTTTTTCCTTGTTTTCATTAACGTATGTTGATAACAGCAGCACCTGTACATGAATGCATATACTTTACTAGCATCTATTCCCTCATCATAACATTTTAATATAGACAATATTTTTCCAAAATCGAATTGAGGAAAAAAAACGATGAAGTTATCATGTCTTGAACCCAGCGCTGACCTCATCCTTGTATGAATTGGAAGGCAGGAACTTCCTGGATACCAGTCACATGGCCTACCATATCGGCCACCAGCTGTTCATAATCACAATACATCATAGTGATACTGTCCGTGATTCCCTGTTATTACTGGAAAGCAGTGCTATGTACAATGGACTGAACGTGGGGTAAGATTACAGCGTAGCAGCGGAAAGTGTAAGAAACATCATAGAGAGACTGCAAACTGAGGAGCTTCGAAATCGAGCTCCTGTCTCATGATGCAGCTCATGAGCCACTCGCTCCCAAACGTCCACACCCCTTTCCTCAGAGCCACCAGTGCCACCTCCATGTCTTCTTCACATGCTATGAAGATTGTCCTCGACGGATCTTTGACTATGTCCGCCTCTCTGATGATCTGATTTATTTCAAAGGCAGGAAACAAACAGCACTCCGCTTGTTATAAAACAGATTGCCAGAAAAGGAATTCCGTGAGGATGAATGAAAATGGATAAAAATGTCAGTAAAGACTCACATTCCCACCAGCAGCAGTAACAATTTCTGTTAGAGTTCTCTGAGGGGGGTGAACATGGTGCGCAATGCACACATGATACCCTTCAAGAAGAGCCCGAGGGCTCGCTCTTGCTCTAATGACTGCACCTTTTAGATCAGATCTGTACTTTAATACATAGTCTTCATCCTCTAATATAAAGGGCACTTCATCTGCGTATGTTCAGTGAGAGAAAATAAACAAATAATGATAGAACTGTATGATCCTGCATGAGCTTGATCATTGAAGAAAAATGATCCGTGAGACCTACCCACAAATCTGCCTTCCCGAAAGCTTTCCTTCAACCAAGCAGGCAAGACTATCCAGGCCCTGCATCAATTATAAAATATTGAGTAATACTTTCAATCAAATTTCTTAGGAGAAACCACCAACTGTAAGATATCATGAGGACAAAGCTTTCGGATCTTGAGTCAAAACATTTACAGCAGTATGCTTTCAAAGTAATCAGTGTATATACTCCTAGCGATTAAAATGAACCCATACGAATTTGAATGGCATAGTTTCTAAGTTTAGCCATTACTAACCCTGAACAGAGACCAGTGCAGAAATTCAGGGTTCTTCTGACTTTTCCAGTAACAATATGTGTGCTTTCACTTCCTTGCGAAGCCACCACACCCCCGAGGTCTTCAATTACCTACATAGGAAGCCTTTGCCGTAATGTATCCCTGAAAGTGATACGAGTGCATCTCAAATATGTTTCTATACCTTTGTGAGATGAGTCTTCTTGGAGTCATCAGCAATGTTCATCAACATGATCCTGAAGCTCGCTCCCTTTGATGGAAGTTCATTGCTGCAGAGAGCTTCTGACGGTCTAGTCAGAGCAAGACAGTTTCTAGGACTCCTCTCTACATCACCAATAGTTAATGGATTCTTAGAAATTGTCTCGGCCAAAAGATCGTCTCTTGAGATGCCCAGGGAGCATTCAGCTGAGTAATAGTCTTTCTCAGAACTTCCTTTGACTAGGCGTCCATCGGAATGGAGTTGGCAATCAGTTGAATGGCCTCCCTTCACTTTTTTCGACTTCAGAGAGGATAAGGTGGCCTCCCAGATCCTCCTCTTGTTTCCTGGTCCTGAGCACTGACACTGATTTAAATCTGTATGGTCTATATTTGCTGAAGATCCACCACTTAAAATTGTATCATGATCAACTTTCTTGGGGTCAATTGAGTCCTCTTCGCCTCCATGACTACGTGAAATATCTGGTAAACAATATTGACAGTGGATATAATGATGTGCAAATATTCCAAAACCAAATAAGAGTCTTGAACATGATCAATCTGTCTTACTGTTTAAGTAACTTAAAGCGAAAGGGATTCTAAAATTTCAATATCAATTATCCTGGACTCCGTCAATCAATAACCAAATGCAAGTACAACATACCGCCTATTCTGTTTCCTTCTGTTTGAAATCCACCAGCCACTGATGTACCAGGCCGAAAATCCTCTGCTTTAGCAGTCATGCCTAGATGACTGATATTCACTCCAGCATGTTTGAACCCTTGAATCTTACAACAGGCAAATGACGAAAAAAATTTGCATTGATTTACATGTGACTTTGTTGAATCTGAAGGATCTGCTGATACACTCTTGTTGAGATGAGAAACCATGAGAGTTGAACCACCAGGAAAGCATAACGATCTTCTAATATCAGCCCTGATAGGAACCCTGCGAGCCCTACCTTTCATGTCAACCTCAGCTATTGGCACGAAGCCCTGCATTCATAACTCATCACTTGAATATGGAACCTTAAATCCAAAGGACAGATGAAAAAGTGTCTATGCACTTTCTCCGAGAAATCACTAACACTTTATGATGGCCATTCCAGGATATTGTTGCATAAAAGATAAACTGAAGAAGTTAAAAGTCCCACGGCAAGTACCTGTTTGGACCAAAACCCTTCAGAGTTTCCGTCTCCCCAGCATAATATTGTGCTAACTCCAACACTCTGAAGCCTATTTCTCAGTTCCAAGAACAAAAGCCGGCCAATACCCTGCATATACTACAGTCTCAGTAAAACTAAATTAAAATAATTTCTGCAGTTTTAAGGGATATTAAGAAGACATGACAAAGCCAAGAGATATAAAGACAGTATTCTTAGAAAATAACCTTCTGTTGGTAGGTTGAACTGACAGCAGCAGTAGGAATCTCAGCATACTGTGTGTCAGCAGGTACTATTTGATAAGTCATCGCAGCCAAAACCTGTAAAAATTTAATCACTACTTTGTGTGAAGAGCGTTTCCAACTCCAAATGAAAGTTATGGTAGCGATAATATTACGAATGTAATGCTGCCTGAAATATGTTACATCCTCAGCAGAGACTTTAAAGTTGAACCCAGGGTTAATTAGAGAGAGAAGTAAATGTAAACATCAAAGTAGCAGAACGATTCACTACCCACTAACCTCTTCAAGACCTTCTGAGGCTTTACATTTAAAAATTAGTGTACAGTATTTCCTGCAGCAAATGGCAAGTGTGTCTAGTTTACATGGTTCCAAGCTGACTAATTGATACGTTAAAATTTCAACGCACTATGCTTATAAGAAAATTTTAAAGCAGAAGAGATTCCTTACCCATTCGATATGCATCTCTCAAGGAACATTGATTCCTTTCCAGTGTTTGCAGCAAATCTCATAGCAGGCAGCTCTTTTTTGTACAATTTCAGTACTTCCTGCAAACACAACCATGCCCACATGCTTTCAATTATCAAGACCGTGAAAGTTTATGAGAAATACACCATAACAAATAAAGGAATGTTACTAGAAGAGCAGAAGCTTGAAGAACCAGAGAAATTGCAATGCACCTGAAGCAATGATGTGCTATGATTGTCAGCATCCTTAGGGTTGAGAAGAGCAAAACTGTATTCATCCCCACGGGACATATCACTCTGGTCCTTTCCTGAACATAGCAAAAAAGAAGGAAAGAAAAACATTTTAGATGATGTGCTGTGCAGTATTCAGTAGCATGGGCATGGTACTATAGCAAGGTCTTTGCTTTTAATCAGTTTCCGCGCGTTTGGAAGTTTTACTGGTGCTTGCCATAAGGCTATATATGAAACATAACAGACAAGACACCACACCTTCGAACTTATGCCGTAATCCGGCTAAACTGCACTGAGACTATATCCATTCCAATTTGTCCAATTTTTCGAACATAGTAAGCTAAAAGAGAAATGCCCAAATATCAACTGAATTAGCTGAATACTTGCTAGTTCTGATGCAAAAGGAGACTGATTTAAACCTTCTCCACCACACTCTGAAAGCCCCATTTCATTATTCTTAATCAGGTTGCCGCTCCCCACTCGTTTAACTGCAAAAACTCAGTAACGCAAGAAGGACAGAGGTCATTAGCATCAGAAGCAGATTGAATAAAACAAAATGAAGACATCATTTTGCGCGATTGAGAGTTAGAAGCTTGAAGGTAGTACCAGCAATGTTGATTTTTGCCTTCCTCGATACTTTAATTGAAAGGCCATTTGAGTCTGATTCATATGTAAAGTTGCTCGATTCGATAGTAACTTCACAGTCCCCTGTCGCAAAAATGTAAAGATGAAAATGAAAACAGAAAAGGGAGCACGGTATATACATGAAAAAAAAAAAGGATTTTTAAATCCAGGGTTCTGTTTATGGCCTGTCGGGATTACCTACGTGAATCGGAGAGCACGGCGGTAGAGTCTTCTTGTTAGGCGCCATGGCTGTGTCTGTGGGAGCTTCTCTGGTTACGGTCCTTACGGAGTTCGAACTGATATCCATTTGAGAGCAAGAATCTATGTCGGCAGGAATTGATGTTCCCGTAAAATTCAATCTTCCCGCAATTTTCTATTCTTAATTTTCTCGAAAAAGAAAAAGAAAAAAATTTTGTGCCCTCAGCCTGTTCTATGCCCGGCCCGGCCCAGCCCAAAGCCATCGCTTTCTTCTTCTTCTCTCTTCCGCACCGCTTCAGTTCAATGTTCATCCTCTCAATGAATACTGATCTTCAGGGGGGCGACGCCATTTCATTGAGGAATGACAACCTTGATGTCTACATCGAGCCTCTCTTCAACATCAACCGGGTTCAATTTCTTCGACAACAATAATTTGCGAGGAAGTTGGGCATCTATTCCACCTGCATGTCTTTCCTCAGGTGTGGTTCATTTTCACTTCCATTCAGCTTCTTCTGATGATTAGACCGGAACCCATGTCCCAAAAACGAATCTTTTCACAGGTCCGGGGAAAATCAAGAGACGTTTATGTGTATGCTTAGCGGTGAAGAACCAGTCACCTGTAGAAACAAGAAAGAAGAGTGAGGGGAAGATTGTGCACAGGAAGGGATATGGTGGTCATGTTCTGAGCGAAGGCAGAGATGAGGATGAGAAATATGGGCCGATTTGCCCGGGTTGTGGGGTCTTTATGCAAGATAAGGACCCCAATCTTCCCGGGTATTACAAGAAGAGAGAGGAGGTCACTGAGAGGGGAGCTTTGGGGGATGAAGAGGGTGTGGAAGATGATGACCTTGGGGAGCTTGAGGAAGCAGAGGTAGAGGAAGAAGATGAAGAGTTCTTGAACGAGTTAGAAGATGAATTCGAGGAAGGTGGCGAGCTGAGTGAAGGAGATGAGAAGTTCGAGTGGGAGTCTGATGAGTGGGAGAAGGAGTTCCTGGGGGAAGATGATGATTTGGAAGAGCTGGATGCTTTCGCCCCAGCAGGAGTCGGTTATGGTAATATTACTGAGGAGAATGTTAAGGATAAAATGAGGATTAAATTGCCAAAGGCGGAAAGAAAGAGATTAGCTCGGGAGGCTCAAAAGGAGAAGGAAAAAGTCACAGTTTGTGCTCGGTGCCATTCGCTTAGGAACTATGGCCGGGTGAAGAACCAAGCAGCTGAAAATCTGATACCTGACTTCGATTTCGACAGGCTGATCACGACCCGGATGATGAAACCTACTGGGAATGCCAATTCAACCATCATTGTCATGGTGGTCGATTGCGTGGACTTTGATGGCTCGTTCCCGAAAAGAGTGGTGAACAGCTTGTCTAAGGCACTAGAGGGAGTGAAGAACGATCCGAAGCTTAGCAAGAAATTACCCAAGCTTGTTCTAGTGGCTACGAAAGTCGATCTGCTTCCTTCTCAGATATCGCCAGCTAGGTTAGATAGATGGGTCCGACACAGGGCTAAAGCAGCAGGAGTGCCTAAGCTAAGTGGAGTCTACTTGGTCAGTGCTCAGAAGGATTTGGGAGTAAGGAACTTGCTGTCATTCATCAAGGAGTTGGCTGGTCCTCGAGGGAATGTGTGGGTAATAGGGGCCCAGAATGCAGGGAAGTCCACTCTGATAAATGCTATGGGGAAGAAGGGAGGAGCAAAAATGTCGAAGCTTACAGAAGCTCCCATTCCAGGGACTACATTGGGGATATTGAGAATTGGAGGGATTTTGTCAGCGAAGGCAAAGATGTATGACACACCTGGCCTTCTACACCCATACTTACTGTCAGTGAGATTGAACAGAGATGAACAGAAAACGGTTGAAATACGGAAAGAGCTAAAATCTCGGACTTACAGGATGAAGGAAAGTGATTTTCTTGCTGCTAAATTGCTTTATTGAATGCTGGGTCAGAGCATTTGTGTCTCGTGTGCTGTATACCTGTATTCTTGTTGTGATCTGATGTTAGGTGCTCATGCTTGGTATGTAGTAAGGTAATCCTCCATTGTCAATTATCAGGTCTAGTGGTCATCTCTTGCTCCCGCTGAGCTGCAACTAAAGCGAGTTGAGGATTTTAGTTATGAAAGGAAGATGGTAGGAAAGAGAGAGAACCCTATGACCCTATATGCAATTTTGAAAGTTCTCTTGTTAGCTAGTTACAACATACTCCTAATTGACATTTGCCAGTCAAAACACCGACGAATGGCAAAAGAAGGGGACTGAGGCTTTTCGATGCATCTCAAGTTGAACTCCCCATGTTCTCATGTACTTATGTATTTCATAAGATTCCTGGAGTTGTATGGTTCAATGGGCTGTCCAGTGTTCATGGATGCGGGTAATTGATGGGAATGGAGAGAAATTTTCTTGTCATAGCTTTCTATTGAAGTTTGAGTAGAGCATGTTTGTCCTGCACATATGTCCTGGATTGTGGTTAGTTGCTGCAAGTGGTTAAATTCATACAAGGCTGTTGTAGTCATTGCCATAACGAGGGCAATCTTTCATTTACAGTAATGTAGATGTTGATAATTTTTCTTCCTTCGGCTCTAATACAAATGACAGGCATGAAATTAGTTCACAAATCAAAATCAAATCTGAATCTGTTTCTGGTTCTTGATTACAGGTCGGGCAGGCCGTCCATGTTGGTGGTTTGGTGAGACTAGACCTTAATGAAGCTTCCATAGAAACTATCTATGTCACAGTCTTGGCATCCCCAAATGTCTCTCTTCATCTGGGTAAAATTGAAAATGCCGATGAGATCTGGAGAAACCATGTCGGAATGAGGCTCCAGGTAAAAATTTTAACTAGAAAAAGAAAAGAAGGCTTTGTATTGAATGAACTTTGTCTATCTGGTTGTTAATGAATAATATTTTAGGAGAAAAGAGTAAAAAAAAAGAGAGAGACCACAAAGTGGTGAGAACTACTTTCTTCACTCTAAATTGGGAACTTGTTAGTGTATTAATGTTTTCCAAGAGGGCAGCTAAATATGCAGCTTTTATATACTTTTTGTGCTCTCATTTTCATCTTGTAGCCTCCCATGGGACAAGAAAGAGCCTCGGAGTTAGGCGAATGGGAAGCGAAGGAAATCAAAGTGTCCGGAACCAGCTGGGATGTGAATAGTGTTGATATTGCAGTAGCTGGGTTGGGCTGGTTCTCCTTGGGTCTCAAAGGCGAGGCGACCCTCACTTTGTGGACATTCAGCGGAATCGAGATCACGGAGAGGGAGCCCTTAGTCCTTGATCGGGCAGCCTTTCTTGAGAGACCCGGGTTTTGGCTCCCAAAAGCCATATCAGATGCCATTGGCAACCAAACTAAGCAAGAAGCTCGGAGCAAGAAGAAAATTGAAGAGGAGAGAGATTATCTGATTTCTGAGATCTCTCTCTGAAGCAGGGCCGGATGTTGACCTAGAAAAGCCAAGAAGAGATGAGCATCATGAACCAAGCTCCTAGAGAGTGGTACATGGTGGTAGCTATTTCTGGTGAGTTAGCTGCTACAAGTTCCAGCGGCGGTTACGGGGATTAAAGCTAGTAATGTAGGAATGTGGATGTATAAGTAGCATAGAAGCAAGATTTTGACGGCCTAGCAACTCTCTGCAATCGAAATGATTAAGACCAGTTTATCATTTGTAACATCATGGAGCGGAACATATATCTTCAGAAAAAACAAGTTCGGAAAAAAGAAAAATGATCCAAAGAGGGTAGTATTGTTGCAAGTCTGCCTTCTGTTCCTGGTTTTATGCCATATCTTTTGTATACAGCTGATTTGATCGCCACATCCACATGACAATGACACTAGACGGCATATTAACATCTACAATTAGATTGAGGCTATAGTGCATCACCTGGTGAAATTCACGTCCCGAACGTTTCCAAGTCCGTCGATTCGATTGTTGCCTGGTAACAAAGTAGAGGAGGCACAGGGCAGCACGATGCTACTGATTTAACAGCAATCAGGAGTATCAGGAACCAGATATTTGCAAGAGAAAAAGATTATATTTTTTCTTCCTTTTCTGGTTAAAATTGTGCATGTTTCATCCTTTTTTTTTTTACATTTTCTGAGGGTCTCTCTGATGTTACGAACAGAAACTACACATGATGAACTTGAGAGGTATGCATAGTGCAACCTTGCTCTATACAATGATTACAGGAAACAGACTAGCCTCGGGATTATAGTCGAACTAGCTAAAACCTTCAGACTAATACATAGCTTAGAGAAACCTTCAGCGCGGCTGCTGGATGCATCGGGGGCTGTACTTGGGGCTCATATTCTTGGTCGGCTTCTCTGCGTATTTTGCAGGCTGTCCCTTGGACCAAAAGCCATTAGCATCCAGAGTTTTCAACGCAGTCATGTTCTTGATTGCATCAGTGCCATTCATAGCTGCAAATTTTCAGGAGCAAACGGGAGATAAAAGAGTTTTGAATCAGCATACTTCTATAGGACACAGTTCTTGAGCCACTTCCCTCAAATAATCACTTTTGAGTCTAAAATTCAAATGATTTCTTGAATTTGTTATGTCTAGTGTGCGCAAATATGTTGGAGAACTTGCTGATTTCTCAAAAGAAAGAAGTGAGTTCAACATTTTATACCTTTCCCATCCATTCCGAGGGAAGAAAGCTTGTTCCCTTCAGCCTCAGTAAACTGAATGAATTCTTCAAACTGCGCCTCCATTGACGAAAATTCATCACTGTCACCGAAATCAATAGAATCCGGAAGCAGGTCGACTACATCATCACAGTTGAACTCATCCTCAGCATGGTCGAAGAACCCCTCGGGGTGCTGGCTCAGCCAGTAGTCACGGTACCATGTCGAGGTAGTGACCAGTTGCCACCACTCCGGAGAGAAATCTTCTACCTGGCGAAAAGCAGCAGGGATGAATAGCGGGGCATTGGGGTTCAGCGTTGATCTACCTCCCGAAACGAGTGCCATGTGTGCGACAACTTCAGTGTAAACGTCTACTTATCTGTTCAGCAGATCAAGCAAATAGGTTAATAATTATGTAGAGGTAATTCAACCCAACGGGCATCTAATGGTTTGGAATATAAATGTCCAATCTCATAAGATGAAACACAACTATCAGTAGACAGAAAGACATGCTTTTGATGTAAGGAAAGAAACGATGGTTGATCGGAGCCATTTCAACCTCTCTGAACAATACCCTTGGAAAAGTGGAAGAGACTTTGGGAACGTTGTCGATCCAGATGGAACCTAACCACCAAACGCCAGATCGACCATTTATAACCTTTTTCACTTTGTGCTACCAAACCAACCACCATTAAGCCGGACAGCGACATGATCACATGCTGAAAAGAACAGCGACCTTTCGGTTCTCATGCTTCGACCATCAATCATTAACTCGTGATGAGACCAGGAAAAAGCTTAAAAGAATTCTGAAAAAAAAACGTGTTGAGGTTTCGCAAAATGCATTTCAGATGAAAGCACAGAACGCCTCGACGACTTTCAGCAGATCAAAGCCGCGTCGACCATGGAAATGAATTGCTTCAAACAAGCTTATGGATCCTTCAAAATTCAAAGCATTCATTGTAATTCAACCTGAGAGAAGCATCTCGAGGTCAAAATGAGTCCATCGATGCTCCTCAAAAGAGAGAAAAGAGGTCCATCGACAGAAGATTTAGCTACTGCGAAATTCAACCCGTTCGGCGCAACAGATCTCCCTTTATAACCGACCGAGAGATCGAATTTCCGTGTCCCGATCAAAATCATCGTCATGATCATCAGATTAAGCAGAAATTTCATTTCATTGACCATCTGCAGAAGACCTCGTCAAACACCAGCTCAGACGGATCATCGAACGAGAAGATTTCGCGATCGAGTCTCCGATCAGGTCAAGGCCATCATCAATCAAAGACATGAAAGAGAAATCGCCATGGATTCATACCTCGAAGGACCAGAGAAATATCCCGACGACGACGGAGGAGGGGCTGGAGCTGCTTTTCGTTCGGACCGTAGAGCGAGAGATACGTGCTCGTGTAGGAGAGGGTGCGGTAATTTATAGAAAGGAGCCTCGGGAGAGTCCGAACCTATTGGTCCGGAGATACGGCGCATGGGTTCGGATTATCCGGGCCTGCCCACTGATTGGGGACTATTACTGTACGGCCAGCACGACGACGGTCAGGAGCCGGTTGCCGGTTAACGGGTAAAAACCGTGTCAAGTGGGGCGCTACTTTGTTGACCTTTGACTTTTGGACGGTGAAATGAGTGAATAATGGGCTCGTTTGGTTACCAAACAAAGCACAGCATGTCGGAGCTAACCTCATTAAGGAGAAAATATATTTTATTTTCAGGCAATTTAGTGGGGATTGTCTGGTACAAGTTGTATATATGTTAATTAAATTACTTATTTATCACCAAAAAAAAATTATTATTAACCAATTACAGGTATTTCTCACGATACTCATGAAAAAATCACATGATATTTGCTGTGGTTTTCATCCTCTCAGCTTTTGCTTAAAATAGTTTGATCTTATCTATGATATATAAGTTAATATGATTTGCTTTTACGAGTTCTTCTAAGCAAAAGGTCACGTGGAATGTAAATGTTTAGCCAACATGCGCGGAAGGTGCGATGTGACAAGTTGAAGCTCATAACGTATATCATGGCAGGGCAGGTATCCTGGCAGATCGAGGCATGCATCATAAACAATGACAGGATCGTTAGGTCCTTGGGCTTCGGCGTGCTTAAATTTGCTCAGCTCGTTTCCAATAATAAATGTGGATTTGCATAAGTAGCCGAAGTCATGCGTATATTATATTCTAAGGTGTTTGTTAGGGTCTCGATTTTCGAATCTTAATAACGCACAGGTCATGAGTCTCCATGATCTGCAAAAATGGCAAGAACGGAAGGGGATCTCGATTTCCCTATCCGATATTTAAATGAGAATGTATTGAAAAAAGGTGAAAGAATTGAAGTACCTGAAAATGTATTTATAGGAGTCCCAAGATATCTCTATATTAAGATATCGTAATCTGTACAAAATAGTTGATTGTAAATAACAAGTATATACACTTTTCATATACGTGATTGGAAATAAAAAATATTTGATAAAGATATATAATATATATATATATAAGGGAATATTCTAGAGATAAAATGAAAAATATTAAGAGATATAGATAAATAAATATATTTAATAGAATTTAGTTATTCAATATGTAGTATCAATGTGAGCCCGAAAAAGCCAATCGAATCGAACCGATTGGATCAATTTTCTGGTTCCCAACAATCTTTAAAATTGTATTTGCACATGCATGTTAATACGGATGCCTGTCACTTTTTTTTTTTTTAACTTGATGCTAAATAATAGTAAACATACACGTGATGCCTATTGTTATCTTTACTTTTTAACTTTCTTCGTCCTCTACAAATTAAGTACAAATAAACTCCCTGCAATATATTTTATACGTTTCTAGAAAGTCAATGTCAATGAACATATTTATCCAAAAAGTTGAGCAAACAAAAATGGCACATCGTCGAGGACAATACGTGGGGACCCCCAATTATCTTTTCTCCTCTTTAGTTGAATTGAAATGATTTTAGGCAATATGCTCGATGGTTCATGGGTCTGGACCACCGCATGACTAAAATCTCGATGCGGTGCTACACTCGATGTATGAGCTCAGCTCGCTTAGAAATGCAAGTCGTGTCCTTTATTCCTTGCTGCACCTGAAAGTTATCATGTAATTTTTTGAAAATCTTATATCGCATTTATTTTTCTTTTCTTTTCTTTTTTTTGGTTGAACATTTTTCGATAAACTTAGGTGATATTTGATAAATTAAGTGCTTAAAAATTAAATACTTAATTAGTTAATGAATGAAATGTATAGAAGGTAAGGAGAAATGATAAGGATGAGAAAAGTTCTTTTAATAATAAAAAGTAACAATAAATGAATAATGACGTATTTCATTAAATTAATTTTTTTTACTTGTTTTATTCAGTGGTGTGATTAAATAACTTAGACTTTTATCTCTTATCTTTCTCTATTTTTTACATTCATTTTCACTTATAATTAACTTTTAAGTATTTATTCAATTAAATTGAAATAAACACACCATTCATTTGTATTTATTACAACTTATAATTAAGAGAGGATATTTACCTGAAGGAGAAAAATCATAAGGTAAGATGGGACTACTCGTAAGATGTGAAATATAATTCACTTCTATTTTATATATCTTTCCCTCCCTTTTTTATGGTTAGTAACCAGAAAATTGGCCCGATTCGTTCAGTCCAACTTCTTGGGCAATCCAAATTGGATAACTAAATCCGATGGAGTATATTTCCTTATTTATATATCCTAATATTTGTCATATTATCTATTAAATATTTTGTTAATATATCACATGAGATATTATTCTATCTCTAATGACGTATATGACTGGTACATCTATTTGTTATCTGTTATTAAATATTCTGCATAGATTACAATATTACGATACAGATATTTCGGGAATCCTATAAATACCTATCCAGGTAT
Organism: Punica granatum; assembly: GCF_007655135.1. Classification (NCBI taxonomy): domain Eukaryota; kingdom Viridiplantae; phylum Streptophyta; class Magnoliopsida; order Myrtales; family Lythraceae; genus Punica; species Punica granatum. The sequence continues at coordinate 53,297,026 of NC_045127.1, forward strand.
CCTTAAACCCTAAGTTCAATTCTTCTACATTTCTTCTATACATTCTCATTTAAGTATCAGAGAGAGAGATCAAGACTCCCCTCAATCCTTTTCCTCTTTGTAGGTCGTTCGTGGACACTCGATGCTCACGGTCTACACGTGATCAATGTCCGAAAATCGAGATCATAACATTGGCGCCGCCTGTGGGAAACGGCACGAAAAATCATCACATTGATTGTTTTCCACCACTAAGAAAAAACAATGGCATTAACCAGGAGTGCACCAAAATCTCAAGCTTGGAACGACAGGACTCGGGGGCTACAAACCTTCAACGGCAGGTTGCATCCAACAATCTAGCACCGTCGGCTCCTCAAGATCCACCACCGCCATAGCACGATCCCAACGTGGTTCGACTGGATCAACTGGCGCCTGATGTTCGAGCAACATGCAACAATGTATGCAATCATCATAACCTCTCAAGAGCCTCAAGCTAACCTGGACGACCATGCAATGGCGAACTAAAGGCTAAACCAAGTAGAAGAAGATGTTGTCTCATCTAAGCGTCAGCCTAAACCCCCTTGCGAAGGGAGCTCTGGGAACCTGCCTCGCAGCATGCTTTCGCCGATCACAATCCCCTTGGACCAGTTGCGGTTCTCTCTCCGAAAGAAGTCCAACGCCTCATCAAGGAGAATGTTGCAAAAGCAATTCAGGCTACTGAGCGAAAGTAGCTAGGCCTTCCATCTCCTAATGAGAACCTCGAATCCCCTCCGTCGCAGGATATCCTTAACACCAAGGTATCACATAAATTCAATTTTCCTCAAATAACTCCTTTTGATAGAAAAATAGATCCAATCAACCATGTGTGTCGCCACATCACATTGCTTCTCGACATAAGTGCTTTTGAAAGCCTTCAATGCTTGTTGTTTCCTGGGACCTCCACTAGAATTGCCTCCGACTTGTTTTAGTCGATAGCTCTTTGCTCTATCATCGGCTTCAAGCAACTGCAAGAGTTGTTCATCCAAAGGTTCATGGCGACTCAGCGAGTGAAGCGTGACCTCAACGAGCTACTCACCATGGAGTAGAGAGGGAGAAACGCTTTGAGCATGGTATGAGCGCTTCTTCAAGGTCGCCATCGAGATAGAGAGCTTGACCCATCATGAAGCAATGTTTGCCTTCCAAAGAGGTCTCAAGGAAGGGAGGCTCAAGTAGAGTCTTACTGTTACACCTCCGCAAGACTTTGTTGATCTTGTAGCTCGTGCCCAGAAGTTCTTAACCCTAGAAGAATCTCTCTCGAGTCAGAATGAAAGTGTGGGAGAGAAGCGAAAAAGACCATCCCGGAAGTGACAGAAATGTGGCACAATGCCCACCTCCACAATTTGAGAAGTTTACACCCCTATTAATCCAAGTCTACTGTGTTCTATGAAATTGAGCGCTATCGCCTAGCCACTCCACCAAAGGATTTCAAGAAATGAGACCTAGGTCATGAGTCCGACAAGTACTGTCACTACCATAAAGTTTGGGGACATGACACTAAGCGCTGCCAGGCGTTAAAGAACGACATGGAGAAGTTGATCTAAGTGGGACACCTGCGATCATTTGTTCAACGAACGGCTCGAGAGGGACGGTCGCGAAGCCCTCCTCGTTCTCGCACCCCTAATTAGAAAGCATCGCGAAAGGCACTCCTCCGAGGAGTAATTCATTAGTGATTCTACTTTTTATGCATTATTTGTTTCGCTTATCTTTAGGCATAGGATGTTTTTTTTTATAGCTCTTTTACTTAGAGGATTTGCTTATACTTGACAATGCATGTTGAGTGTTAGGATATCAGTTTCCGTTTTTAAGCTCCATCTTCAATAAGATGCTCGCTCCACATGACTATTGCCACCATTGCCCAACTCTTTGAAGACTTAGGCCTCTGGTTTCTATGCTGGTGGATTAAGGGGCCCTCGCTTTCTACAGAGATGGGGCCTTCGCTTTCTATTGCGATGAGTTTTCTCACCTCCCCTTGAGAACTACGTTCCTCGCTTTCTACACTAAGAATACGATGGATTTCGCTTTTATACAACGAAGGCCCCTTGCTTTCTACAGCATGAGGATTCCTCACATCCGTTTGAGGACCACGACCATCGTTTTCTATAATGGTGGATCTTGGCATTCGCTTTCTACAACGAAGGGTCTATCACTTTCTACACCGGTAGATCTCCATATTTCCACATCGAGAACCATGACCCTCGCTTTGTACAACGATGAAATATTGGCGTTCGCTTTATACAACGAAGGTCCCTTCGCTTTCTACAACGACAGGATTTCTCGCATCAAAGGACACGATAGACTCAACGCACAATGTCAATCCAATCACAACATGAAAAGGTCATCGCCTACGATGCAACATCAACAATGATGCCGATCTAGTCCCGCGACCTCTTGATCTCAGGGAGTAGGGGCATATGTTAGGGATTAGAAAATTAGCCTGACCCGTTCGATCCAACTTACCTCCTTGGGCCCACATTGATATTTCAGATTCGGTAACTAAATTCTATTGAGTATATTTCCCTATCTATATATCATAATATCTCTGATATTATCTCGAGAATATTCTGTCAGTATATCATATGAGATATTCTAAAATAATATCTCGAAAATATTATAAAATAATATTTTGCACATATTACGATATTACGATACAGATATCTCGAAAATATTATAAATACCTCTCCAAGTATCCCTAAATCTAAGTTCAATTCTTCTACCCTTTTTTTATACATTTTCATTTAAGAATCGGAGAGGGAGAGGGAGATCGAGACTCCCTCTTGATCCTCCCTTTTTTGCAGGTCGCTCGTGGACAATCGAAACTCATGGTCTGCTCGTGATTAAGGTCCCAAAATCGACATCCTAACATTTTTCTTTTTCTGGGGGTGCTTAGATTTATATAATTTTGGCATCAAATGAGGCTATTTATAACTATGATTATGTTTGGCTCAAAGGCTACACAATCAGCGATTTAGGAGGAGGAGAGCTTTTGATCAACGGCTGAGATCACTTAATTAAAAGGTCAATGATGAGATATTAATTTTATCCCCACTTAATTATTATATCGCATCCCAAATCGTGCCCATATGCACACATGGGATGTTGGTAGGTCGGGCAGAACAATGAAGCCGCGCAAGCAAAGGTCCACGTTCGTATTTGGTCCCTACACTTTGAGACATGCGTGATTAACATTAATGAATGATATGATATATATTAATTAATGTTAATATATTAAAAGCTAACCATTCCTTTACAAATCATTGTCACCAATGTGAAATTATATATCTATACCCAACTAAAAAAAGAAGGATATCCACTTACGTGGAAATACACGATTTCTCAAGAGAATTAATATCGCGTATCAGATCATAAACTCATATAAACTTTGCGGCATAAATATAATTGCTTTCATAGAGGGTGCCTCTTTCAAGATAAAGTAGGACCTCATTGTCTAAAGTGAACAATAATCTTTTAATGGACAAGCACGTTGCGATCCAAAGATCCAATTAAACATTATTATTATTATATACTCGTTACTATATGCGAAATATACTTGTATATGTCGAGCTAGCTAGCTAGTACTGAAGTTTTGTGGCATGATGATGCAGCCGAGACATTCTCTTTCATGTCCATCTCGACTCAAGTGATCTAGGTAATAATTAGAAAATATCATAACCTAGACTCGCATGGGATAGTAAGACGTTTATCGGAGACTGATTATGTAATTTTTGAAGAGATTCGATTATTATAATTTTTGACATTATTAATTATATTAGGACGTGAAAGAAGGTCGACCAAAAAAGCAAAAGGAAAGAGGATAAAAAATTCCTTTATTTCTATGTTTTTTTATTATAAAAAAGTTCATAAAATTAATATAATAAAATAAAAATTATTAATAAATGGACACGGATAGTCTCGGTACGTGAACAGAATTACAACCAGCTTGACAGGTTAAAAATGCACTCACCTTTGGTCATCCTCCCGTCAACTCGTAGTGAATATGCCTTATTGTATATTTCGCTTTCAGCCTTTGCTTAATTAGAGGACAAATTGTGGCACTTTCACCTTCCTTTATCCTTTTTTTTTTAATTATGGGTGGCATCGATGGTAACCTTATCGTTCTCACTACACAATGTTCGAATTCTTGTATTCAATCGTGAACATATCAGACAAATTAAATAATTGGTGCAAGTATTGATCTTGTCAGCGTAATATCATCAAAGACCTAGTATAGTTAACAGAATGCTATCAAACGAACTGAATAATCAGTGCAAATACTAATCACGTCAACGTAATACCATCAGAGACATAATATAGTTAATAGTATCCGATATCCCCTAAGTGGAAGCGGAAGGGCATACCACTAGCATTTGTTTGCGAGAATTGCACACAACTAACCTTCCTTACTTGTAGCACTCATCGCCTCTCTAATTTAGCATACGACAAAGACCCACAAAAGAGCCCAAATTAAAAGCAATTTTATAATCCCCAAGTACCAGTCATCTCCCATCGAGCAATTTGTAATCTAAATCGATAGTTTAATTTAATTGAAATATTTTCTTTTGTCGTCCTTATCAAATCAAACGCACCGATAAAACCGTATTGTAGCCTCCGGAGAAATTATTTGTTATGTAAGTGCTGTCTTTGGCAAAGTTGAAACATCACTAGATGTCTTAGGTCAGCATCTCGGCATGCGTGCAGTTTCTTCGAGACCAATTGAAAGGCTGACCATCGTCGACTCAAGCTCGAGCAGCTTTACAAACCACGTTAGGGAGTTTACAAATCTTATTCCGGTACAGGCCGTGCCGGGCTGTCCGGTAATCTAGCGTGCCGTGCTACGTTGCCGATGAACATCCCATTTCTTAACGGGCCATTCCCCGGCTGGCCCATGTTGATTATCTACAGTGATCGGCCCGCCATTGAAACGGCCCGTTAGCCCGTCTTGATATCATTCTCCGCAGTTCGGGTCCGTTTAAAATTATTATCTCATCAACTCCCACTCTTCTAACTTCAAAAAACAAAAAAAAAACGCCACTCTTCTTCTTGGCCCAAAAAAAAAAAAAAGTGAAACACTCTCCTCACTCTGAATTTTTGGAAATATTGAATTGAACCCAAATTGTTTCTCTTTTACAAAATTACCCCATTCACTCACACTGTTTATCTCCCTTCTGCAACTTATGAATGATTATCGATCTTACTATGCTGCCCCCTCACCCTCCTCTCCCCCGAGCTCATCGCCTCCGCCTTCGTCCCCTTCAACTTCAGCTCATGCTTGGACGAGGGGGGATAATCACGAGACGCACTTTTGACTATTCTCAACATTGGATTTGGAATGAGCGGGATGTAAAATTTTCACCAGATCTACGAGTGATTATACTTATCTCTAATTTAAAATTTTGACTTGACAGATTGTAATATTAAATTTCTTATAAACTCATAATTATCTTTGTAATTTCAGATTTGAACACTCGCCCTCGTGTGGCAGCATATATCCTTTTGTCGCTAGCTCCTTTCTCTCCCTCATGTTCTCTTTCTTTCCACCGTGAGGTGAGAGGCTGAGCTACGACTCCCTTTGTTGCTATCTCGGCCACCTTCCCATGCCTCATGCCTACTTTAGCCTCAGCTTGGAGGCCGATGAAGCCATGGCAGGAGAAATCTTGGAAAACCAAACTCTATGACCAATAAGAATGTGAGTGTGAAGCAATAATTTGGAAAAAGAATAAAGAAAAGGAGCTCATTCGCAGATTTGGCTTTGTGTTTTTGTTTTACCAAAGGGGAAAAGCTATAGTGAATAGAACGGAAGGAAGAAGTAACACAAGTTTAGCCGAAGATAATGAGCAAGAAATATTGGCATGTTATCGATTACAAGGGAGTTCCATATACCCTAGGAGTTCTATATACCTAATACAATGAAATATGAATTGTAATATTTAATAAATGAGACACATATAATTTTACTATGAGTATTAAATTTTGGATCTCTTAGTTATCATGTGAGAATATGCGTCACTGCGCTACACTCTTTTTTATAGAAATGTTGGGATGTTGTAGAAGAGATAATCTTACCATGAGTATTAAATTTGGAACCTCATAGTTATCACATGAGAGTATGCATCACTGTACTATATTACACTCTTTTTTGATAGAAATGTCCGGATGTTGCAGAAGAGATAGTGGGGAGAAAAGAGATAGAATGGGTTGGGCCAATTTTGGAAAAAACAAAACTATTTGGGTAAGTTTTTGAGTTTTTCGGACCAGCTGATGAATAGGAACTGAGAATTGGGCCATCTGAGAAGGAAAGGAAGATCCCCCTCTACCTCCCTCCTTTTTCTTCCGTCAGAAGCTTCCAATTCCATGTCCGCCTCAACCAGCAGTTCTGTCTCCTTCCTTGCTGCGACCCAGCTCAGAGTTCCTCCCTGCCCGACCTCTACCGATTTGATTACTGTCTGATCTCTTCTGGGTCCCAGTCAGCTCTTCGGTGGAGATCGTTACTCACTGTGAATTGGGAATGAGTGGTTGAACATGAGAAGGCAGCTCAGAGTTTGGTGGCCGAGGCAGCACCGTCAGCTTACTCCGCCGTCATGTTACATCCTTTTGGGCTGGTTCATCTCCGCTTCTCCTGCTTCCCTTGACGCTGTAGTAGCCTTAGCGATCGATGCGGCGTCAGTGTCTCAGCTCGCCTCTGGCCTGGAGGTAACTTTCAGCTAATTCTAAACGTTCCCTTTTCTAGATTTTCTCATCTGTTGTGGAGCGACTACGAAGTTTGATGATGGCTGTCTTGTAAAGATATGTATTGGTTGCAGTAAATTTTAGTTTGTGCTGTGCGGACGTTTTCTTTTGGGGGGCTCATTCCTAATCGGTTTCAAATAAATTCAGTGTTCTTCAGCTTTAGCCAGCGTATGCAAATAGGATGTATTTTATGCATTATGTTAAGCGAGGAGAGATGTGATGAATTCGGCGTCCGAACCCAGGTAATAATTAGTGGGATACTTACTTGCAGTGCATTGTTTTCTATGTTCCGAAGCTCATCTGAATGTGGTAAGAGCGAAAAAATATGGCGAATCTACTTGGGCATATTTTGCTATGACATTATTATTGCTCAAAGAGGCAAGAAGCTAGAAAAATTACGACAACTGCATTTTACAAGTTGGAGAAGATAGAATCATGCTGAAACACTAAGCAGCAAAGAGATACAAGAGAATTAAGCTGGAATTTCACTGTGGACTCTTTCAAGTTTGGAAAAGTACCTTATACTTCAAATGCTGAAAAGATGTCTGCTACACTAAACTCTTTGGCCGCAAAAGTAAATGGTGAATGAATCACTTTCCATAACTCTCCAATCTCCAGAATTAGTTATCCCCATATCTGAGTTAGATGCATGGTGCTTAAGTCCCAGCAAATGTTGCAAAAATCTATGAAGATGTATCGTGTTAGATGTTGGTATTTGAGCGTCTGCATCAATAGCAGATATTTACCGGGTGACTTCAACTTACTTTTGTCCAACTTAAAGTTTATTAAGTTGCCCAAGAACCCATGGCCATGTGATTACTCTCATAGATTTTCAGAATGCTATCCAACAGGATATGTATATGACTTATATAAAAAGAAATAAAATGAAAAAGAAGAACAGGACATATATAAGATTGCTCATTGCTCTTTTTTAATTGCTATTGTCAGGAGATCCTTTGCAAAACAAACAGGGACATGCCTGCAGCTCTACAGGAGAAATCAATGATCTCCATATTGGGTCAGTGTGGTGCTGATCTCAGTAATAATGCCACTAAAGTGAGGAAGAAAGTAAAATGCAAGACATCTGTCTGTGTCCCTAACGGTGCCAATTTAGATCCTTCTTTGCGAAGCAAACGGAATTGGAACTGTGGTTGCTACAACATGAAGGAAACTTGTGGCATTGCTTTTGGAAGCAGTACGTGGATCAAACTGTTGCATGAACCTTGTGGAAGGTTTGCCACCAACAAACTCTTGGTTCCTGAAGTGGATCATGTTCATTGGGATGGGGAACTGGTTTCCCCATTCGATGTGCACGTATGTAAGTCATGGTCAATTCCACCGGCACTGTGTGTGCTTCTGTTGGAAGAACATTTAATAGTAACTAATCAGCTTTCTTCATTTCAATCTCAACAATTCCAGGTGATACTTTATGAAGTTCCCTCATATGGGTCTCACCATTTCTCTCTGAGTTACTCAGATGTCTCTCACCAAGCTAAAACTCCTCTAAAGAAACCTAATTGGGTAAATGAGCTTCATCTACATCGTCCACTTGTTGACCTGGTAATGTAGTTCTTCAAGTTCCTTTATAAGAATCTCAGACCATCTCCATTGGCCTAATATAAAATCTATGTGTTTAAATATCATTTGCAGGATGCAGTAATTTTGGCAATCAATTGTTCATCAGCTCTGGCCAGGTTTTACCCGAAGAGAGAATCAGCAACAGAGACGTCCCTCCTTCGGTTTTCTATCATCTGGATGTACTGTCTTGTAATCTCGATTTTCTGCCCACTTATACTTGGTTTATATATTTATAATTACTTGTTTGGTTTATGTAATCATAATCACTTGCAAATTTTTGGCATTTCAGGTTATATGCCTTAGTGTGGCATGCTTTGGGTATATTTGTAGCTACATTATCCGCGCTGTTTTACTTTAGTCTTCAGTGTTTTCATGGTTGTGGAAATCTTGGACTGCCGTCATGGACTGGGATGATATCTGCGAAGGCATTTAACACAACATGGGCCAATATCAAAATCCGGTCGTGTCAAATTCTTTATTGGTGTATATTCCTACAGGAGAGCGGCCCAAGGTAACCAGAATCCCTATTCATAGTTCTCAAACATTTCAGTATTCTTTTCACTTTAAAGCAATTATGATGAAGTCCTTGCACAATGAAAAACCCTGTTTCTGCAAGATGTATTCTTAATTGTGCTGTAGTTAACTTTTGGATTTATGTCTATGCTGTTCTTATACTTGAATTGGTTTTGATGAGCTCTCAGTTAACACTCATCATGTTTTACTTCTAAGGTCCCATTCCTGTGTGGAATATGAGGAAAAGTCTGCATTGCGGAAGCATTCAATGTGGGCAAACTTAGCAGTTGATATTCTTTTGGGAAACTTGATTGGTTTGGCACTGTTACATAATGCAGAATCCACTTGCTCATGGGTCCTGGACTTTGGGAGTGATGTGAGTAATTTGTTGCGAACTGGTTGTGTGTGGTTGATGGGAGTCCCTGCTGGTTTCAAGTTGAACACAGAAGTGGCAGCAGTTCTTGGCATGATTTCTCTTAATGTGATTCAAATTTGGTCCACCCTTTGCACTTTCATGGGCTTTTTCTTAAGCTATTTCATCCGAGGACTGGCTATATTGGGGATGTTTTTTGGTGCCACAGTATTAGCTGCTTTGGTAAAGGACATAATTGCAATAACATCATTGCATGTGTCAACTTTACATCAGTTAATATCTCTTCTGTATTCCATTCAAACAAAGGCTTTAGCTGCTCTGTGGCGCCTTTTCAGGTAAAATATTTCTGTTCTGGCATTAATTCTCGCACAGATATTCCAAAAATGAACAGCTGTAACTGAAATTTGTAATGTAGAATATAATAATGGTAGTAATGGCCTAATCTCTTATTACTGGATAGAGAAGATTCTTGTGGTTTATAAGACTCATATACGTATCCCTGTCAGAGAATGCTCTGAGTCTGTTCTCTCTCTCTCTTCTTTTTCTCTTTTCCTTTTTTTTAAAGTTCTTTTTTTTTTCTTTTTTCCCCTTTTTCACCTGAAAGTCATAATGCTTGATTTAGATTATTTGATGAGGGTGCGAGATTGCACATCTGTTTGATTTTCTCTGCTTCAAAGTTGCTTATGGAGTCCTTGAATATCTTGCAGGGGTCAAAAGTGGAATCCGCTTCGCCTGAGGTTAGATAGTTATGACTACACCGTGGAGCAACACATTGTTGGGTCCCTTCTTTTCACGCCACTTTTACTCCTATTACCAACGACCTCTGTTTTCTACATCTTCTTCACCATTATGACTTCATCCGTCAGCGTCGTATGCATAATGACTGAAGCTATCATATCAGTTATTCATGTAACACCCTATGTCAAGATTTTCCTTTGGTTGGTGAGTCCGAAAAGATGCCCCGCTGGAATATGGCTGCAAATTGAATCCTATAAACCGGGTAGAATCAAATCTGCTGGGGTAAAATCTTTTCCTGAAGATGGACACTCTCGATTGAAGAGTTCTCTTGGAAAAGCTGAAGCTGAGAAATCCTGGGATGAAGCAAATACTTTGGTTTCATTCCTCCACAGTAATTTCCCAACTATCGGTAAGAGTTTGAGATTTCCAATATATCCTTTTCAGTTGCTTTTCAGAGTTTTCTCTATAAGGAAGATCGGGGATTATTGATTTTGGACTGGTCGGAAATGATAATTAATTCTGAGTTCTTGCTGAGAAGAGCTGATACCAAATAGAAAGGGACTTTTATGTTCAAGATCTGCTCGAGTGGCATCAGATTTCAGGACAACTAATTATGTAAAAGATTATTAAATGATATGATCCGTGCTGATTACATTAGGATTTTCTCGTTTCAGGACAAATAATATTACCTCACTACAGAGAAGTCTTCACTGGGGGTTTTAAACCACTCGTCATGGCATCAGCTCGTGGAATTCTTACTGGGAAAAGGTCAGTATCAGCTTGAACAATTCCCGTTTCACTATTTTGGCAACTTTGATCTCTCTCTCTCTCTCTCTCTCTCACATGTGTTGCGTCTCCATTTCAAATAAACAAAACTCTCTCTTATAGGGTCCCTCAAACACTGGAGACCCGCCTTCCTTCTACAATCCCATGGATGGCCATTCCTGTGAAAGAGTATTGGCAACTATGCCGTGAGGCAGTGCTTTCATGCATGGCAAGCCGTGACGGCCTCACATCAGCTTGGTTGAAGCACACCTGATATGATGATTGATTAACCTGTTTGCAATTTTGGAGGCTTTTTGTCCTTAGGAGTTAGTTCTTTTAGTATCCTCTCCCATTCATTTAGTTAGCACTCAAATTCGTGATTCTCGTGTCAGTTTTGCCGTTTTGGCTATTTACTCACTATTAGTTGTTGCATCTATTAATCCAGAAAGATTTGCCGTCTCCAGCAAGAGAAGGCTTTGTAGTTATCATAGGTTCATTCAGATTAGCTGTGATAATCTGTCAGGCAGATCAATTGTCCTTCCTACACCTATGGTTTGCTTAGCTAGGAATCATTGTTTGATTGCTATGGCAGTTATTATTTATCAGCCGAAAACTGTCTGTTGGATTCTACAAAGATCATAGAGCTCGGGTTTTTTTCAACAGGACACATACAATTAATATCGGGACTCAAGATATTGATCCTTCAGAACCACTTAGTTCAGGAAAGTTCACATCTAGACAGTGGGAAGACTGATTCTCTTATGTTTAGACAATTATGTGCATCGATCGCTCTAGATAGGTCCGTATCTATATCTGTATCTATTGTCGTCCATCTTGTAGAATCACAGGAAGCTTCCAATCTCCGGTGTTTGACGTGGCGGCTGAGAAGGTGAAAGGCCAACAGAGAAACAATAAGAGTTCACATGGAAGGGAAGGGAAGGAAGGTCACGGGCTCTCCCGAAAGCATCTGTTGAGAGGTTCGTTGTCTATTAGTTAGCCCCCTTCCATTGGTCGAGACAAGAGATGAGCCATTGGGAAAGCAACATTCAATTTCACCTGCAATATATTATACTCCCCCTTGCGTATTAACATGTGATCATTTATTCGATCACGACCAATCACTTCTCCACATGCATTATCGGGAATATCATGTCCTCAGTTGTTAAGGAAGATTCATTTATTAATCGATCGGAGGTCTGCCACACACACAAACACTATTATCATCCGGGGGTGAAGCTTTTCATACTACAGTGATATGTGACCCCAGTAATGTGTACTTTTTCAATACGGGCGCACGGCGTTAAGGGTGAAGTTTTTTCATATTACAATGGTCGGCAACCGGGCGGTGCGCCTACCGATAGACATGAGATAATAGAGAAGACGGAGAAAGCGGAGTTGATGGCCCTGGGCGGTTGTAGCCCTCCTCCTTTCTCTCCAAACTCACCCTTGTTTTTCTGTGGGTTATCGTTTGTTCCGGTATGTGGTAGTTTATGTCTGTTGGGGCGTTGCCCATCACATCGCTGCATAACAAGGACCGATATACGCATAGATGTAGTGGAGGACAGATGCAATCATTGTGGCTTAATTAAGGTGGTTCGACAGTTTTTCTCCATGAATAAAATTATAAGTTTGAGTTTTATAAATGAAAAGATTCACAACTGAAAGACTGAATCAGTCCCGACTAAGACTAAAATTAGTCGGGGTTGATTGGAATTAAGATACCAGGCGGTGGTGAAAAATCAAAGGACGCAAACAATATATAGAAGGGAGGGGCATGCATGTGAGTACTTGATGATGAAGATGAACATGTGACGGAGTGGGGCCCTCCTCTCCCTCTCTCCATATCACTCTCATCCATCTAATCTTAACCGTATCCATCCATCACATGGATGAGAATTCCCCCTTCCCACCTCATCCCATCATCGGAAACTTGAGACTCTCGTTGGCAACACATTCCAGCCCCTCACGACATCAGTTCGATATTGCGGATCGATGACCAAGTTACCCCTCTTCTATCCCGACTCCGTTGCATGATTGTAAGGTCAAATGAGTAAATTTTGGATCAAAATGGTTCGGGGAATTGTTGCTATTCGAACCGTGGCAAATGTATAGCATCTTTGCATGCATTACTTCATGCAAAATAGTAAGATAAGACAATAATTGCACACTCAGCTCATCTGTGCTTATATAAACCGTACACCCATCTCACTCCATATCATTGTATCCTCACAAGCATTCACTTTCTTCTTTCTTCTTCTTCCTCCTCCGCCTCCATCCTTCCATTTCTATCTTTGAACCAGACGTTGTTAGCAATGGCACGAAAGAACAGCATTCTCATGCTGTCCCTTTTGTTAGTGAAGCTGCTCCTGATAGTAGAGAACCACGTAAGCATCATTTACTTACTTACTACGCACTATTGTTTTGCCGACCGGCTCTCGGCCTCTTTAACAAAAAATAGCAGGTAAACATTAGCTCGATGCAGCTTCCAGGCTTCTTGTCATTGAACTTCTTTGTGCTGTAACATGGAATTCATATCATCGTTACCATACAATATGGACGCACTTTCAAGTTGTTCTACTTTGGCTGGCAGTCTCGATCGAGATTGTGCTGTACAACGTCGACGTAGCAGTTATAAGGTCTCTTTATCGGTCTGAGCTAGCTATTTGTTCGCAGGCAACAAGCAGTGACGAACTTGCTCCCTCTCCCCAGCCCCAAACCCCAGGCAGTCTTCCCATGGTGAGGATCAGCAACATTTTATCATCATCAGCAGAATCACCAAATTATATACTTTTTACAAGCTTAATTTCGATTCACGCAATTATTACAAGCCACGCGTGCACTAAAGCTTTCGGTTATTACGACTATCTTTCTGTTTCAGTATGGAGTTACACAGGGCAGCTTGAAGCCACAAGGTACGATTAACTAGATGATGCACGCTCGAATCATGACGGACTTCATCTCTATATTCATGCCTTTCATTTTCTTCAGTGGGGAAAAATTAATATAATATATTTGATTTCAGAATGCGCGCCTCGTTGTGCTGAGAGATGCTCGAAGACGCAGTACAAGAAGCCGTGCTTGTTCTTCTGCCAGAAGTGCTGTGCCAAGTGCTTGTGCGTGCCTCCGGGGACATACGGGAACAAGCAGTTCTGCCCTTGCTACAACAACTGGAAGACCAAGAGAGGGGGCCCCAAATGCCCTTAAACGCACTATTTGTATATCATTAGCCGAAATCAGTTCCTTTTATCTGACATTTATATATAGTTTATCCCATGATTAAAACCACGAGGTCGTGTTATTAATTAAGATGGTTGTGTAATATATGTGGACTAGGGGATATATATGCTTAATCTTGTGGACTATATATGACGAGCCAAGCACATGTATATGTGCAGCCAGGGAGGTGCCAACTACTGTATGAAGAAGCCCAATGAATCCTGATTATCATCCATAGGCTCGACCACTTCCTTAATTTCCCCGAAAAATCATGTATCGTTCGCTTCAGAAATGTGAAGGTGTTAGGATTCCCGGGAATATTTGGTTCTAGCACTAATACATACGGGAATCTGTTTGTTATGAAACAAGGGATCGGAACTGCTACAACAACCTCCCACTGGAAATGACTTACTGGTTAATCATGACATAATATTCGCGAATATATATTAAGGATTTGGACCGATGATGTGGGTAACCCTGACTGTTTCTGGGAATCCTCGATGACTATAATCCAATGCCAAATGCACCGCATATGAAAATCGACGAGCCAGGTCAGTTTTAAACCAATATCTGACCATTTTCAAGGACATCTGATGGAAGTCCCTGCAGGCTTGCACCTTCACGACAAAAATCGCGTGTTCAAGAAAACGTCACACTGATTAAAAATTATTACTTAGCCATTTCATTTCGGGTCAGCAAACATATGTACATAAATGGGGGAAACAAAAGCAACTCATCACAATATAAACGAAGGAAAGCATGAAATTTCCTTCACAAGTTCATTGAAAAGATAGTTGAATTAGTTTGGGCCTGATTGAACCAATTCCATTCAATGCTGCCTTAGGAATGAGGTAATTCGATGGGGATCTTGGTGGGTCAACTTCAAAGCAAGCAAAGATGACGGGCAAGGCAGCACTTTGACCAGCTTGCAGCTATTGCAGCTGCTGTCGTTCGGATGTTTAAGATCATCTTCGTCCCCCGACATCCTTCTCTGGATCGACGACTGCAGAGACAGAGAAGCTGCTGCTGGGGCAGCTTTGCTGGTGGGCTCGAACTGCATTGTCGGAGGAGGAGGATGCCGAGGATAGAAGAAATCCGTAGGGAAGAAGCTGTACTGAAGACCCGCCATTGGGAACAATTAGATATATGGAAAAAAAGCTGTTGGGGAAGTACGATGAAATTAGGGATGAATTTATAGAGAATAGTAGCAGGCGGATCATGTGCTGCGCGTTGGAATTAAGCAAAGATATCAATGAAATTAATGAACAAATTAAGATTACATGTGAAGAATGAAAGATCTGTGGGCTTGGAATAAAGAGGCCAAGCCAATGGTATAACAAATCATTTACTATGTGCTTGATCGGATGGTTAATTCCAGTAACTTTCTCGGTTGAAGTTCATCCTGTGTCCTGCCAGAACCGAAGAACTTTCAAACGCTTTTCCCACCCATCTGATCTGAAAGGATCACTTAAAAGTTAATCGATTTATATGGCTAGCTAATAACGATGGTTACTCCATTAATATATCAAGAACTTTGTTTTTAATGGTGCAGAAAGTTCTAGTTATGCGTAATAACATCGAAAACTGTATAATATTTAAGTATTCATACGTACGTATAGTAAAGCCCATCACGTTATCGAAGTATAGCATCTGTACGATGAGTTAAAACCTTGCATCATTTTCCTTGCAAACCAACGGATATTAAACTCTCAAAAGACAGGGAAATCTAAAACATTGCAAAAGATATGTCAATGGCAATTAGATACGATGCTAATTACATCCGATGGACACAAAAAGCCCTCATCAATCAAAAACTCAAAAGTGAAAGTTAATTTGGCAGCTTTTTCTTAAGGGGACCCCCGGTATATCGATTGGGTCGACTCAAAATTAACTGCTAACTCTCGCGAGAATCCTCCCAAGAGAAAATTAATATCAAGTGGTCAATCCTCAATAATAATCTTCCTAGTCTTGACCGTGGTGACTGGCTTTGCTCTCCACCTCTCCCTTTTTATCGTCGACGGAGGAAGAACCAGGGGATTCGGGGCCAGAGAAGAACTCGATGTACTTTTGGATATTGGCTGGTGCTTCTTCGCGGAATCATCATCGGTTCTCCTATCATTACCTATGTCTCTTGCTCCCAGGGCTTCCACGAGATGAACATCAATGGACTTGGCTGCGACAACATTATTTCCTCCACCGTCATTGCTACCGTGTGTTCGGTTGGGAAGAAGTAATATTGAAGGCCAGCCATCGAATTATTACAATTCGGCGAAGGAGAAAAGCCCCAGGCTGAGTAAACCCCTATATTTAGCTTAGAGAAGAGACAGAAGAGAGATGGTGTTATATAGGAATATATATTCAAATATTTCCGCGATTTTGTTTCTTCATGTCGTTTCCGTGCCGAAATAGGAAACATCTAAAGATTCATGTATTTTCGTGTAATCCTAAACAATCAAAGCTCAAAATCAAGAAAATTATAATATAATACGGTGACATACATCCTTATCTGATAAACTTAAATATTTTGAATTTGATTCTCTTGCTAAGATTACTCGTACTCTTTTAATTAGTTTTTCTATTTCCTTATTCTATACTTATCGACCTCCTTTATCATTCAAACAAATAATAATATCCACTGCATCTCGATTTTGCACAATATCCATAAATTACCTCGAAGGGTTTTGTACACAAGCAACCAAGAGAGAAAGTACTTATCCAATCTAGAATCAAAACAAAATCCTCATCCACGAGCCCAAGAATGGAAATGCAGCAACCAGCAGCCGGAGGAGTAACGGCCTTTCCCTCACTCTACCTACCCGACTCAACTTCCCTGACTTTGGCTTCTCTCGGGACCCCTCTTCTTGTCTTCTCGATGTCCTGACAAAATCATTGGCCCTGGTCTTACCATCCAGATCATCCCATCCGCCAAACCTCTGCCCTTTACTGTCGCCTCTTCCATTCAACCCGTCCCCTGGTACCCACGATTGGTAACTCCCTCGCGGTCCCTTTTCTTGCTTTCCGGCGCTCGTTCTGGTCTCATTGGTGGCCCTTGAAAATGGTTTCTTCCTGGTCTTGGGCCTTGAGCTCGGTCTTGGGCTACCGACCGTCCATCCCCAGACCTTGTCAAATGTTACAGAGATCACTTTCTGTCCCAAGGGAACTGCTAAGGCCATGATGAAAGCATTCGGGCCAGTGCCCAGTAGCAATGATATTGCAATTGCAGGAAGCATCCACCCAAAAGCTCTGAAAATCTGCAATGTCCATGAACAGAAAGATAGCGATAAACATAGAGATGTCATAGAATATCAATCCACGGTAGAAAACTAAACCAACAGACAGCTCCCCTAAGTACCTCGGAATATCACAAACCAGGGAAACATCCACTAAGGTGACATTGAAAGATCAGTAAGAAAGTTGGGATTTGCGACTAAAGTTAAAATTCTGCCTCCTGAACGTTCTCATCTCCTCAAAGTCCAGAGCTTCTAAGGACTAGCCACCCACCATCAAATTGACTGAGGGAACAGAACATTCCAATTACAAAATGATGCCAATCAGGGCTTTGCCCATCGCTGAATCAATAAATTAAGAGAATAATTATGCGATCATCCCTCCAAAAATCATCCCTTGAAGTGTAGACATTCACCATAACCACAAGAAGGTTTATCCCGAAACTAATGGCTAGTTTGGTAGAGCAGAACGAAAAGGAACTCAATTTCATGGCCTCATAGCTCGAGTTTTATTCATCACTAAAACAGACCATGGGTACATCCCAGAGCGAATCCCGACTAGTGCCCGAATCACTAGTAATCGCTATTCCCCTTTACTAGTTCTGATTTTGCTCGAAAATCAGCAAACCATCATAAAAAATATCGAAATCAGCCAACTTTCCTAAAGCTTCGAAAGGATAAGACAAGGGGCCAATGAATTTCCGATCAATTCAGTACCTTGAAGACCCAAAATTCACCGTCTTCATCGAATCCGAGCTCGTCGTCCCCGTAATCGGACCACCAGACCCTTTGGTTCGCGTTGCCGAAATCATCGTCCTCGAGATCGAAATCATCGTAGTCGGAGCCCCAGTGGCTTTTAGCGGCAGCGACCTGGGACTTGATCGAGCGGTGAAGACGGAGGTAAGGCAGCTTAGGGTTTGGGAGCAGAGGGCGAGTGAAGACTGGGGCGGATAGAGGAAGGAGGTGAGCCCTCATTGGGGGCGGGCGCGGGGATAACCGTTTGTCAGTTTTTCAGTTGTTCTATTTTAATTATGCTTATCTTGAGCCCCGGAATCGGGTTCGGCCCCGACCGAGACCGGCCGGTCGTAAGCAATCGGTCTTCCTGAACTCCAGACCGAAGATTCGGAATTCAGAACTCAAAATGTAAGTCCAAAGTCAACAGAGCAAATTTCCGCGAGTTAAAATTAAACAAGATGAAAAAAGAAGAAGAAGTAGGTATATCATGAATTTTGGCGGATAATCTCTCTAATTGACAACACTAGCCATTTCACCCGTCGTTACGCGAAATTGTTACCGGACATAAAAGAAAATGTAGAAATTACTTCGACCTTTTAGTTTTGCATCTTTTATACAATAAGAACCAAAAAATTTACAATATTATTTCTATGAAATTTGCTTACTCTATTATCCTATTCGCGGGGTGTTTACTTAATATTTTATTAATGAGTTTTTGTTTTGAAAACTACTGGCCTTCCCTGGAGAAGCGATGTGTCAAGCCAAAGAGAAGTCAAGCATGAAACATAACGGAATCTGATGAAGTGTTCCAATCGCTATATATTATATAGATGCGTATTAGTACCTCGTGTTCATATAATTTTTAAAATATCAGTAATTTTAAAAATTTTCATTTTTAAGTGATCCAGCCATTATACACGTAATTTTGATTAGATTTAATTTAGAAATAAAAAAATTGGAGTAAGAGAAATTATTTGAATTAATTCAATTAGACTTATCGAATGTTTAACATACGATGGCTCATGATGATATGATATGTCAAGCATTTGAGAAGTCTAGAATGACACATGGCAGAGCATGGTTAGGTGTTCTAACCATAATATGTTTTAAATATATATATATATATATATATATATATATTTCCTTTTTTTCATAATTTAATGGCTATCAATTAATCAAATATGTGGAATATGGATAGAAAGGGAAAACGAAAATTACACCGCTATATCCTCCTCTAATATAATAGTAACGGATATAGATATAGATGCATGTAATATTTTCCTCCGTAAGATGCTCACCAGAAACTAATAAGCTCATGGAAGCTTTCGTTGTTCTCCTTTCTATGGTCAATTATTCCAGATCCCTTGAGGCCAAGCCTCCGAACTCCGAAGTAATGCTATGAATCTCTTAAACCGAGCATAAATAGCCTACCTTTGTCTCGCCCGGGAAGGCGAACTAGTACGTACAAGGAATTGGTCTGGATACCACGGGAGCGCAATACGAGTATTAAACAATGGAAATTTCATGCAATGAAGGGGAAATGAAACATAGGAGGAATGAAAATAGATGAAAAACATCGCTGTCGAACACGAAATATGAGAGCCGTTAATAAACTGTTTCGGTGCAGCAAAAAAATGGATGTCTTTGGGTTGACTTTTCCCTTCCACGGCCCTGTCTGCTTTCTGTCCTCTTGCCGACATCGTTGAATTCATCAAATTGAAAGGGAGACCCCGAAGACGTCTCCAATTAAAGCAAGGAAATGCTGCCCTCGTTTGTCAGGATTCCGGCAAAGGGACGCTTGCTGATGATTCAGTCTGGAAAAGATTCTTCGAAGAAGCTCAAATCAAGATCCCAAAGCCAAACGCTGCAGTCAATCGGACAACTTATGTTATAATAATTTAATGAGAGCCCATTTCTTTGCCGATTCAGCCTCCTTGCGTGTCGCCATGCCCCCTTTCCTCCTCCTCCGTTATCTCTTCACAGATCCCAATAAGGTCCCCCATTTTCCCATCCTCTCCTCTCTGAGCTGCTAACCGCCCTGCATTGCCATATCTGTCGGCAAATCTCATTGCCTTGGTCATATCTTGATTGTGGGTCGGCGTAGAACTCGGGTACGAGGAATCGGATTTGGCTGTGAAACTCTTGGTCTTGTTGCTTCGGACGTTGTCGGGTTGGAATCTTGTTCTTGGGCCCATAGAGGAATTGGCTTTGAAGGCTTGAAGCTTTGTCAAATTTGGTTTGGGGGGTCGATCAGTCGAGCAAAGTCGCGTCTTTTGCTTGCCCGGTTTGCCTCTTGCAGGTAAGAATTCATGTTCTTCATCTTCCAGTCATTGTGTTGTGCTCAATTATCGGCACAAGGCCGGTGTTCCATTTGCGGTGGAGGGCTGATAAATTTATGAGAATCGGTATCTTCTTTGTATAGGACTTTGATTCAACGACAACTAGCGGATTAGACTTGAGTTTGAAGCGCTAAAACATCCTCAAGCATCAGCCTTTTGCCTTGCTCGATGGACATAAGCAATGAGGCCAGCATCGATCGTTTCTCAATCGGCCCCTCGACTATTGTGGGTCGTACTATCGCTCTTAGAATCCTATTCTGCCGGTCAATGTCGCATCTGCGGCACCATATCCTTCATGTATTGCTGAACTACACCTTCAGAATAAGGTCCCTCGTTGTCCCCTTAGTATCATGGCTCCACCCGAGAAATCCACAGGGGATATTAGCAATGGTTGTGACGGTTGCCTTCTTCCTGAAACGGTACACTAATGTTAAGGCAAAGGCCGAGATGGCTTATAGGCGGAAGTTCTGGAGGAATATGATGAGGAGTGCATTGACCTATGAGGAGTGGGCCCATGCAGCTAAGATGCTCGATAAGGAGACCCCGAAGATGAATGAATCTGACCTCTACGACGTGGAGCTCGTGAGGAACAAGCTGCAGGAGCTCCGCCACCGCCGTGAAGAAGGGTCTCTTAGGGACATAATCTTCTGTATGAGAGCCGACCTCATCAGAAACCTTGGTAACATGTGCAATCCCGAGCTTCACAAGGGCCGGCTCCAAGTACCCAAGCTAATAAAGGAATACATTGATGAGGTTTCAACTCAACTCAAAATGGTCTACGAGTCGGACTCGGAAGAGCTGTCCTTAGAGGAGAAGCTTGCATTCATGCATGAGACGAGGCATGCCTTTGGCCGAACAGCCCTTCTTTTGAGTGGGGGAGCTTCCCTCGGGGCATTTCATATCGGAGTTGTAAAGACCTTAGTGGAGCACAAGCTCTTGCCTCGAATAATCGCAGGTTCGAGCGTGGGATCAATAATGTGTGCAGTTCTGGCAACTAGGTCTTGGCCTGAGCTGCAGAGTTTCTTCGAAGACTCTCTCCACTCGCTGCAGTTCTTTGATCAGCTTGGAGGGATCTTTGCAGTCGTGAAGAGGGTCATGACTCAGGGAGCAGTTCATGAGATTCGGCATCTCCAGTGGATGCTGAGGCAGCTCACAAGCAATCTCACGTTCCAGGAAGCTTATGACATGACGGGACGAATCCTCGGGATAACAGTCTGCTCCCCGAGGAAGCATGAGCCTCCGAGGTGCCTCAACTACCTGACTTCCCCGCACGTTGTTGTTTGGAGCGCAGTGACTGCTTCCTGTGCTTTTCCGGGGCTCTTTGAGGCCCAAGAGCTCATGGCAAAGGACCGAAGAGGAGAGATTGTTCCTTATCATCCTCCATTCAACGTGGACCCTGAGGAGGGCTCAGGCTCATCAGTTCGTCGATGGAGAGATGGGAGCTTGGAGATCGATCTGCCCATGATTCAACTGAAGGAGCTCTTTAATGTGAATCATTTTATCGTGAGCCAGGCGAATCCTCATATAGCGCCATTGTTGAGGCTGAAAGATTTTGTCAGAGCTCATGGAGGCAGTTTTGCAGCAAAGGTTTGTTTATGTGCATCTTCCCAATAATGTTGTTTCTTTTCTTTTGCTTTTTAACGTGATTGCTGATATGTTCTTTTATGTTCGACTTTGTAGCTTGCTCAACTCGCTGAGATGGAAGTTAAACATAGGTGCAATCAAATCCTAGAACTCGGTTTTCCTCTCGGAGGAATTGCTCAGCTCTTTGCTCAAGACTGGGAGGGTGATGTTACTGTTGTTATGCCTGCCACACTAGCTCAGGTACTCGATAGCCGTAAGTGTAATAGTTCTTGTAGTTCTGCAATAGGCTCGAATATTGGTTATCTATGCATTATGTATAGGGATAGAAGAGAATTTCGAAACACATTAGCAAATTTCAGAGAGGAGAAAATATGGACAAGAATTCAGAGATGGCAGAGCTTTATATGAGATTTTGATGGAAAATTAAAGCTCTTCCCTACTGGGGACTTTCAAATTCCGTCCCTATAGACACAAAATGATGAATTGAATGACGATTGCTAATACAGCCCTTTCCTCGTTATGTGCAGTACTGGAAGTTGATACAGAATCCGTCACTCGCGGAGCTGCAGAAGGCAGTGAATCAAGGAAGGAGGTGCACATGGGAGAAGCTCTCGGCCATAAAGGCCAATTGCGGAATCGAGCTTGCTCTAGACGAGTGTGTAGCAGTGCTCAACCACATGCGCCGCCTCCGTAGAAGTGCCGAGCGGGCTGCTGCGGCTGCATCATCCTCTTCTCACGGCCCTCCTCCCGGTGTCCGTTTCAGTGCTTCTAGAAGGATACCGTCATGGAACTGCATCGCCAGGGAGAATTCCACGGGTTCCCTGGAGGATGATTTCCTAAACGACGTGGCCTCGTCCCTCCATCATCAGGTACCGGTTGGCGGCAGAGGTTTGCATGCCCACCGTGGAGGGTTAGAGGGAAGTGACAGCGAGCCCGAGAATGTGGACTTGAATTCGTGGACGAGGTCAGGCGGGCCCCTCATGCGAACTGCCTCAGCAAACAAGTTCGTCGACTTTGTTCAGAGTCTGCACTTGCAAGTCGACCCGAGCAAGCTTCCTAGCCCGGGATCTAATGTGGGCTACAGCTGTGGAAGAGACCAGTTTCACCAATGCTCGCGGGTGACCACACCCGACAGAAGCTCGGAAGGCACAGACCCTGATCAGAGGGACTTTAACAGCAGGAACAGTTCGAGTTTATTGGTGGGGGAAGGTGACCTCTTGCAGGCCGAGAGGATACAGGACGGATTCGTGTTGAATGTCGTGAGGAAGGAAAACTTGACGCATCAGAGTAGGAATTGCGAACACAGCCCCGATGACGCAGCAGAGTGTTTGCAACTGGATTGTCCCGAGAAGGAGATCCTTGATGCTACTAGTTCAGCATCTTCCGAGTACGATGAGGAAGAAGCAACTATAGAGAAGCGAGCGCACGAGCCGGGTTTCGTCTATGCTATTATTGCTAATGAGAGAACATCAGAAGATTGTTAGTCTATAGGTTAGAACTCCATCTTCGTTAGTTCTTTTTTACCCTTAAATTGATGGCATCTTGTCATCTTAAAGTAGATGACCCAAATAAAACCCTTCATGGTCGATCAATGATCATTCGTGCTTCGGAAATGTTCGAATTCAATCTGCACGATTGAAGATAAACTGTTCAAACAATTGTATTACAGATATTTTTTTTTTCCTATCTATCTAGTATCTACATATATCAATGTAATGTAAACACAAACAAACGGGAATCAGAGGTAGAATGTGGATGAAAAAAGTTCACGTGGGGTATGAGTCTGCCCGACATTAATAAATGATCCATTCGCCCTTTCCACATCAAGAACATGTGCTCCTGTGTGTACGGCCTAGATTGAACTGAGCAGCCAAAACTAAAAGTAGACAAAAAGCAATAAGGCAAAAAGCAGCTGTCCGAATAGGAAAATTCATGTCCCTTTTATTGACATTAAAGTGAAATTGAATAATAGAAAAGTGAATAAGCATGATCGAAATGTGTTGTCTAAACTTATGAAACTGATAAAATTCATGTCTATAATCGACCATTTCACATTGATCCGGTGTCATGCTTGTTTAGGTAGATCATGCAAAGCAATACTGTAAATTCAGTAGCGAAACAGAATGACGAGGTTGGCTTTTTCTATAATTAAGGAATGATGAAAGTTAACCCATTTGACTTTGTAATCTGATGTTAAGATTTTAACTCTAATTTTAACTCTACTCACTACACAATAAAAATTAACTCTTCCAATTTAAAAATGTGAGCCGCATATATAAATTCACGTACAATTTCATTATACTTAATTTAATTTTTAATACTAAATTATCTCAACTATTCATCATTTTTTCAACAATTCAACAACACAATCATCACTTTCTCATAACTATTCATTACTTTTTCATACTTTTTCTCATAATTCAACAACACAATCATTACAATTCAATTAAAATAAAAACTCAACTCAACTCAACTCTAAAACCAAACACACCAAATTACGTTACTGCGTTTAGTTTCAAAGTAGGATTTTAAAATTAGATTTTGATTTTGAAAAATAGTGGTATAAATAGTTATGTATGGAGTCCACCCTTTGACTTTGTATGAGTTATTTTGTTTTATTGTGGGTAGAAATTAAGTTAAAGTGTGATTTTAAAATCACACTTTGAAACTAATCAAGTCTGTAATATTTCTAAAATAATGTGATTTTTGTCCTGGAACACGAAGATGAGATAAACTATGATTTTGGCCCGTAATTGGCGATGATTAATCAGTAGATTTGCAATGGGTCTTGCTTCGTTTTGCATTTAAACGCTTTGTGATAGAAAGCTAGAGAATGACAAGTAAGATGAAAACGACTTGGAAATATCAAGTGGGTATTTTCGCCTAGTCCAGATAATCTTCACAATCATCTTCGAATGAATCATATATATATACTCGACGTGGCGACTTATGAATGAGTAAGATAATTCTAGATTAATGAATTTCAACGATAGATAAAATCACGTAACTGATTAATATTATGCTCGACTGAAATTTGAATGCTAGACTTATTTGTTAAATAGTCGAAAGTACCAATCACAGGTCAAATATTTATGCGTTCTAATTAAGTAAGCAAATTCATCACCCTGGGATCAGAATTCAGAAACAATTTGAATGCTCTTCGCGGCCTCATGGATGTCGAACAATGTCCCCAGAAAAGGTTCAAAAGTTACGAATTATCATCTATTAATCACGAAGATATTGAACCTAGCAAGTTATTTGATCGTCTTACAAGATTATCACAGCCACCATAGCATAAAATCGCATTCTTAAGCTTCCATGCTGACTCACAAATTGGACAAAAGTACAGGGCGAAACCTACTGTGCTAAAGTTACAGGTGAAGAGTGGTTGCATCTAATCACGGACCAAATTGGACAAAATACAAGGTCGAAGAACTAAGAAGAAGCTCGTATTGTTAAAATAATGAAATAATAATAATAATAATAAACAATAATATTATTATTATTGGGGTGATGAAACGCACATAGTTTTTAAAAAATCCAATCCCATCAAAATTACATTATAGAAGAAAGGCGAAGAAATGAAAAAGGGAGTGGATGGAGAGAGAGTAGTCAAACTTCCTAATTGATGACAATTAATTTTTCCCTAACAATGTGCGGGTCGTTGGATTGAGTTCCTGTGGTCCACTGCTTTCCTTCCCCACTTCAATAATTCAATTAAACTGTACTTATAGGAAATGAACTCATCATCAACATAATTTGGTCGAGTTAACTCGCACTAATAAACTGCTTCTGCTTATTACTCTACAGGCACTGAGGCGAGCCAATCCCAAGCATGTCGAATGACTGTGCAATCTCTAAATCAATTCTAACGGTTGCAACGAGCCGCGGCTCGGATCGAGAGAAGGCTAATTTCGAGCATGTAGTCTTGATTTTGGAAATTTTTTTTATTTTTTGCTATTGTTTTGTTTCCGGAGAGGTCGGCACTTAAGGACAGATCCGACTTGCCGGAATTGTGGAACGTGCGAAAAGGACATTTTCCTTGTGGAATGTGCACCCTAAGGTGATGTGATTATGGGGGCATTAAATATTCGATTTCTTTACAGCTCACAAGACATTTTGTGGAATGTGCACCCCCCTTCAAATACTAAATACATTAATCATTTTTTCACAATTTATATATAATCTCTCTCTCTCTCTCTGTTTTTTTTAGTCCAATCTTGATTATTATATTGTTTTGCGGTAGAAAATCCGCATCCGTTAAGCTACTTTTATTTTAAATAAAATGGAGAGAGTTCCTCCTTTTCAACATTTTCCAATTTTCGAGAAAAGAAATTTATTTCGAAATTTTTTTATAAAACGTACCAATTCCATTAGAGTTGAGGTATTTTACGATTGAAAGTGTAATAGATTTGATTCGGGTTTTCTCAGTTTTCATACCAATAATTTTATGAAATTGCAAAAAAAAAAAACTGCATGAATTCAGGTGTAAGTCCCCTGATGATTATACATCGCTAGCATTTCCCTAATAGAGTGTTGTCTCCTGAAGTGTCACAAAACTTATCATTGTATACCATTTTGAACTAGTTATTTAATCCTATTACGAGAATCGAACCTGAAAATTAGATTCCAAGGCAAATATGCAAGCTACAATACTACACTCTATTTTCCAATTTGGCCAGTTCTTTAATCCTACATATGTTGTATCATTTTGAATTGATTATTTAATCCTATTACGAGAACTGAGGTATTTTACCATTGAAAGTTTAATAGATCTCATTGGGGTTTTCTTAGTTTTCAGATTTTTTTTAAGTGATTATACTCTGGTAGCCCTTCCCTAATAGAGTGTTGTCTCCTCAAGTGTCATGTAACTCATCATTGAATTGTCTCATTAATTTACTTGTCTAAGAAGACATCTCAAAAGTCAAAATGCTCATTTTCTTCTCACGATTAATATCATGATCCATCGATTAATATCCGCAACTTAATCAATAGACCAGGCTGCACAAATCAGGTCCACATCTCGTATCTTCTGCACCACCAATTCTCTAAAAAACACAAATTTAAATTTAGATGGTTGGAGAAAGGCCAAATTGTAATCCATTATCCAATCTATTACGAGAATCGAACCTAAACTTTTATGTTACAAGGAAAAAGTGTGTGTCATCGCACCGTACTCTCTTTCTCAATTCGACCAGTTCTTTAATCATAGATATGTTGTATAAATATTTATTTGCGAATCACATAAAGCGGCTTGCTATTTCATTCTTCTTCACTAATCTATTCAAATCAAGAGAAGCATTAGGGAATGAATCATTCTAATTTACGAAGTCTCTGTAAATTTCAAGTTGCAAAAATTTTTACGATATTAAATTGCAAATGATATAACAAGATCTACTACAACATCAATGTGACTTAATCCGTGCTGGATCATTTCGGCACATTTCGGCACATTTTGGCAACAACAATATATTGGTTGAAATTGAGATGCGCTCGAGTATTGGATGGTTAGGACTAGTCAACATTCAATCAATACTTAATGTGTATTTGTTTCAACTTAATTTTTTAAGTACTGAAAATTAAGTGTTAAATTTTTTAAGTCTTTAGTGAAATAAGTGCTTATTCAATTAAGTTGATTTTATTTGGTAAAATAAGTGCTAAATTTTTTTACAGTTTTACATCCTAATTACATAATGGTCACAATATTTTCCTTCTTTTAACTTTTGCTCCCGATTAACTTTTTTTTTGGAAAAAAAGAAGAAGAAGAGAAGAGTCGGGATCTGCAGGAGGAGAGGGAAAAGGGACGGTGGCCCCCCAAGCCCGGCCACCACCGTCGTAGACGAGATCACCGACTACCTCACAGGCAGCCAACGACCTCGTCTGCGGCGATGGTGGTTGGGATCAGGGCCACCACCGCCCCCCATCTCCCCATCTCTCTGTTTTCAATCGAACCGAGAGATAGTAAGATCATGAGCGATGGTGGCCCCAATCCCGGCCACTACAGCCATAGACGAAGTTGTCGGCGCCCCTCCCCTTCCCCTTTCCATCTCTTTGTTCGACCGAAAATAGAGAAATCGGGGGCGGCGGTGGCCCCAATCCCGGCCACCATCAGGGTTGCTGGCGATCCCAGGGGTATGCAGCGACCCCGATGGTGGGGTGGTGGTTAGGATTAAGCCACCACAACTTCAATTTCATTTACCAAACAAACTGAATTAAATTAAGTGTTGAAAAATTAATTTCAGTACTTAATTTTGGTTATCAAACACATCATTAGTCTTAATGAATAAGATGAGGAGATTTAAAGAAAACTTCAAAGTACACTTATGGGGAATAAAGATTATCAAATCTCATCTTAAAATATTTAGCCATTTGCCTCAAACAATTTTATTTGTACCAAAATTTTAAGCATGATCACCTAAAATACCTGCCAATCATTAAATTGGTCAACGGAGCAAACTAACATTCTCCTCTGGGTTAATCATTGCCGCCATGTGCAAAGTCGGATTTCCCGTATGCTAACGCGAAATAGAGTATAAGTTAATTACGAAGCCACAATTCTAATGCATCATTTTAATTTTTTCCATAAGAGAAAAAAAAAAACAGTTCTTGGAATCTTGGGGGCGGTTTAGTGAGTCTCAATAAAGGACATAATAGCAAAAACATACAACAAAAAAAAAAAACTCGATTCTTTCGATTATTTCCCATATGCATAATCCCCAACTGGGAAGTGGGAAGATGTTGCAGAAGATGTCGTGTTCCAATTTCCATACCTATTTATATGCTATGGACAGAAATGTGGATATATGAGTGTTTATAAGTTTTTTTTATTTATTTATCAGTAGGTTCCAACTATAATATATATGTAGCTCGACTTTACGTTCCATATTGGAAAGACATTGATATACCCATCCTTCTCTCGTCGCCAAACTCCCCCTTTTTAAAATTTTTCCCTGAATAGTTGATTGTAAAAAAGGGTCAGATATGAGTCGAGATCACTTATTAATACTATTGGAGTATAACTCGCCTGTTTTCCTACAAAATTAGTTTGGCCTTGACGGGTAGGGGATCAAATTGGTCCTTGTATAATCTCATCTCGTGCCTCCATTCAAGTAGAAGAAAGAAGTAAATAATACTTCCCAAATAAATCGTTGATGCACGAACTAGTAATGCCTAAAAATTACTCTGCATCAGTATTAGCACGAGATGTCTGGATAAATTTGAAACATGTATTATGGCTTGGACATACAATCATACATTCAAACTTGTGCATCTACGATGATGTCAAGATTTACTGGGAATTAGCTTACGATAAAGATTAGATGCTTGCTCGTGAAATTCAGAAGAATTGTCTAAAAGTTATGTTTGTTTACGAACGCGAATCGGTTCAAGTGATTTCCTTTATATGTAAGTTTTTGAATTCAAATTTTGTGAATGGAAAAAAATTTATACTGAATAAGCTTTATTTCTTAACGGACCAATCATATTCGAAATAGATTAATCATATTTCATTGAGTTTAAGATATGCAGTGTATACTAAAAAAAAGATGGTGGTTTCTTAAACTCCGGTTTTGAGGAAAACAATTTAAATTCCACTCAAGTTAATGCTTAACGGTTGTGATTAGCCTGATGTATTAGATATTCGGAGTCTCGAACCATCTAATAAGCTCTAATGACTTATCATGTCAACGTCACAGACGAAAAGAATCCGTCAAAAACGTTACGGCATTTAAAAGTATGGCAAGCACACAGAAGTATCTCCGCATACACACACACAGTGACAGTGCCCCACATATTTATATCTCTCTCTCTCTTATCTCTTTCTTTCTCTCCCTAAAAAGAAGAAGAGGAAGCTTCCTGGAAGTTGCCAATGGCTCCTTCAACACTCCCCTCATCATTTAATCCCCCCACTACCTTCCTCCCTCCTTCCATCTCCAATGCTATCCCCTCTCTCTCTTCCCTCCACCACCATACCCACCCTTCTCTTTCCCTAGGATCCTGTCTTTCTTCCCCTCTCTTATCGCGAAGCCATGAGACTCGTGAAGGTTAGCTCCATCAAGGCCCTGAGTTTCAGTCCCAAGCGCCTCTTCTGCTCCAAGAAGGGCCGCATCGCCGGCTCCAGATCCGATCCCTCCTCCTTCAGCTACGGCTCTTCCTCCTCCTCAGCTTCCTCATCTGATGCCTCCGTCCACCGGAAGGGCGGTGACTCCTGCACACCAACCAGCGTCCTCCCAGGGACCTCCGGCGACTGGTCCGACTCCAACCTCGAGCCCCTCCAGGCTGTCAAGTACATCGGCCACGGCTCCGTCTCGATGAAGCAGCTCGAGGCCCTGCTCAGAAGGCTGGGGGACGAGCCCCCGAGCCGAGACGAGGTTGCCCTGATGCTGAGGGCGATGGGGTGCCCGGCCGACGACGACGGCGCGTGCGTGAGCGTGGACGCACTGCTGAGCAGGGTGGGGTGCGGGGAGACTGCCGCCTGCGACCCGGCGGAGCTGAGGGAGACTTTCGAGTTCTTCGACGAGGACCACGACGGGAGGATCACGGCGGATGAGCTGCTGCGGGTGTTCACGGCGCTGGGGGACGAGGGGTGTACGTTAGAGGACTGCCAGCGCATGATAGCGGAGGTGGACAAGAACAGGGACGGGTTCGTCTGCTTCGAGGACTTTGCTCAGATGATGGAGCTGCAGAGATGATCGAGTTCGCGATCTCGATCATGATCTTCTTCTGTCAATGTTCTTCTTTTCTTCGTTCCGATTATGGTGATGATGGTGTGTGTGATTATGTGAAGAAATCGACGCTCCTGATGAACCGTTGCTGCTGTATCTTAGTAAAACCTTTCTCAGGGTTAATGTTGGAATTTGGGTAATAGTTGGATGTTAAAAGAGGGAACTGAGAAATGTGGAAAGAGTGGAGTAAAGATCATATGAAGATCCATCTCATCTGTTTTTGATAATTTCCGTTGCCGTACGTACATAAATGAGAAATCCTCTAAATCTGGTTTGTTTTGTGTATCTTCTCATAATTCTTATTTCGAATTTCTAGGCCATGTCGTTTGACTTTATTTTACCTTAATTAAAAAGATAATATTTATAAATAAATAATCAAAGGTAGATTGATTCAAACGGTTCGATGGTGTTTTTTTTTAGGTTCGAATATTATGAATGAGAAATATCAACGCACAGAGAATTTTACTCCTCGCTGAGTTCGAATCTTGCGAGGGAAAAAATGAACTCTTGAAGAGCTAAGAGCCGTCCCTAACGGTAAAAACCCAAGTTCCGACTCTCTCACAGCCCATCCGGTTCCGGATGAGCGCGTCGGGCGCCAATGTCACTACCAATTGAAAGCTGAGGTTGCCCTCTCTCTTTCGATGGTGGTGTTCTTTTCTTCCTCCCTCTGCCTCTTCCTTACCAATCTACCATGAAGGCCCAGTAGGAAGCGATGG
This sequence comes from Punica granatum, assembly GCF_007655135.1. Lineage (NCBI taxonomy): Eukaryota > Viridiplantae > Streptophyta > Magnoliopsida > Myrtales > Lythraceae > Punica > Punica granatum. The sequence continues at coordinate 53,328,271 of NC_045127.1, forward strand.
TGGCGACACCCCTTGGAGGTACCGCGTCTGTGGCTGTCCAAATCGCCCTCCACTGAGGTCGATTTTGCGGCTGTGGTCTTCCCCATGGCTGCAATTGTTTCCTCCTATCGCCCTTGATCTGTGGTTGAGATAGTTTTGATGGAGTCTCGGATGTTGCAGCGACCCTCTGCCTTTCCTCTCCGTCTTCGGCAAGGTTCGTGTGGTGGCAGTCTCCCCCGCGCCCCCCCCCCCCCCCCCCCCCCCCCCCCCCCCTCTCCAGTGAACATGCCCTCTCCCTCTTCGATCACATCTAGGACGGTGAGTAGGGCGCACATAAGGGTAACGGTGAGACAGCGACGAGCACGACCTTGTACCCCGATTGGCCATGACCGATTCAGAGGGGCAGCCCAAAGGCCTCGACCTGCACTGTCCTCACCTGCATCGGAGGCGGCTGCAATGATGCAGTGGCCGCGGGCTCCTCCTCCTCGACCCACTCAGACTGATCGACTTCTTCCCCCTCCTTCCGGTGATGCATTCTTCTCTCGGCCTCCCGTCTCCTCCCCTCGATTGTATCATTGCCCACCACGATACATGATCGCAGCAATAGTCTGATTGTTCTATCTTCCACAGGCGAAAACCAATATTTTGTGGCTTCTGCCTTTTTTGTTGATTTTTACAGGTCTCGGCTCATGCTCCCTGGGTTGACTACTTAGGGCTTCAGCTGTTTAAGATTAGGTAGTTGATTCGGTCTGTTAGTTCTGATTGTTGGTGGGATCTTGCACTCAGATACCGGTCCGAGATACCCTGACAACCTCCTTTATTATGGAGTAGAATTTCATTGTTGGTTTAGGATGTCCTCCTTCCCGATTACTATTGGGATTCACGATGAAATACTCTTAGCAAATATTGATTGGAACCAACAGTTTCAAGATAGTAAATTACAATTGTATCCGTTCTTCTTTGATGTTTCTCCTATCTTTCCTTTATAGTTTGCCCAATGAATAAACTGTTTGTTTCCCCTCTTGTAATTTCTGATATGGCATTTTGTTATGTATCTGTTTTTGCTGTGGATTAATAAAGGGTGCATTTATCTGCTTGAGAAAAAAAAAAAAGAGTTACTAAGATAAGAGGACGGGGAAAGTACATTATCTCATGGAATCGTGAGACCGCAACATTGCTTGAGGCAGCTAGAATTCTCCATGTTATGAGTATACAATTTGTTGATTAAGATCTAAAATATGTAAGCACCACTTGCACAAAAATGATGGGAAACTATTTGGCACTGATTGCCCACCACTGCATACACGAGACATGACATTATCAGTTTTGTCATTTGTCGGCAGTAACGTGGGCGTGATATAATTGCAGGATAGACGGAATACATTCGAGGACTGCCAACAGATTTTACTGAGGGCTGTCTTCAATTGAACGAAAGGAACAGTTATTATATTTATGGGTGCTATGAATTTATGATGGCATTGCAACCAAAGTCAGCATTCACGGGCTATGCATTGCCATACTTTCCTTGCTTTGAAGGCAAACTTTGACATGATTTGCTCGAAAAATGGATCTGTCCACACAGTTCCAATCCAAGTGCCAGCAGCCAGGCAATGATTCAAACATTTAACATTAATATGTGAAGAAGCATGCCTCGAAACTGCTCATACAATTTCCTTTTCTTTGAGTGACTACATAGAATAAAATTATATCGCATATTACAGGCTAAGAATAAGTCGTACTTGACTCTCCTGTGGACCGGTTTTAACTTCTAAGCATGCGAAGAATCTTGAAAGCAAGGGGAAAAAAAACGAAACGAGCGATGGGTAAATCTTCCTTGCAATTTACGTCCAAACAAATCAACTGGGAAGAACTTCTCCTCTATCCATGGTAGGAATGCACATATGGAGGGAGGCTGCATTGCAACGATATATAAGAGGAAAAGTCAGGGAATGCGAGAGGTTTGGCGGGAAGCTGTGGTGGCGGGGCCCCCCCATTCTCATCAAATAAATCAAGAAATTTCCAATTGGAGTGCCTCGAACATGCATACATTCATAAAATAAATGAATAGTGTACCGTAATAACGTATGAATTCACTTATTGATTTAGAAGCGACATGTTTGATATTTAGTAAGATTATTTGTGTCATTTCATTAATTGTTTATAATATCTCTTTTATTGTATTAAATTTTAAATTTCCTTTATAATATAAATATAATCAACTTGAATTGGTTGAAATTAAAAAAAAATATATATATACACATATATAAACAAACATGCATATAAATGCGTGCAACACGACAGAGCGACAATCACTGTCTGATAAAATTGATGTTTGACGAGACCTCATAATAATCATAATGGCCGGAAGATGTCCGCTTGCTTACGTAAAAACAACAAACCACAAAAAAAAAAATTTAAAAGAAAATTATTAGATGTTTAATTAATAATTAATTAATTAACATATGATGTTGATTTTTTTTTTTTGGATCTAGCTAAGTACAGTTGTTTGGACAAATTCTTTTCGGGTTCCAAGGGGCGGTGGAATTTCCATTTTAATTAATTTCTTTCCACCAAAGTCTGTCTCAGCAGTTTCCTGGAAAGTTCCTGTTCTGAGAAAAAATCGTTGGGTGGATATCGATCGACTTTTGTGCTGGTGACGTGATTTGGACAATGTAGTACATTACGTATTACACGTTTACATGCAATGCTTAATTGTTTTGTTGGTCAATGCCTAATTAAAAGCAGACAAGCAGAGTTTATCTTCTGATGATGTGATTTAGTTTGGCTACGAGGATTGAATTTCTCAGCTAAATACATATGCGTGTCTTTCTAACCGGACGTATTGATTCATTGTCCATTGGATGTGAATCTTCCTTATTGAGAGAGATAGAGAGAGAGTTTTATAAATCTAGTGGTATGTATTTTGCCATGTTGAGATATTGCCAGTCTTAATGCGGCGACGGGTTATGCGCCGCTACTTGTAGGTTTCTAAACGTTATGGCAGAATCTTACTTAGGTTCGATCCTCGATCAGAATTGTGAACCGAGTCTGGGTAGGCTTTTCTCGACATTTTGCATGATACGGATCAAAGAAAAGATAAGCTTTGTATAAGAAAATGTACACGTCGGATGCATCGATGTATATCTTTGACACTGATTTAACAGTGTTAATAAAAAAGAAAAATAATTAACAAAAATTGGAGAAACGTGCGTCGTCAACTTTCTCTTATGGAATAGAAATTAAAGGCTAACTGGTTCCCGATATATATTTGTTATATTTATCAATTTATGTATGAAACTGTGAAGTACTCAGATTAAAATTAACTAGACCGGATAACAAGTTCGCTTATTTGCAGCCCATTCCATAGGCCCAATGGACACTCCAGCTTTCTTAACCATATTACGCAAACGTGGCCCGATTTTCGTGTCGGGATTGCAAGAACGCGTTCCATCGATCGACAGGGAGGTAATGGATTGACATCTGCTGGTAACTCAAAGTATGGAGAAATCTTGGTTGTGGACCGAGTATGTTCATCTGGTTGGTCAGCGTTAAACAGGTTGTCCAATTCAACATTTGCCTTACGCTATACTCGACAGTAAGATATATCGGTACTTCGATAAGCTAAGATATGGGCCAAAAAGAGTCGACAACGAGCCCAAGGTTGTGATTCAATAACAACATGAACGAGCCAACTCCAGGAATTTCCATGGTTTGTTCCCTTTTCTTTTTTTTTGCTGAATCCATGATTTGTTCTTGAGGTTATTCATTCGCCCCTACTCAACTCGGCTTTTGCCGCTAAGACTCCTGGCATATCACGGGAAAATTGATGGTGGAAAACTCTTATTTGTTGAGATTTTCCATGAGTAATAGTGTATGGTCATCTCGATACAAATCTGGGACGAGGGCACGATATGTTAAAAGTTGAGTACGTACTTTACTCGGGGACCCTTTTCCCTACTATGAGCGAGGATTATGAAAAATATTCACTGATAACATAAACTACGTCGGAAAAAGCACCCTTAGCTCCCCAAGTTTGTTCCTTCGGAAATGTGCCAGATGGGCTTACCCGACATAAAAATTTTAAGCCCCCTGGACTCCAAGGATGAACAAGTCCTCTTCCAGAGTCTCTTGTGCTATTCTCTGAATCAAGCGGATGTGCCTGTTAAGATCTACATTTACGATTTGTTGCTTTCCGTTAACTTAGCATATATGGACCGGTTTCCAGGTCCGATATATCTGACGGAAGAGAGAAATCAACCATTTCAGTTGGGTCCCCAGCAACTGAAGTACATGACCTTCCTAAGAGGCTCCTCGGGTTGTTTCCTCGTGTCACCATCTCTCATCGTTACACTGCTGCTCGAACCCATTCCAGAAGCTGGAGAACTAGAAACGTTTTTCTTAGCTTGAGAAGGACTCGAGGACATGATCCTGGACCTGTTCCCTTGCTGTCTGGACATCGATGACGTCATCTTATGGTTCAATTTGCTGGTTGATCCCTGCTCCTTCGATTCCCCGACAGCTCCAATCCTGAACCAAGCAACTACCAAAATAACTCATCCGAAATCATGATGTGTTAACGTGAGTTTCTCAGACATCCTGAGACATTCACGGAGGATCATCTTTAAACATTCAAGTAGAAACACCAATGAGTTCTTTTTCAGTTTGGAAAAAGTCATATGATTTCGCAAATAGTCCATGTTAAGTACCTGACATGATTTTTGCCAGACTGTTGCCTTTGTGGAGTATGGTATATGGCAGGGTTTCCAATCCTCATAGAGGAGGTGGCGGCGGAAATTCCTCTGAATATTCCTCCAATGCAACTGCTGCTTGTAGGAGGAGAGCCTGGCGGCAGTAAGGAGCTAAAAGAAGGAGGGGAGCCGGGACGAACATCGAGAAAGTTATCGTTAAGAGAGAAGGAGATCATGTTAAACACCATCTTCTTTCCGTAGGAGAAGAGATGGGTTTAACTGATCTGACTTAGCTTTTCGACTTTTACGGTGTTTACTCTCCCCTAAGGCAGTGGGATCCCGACGAGTAATCCCGAAGCCAGCCGCCCTTCAGCTAAGATGGAAACACCTTCAGCTCTTCATCTGTTCCTTTCCTTGGGGAACAAGGTTCTGATGAGATATCAAGTGACTCTGGCTATCCTAGAGGAGGCAGTTGCATAGAAAAGGCATCCAGGAATATCCTATAAAATTGGAAGCTCTCTTGTAACTCTCAATTTCTCGTTCCAAGTTCACAGCTTGCAGCTTCCTAGGAAGTTTCATCTCACTTCTCGTTGGAAGAAAAAAGTTGGCCTCAACCGGCCATATTTGAGGATAAATATGGTAATGATATTGTTTGCCACGTCAATCTTTCTAAATTTTCTTAGTTCTATTTGGCCTACAAGTCTACCTAAGATTTCCCAACAGCAACAAGTCATTTAAGGTATTACAATCTTCCCTCCTTTCAGCTTACAGCACGCCTGCTAAGCTTTGAACATCGTATATAAACAAACACCTTACTGATTCCGGTTTGCTCAAAAAAATCTGCACAAAGTACTCGGGAAGATTGTGAACCAAGGTCAGCCCTGAAACCATTTCAGGAACAAGAAAGACATCAAATTCCTAGATCTGCAAGAAACAAAGAGCCAGCGAATGTTCAAATGGTAAAATCTAAATTAACATGGTACATGATAAAAAATTGTTAGTTCCTGTCCTGCAATTCCAGCTATGTGCATCTCGACCAGCTTTTGAGATAATTGATATTTGATGTCTCCCGGAAAGCGGTAATAGGCAATTTGTGGCCCATTCCAAACTTCGGAACTGGTTTTGTGGGGACAGTTAGCAGCATGTGAGGGTCTTTTACCCATCTGGCTGCAGATTTTTGGGATCTTTCATATGCAGCAGTTGATTTAGTACCGAACCAACCTTCAAATGAAGACGGTGAATCTTCTTCGCATAGAAGCGAAGTCGACTCATTAATAGATCACAAAACAAAGCTTTATAACTTGTGGAGAAGAGAATTTGCGAGCTCCCCAGGGAAATCATAACTTTTTAAACATTGAGCAAGGTAATGCCTTATTCTACATTGTCTGTGGTGTCCACAAACTGCTGTGTCTCACTGAGGTGTCTTACTTATATACGACAGAGCACTCCATATCAAACTGAGGTTCAGCTATTTCAGTGGAGCTAATTGAGCAATGCCTGATCAGCATTATCTGGGACCCGACAATTCATTTGGATGGAGACAACAAACAGAGTCGAAGGCAAGCTCAAAATAACCTGCTTCTTTCAAGCTGCCAATCTTGCGTACATACGGTCTCGGGAACTGCTTCCTGTCGCTGGTTCTTGCTAAATCAGTCAGGCTTGGAGGCTCACGAATAGGATTGCACCTCGGGGAAGCAGGGAGACCGTGCTTTGTCCGGGCTGATCCTCGGCGAGATTGAGGGAGGGCATCAATTTTTTTATTTTTTATTTTTGATTGAAAGGTAGGACATCTTGAACACCATTGTTTGTGCTACTGACTGCAGCAGATATGGTCACGCTAGAAATGAAAGCTTTGGACTTGCACAGTCGTCGCATTGGAGTCAACGCACTGACTTTTGGGCCAGGAAACTCTGCTCCGCAGCAGCTTTCATGGAATTTAGAAATCAAATTTTGATTTTGGCGGACAAGAAATAGGAAACAGTCTAGGTTCACTGAGGGGCACATTTCTGAATCTTCGGATCCTCCGAGAATCCTTTTCCGACAACTGCCACCGATTCTCATGTCTTTGGATTTCCACTGTTCGTCTCTCTCACCTCCAAGCTCCCGCCTCTACTTCGCTCCCATCACCAGAACACTCAGCGCAGGCACGGCACCTCACTGCTCTGGCGCCATTACATACTTCTCTTGCTGTCTCGTCCGTGTTTGAGCTCAACGACCTTGCAGGTGCAGTTTCTGTATTCAACTCTCTTCATGAACCAAACACTGTGCCGTGGAATTTGATCATCAAATAAGGGGCTGGTATTGTACAGAAGAATGCGAGAATCCGGTGACCTGCTCACGTTCCGGATCGTGAACAGAGCCGTTTCTGTAGCTGAGGACGATATGATATGTGCAGGAATGGTCCATGGAGTGGCTGTGAAGATGGGTTTTGAAGCAGACGTGTATTCCTGCAACCCCACGATCGATGCTTAGTGTAAATGCGGAGGGACTCATTGTGCAGCTAACGCGTTTACGACAATGCCTCACATAGATTCGGTTTCTTGGACCTCCATGATTTGGCTCAGTGGAGGAAGTTCTGCAATGGCTATTGGGTTGTTCAATGCAATGAGGACTGAGTTCGATCCAGAAGCCGTTGCAATGATGATCTTATTGCAGAGATGCTGTCCCTCGGAGAGGTCAATTCTGGGCAGGCAACTTCATGGCCTTTTTGATGAAGAGTGGATTATTATCAGACATTTGACCGGAACTCAGTTCTGAGAATGTGCACCGGAGGTTGGGAACTCAAGGAAGTTGAAAATGTTCTCTTACGAGCTTGACGAGAAGGATACATTTTCATGGAATATTTTGATATCATTCTATACCTCTAGACGATATACTCATAGAGTCACTCATATATCTTGACAAGTGATCTCGAAGCCTCCTGCCCTCCAGCTAAATAAGAAACATTTTGAGCTCTTCAGCTGTTCTTTTCAATGGGGACAAGGTTTTGATTAAGCGATTCTAGAGGAGGAAATTGCATAGGAAAGTCCTCTAGGAATATCCTGCAAAAAATTGTGGATACCGTATTCGAAACTCGAAGACATCACTCAAAAGCAAAAGCTGCTATTCCAATTCATTTAAGTAGACAAACGAATCCTGCATCTTGCAAATCTACTATCAAAATAGGATTCTGACCATCAAAACTGATGCAGTTACGATGATCAAGCGACTATTCAAACTATAAACTAAGGTGTCTTAACTATATACAACAGAGCAGCCCACATCAAACTGAAGTTCAGATATTTTAGTGGAACTGATTGAGGAGCCTGCATAAGCATTATCTGGGACCCGACAATTCCTCTGGACGGAGACGAGAAACAGAGTCAATGACGATCCAATCGCATGTTGGCCTCATAGACAGTTCTTCCTTTAACACAATATAATCCACTTGATTCTCCCATCTTTCATGCCATCCATCACCTTTGATAAGTTGGACTAGTTCCCCTGCGCTTGGTCGTTCCTTGGGTTCATGCTCCGTGCACAAAAGAGCTATCTTGGTTAGCTGCCGGACCTCTCCCTCATTGTAATCACCTCGGATATCCTTA